>NW_023425449.1:24939251-25539251 GCF_014108245.1 Pipistrellus kuhlii
TGGTGACATTGAGTTGAGCTTTCTTGCCTCTACTGCACTGCGTCAGTTAGTGCTGATCCACAGGAAGGACAGACATCTTGGCGCATGCGTACTGCACAGGCAAAAATGACAGAGCCTTCACCTCACCACCCTGCAAGCAGCCTTCCCAAGGGCTGAGCACCAGTGACTGGTGCTTGTTATTGGTTTGCTTTCCAATTTGATAGCAAGTTTCTAGGAGGGGAAAGAAAGACGAATCCAGGCCACAGGCCCTCCAGGCTCTCTTCAATGGCCCGGTTGTGGCCTATTCACTGGCAGCAAAAGGAAACTGTTCAGCTGCTTGGGAGGAAAGTGAGCTGGGGGATCGTTTGATAAACCCAACATAGGTCGCTGCCTGGGAATGTTGAAGATGCCTACACTGCCATTGTATCCCTTCACCCAACCATTTTGTGTGGGATGTGCTGCTTCCCATCAGCTTTTGTTTGATGATCCAAGTTCTGTCATGTTTCTGTCAAGTGCTGACTCTTAGAGGTTGGAATTAAGTGTGTGTGTGGTTTTTTGTTTGTTTGTTTTTTTAAAGCATTTCCAATTCATCTTACTTCTAGGATTCTAAATGATTTTAGTTAACAAACTGAGACTACCTCAGCATTGGGACACTGAGAAGTATATGGATCCTCTGTCACCTGGATTTCCTTTTCTATCTTGGAATAGATGGAATGTTTATGGTCCCTTCACCTCCCAAATTAATATGTTGAAGCCGAGTGTGATGGTATTTGGAGGCGGAGCCTTGGGGAATTAGGGTGAGATTAGATGATAAGGGTGGGGTCCTCTTGGTGGGATTAATGGCTTTATAGGAAAAGTAAGAGCCATGTCCTCTTTTTCCATTCCCTCAGACCGAGGAAAGAGGACCATCTGCAATGAGCTCTCGCCAAAAACGAAATCAGCTAGCACCTTGATGTTAGACATCCAGCTTCCAGAACTGCGAGAAAATAAATTTCTGTGGTTTAAGACACCTAGTCTGTGGTCATTTGTAATGGCAGCCAGACTTGACTAGTATAGCATCACAATGTAAAAACCAAACAACCAACGCAACAAACAAACAAACAAAGGAAGTACATGGTCACAGATTTTTACCCAGCCAACATCCTTCTAACACTACTACCGTGTTTCCCTGAAAATAAGTTCTAGCGCATGGAAAGATAAGACATCCCCTGAAAATAAGACCTAGTGCAACTTTGGGAGAAAAAATTAATATAAGACACTGTCTTATTTTCAGGGAAACAGGGTAGTAAGAATCCTCCTTAGTTCTTGAGCAGCAAGGCAACTATAGGATGCGATATGATGCCATCCTTGGAGGGGAGAGTGCCCAAACCTGGCATATAGCCCTTGTCCTTGAGCCTTTCATTTCTGAAGGCTTATGTGGGCTCTTAATCATGGCATCATTAGGGTTAAATTTCAGATGGAAAATTGTATGAAACACATGCTGAGTACACTTGGTCTCAAGTGGTATTAAATCACCTTGTTATTTATCACCCTCTAGAATGCTCTAATTTACATGTGGTCTCTTCTCATATGGGTACTTCAAGTAAATCTGAATTTGTTTATACAATTTTTATGGGTACTATAAAACCACAATTGAATTTCAGGCCTTTGTAGTCGCCCAGCCTTGCAAGATGCTCTCCAATTAGAAATAATTGCTGTTAATGCTGTTATGAGTGGTGGATGCCCACTATACCCAGACCTTTGTTCTACTAAATCCCCTAAGAGTCTCTTCTTTATTCTTCCACTAAATAGACAGGCCCCTAGAATATATGCTTTTGGAATTGTAATAGAGGAGCAATATTGTGCCTCTCTGTTAATTAACCTTGTTAACCAAGGATTTGGAACTTCAGTTGGTTAGTTAGAGGGCCTTTTGATCCTCTCAATATACATCAACAGTCGAGGAGGATGTCACTCTTGTGAAATAACATGCCTTTTCTTCTTTGGCATCTACCAAACAGCTTTATTATTCTTTGAGTAATGATGCAATATTCCTGTTGAATGAAATCATGTGTATAAAGTGCTGAGATTCGTGCCAGGCAGAAGAAATATTAGCTACCATTTTTATGATCATAAAACAAGGTGTGTTTTTTTTGTTTTTGGTTTTTTTTTTAAAGACTTTCTGAATGGAAAGGAGATACAGGAGCAGCGTTGTCAGAACCCTACGGACAGCTCCAGATAAATCAGTCCACACTGGATTCCAGACTCCACATACTTATCGCTCTAAGAGCAATTTACCCCTAAGATACTTAAACTCTTTTGTTTGGACTCTCACAGGGTGTCCCAAAGTTCCTCTCACCCCTTCCTGTTCCCCACACAAAAGAAAGGAAGAGACAAAGGCTGCTGTTTTTCTTACAAGGCAGGTGCCCCGTTCAGCCTGGGAAGGAGTTCCAGGGTATGGTAATGATCGCATTTTGCTTAATCTTCCTTTTATGGTGAAATCTCCAAAGCATTAATGCAGTTGGCCAGTTGATTAAACTGTAATGAAGGCAACACTGATGAATGCAAATGCATAAAAATTGTCCATCCCATGGAAAAACATCTCAGCAGGAATCCCAACTTGCAATACTAAATTAAACTAACCACATGAGTGTGTCTTCTGGATTAATAGCAAGCAGTTTCTCTAATTCAGTAGGATGTCGCTTTCAGAGTGAGAAGCAGCCATTCTTCGATCTCTTTTTGGAAGAAAAATGTGGTGCCATTCAGAGTTTGATGTAGGGTCACTGCCTATCAGGGATTTCAGGAACTGGACAGCAAGGCTCCCTCACAGGGGCCCCCGATGTACCTTCAGCAGTATTGGCACTTACTCTGTGGGCGTCTGGGGCAGGGAGAAGCAAGCATTTGTGTGGTTACTTTGGAAAGATTGATACAGGAGGGAGGCTGGCTTTTTCTACACCAGGGTGCGCACAGAGGTTCAAAAAGGTTAAGGTGAAGAGCAAGATGACCGGACATCCAGTTGTGTGTCCTCTGGAAAGAGGGCACTCGTGCTACACACTCATCGTGTGAGAGGGTTTTCTCTCTTTCACATCCTGTTGCAAGCAGAGATGACAAAAATGAGCTGTTTTTATTAATAACGAGGGGCCTGGAGCACAAAATTTGTGCACTGGGGAGAGGTCCCTCAGCCCAGCCTGCCCCCTCTCACATCCTGAGAGCCCTCAGGGGATGTCCTACGGCTGGCTTAGGCCTCCCCCACAAAGGGAGGCCACCAGGTTGATCAGAGGAAGGTGCCAGCCCCATCACCCTGCTGCTGCAGCCACTGCCAGTCACCGCAGCCACCAAGGTATTTTTATCAACACGGACTCCAGTCCCTTCACTATGAAAAAATGACTTTTTTTTTTTGTGGCGTTTTTAAGATGTGTCTTTCATAGGATATGACATTTATTTCTTTATTTTTCTTTTTATCCTCACCTGAGGATATGTTTCCATTGATTGTTTTCCCCCTTCCCTCTGATGGCAGGCTCGGCCACTTCCCAAGCCTAAAGCCTCTGCCTCACCTCCGATGGCTGGCTGGGAATGACCTGGGTGCTGAAGTGGTTCCTGGGACCCAAGTATGTATGAAAATTAACCGCCATCTTTGTTGGGTTAATTTGCATACTCACTCTGATTGGCTGTGGGCACGGCAGAGATATGGTCAATTTACATATGTGTCTATTATTAGGTAAGATGAAAAAAGCACTCAACAGACAAGCAGATGGCAACATTATTTACAAAATGTATTGGCTGAATATTCTAGTCCAGATAGAAGACCAAGAACGGTACTTATCGTCCCCAGATATATTTTATCAGACAAAAATCCTTCTCTTTATTGACATAAGCAGTATGTTGGGTTTTAGATATTGGGTTTTAGAGGACATTACCCATAGAGTTGGTCATTAGTTCTTTTTCTTTCCAACGAAGCGATCCATAAAATTGAAGCCGCCTATAAATTCATTTATGAGCAGTACCAACTTGACGGGCAGGAAACTAAAGAGAAAACAAGAGGAAACTTTCTCAGTTGTCATTCATAAAAGCATCGTTACAGCACAGCTGAAAAACAGTGCCACTGACCCGCTGCAGAAGAATTTGCACACGCACACATTGCTCTGCATGCCCCAGTATCACGCTGGGCTTGCCTACAAGGTGAGAGGACACCAGCTCGGGGTTCCTATACCTCTCCTTGCTTTATTTAGATTATTCAACTCACTTCTCACGTCCATTTCCAAAGCTTCCCTACACGATGTAATGATGGGCTGGAAGTGGAGTCAGAGGAACTTGGCTTGAAACCCAGCTCTGTTATGTACAAGGTCATCTCAGGTAAGTTCCTGAGCTCGGGAGCCTCAGTTTCTCCCAGTGTGAAATGAGGTCATTCGTCTTTCTTCCTGGGACTACTGTGAGGATTAGATGCGGCAGCTCCTCAGATGGCTGGCAAGGTCCAACGAAGACTGTTCATCTTCTCCACCCCCACACGCCCCTACTGACGGAGCTCTCTGACCCTGCTAATCCTGACATTCACATTGCAGAGCAAGGAGAGGGGCAGTGAACAGAGCAGGCGCAGTAAACCTGACACCTGAGCTGAGGATGGGATAAAGTAGAGGGCCTGTGCTTGCTGTCCCTCTGGGGGCATCCCACGAAACCCAGGTGGTTCCTGCCCTCCCCAGCTTCAGGTCTCTAGTAAGTGTTACCTTTCTCAGGAGCCCTCCCCGGAGCGCCATACTGAAAATTAGACCTCAACCTG
Organism: Pipistrellus kuhlii; assembly: GCF_014108245.1. Lineage (NCBI taxonomy): Eukaryota > Metazoa > Chordata > Mammalia > Chiroptera > Vespertilionidae > Pipistrellus > Pipistrellus kuhlii. The sequence continues at coordinate 24,943,981 of NW_023425449.1, forward strand.
CAGCCCCGATCCTACCACTCTGGAACTTCCTTTTCCTGCTTCATATTTCTTTGTAGCAGTTATGACCACCCACCATACCTTCTTTTTTACTTTATTATTTTTTTGTTTGTTCCCTCATCCCTACCGACTAGGAAGATAACTGCAAGAACTCTTGTCTCTCTTATCTTTTGCTGTAACCCCCAATTCTAGGGTCATCAGCAATGCATGGCACACACTAAGCACCCTCTAATGCATGTGAGATGTCTGAAGGAGTGTGTGCTGTGATCCCCTTCACTCAACTTCTTCATGCTTTCAAAACCTTCTCAGGAATTATGCCCCCTCAATTTGGGGCTTATCAAAGTAATATCAACTCTATAATTATTCGAAAAATTAGAAAAATTGAATCCCATGTTCTTTACAGTTGGCAAGTAGAGGCACTGTGCGGTGAACATGCACACTGCCCAATAAAGGCAGTACATTCGCTCATTCACAAGCTGCGACACGCACTGGTTTCTACACTATAAATGAGGAAATTGGACCTGGAGAATGAAGGTCATGTTCAGAGTCACAGGCTTAGTACACAGCAGGATTACAGCTCCAGATTTCCCATCTCCTTGCCAAAGACCCTTTTGCCTCCTCCCACACCTTAGCAGTCATATCAGTCATCATTCCTGGGCCAGTGAAGCCTGAGGATGTGAAGGCATGGGAAAATGATTTTGGATTAATTGTATAAAGTAGATACAATTAGCTAAAGAGAAAAGACTTGCTTATGCAGGAAGGGCACTTTTTTTTTTTTTTTTTTTTTTTTTTTTTTTTTTTTTTTTTTGCCAGGCTCTTCCCTGGAGCTGAAAACACATAAGAGTGAGCAGAAACCAACTGGCCTCTGGTCTCAAGGAACTCACGGCTCAGTGGGGAGGCAGATGATTATCTAAGGATCTCACAAATAAGTGCACCATGAGCAGTCCTAACTCCACGAGAAGTGAGATGTTCTAAGGAAGCCAGGGTCAGGTGCTAGGACAGTGTGCACTGAAGCCATTTGGGATATTCTGGAAGGCCAGGGAAGGGATGATTAAGGTAAGAGGGGGCACAATATGCGCAAATGCCCTGTACTGTTTCCAGTACCGCGGACTCTGCGGGTGAGGCTTCTCCCGGTAGGATTTGGGAAACGTTGTTGATTGGTACATTAGAGAAGTCACAGAAGATGACTGGTGTTGTTACCTTTTTAAAAACATCAGGATGTATAAAAATCTTGGTATATACAAGTACACTTTTTCTTGCAGGATAGCATCTACTATCTTTCTGACTACATATTCTGGTTCCAAAATCGGTAACAAAGAAGGACAGCTAGGGAGTAAAAAAGAAACAAACAAACAAACAAAAAGCAACCAAAATTAACAAATCAATAAAAACAGTTCTTGCACATTAAGCATAAAAAGACTAAGATATTATCATCTCTTTGCTTTGTTCCCTCCCAGATATACACGGATGTATAATATGGATACAAGTAAAACCATATTAAAGAAATGATCTGCCCAAACCAGTTTGTCTCAGTGGATAGAGCGTTGGCCTGCAGACTGAGGGGTCCCAGGTTTGATTCCAATCAAGGACATGTACCTTGGTTGCGGGCACATCCCCAGCAGGGGGTGTGTGCCAGAGGCAGCTGATTGATGCTTCTCTCTCATCGATGTTTCTAGCTCTCTGTCCCTTTCTCTTCCTCTCTGTAAAAAAATCAATAAAATATATTTAAAAAAAAAAAGAAAAAGAAATGATCTACTAGTATAAAGTAAGTCTTTGAAAACGAATTTCCTGTCCTCTCCATGAGAGGCAGAATGGGGCCTTTGTGTCCCTTCAGTGATTTTCAGTCCTCTGTGGCATCGGGGATGAGGGGAGCAGGGAGCTGGGGGGCAGAAAGGGAATGTGACTGAGTGCTGGGGAGACAGGTGAGCAGACCCCGGCTACCAGGTGGCTGCCAGTGAGACACATCTTTGACAAACCATTCATCTTAAACTCAACATCTGAAATATTAGCACATCTGAGTCAAGAATAACTTCTGAGACTATTTATAAATCATGCTGAATCCTAGGGAAATCTATTTTGCAACAACTTTTAAAAACAGAAAAGCTCCGCCGGAATAGCTCAGTTGGTTGAGAGTTGCCCTGTGCACCCCAAAATTGCCAGTTTAATAACTTCTCTAAGTATGTCCTCAGGTGAGGATTTAAAAAAGCAAAAAGTCAAACAAACAAAAAACAGAAAAAATAAAATAGGCTATCATTTTTTTAAATGCAGTTTCTTTGATATTACAGGATATACTTACCCAGTAGTACAACCTTCAAACATTCCAGTTTTAATAAAAAATGGACACACAATTGTGGTCTTGATCCCCTTTATTTTCTGGGCAAATAGTTCCATTAAAACAGATTCAGCAAATCCAACGGCTGCAAATTTACTTGCACAGTAATCTGAAAAAGACAAGTAATGCTGATGGACCTTCTGAAGTTTTAAAAGTGGCTTTGCATTAACTCTCCTCAAAACACTAACCGACAGAAACTCAGACAATGATTTCAGAGTTCTTGTTTTGTGTGATCTTGGTCTCCTCCCACTGGAAGAAGTGCCAAATGAGTGGGGAGGTACATGGTCACATAAAGTTGATGAAGACCGAGTGGATGCTGTGAGGAGTCACCTACACTCACCCTGCTAGCTTTTCCTTCCACGTTCATGAGTGGTCAGACATGTGCTAGCTGTTGCATGGACACACGGTGTGTGTGTCTAGGCCCGAAGAATTCCAACCCAGTTGGGGCAGGGAGGCACATAATAGAGGAGATACAGGAAGTGATGTAGCAGTCTAGACAAGAGAGGGCAGCCTGGGTCATGATCACACTTTCTTCAGACTCTAACTCTTCCTCCCACTTTCAGAAGAAAGACAAAGGACTCAGGAGCTTGTCCGTTTTGAGCTCGCTGTCTTCCATCACTCTCACTTCAAGTAAACCTGGGTTTTCAATCTGCTGAATGGAAAAGCTTGCAGTAGGAAAGGCGTGGAGGTGTGCTCCTCCTTCCCTTTGCCTCACACGCCAAAAGAAGTATCTGAGGTGTCCTGCTTGCTCTGTTCAGAAGCGGCTACCACAACTGGCAAAAAACGGGAGGTGCCGAAACCGGTTTGGCTCAGTGGATAGAGCATCGGCCTGCAGACTGAAAGGTCCCAGGTTTGATTCCGGTCAAGGGCATGTACCTTGGTTGCAGGCACATCCCCAGTAGGGGGTGTGCAAGAGGCAGCTGATCTGTGATTCTTTCTCATTGATATTTCTAACTCTCTATCCCTCTCTCTCCCTCTCTGTAAAAAAAAAAAATTTAAAAAATCAATAAAATGTATGTAAAAACAAACAAACAAACAAACAAAAAAACACAAAAATGGGAGGTAAGTGCCAGGTGTAGGGATGTCAGGTCCACTGCTGCTCAAGAAGGCAGGTAAGACCACAGGAGGAGGGAGGGGAGAGGACCCTGCCCAGCTTCTAGGACCATCGGAGTCATTTGGCACAAATGCAACTCACTGAGTCCCTCAACCCTGGAGATTAGGGGAGCAGCGCTGGCCCAGGGAGAGGGATTCTGGTTACAAATAACCCCGTGGTGGTTCGGGTACAGGGGAGCCAAGATCCCCATGGTGGGAATTACAAAAGGCTTACACTTGTTCCTAAGGCCAGCTGGGTACTGAAGAATCCTTCTGAAGACAGAGATACAGAGTCAGAAAAAAAGGTGAACAGAAGCTGTAAATACACCTGTATTATTTCATCAGTTATCAGACATATAAGAGAGAGGAATCATTAATATGTGATGATTTCTGAGAACGACAGAGTACAGGGGGATGTGCACAGACTGGTAATCTTTTGGGTGACTGGTGGTTCTGAAAAACCTATTCACATAACTGAGATGAACTGCACCGCAGAGACTGGCATTGTGAAGCTTGAATTATGCTGCTCAGCTCAAAAGCATAGGGAAGTGCCCCAGGGGCAGGTTGGCCAAAGTTATTGGGGTATCGCAGCTAGGGCTTCTGATGCTCCAGTCTCAGGGATCTGCATCAGTACATGGACAGTTGCTGCTGGGGACGCCCTGGTAGGGAAGGACAAGACTTCTGCTCCTCCTGGAGCCCTCTCCGGAGTTGGGTTACCTTCATGGAGGACCTTGGTAAATCTCTTTGCCCCCTCCCACTGCTAATGTCAAGGCAGTTGCAAGGGAGGTGGAAATGGCAACCACTTCCTGCAAGTCTTCCAACCAGTGCAAAAGCGAAGAGGTGAAGTGTGGGTTTCTTGGGGTGGAGAAATTATCTCCAAACTGACAGCAGGGGGAGACTTCAGAAGGCAGAGTGGCTGTCCTTACCATGTGGAAGACACTACCAGATGAAATTTGTGGATGGTGACTATGCTAGTCACTTATGTAAAAACAGTCATCAGTTTCTCTCTCTCCCTCTCGCTCTCTCTCTCTCTCTCTCTCTCTCTCTCTCTCTCTCTCTCTCTCTTGTTTATAAACCCAGGGGACTACATAAGACCTAATGATTCCAAAGTGCATACTCCAACATGGCCAGTTTTGGTGCATTATGTACTTCTCAACCACTTCCCTTATTGAATATACTTCTTAATTTTTATCTTTATTATTGGTGCATCAAGCCAATGCTGATTACTCAGAGTTATTATGTAAGTTAGAGTTAGGAAAAATGTGCAAACGTAAAATATTACACTTTTCTTACCTGCTAGCCCGTTTACTCCAACTAATCCAGCTGAACTTGCAATGCAGACCAAGTGTCCATGGGCATTAGCAATCATGGCTGGTAGAAAGGCTTTATGAGTCTAAGACAAGCAAAGTGAAACTTTTAATATTTGATACCATTTACTCTTTTTTCAGATGTTTATATGATCATTGTGATTAAAATTTTTTTAAGCTCATAAAAATACCTGAAGGCAATGCAATAGAAAAACTTAAGTATCTGGAAAGTAACCATCTTAACTTGTTTAACCTATGACATTAACATTTTTCCTCATGGCATACCAATATTATTACAAATAGTTTACTCAAACTTATATTTTGCTCATATTTGATTTTTCAAAACACAATATTAACAATAATGGAAGCAATACAGGAGAATCTTAGCTGTAGGCAGCCACAATCCAGAAAGAAAAAGATATCATTATTTAGGTTATAATCAAGACTAAGATTATTTAGATTTCTATTGCTCTTTTTCCCCCTGGGATCATATTTGAATTTCAAATTTTTTTTGAACAGTGTTTACAGGACATGCTGTTGTTGTGTTCGGTGTAAAATATCACTTTGTTTTACATTTATCTCTACTTCTTTGAATAATAGTTTCTTAATTTTGTTCCATGTCATAAAAGAGAATATCTGTTAGAAAGAGCTGATGGATACTGTGTTTGAGGATCACAGAGCACCTTCACTTTTGATAATGGGATTTGGAGAAAGAAGATAAAGGAAAGAGCAATGAGCTTTGAGAGAAAAATGTATTCTGCAACAGAGAAATAATTAACCAATACGAATAACTGCATTTTATTTCATAAATTTATATTTCATATTTGTTTCCTAATATAAACAAATATGAGAAAAATAATCCCTTGTAAAAGTCAACCAACCTTTGTTTGTCTGCATCATCATGAGTTTCAGAGAGAACCTAACACTTACAGAGAGATGGAAAATCTGCTGAGTCACTTCTTCTTGGTGACACTCCCCTTGGCAGCCTTGTCACCGCGTGCTCTCTGACCCTCTAGCAAGTAAGTGCCTACTCTGTGCAGTACTCAAAGAAGGCACCTGGACTTGCTCAGAAAGAGAGTACAGAGTGAGAGAAGGCGTGAGGGCAGGGGCCAGCAGGGAAACAGCAGTATTTCAGAAACATCTAAAGAAAGTGTAAGAGAAAGAGGAGACCAGGAAAGAGACCAGGAAAGCCAAGAGGTGGGAAAAAAACTGGAAAGCTCTGGGAGTGGAGACTTTCAGGGAGACTGTCTTTGTCTTCATTCTGACGGTATATTCCAGTGGTTGGCAAGCTCATTAGTCAACAGAGCCAAATATCAACAATACAATGATTAAAATTTCTTTTGAGGGCCAAATTTTTTAAACTTAAACTTCTTCTAATGCCCCTTCTTCAAAATAGACTCTCCCAGGCCGTGGTATTTTGTGGAAGAGCCACACTCAAGGGGCCAAAGAGCCCCATGTGGCTCTCGGGCCACAGTTTGCCGGCCACGGGTATAATTCCAACTTCATTCTAATGAAGCAGAGAGGCATTTGGGACAAGAGGACGTAAGTCACTTGCAGTAGTTCCTGAAGGAGCATGGTGGCCACTTAGTTCCGAATCTTCCCATCTTTCTCCTGAACACTAAAGAGAACCCCAAGAGTAACACCAGCACCATGGCATTTTTGGCGAAACTAGGAAACAGAAAACATCTGAAGGCTGTGCAAGGAGAGTTGGGTGGAAAGTCCACATGGAGAGGTGTGAGGAGAATGGAGGGGATCTCAGAAATCTCCAGCAAATAATCACTCTCAGAAGCAGAGCTGGACAAGGGAAGGATGAGCTATGAGTGGGGCAGGAACAAAATGGGCTCACGCTCTGGGAGAGGCAGAATGAGGGACCGTGCCCGGCATGGGGCAGCCTGACATGACTGCTCTCAGCGGCAGCCGCCAGGGAAACACAAGGTCTGAAAGTGGACACACGGCTGTGCTCCTTAATGTCCATAGCACGTGGTGACCAGGGTTATTGGTAGGGTTATTGGTACTGACTCAGGAGACCAAATGTTTTGGTTTTCTTAGAACAGACCTGGTTAATGGTGCTAATTTTTTTCAAAAGAGTTGCAGCTTAGGCAAATGGTAAGGTCACCCTAAGGTCAAGTCTAAGAGCTATCACTTGCTGTATAGCCTTGAGTAAGTCTTTTAATTTTTGTGATTGCTTATCTCAAGGAGCTGTTTTAAGGCCTATGCCTGATGTACCTAGGACAGTGAATAAATGATAGTAGTACCATGAGGATATTGTAGGATTTCCCTGGCGAGTTCTGGGAGGTGTGGGTTGAGTTGGATTGGGAGAAGATGACCGAGTAGACCAGGATAAGCTAAAATTGAGAAGGCTGTGCTTGATTTAGAGGCTAATCTTTGTTATGAAAAGAAAAAAAAATTATTACCCACAAATGCGCTTTGAAATTCACATCAAAAGACTTTTCCATAAGCTCATCTGGGCAGTTGAGGAAGTTTTTGCCTGTTACGATGCCAGCATTGTTGATTAGGATGGAAATGTCACCGACTTCTTTTTTAACCTGAATTGAGTAACAAGAGCGGCACCATCAATGTAGTAATTTCTTAGATGCTCTAGGTTTAATTTCCCCCCCAACTTTATACATCTCTTATCCTTGTTAACAGAGACTGAACTTATGCAATCTAAAAACAAAGCCTGGTTTATTTCCTTTGCTGAGTGTACAGTGCATCAGCAATCCAAGTCTGATGCTTTTCTTTTTATTTCTTCTTCTCTTTATGATAATTCCAACAATCCAATGCTTCTTTCCTTCTACATTTAGAGCTATTCTTATATTCAGTGCATAGTAACTTTATTCTATGCTCTAAGAAGAATATAATTTTAATCAATGTGATGGGACATAAGCACTTATAGCCATCCTATATAATAAAAGCCTAATATGCTAAATGTCTGGTTGTCATGTCGCCCGTTCAACTAATCAAAGCATAATATGCTAATGATATGCTAAGGCTGCTCAACCCCTTTCTATGAGGTGCCCTGACCACCAGAGGGCAGACGTTCTGATAGGTAGGTTAGCTTGCTAATGAGGTCCAGCCAATCAGGACTGAGCTAGATGGGCTGGATATGCCCTGAAGCTCTCCACTGTCCCTCCCCAGCCCTGATCGTGCGCTGGTGGGGTCTGAACCCCACCAGGGAAGTTATCTGTAATCAGTGTACGTCAACCTGCCAGGTGACCTGTGCCCTGAACCCTCTCACAATCCAGGACCCCTCAGGGGATGTCAGAGAGCCAGTTAAGGCCCAATCCCACAGGCCAGGCAGAGGGACCCCACTGGTGCACAAATTCATGCACTGGACCTTTAGTGTCATACATATCAAAACCTAGCAGACATAGAGATGGGGTGGTGTAGGGAGTGAATGGAGGAAGTATGATTTTCATCATATCCATGCTTTCAACATCATGGTTCAGAACCTGTCTATCCTGTTTTCATCAACTGGCTGCTTTTTTTCTTCCTCCCCTAAGCTTTTAGGCATAAGATCTGTGAATGGAGGAACAAGTAGGCCTCATTTGCTTCGATGATACTGGGCTTACAATAACATGAGTGGTCATCCTGGGATGAGAGTAAGTGTGTGTTGTTGTATAAGGGGCTCAGCTAAAGGAAAATGCATAAGATCCCAATTTTATACTTAAATTCCTCCCTCCCTTCCTCCCTCCCTTCCTTCCTCTCTCCTTCTTCTCTCCTTCCTTCCTTCCTTCCTTCCTTCCTTCCTTCCTTCCTTCCTTCCTTCTTTACTTCCTTCCTTCTCTCCCTCCTTCCTGGCATTCATTATTCTTCCTTGTTGTAAGAATGTGGCAGCAGTCTATTCAGCCCTGAGTCACAACTACAGGAAGACTTGCACACAAGCTGTTCCCACCTTTTGAACATCCACGCTATGACAACAAGAAGCCACAGGAAGGCTGTGCATGTCAGTGTCTAACTCCACACTGCCCAGGATGGCTGATTTGACTTTCCCACTACTATAAGCCATAGTGGGCATTAGGTTCAAGTCAACGTTTACCAGTGGCCACGTGGTTTAAAAGATGAAGCAATCCTGAAGTTTGACCTTGGACATCTGGAATCAGTAATAAACCTTTAAAAAAATTCACAGATACTACAAATACAAACACACCTCATTTTTACAAATAAGGCAAGATCCTTTACCAGCAAAAAAGATTACAATTCACTTTATTGAGTGGTCTGCAACTGAACCTTCAATGTCTCAGGGGTATGCCTGTAATTGTTTTTTTTTTTTTTCCTTTTTTTTTTTCTGTTGAACCAATGAAATTAGAGGTATCCCAAGCAAAATTGATCATGATTTGGCTTGTCTAAGGCATCACAGTCATTAAATATATAATTAGGACACTTCCACATGCCACATTAATGATAAGACTGTAGCTCTAGGCTTATCTTATGTTCACTGTTCCAAATGACCTCTCACCCAGAATGCCAGGTATCAAGGCTGGACTTTCAGTGCCAACCATGCTCTAGGGACACAAACTTTTGAGGAGCTAAAACACTGTCAAACTGCTCTGACAATTTTCACCTGGGTCACTCCTCTATGGCATACTTTGTAAAATTTCTCTGGTAGCTTCCCTCTATCCAGAATAAGAAGTAGAAGTACTTGGTTTATAAGGTGGAAAGTAGTTTGCTTCTCCTGAATACAAAAGAGCATATGCTTAATTGTCTGCAAGACCCAGAAGAAAATGAAATACTAGGCTAGTAAATGCACATTGTTTGACCATTTCCAAAGCTGAGCATTTTGGGCAGAACTAAATTAAGTATATGGAGCAGAAGGAACTAATTATTTATGGAGCGCCTCACCTTAACTTGTTCCACAAGTGAAGATGCTGTGTTTGAACACAAGCCAGTTATTGCTTAAGACCTGCCAGGGAAGTTATCTGTAATCAGTGTACGTCAACCTGCCAGGTGACCTGTGCTTCTAGGACAAAGAGCTGAACTTGTGAGGTCAGCTCTGAAAAAGACACAACTGCTCTTTTTGCAGGGTGGTTCCAGCAGAAGCCTATGTTAGCTTGTCAGGTATGGGTTTCCAGACTGTTCTGGGCAGCCTGTGATTGGAGATGGTAGAACAGATGTGTAAAATGTAAAAGACAAACTCAAATGAAAGTTGCAAATTCACTCAATGGCCAGTGGCCTGCAAACCTTCCCACTAGTTTTGAGCAGAGAAGCTGTGCAAGAACTTTCCAATGTGGTTGCTTGCTTGTCACAAGTTGGTCTACTTCCCCCTTCTCACTAAATGAAGGAACCCTGGAGTCACAAAAGAAGTGGCCCTGTAGAATGGCGTGTAGAATACTTGTGTCAACATGAAGACAGATTCATCCTTAATAAGGAAAGAAGACAGCCAGCAAACAATAAGTTCCTCTACGAACTAAGAAAACCCTACCATTGGCATATTGGAGCTTTGGTTTCCTGGAATTGTTCTAAATATGTGCATCTCTGTCACCACTAAAGGAACAACTGAGGTTAACAGTCTTTAGGATGAATAAAATATTCTGATTTTCTCATGACAACTTAGGAGAAATACACATGCAAACCAAAGGCACTGTGGTGGAGTGGAAATAGCTGGATTTAAAATTAGACTAAAGATGGGTTTACATCCTGGCTTAGTCATGCAGATACATATATCTGTGCCTCAGTGTCTTCATCCTCAAAGATGGTGCTATCACCTATCTTACGTTATGATAGGGGCCAGAACAGTCAGTATAGAGTGGTGGTTAGAGTGAGCCAACAGGCTCCTGTCCCAGCTGTCACTTTGCTACATAACGCATTATCTTTTTCTTAGGTAAGTTATTTACCTGTCCTAAGTCTTGGTTTTCTCATTTGTGAAATGGAGGTACTAATCGGCTTTACTTTATAGGATTATAATATATGATGCATACAGGGTGCTAACGTGGTGTATTGCAAACATTCTAATTTCCACTCCCCCAAACTTTTAATTAAAAGAACATTGGAGATAGGCAAATTGGCACTGAGAAAAGCAAACAGATAAACTGATATAGGTCCAAGTATTTACATAGAGTTCTGACTACCCACAGCCGAGAGTAAGCGCCCAAAATTTACCTGGTCGGCTACTCGATACACCTCTTCCTTTCTACTGCAGTCACAGGTGTAGGCATAGGCTCTTGTGGCTCCAGCGTCCTGAGCCATCTTGCACGTCTCCTCATTTCCCTCCGTGTTGATGTCCCAGAGAACAAGCACAGCTCCAAGGCGGGCAAACTGAAGGGCTAAGAGCCTTCCGAGTCCACTCCCAGCACCAGTTATGAGTACGATTTCACCAGCGACATCCTTCCTTGGCTTTGGGATTAAGGTGAAAATCGCAGTCTCCAGAAGACTAAATACTGATTTCCCTAAGAAAACGAGTAATTTCTTGGCTGACTTCATGTTGGGAGCCATATTCTGACTGAAACCTATGAAGACAGACAGACAAACTCATGTAAAGGCCTTGGCGCCTGCTCCCTCTAAGTGTGCTTGCTACATGGAGCTCATGCTTCCTGAAACATTGAAAGAAATTGAGAAGCATGATTTAAACATCTCTCCTGGTAACAGACTCCGAATTTAGAGAAAGTAGGGGACCCACTGGGACTGACTCTTGGCCAGCACCAAGATCACACATCTGCATGCCCACTTAGCTTTGTTCATGAACAAATGTCATTAACCAGGAACTGTAACTACATCCAAATTTAACCCAAAGAAGACATTCATTCTCAGAGCGAACCTTTTCTCCTAATAACCACGAGTCCTATTGGCTGATTTATGTTCAAAGTCTTGAGCATATTGAAATGTTGATGATATAACTGCTACATCTTTGCTTTTATTTCTGTCTCCTTTTAGGTTCGTGTTTTCTCCTTTGCATTGTTGTTCTTAAATTCCGTGTCACTATTTAAAATGTGAGATTCAAGAGAAAAATATAAAATCCTATTTGCATAATGTACTTTAAGAAGACTAATTAGACCTTCTAAACCAGTGGTTCTCAACCTTCCTAATGCCTCGACCCTTTAATACAGTTCCTCATGTTGTGGTGACCCCCAACCATAAAATTATTTCTGTGGCTACTTCATAACTGTCATTTTGCTACTGCTATGAATCACAGTGTAAATATCTGTGTTTTCCGATTGTCTTAGGCTCTACAGCAGCGGTTCTCAACCTGTGGGTTGAATCTAAACCTTTTCTAAGGAATTCACTGTCAGGTCTGGGGCCCCCACGCCCTATCCCTTGCTGCTCAGACCTATGGTTGTGGGACATCAGTGAGAGACAGGTCTGGATTCCTGTTCTGCCCTGCCCCTGCTTGGCTGTGAAACCTGGGGCACACTCCATAGCCTCTCTGGCCGAGGTCTCGTCATCTCTACTCGCTGGTCCTGTGGCACAGAGTAGTTTTGCAGTTGAAAAAAAAAAATATATGTCATGTGCTTGACCCCTGCTGGCTCACAATGCTTTACCAACGTTATCATGTTTCTCAGATACACGCGGCTGCTCACCAACTAGGTGAATGAATAACAAATCTCTTCCTGACAAGCGTGTTCTGTGCTCCACACTTACATCCTGCTATCCGTTACTCGCACTTCAGTGGAATGAGTTTATAATATGCTTTAGTAACACCTCCCTGGGGGCGGCGGGGGGGGGGGGAGGGGGGAGAAGGAAGGTCTGATTTCCTCTGGGATGAGAAGATGTGTTTAGCAGGGGGCATGCTGTGGTGGGGGTGGGAGGGTTTCCTGAGTGAGGAGCTATAGAGAACAGACAGAGGAGGGCAGGCAATGTCCATGAAAGGACAGCAGGTCCTCCCTTTGCAGTTTGGTTGAGGGTAAACTAGTTACTATCGATGACTATGAGTGGAGAGGGTCATTTAGAGGAGGGCATGGAGTGTGGTTGCACCCTTCAGAAATTATTGTGACCAAAACTGCTGTCCCTTGGCTCACTCCACAGAAGAGACTGAGGATCAGGAAGAATGTGCAGGCTGTTTATCCAAGGCCCCTGTGCTAGCTGGTGCAGGACCGGGTGTTCATTTATCATATGTGTTGAGCATTGGTGCTGGGCACTGGGGCTTAGGGGATGGGCAGGCTCCTGTATTCTCTGGCCTGGTGAGCTAAGGATCTAGTTGAAGAGATAGACATTAAATGAATAAATACATCATCACAACCCATCTATTTCTTTATATAAAAGCTGACGTGACCGAATGACCGTTTGACCGTTTGACCGTCACTATGATGCACACTGACTACTAGGGGGCAGAAGCTCAATGCAGGAGCTGCCCCCCTAGTGGTCAGTGCACTCCCACAGGGAGAGCACCGCTCAGCTAACTGACAAGCACCAAATGCTGGGCTCATGGCTGGAAAATGCACTTGGTGAGGTGAACCTCTCCCTCTCCTGCCTCTGCAGCTGCACACTGGGCAGGGGCAGGTACGGCAGGGCTGGGATGAGTGGGAGTTGCCTGGGCTCAGGCTCCTCCCCAGCCACCTGCTGCTTGGTGCACTCCTACATCCCTCGAGGGATATTGGACTGCCAGTTTTGGCCCGATCCCCAGGGATTGGGGGAAACCAGCCACCCAAATCAGCAGTCTGACTTCCCCAGAGGGGTCCTGATTGCTCCAGGGTACAGGCCAGACTGAGGGACCCCAAATTTGTGCACTAGGCTTCTAGTAGATTTATAAAGAAAAGTGCAGGGAGCTATACAGAATAGAAAGGAAATATAATTTAAATTGTGGTCAAGGTTAAAAGCACTAGGAGAGGTTTTCGGGGAATGGACATTTGAGTGGATATCCATATGACAAATGGTGAGAGGTAGACAGATTTGGGAGTAGCTCACCCACTAGAGGGACATAAGAGTTTAAGCATTAAGGAAGGTTTTACCTGTGTGACCAGGGAATAAGAATGCTGGCAGTGGGGGGCATGGATATTCTGGTTAAACAAAGAGTGTTTTCTGCTATGGCACACCTTTCACCATCCTTGGAATGAAATGGCCTTCACACCCTCTGGCATCTTTGTTCAAATTTATTTTCACAGAGTAGCTTGGGCGTACCAGGCCCTGACAGGGAACAGTGGTATTCAGACTCTTATATTAAACTAGAGGCCCGATGCATGAAATTCGTGCATGGGGGAAGATGGGGGTTGTCCCTTGGCCCAGCCTGCATCATCTTCAATCTAGGACCTCTCAAGGGATGCTCGACTGACCCGTTTAGGCCCTATCCTGGTAGGATAGGGCCTAAACAGGCGGTCAGACATCCCTCTCACAATCCAGGACTTCTGGCTCCCAGCCACTTACCTCTATCTGTCTGCCTGATCACCCCCAACTGCCCTCTCCTACAGGCCTGGTCCCCCCCCAACTGCCCTTCCCTGCAGGCCTGGTACCCCCAAACTCTTCTCCCTGTCCCCCAACTGCCCTCCCCTGCTGGCCATCTTGTGTCCACATGGGGGCGGCCATCTTATGTGTTGGAGTGACGATCAATTTACATATGACTCTTTTATTAGATAGGACAGTCATGGGGTGTGTACCTGCAGACCTGCTAGGATGAGGGTCAGATTTTCCCTCCCCAGGCAGCAGCCAAGGCACTGCCAACACTCCTTCCACAAGAAAGCCAATACCAGGTCACCCATGCCCCTTTTAGGCACACCACTACCTAATTCCTAAGGGAAGCTGTGAGAATTAAATGAGTTAATGCAGGTGCACTATTAAGGAGTGTTATATGGTTATATGGTCAGTACTACTACATAGGAAACTTTTTTTGGGGGGAAGGGGGGCAGGGAGAAGAAGGTCCTCATTGCCCTCTCCAGGGTGCATGGGCTGGGGGTGGGATGGGACAAGAGGAGCTGGGCTAGATTTTAGGGCCTGCCAGGTTACAGGCCTTGGTAGAACAGTGCTAGGCACATAACAACAGCAAAATAAATATCCGCTAGAGCTATGACTGGTGTTATTTCTAGCATGGGAATTCATAATCCCTGGCTATACCAATTAAAGATGATTAAGTATGCTTACAAACAAAAGTAAAGCATTAAACTATAAAGTCTCATTTTAGTGTAAAGATTCTTCCTTACATTAGGAAATGACAGCTTACTAAATTTAATCTGGCCCAGGCAGGCCCTGGCCAGTGTGGCTCAGCGGGTTGGGCATCGTCCTGTGCACTGAAAGAAAGTTTGTCAGTTAGTTCCATTGGGTTGAGGCACATCCCGGGTAGGGGGCGAGCAGAAGGCGGAGTATGATTCTCTCTCACTAAAGAAGAAAACTAAATTTCATCAGGCTAAGGACTTCTTTGATGTCTCCATCCCATATCCTAGTCTCCTAGTCCTGTGGTGGGCAAACTGCGGCTCACAAGCCACATGCGGCTCTTTGGCCCCTGGAGTGTGACTCTTCCCCAAAATACCAGGGCCTGGGCAAGTCTATTTTGAAGAAGTGGAGTTAGAAGAAGTGTCAGTTTGAAAAATGTGGCTCTCAGAAGAAATTTCAATCGTTGTACTGTTGATATTTGACTCTGTTGACTCGTGAGTTTGCCGACCACTGCCCTAGTCCAAAAGCTGGTGCAATGGAAACAGGTGATGGGTACTTCACAGGCTGGGGGGCGGCAGCAAGGAGGTCCTGGGAATGGGAAGGGTGAGGGCCCAGAGGGGATTGGGAAGGGAGAGGAAGCTGCATCCAGCAGCAGGGAGCAGGGCACCTAGGCTGAATGGGCCCAAGAAGGGACCAGGGAGTCACCTACCCTCTGCTCCGGGTGGGGGAAGGAGGCAAGCAGCTCACCCACAGGGGCTGGGTGCCGCCGGGCCTGGATGCGGGGCGCTTTTTAGGACTCGCCCCGCGCTCCTCCCGCGCCCCCTCCGGAGCCACTCCTCCCAGAGGTTCTGCCCGGTCCCGGGACCCGGACTCCGCCAACTCACCGGGACCCGCTGCCCTCGCCGCGCGGGGAAGCCACCAGGTCCTCCTCGGGCTCCGCAGCTCTGGCCGGGGCCCCAGGCTCCGGGATTTATGGGCACCTGCTGCAGACGGCGTCGGAAGGCGGGTCGGCCGCGCCCCCGCAGGGGGTGGGGCGGTGCGGGGCTCCCGGTGCCGAGCGGGTCCCGCTCCCTCGTTTCCACCCGGCGACTAGATGGAGATGCTGGGAATGAGATCCTGCAGACCTGATGCGCGACAGGCGCCAGGAATCCAACGCGAGAAGCGCCCGCGGAAGTTCAAAATGCCCAGCCTGGGCCAGGCTGCTCCCCGGACTATGCAATCAGAATTTCCCAGTTGGAAGGACTCGGCGTGTTTCCAGGCACAGCCCCGACGCGGGGAGGGAGGGAGCCCTGGTGCTGGAGAACAAAGAGGGAGGCGGGTGCGGAGGCCGTGCAGGGGAGGGAGCCGGTCCGGCGGGTGCAGCCGGCCGCGCTGCGCTCAGAGGCGGGGCTCGGCCGTAGCATCCGAGGCTCCTACCTGGGATCCAGGTTATCAGCTGCCGCGGGGAGCGGTATGGGTGTGGGAGAGCCTCCGGCAGCGAGTGTAGTGGCGGAGTGGAGGGCAAGGGGGAAAGTTTGTTCATCCAGGTGAGGTTGAGGAGAGGAGAGAGAGAGATGCAATCAGTATTTATTCATCTTCTTCGTGTACAAGAATCCAGAAAATACAGCAGTGCCACATCTGCCCCCCCCCCCAATAAAATAATATAAAAAAGATAGAGATCACTTAACATTAGCTAATCATCTACTATAAGCAGAGCTCCCCATGGCACACTTGTAATAGAGGATGGAGTTAGATGGGTGGCATCAGGAGCAGTGCTGTTTAAAAAGGGTTGTCAGGACAAGGTTGCGTTTGGAATTCACCCAGGGTCGGGGAGAATGCATCTAAGTGACAAGTGTTGAAGACTCAGAAGAGAGCAGGGTTGGTCAACCTGTGTCTGGGACAGACCTGGGCGTGTGAGGGCTGCACATGTGTTCTTTATTTAGCTGTGAGAAGAAACAGGTGAGTTGTGTAAGTCTGGAAAAGTAGGTGCCGGGGAGAGCCTGGAATGCCATTTCGGTATTTGATGAAGAGACTTGTATTCTGTAGGCAGTGGTGAACTGTGGCAAGCTGTGGCAAGTGTTTGAGAAGCTATCTGATTGGAAAGTGAATGGGCAGATGTGTGTGCACTGAGTTCAGTGTGGGCGCTCTGATTTCAGTGTGGGCATGCCTCTGGGGACTACAGGTTGTGTTTTTTTTTGGTTGTGTTTTTTTTTAGGGGGGGGGGAGGAGAAGGCGTAGACATATTCATGAACTGCTCATGTCTGGATGATAGACTTGCACGCCCGGTGCCCCTGTGCATAGGGCACCTCACCAGCCTGGATGAGGAGAGGGCTGGGCTGGCAGGGCTTACAGACTTCAGAGACAGACTGGGACAAGGTGTGGAGGTGAGCAACACCTGGGAATGAGAGTGCCTAAGACAGGGAAGGGTGGGTAATGGGACCAGGGCTGTATAGCCTGCCTGCAAGAGTGAACATTATAGAACAACCAATCTTAAGTCATCTTCATGGTTTCTCTGAGCAAAACCCTGGGCTCTCACTCTACTTTCTGGACAGCAGTTTAGAGTAGACCTGAAGAAAGGGATCTCAAGCCGTAACTGGTTTGGTTCAGTGGATAGAGCGTTGGCCTGCGAACTATAAAGGCCCCAGGTTTGATTCTGGTCAAGGGCATGTTCTTTGGTTGCAGGCACATCCCCAGTAGGGGGTGTGCAGGAAGCAGCTGATTGATGTTTCTAACTCTCTATCCCTCTCCCTTCCTCTCTGTAAAAAAATCAATAAAATATATATATATATATATATTTTTTAAAAAGAAAGAAATCTTAAGCATTGTTAGAAATCTCATTAAAACAAAATAGGAGTGCAAAGAAATGAGGTTTCACTGATGATGTAATTAAAGGATCTGAACTTGAGCACTGCTGTTTGGAGGAGGCCTCACTTTGACTTGACGTGGGGAAACTCTTGACCATAATCCTGAAAACTAAGAAAATACTTTTAAAGGGTCCTTTGTGGCCAGGAATAGACAGTTAATTTGTGATGGAAAATGCAGAATGGGCTAATAAGTTATGAAACAGATGCTCAAACTTCATTCTCAGTTGGAGGAAACAGTTCTAACCTTCCAAACCAGTAAATGTTAAAAGAAAAAGAATGGCTTCATACAGGGTTGGTGTAAATTATACATTTCTAGAGCAAGTATTTATCACCCAATTCCACCTATGGGACTTTATATTTACAACAAAATTAGGTATAACTTTAACTTCAGGAAGGGGAACTGGTCACCAGGAGTCAAAGATTGGGAAAGAGACTTAAAAAATGATTAAATATTTATTGTTGAAAATATTACATATGTCCCCTTTCCCCCTCATTGACTCCTTTTAACCATTGTCTGTGTCCATGGGTTATACAATTTCTTTGATTGATCCCTTTCCACCCACCCACCCTCCAACCTCCATCTTCCCTCTAGGATAGAAGACTTTTGACTGTTTCAAACCATGAAAATGTACTACTCTTTCTAGAAATAAGTATAATGATTAATTTCTAAGAAATATGTGTGCATGGAGTGCTCTACAACCATTTTTTATAAAGTCATATTTTTCAAGTATATAGAAAATACTCTGCGCATAGTGTGAGTTAAGGAAGCATAGTATAAAAATAATTGTATAATATGATGCTACATTTCTATGACAATTTTATTTATATGCAGAGAAATTCTGGAAGTGAATTCACCAACATCTTGGCATTTTTTTTTAGTATCAAATAGTAGAATTTTGATTGATTTTTCTCCTTTTTCCTTTAGAATTTTCCAAATTTTCTATTATGTGCACATTTTTACTTCATAAAAAATGTTTTTTTAGAACATACAAAGACATTTCCATTAAGATGACAGACTGAGCATTTATATCCCTTTTCCAAAAGTCCACTGAAATGGAAGGGAAGATATAAAAGTGAATGAAAACATAACAGGGACTAGCAGTGAGGATTGACCAGAGGTTGGTAAGGAGATGGATCCCATTTCCAGAAACCAGAATCAAAGATACCTTAACACACCCTGGGAAGGCTCTACAGAAGTGAGTCATTCTTTCCAACAGAAACCTGGAGTAACTCCTACTCAATAAACAAACACAAAGAGTGGAAATAGGACATGGAATACGAGTCTTGACATAAAAAGACAAAACAATGAATGAATTGAAATAAAATGCAGGTAAATTATTTTGTAATTTGGGGCTAGGCATAATTTATGGCATTTCTATAAAAGAGTAAGGCTGTAGGAAAAGTGGGTCAAGAAATGCATAGGCAATTCATAGGCAAATGACTGAAAAGATAATAAATTTCACTGGCATTCAGGAAAATACAAATTGAACAGGCACTTTTTTTTTGTTCATCATTATTGAGGTATTAAAAAGTGGATATTAATAATTAGATATAAATCCAGGAGTGATGAGTGGTGAGGGTATGGAGACACAGGCATTCTCAAGTACTGTGAGTGCAAGTGGAAGTTGATGTATTTTTCATGGGAGATAGTTGGGATGCAGCTATCCTGCCTTTTGACTCTGCTCTTTCCCATGTAGCAGCATAGGAATATTGGCATTTGTGCAGAAAGAATTATCATTGGAGCTTTTTTGCAATATCCCCCAAAACAAACAAACAAAACCAACCACAGAAACTACTTAAATGCGAGTCTATTCCATTAACCATGGTGTAGTCGTATAATAGAATCCTATGAAGCTGACAAAAAGAATGAATTTAGAATTATATTTACTGGTAGGGAAAGGTCAGCAGGGTGTAAGTGGAAAAAAGTACAGAATTACTTCATGGAAGTTACATTGATATTGTTCATATGTGTGTGTGAAATACAGATGGAAATGCAAGAGGAATGGATCTAATGCATACACACTACACTGTTCATAGTGGTTACCCCTGGCAGGCAACAGAATTGAGTAAGGCACATGCAGAGAGGCTTCCTGTGTTATGATAGATGTATCTGTATAGTAGGCTTTTTACAAATATCTTGGATTATCTACATATATATAAAAGCCTAAGTGACCGAATGACAGGTCAACCAGTTGCTATGACATGCACTGATCACCAGGGAGCAGATGTTCAACACAGGAGCTGCCCCTTGGTGGTTAGTGTGCACCCATAGCCAACCTCCTGCGACTGGCCAACCTCCTCCTGGCCCACCAATCTCCCTTGGTCCCTCCCCACACTGGCCGGCCCCGATTGGCTCTGATTACCGGCCAGGCCAAGGGACCCCATCTGTACACGAATCCATGCACCAGGCCTCTAGTTTTATAATAATAAAAAAACCAAAATGATTGAAATGTACATATTTTCTGTTTAAAAAATACTTTAAAAAATTCTTTCTTGTTTAAAAATACTTGTTTTAAGAACATAGTGTCTTTGGGGATTACTTTGCAAAATAGTGGAAGAGGTCCGTCACCAGATGACACATTCAAAATATGTTAGGTTTCCTGAAATGTATTCTTTTGCAGTACTATCTCGATTTTGGTAGGGGTTATAAAATTCCCTGAGAGGACCAGAATGAGCTTAAGGAGACATTTGCTTGTTCCCTGGTGAGAGGAAAGCAGTGTTCATTGTGAAGGAAGAGAAAACAAACACACCTGCCTCCTGTGAAGGAAGGAAGAACAATCCAGAAGAGTAAGTCATGTAACAGTTGAAGGCGGCAGGCCGCATGTGGGCTGCCACCTTGTTGGGTAAAGTAACCCCATACCAAAGAAACTCTAAAGTTTCAGAAAGTGAAGGTCCCGAAGTCCCGGGAAGACAGTGCTCGGCCTGGGCACATGACTGGAATTCATGTGTACTACCTCCCAGAGGGCTGGTCACACAGCCAAAGGACCCTGCACCCCAGAGGACTGCTGGAGTGAGACAAAAGGACGTGTTGTTATAAGTTTTGTTAAACCTTATTGATTCCAAGATCATTATCATCTCAAACAAACCTTTTTTTTTTTTCTTTTTTCTTTTTCTTCCTTTCTGAGTAATCACAGTGTGAGTGGCATGGTAATGAGATTACGGAGATTTGGCCTGGTTTGTTACACCAAACATTGCTTAAATCATGTAGGAAGACAGTCCAAACACAGCCAGTCTCATAGCACAGATTAAGTTTTTCCTCTTTTTATCTGGCCTCTCTCTTCTTAGATTTCTTCTCTCCTTGGATTCTGTTTTGGATCAGTGGAAATCACTAACTGTCTGTATTAACTAGAGAACAAGTTGTTGGGGGATATGTGGTCAAGGATGAGGAGCAAGGCAGACAATCTGTCCCTCAGCTCCCATCCTATAAAGATTCATTGAGGCACTAGGAGCCCAGTGCTTGAAATCGGGCAGCACTGCCCACCCACCTGCAGCCCTGCCTTGACACCCGAACCTGTCCACACAGAGCTCAGCATGCTGACCCAGCCCCCAAACTCTCTGGCTTTCTCTGGCCACTTCAAGCCCCGCCCTCAGTCCCTTCAGTCTCCTCTGGCTGGTCCCGCCTTCTCTGGGTGCCTCCCGCTTCCGCCCCATCTCTGAAGCAAGGTGGTGGCTCTGCCCCAACATGGCACTGGAGGAGAGTGTGGAAGCCTCCCACCTGCTGCGCTGTGCTCCTTCCCCTGGCAGGTGGGCGGTGGGGCACTCAGAGTCCCAGCAGTGGGTGGCAAAGGACTAGTGAGGGGGTTGCTATGGGCTCTCACCCCTGCCTTCCTGTTCACGGGCTGGTCCCGCCTCCTCCGGGCAGTCTCCAGAACAACACCCCAGCTAATATGCTAAAGGCCCTGGTTGTTACCTGTTATGGTGTATCGGCCATTAGCATAGTAGCTCTTTATTAGTATAGATAATTTGCATGCTGTAAAATTCACTCATTTCAAGTATACAGCTAGGATTTTATTTAATAAACTTACATAGTTGTGTCATTAGTTAAGCATTATTGGGATACATTCCTTCACATCAGTAAGTTCTGCTGGGAGATTTTAGACCAACTATTCATCTTGAATTCATTGGGAAGTGGAGGTAACACAGATGGCATCAACTTTAGTTCTAAACACACTGTTTCTGCCCAGTGCAACCCCCAGGCCTGTAACCTTTCTGGGATTTGGGGTTCATGTGGACGTTTCCCAGTCTACCCTCTTGTCCTCATGTTTTGTCTATTCTGCCCAGTATGTTGGCACCTAGGATATGTAGATACATCTTTCCCCCCAAGCTCATGACAAATACCAGCACAAGATAGGTTTAACTCTCAGGATTTTCACTTTCTTGTTATCTAGGTCTTTTACAAAAGAGTTCTGCCAATTATTTTAAAAGAGTAAAATAATTTTTTTTAATCCAGAATTTTTAGATCCACACTGGAAAACTTTCTCTGGACATCTAGTCCCCCCATATAATAAAAAATGGAAGTTGTCATATTCATCCTTAAAAATATTTTTTTGTTGTTTTTTAGTTTTGAAATAATACTATAGTCCCATTTTATCCATGGTTTTGCTTCCCATGCTTTTGGTTATCTAGGTCAACTGTGGTTTGAAAAATATTAGACGAAAAAATTCTAAAAATAATCAATTTATAAGTTTTAAATTGTCTTCCATTCTGAGTAGCGTGATGAAATCTTGAGTTATCTTGCTCCGTCCTGCCAGGACGTGAATCATCCTTTTGTCTAGCATCACCCATTAGTTACTTAGCAGCCCTCTTGGTTATCAGATACACTGTTGGGGTATCACAGTACTTGTGCTCGCGTCACCCTTATTTTACTTAGTAATGTCCCCAAACCGCCAGAGAGTGGGACCTAGTTACGGATTCACGTCCTTTGGCAGCCCTTGTGGCTGATGCAATCTCAGAGAAGCAGGTTTTACCCTGACTCAGATAAAATGTAACAAGTTTTCACTTGAGATTCTTGCAACAACTCTCATTTTGGCAGAACTGAGGCAGGTTTGAAATGCCAGGTTCACAGGAGATGATTTTCTTGTCTAATTGCAAAGGCCCCTTCTTGGCAGGACCCTGTGAACCTTCCCTGCAGACCCATAGCTGGCTTAGTCAATTAGCTTAGTTCTGCTTTGAATGCCTTCTGTATTAGGGCATTCAGGTGATTATGTGTAGGCTCTGGAATCTGCTTGGGATGGATAGAGGTGCAGCAGCCTGTTTTTGAGACCCAAGTCTTCCCCTATTGCACTATGGGAGTGCCCTGATCACCAGGGGACAGTTCCTGTGTTAAGCGTCTGCCCCCTGGTAGTCAGTGTGCGTTATAGCAACCGGTCGTTCTGCTGTTGGCTCTCTGACATCCCCCAAGGGGTCCCGGATTGCGAGAGGATGCAGGCCAGGCTGAGGGACATAGGAGATTGGCCAACTGGGGAGGGATCGTGGGAGGGCTCCAGGGCATGTCTGTCTGTCTCATTCAGTCCCGATCGGTGGACCTCAGCAGCAAACTTACCTACCGGTTGGAGCAACTGCCCCCTGGTGGTCAGTGCATGTCATAGTGAGCAGTTGAGCAGCCTTAGCACATCATTAGCATATTTCACTTTGATTGGTTGAATGGACGACCAGACACAGCATATTAGGCTTTTATTATATAGTATTATATTTACTAAATTCATTGATAGAAAAAACTCTATACATAATTTGAATGACTAGAAAAATTATAAGTGTGTAAACCACACCTGGGCATAAAGTTGGCACTTTTAAAGGTCTTAGTAATCCTTGGCATGCTGGAATGATTTAAGCAGTAGAAGGAGTCCCAGATAGTCTACCCCAGTGGTCGGCAAGCTCATTAGTCAACAGAGCCAAATATCAACAGTACAACAGTTAAAATTTCTTTTGAGAGCCAAATTTTTTAAACTTAAACTTCTTCTAAGGCCACTTCTTCAAAATAGACTCACCCAGGCCGTGGTATTTTGTTGGAAGAGCCACACTCAAGGGGCCAAAGAGCCTCATGTGGCTTGCGAGTTGCAGTTTGCCAATCATGGGTCTATCCTCATAACACTTTATTTTATTACCATATTTGAAGCTTCAGCTTTGGTGATCTTTCTCAGTTTCAGTCTGATCTTCACTGGCTTTCTCTCTCCCTCTGAAATTGGCCATGCAAGTATCCACACCACTGTATTTAGCAAGTGCAAGCAGCATGTTTGGAGAAAATATTCTAGGGAAAAGCAGAGGGAAAAAAAATCATTATCCTGTTAGAGGTGTCATAGAGACTGCTTTACAATGATTACTTTTGAATTGCACAAAGTATGCGGTCCTGGCTCATGCTGTGCATGTGTCACTAAACCAACAGGATGAACAAAGGATGCTGTGTCACCTATCTGAGCACCATCCCACATCCTGGGAGCATGGAAAATCTCACTGCTCAGGCCACAGTTGATCCATATATTACACTCTTTCAAAGACTATGGAAAGACTTTGTGGAAAGACTATGTACATCCTTACTTACTAGGTTGAAAAATGGTAGCAGAAACGAGAATGAAAAGCAGGCAGATTAAAGCAAAATTTCTTGTGATACGGTGCAGGCATCAGTTTTATTTCTTTATTTTTTAAAAATATATTTTTTATTGATTTCAGAAAAGGGAGATGGAGGAAGAGATAGAAACATCAACGAGGAGAGAGAGAATCATTGATTGGCTGCCTCCTGCATGTCCCCCACTGGAGACTGAGCCAGTAACCTGGGCATGTGCTCTGACCGGGAATCAAACCGTGACCTCCTGATCCTCAGGTCAATGCTCAACCACTCAGGCACACCAGTTGGGCGCAGACAGCAGTTTTAAATGTTCCCTAGGAGATTCCAATGTACGCCTGTAGTTGAGAACCATTGATTGCTTTAGTTCCTTGGAGATAGAGGAGATGTACCTTCAGCTTAGTTCTGCTTACATCAATTCTGTTCTGCTCACCTCAACACAACTTAGCAAATATTTACTATGTGCATAGTCTGTGCTAAGTACTGAACGAAGCCCGTAGCATGGAGCTGGCAACAATTCAGAAAATGTGTCCTGTTCTCAGGGTTCATGCAATCTAGCAAGGAGGATAGATGCTATATAAGAAAGTACAGGTGTGATGAGTGCTACAAAAGGCAGAGACAGGTATGATGGGATGGAACAGCAGGGACTTTGACATAGCTGTTTAGTCAGGGCAGCTCTTTTTTTTAAAAAAATTATTTATTTTTTCCCCTTTCCCGAGGATATTTTCCCATTGATATTTAGGGAGAGTAGAAGAGTTAGGGAAAGACAGAGTGAAACATCTATGTGAAACACATTGATTGGTTGCCTCCTGCATGAAACAGGGAGAAGCCTGAAACCAAGATATGTGCCCCTGATGGGAATTGAACCCAAGACCCTTTGGTCTGCAGGCTGATGTTCTATCCACTGAGCCAAACCGGCTAGAGGGGGAAGCTCTTAAGTAAAGATGAGAAGGAGGTGCCCCATTAGAACTTCCTGTGCGCATACATGTTCAATGAGTGCATGAATAAACCCAATATGTCACAAAATTGTTGAATAAGATATACAGAGTAATAAAAGTGCTAGATTTATTAATAACATAACTATAGAAGTGAATCACTGGTTGTGTTTTCCACTCCGTTAGTAATTTGCAGTAGGGAAGGAGTATATCCTGATGGTCAGAGGCCAAGATCTGTAACCGACTGGAAATTTTGGTTTGCAACTTTGTTCCAGCAGGTAGCTCCTCACCTCTGCACAAACTATTTATTCTCCTCAAGAATCTGATTGATAAAATGAATGCAAAGCTTCCACACTATCTGGCACAAGTGGGCACCTGATGAATGTTAGCTGTCATTCTCTTTTCTCTGCAGAGAAGACAGTGGGCATGGGCCAAATTCATCCTCAAAGAACTCTGGAACTCACAGCATTACCTTGCATGAAGTTGCAGGGTGCTCTTTGGCTAAAGGAAAGAACACACTTGCCACACATGCTTGATATTTTCCTGGCAATGAGCTCAGGTTTTTTTTTTGTTTTTTTTTCCTTTGTTTTGAAAACAGAATTATACACTAGTTGAACCAAAAGAATTAACCGATGATGATGATGATGATGACGACGACGACGACGACAACAACAACAACAACAACAACTTGGGTGCTTTTTGTTTCTCTGGAAGTAAATAATTTGTACTCGGTGAGGCCTGATAGTTGCCAACTTTTCTCAGGGTCTGGAAAAACCAAGACACAGCTAGCGAAAGTCTAATAAATTGTCCTTGCACTATGAAAGTTCTTACTTTTACCATTTAAAAAATACGAAATTGATAACCAATGGACACACCGGGGGAGGGGGGAAGGGCATGACCGGGAATAGGGTGTGGGGGGCAAAGGAGGGGCTAAGAACACATATGTAATACCTTAATCAATGAAGAAAATTAAAAAAAAACTAAAAAAATATGAGATTGCTTTCTGGCAAAAGAAATTTGTTCACAAATAACCAAAATTATAGATAGGTCATTATCAACTTACTGTTTAAAGATCAATGCAAAATAAACAGTTTTGGGCATTAATAAGTAAACTTGTTCTTCTAAAATAGCATTTACAATTTTTTTGGCCGCATACTCCTCTTCCAGTATAGGCAACAGTAATGGGCACCTGGGATAAAAAAATAAGAGTTATATAATCAAAGCACTATTTTTTGTTGTAAACATGAGCACTAATTATTAAATTTCAGGTATGGAGTTAGAACAATAGCTATAAATATTCAAACAAAATATAAATATTAGGAACTGCCTTTTCTTTTCTCTCATGACTAATACATTTAATTTCCTAGAATAAAATCACTGCCTTTATTGATTTCTGCTATGTGATAGTCTCAATTTATAAAAGAAATTGCTTTTAGATTATTATATTTTTGTTATTTTTCTTCCCTCTTCTTTGCTCCAAATATCAAGTAATTGTCTATTATTAAGAAGCAAAATTAGAAAATATTATTGTATAAAAATATAAGACATACAATAATATTTGTATGTCTAATATGTCTATGTTTTAGGCAGAACACTTATATAACATTAAGCAAAATTAGATGTTGATGGAATCAGCTGGAGTTGAAATGGGATGAGCATATGAATATGGTGCTTTATTCATATTACTTTGAAAATGCATTATGTTGACAATTTCCACTTTCATATTATGTTTCTCTATTACCTGAACTATACTTCCTCAAGAAAAATTGTTTATCTCAGCTGATTCTTGAAATACGATCAATTCTCATAATTGAATGTTGGTGACTAATCTTTATATTTTACTAGAGGCTCAGTGTACAAAATTTGTGCACTTGGCGGGGGGGTGGGGGTTCCCTCTGCCTGTCCTGTGCTCCCTTGCATTCTGGGAACTCTATGGGGATGTCTGACTGGTTGCTTAGGCCTGCTCCCCATAGGGATGAAGGAAATAATGATGTATATATTACATCTCTTCCAGCTTTATTGAGATATAATTAACATATAACATTGTGTACATTTAAGATTTACAAAAGTGTTGATTTGATGCACTTATATATTGCAAAATGATCACCACCATAGCTTTTTCTGACACTTAATTATTATTTCTTTTTCTGTGGTGAGGAAATTTAAGATCTACTCTCTTAGCAACATTCAAGTACTGGTATATAAAAAGAGTATTATTAGCTATCATCACCTTGCTGTACATTAGATCCCTGGAACTTTTAGACTGTCTGAGCCTTCTTTTCCAGAGATTTTGCTTTTAACTTTTATGTATGTAAAAACTCCTCGTTTACCAAAGCCATCCTTTAACACACCACCTTCCTTGGCCACCATGCCACCTCTTCTTGACTGGTCACATTCATTCTGTAGACTTGACAATCCTTACTGTTCAGGAGAGGCTGATGCTAAGTTATCAGAGAATGTTTCTTAACAAGTGTAACTGTACAGAAACTTCATTTCTTCAATATGACTTTTCCTCCTGTCCATCCTTTTGATTCAAACTGGCCTCATCCAACACCGTGACTCACCCACCTCCCTCTCCCTTGCACGCCCACTCCCTTAATCATTCAACCCTCAGGACAATGAGGTTCTGGTCAGTATCAAGTAATTTTAGGAACAAAGACCCTGGTCTGTTGACTACAGAGACAGAGTTTCAGCCAAACTAGAGAACATCTGGGCCTTCATTCTGGTGCAACTACAGACACAGAAAAAGTGGAACGACTCCACCGACCACATCCTTGCAAAACCAGAAGAGTGACACCATGGCTGATGTCAGGACCAGATGCAACCATCACCTATTCCCTACCTCAGCATTGACCAGTTAATAGAGATCACAACACTAGCTCCACCATGATTAATGATTTTCTCCTATGTAGCCCATTACCCTGGAAGCCATCAGGGAAGCCAGGTCTTTGAGTGTAAGTTTGGTGCCATTTTTCTGTCACTCCAGATTTGGTGCCATTTTTCTTAAAAATAAACCTTTAATTTATTGATTGCAAATTTATATTTATTTGGGCTTTGATTCTCCCAAATGAATTCACTCATTTAGTTCCATAACACAAATGCAAAGTTCTCATTTGCTTCCCCACATGCTGCCTCAAAGGGGAAGAGATCCTTTTTATAGCTGTATAGTATTCCACAGTGTAAATGTATTACAGCTTTTTTATCCACTCATTTACTGATGGGTACTTGAGCTGTTTCCAAATCTTAGTTATTGTAAATTGTGCTGCTATGAACATAGGGGTGCATATATCCTTTCTGATTGGTATTTCTGATTTCTTGGGCTATATTTCTAGAAGTGGGATTTCTGGCAGTTCCATTTTTAATTTTTTGAGGAAATGCCATACTGTTATCCATAGAGGCTTCACCAGTCTTCATTCCCACCAGCAATGTACTAGAGTTCCCTTTTCTCCACATTTTCACCAACACTTGTCATTTGAGCACTTGTCATTTGTGTAGGCCTGGGAATTGGGACTAAACTGGCAGTCAGACATCCCTCTCACAATCTGGGACTGCTAGCTCCTGTCACCTGCCTGATCACCCCTAACTGCCTCTGCCTACCATCCTGGTTGCCTCCATCTGCCCCCCTCTGCCAGCCTAGTTGCCCCTAACTATTCCCCCTGCTGCCCTGGTTGTCCCAAACTGCCCCCCCCCCCACCCTCCGCAATGGCCTGGTTGCTCCCAACTGCCCCTCCCCCCTGCTGGCCTGGTCACCCCCAATTGCCTTCCTGCCGGCCTGGTCGCCCCCACGCAGCCTACTGTTACTGTTACTGTGATGGCATCCTAGACAATTTTCATATTCCTCTATTATTAATATTGATTGGCTATCTATATGCTCATTTGGAGAAATGTCTATTTAGCTCATTTGTCCATTTTTAATTGGATTTTTGGCCTTCCTTTTGCTAAATTGTATGAGTACCTTATATATTTTGAACATTAACTTTTTATCAGATGCATCATTGGCAAATATGCTCTCCCATACAGTGAGTCCTCTTTTCATTTCATTGATGATTTCTTTTGCTGTTCCAAAGCTTTTTTATTTTGAAATAAGCCAGTCAGAGAACGACAAGTATCACATAATCTCACTCATATGTGGACTCTAATGAACAAAAAAACCTGATGAATAAAATAGAACCAGCACTGAAGCATGGAACAGACTGAAGATCCTCAGAAGGAAGTGAAGGTGAAGGAGAGAGAGATTAACCAAAGAACTTATATTCATTTATGCATAACCCATGGACACAAACAATAGTGTGGTAAAGGCCTGGGGTTGGGATGGGTAGAGGGGGTCAATGGGGAAAAAATAGGACATCTGTAATACTTTCAACAATGAATATTAAAAAAAAAAAAAGGAGCCAAAGCTGACATCCCAGCAGAACTGCCTCGCATGTCTTATGCTTCACACCTTTTGGAATATTAAAACAGGGCAAAATAACATTTGGATTAAGCCTAAAGCAACTGTATGTCCCAAGGAACTGTTTGCAAAGACAACAAGAGAGCAGATATTATGACTACTGTTCTGATAGCCACTGGACTGAAAATTAAAAACATTCCTTAGAGTAAACATCACTATGTTATGTTACCTACACCAACAGATACGCCTTCCTTCTATTGATGCAATGTTCCCCTTCTCTTTCTCATAAATATCCCTTGTTTTGTCTCCTAATCAGAACACGATTTGACCTTCTGTCTGAATTAGTGCTTAAGGAGTAGCTATTCTTTGATCTCAAGTGAATGTTTGTTGCCTCCCACTTCTAAAGGCCCTTTTATTTTTAGGTCAAGGGGTTCCTCTGGGAAGAAAAACCTACATGTAGTGTGCAATTTCAGCTGCCTTTACTCTCTAGTTTGCTCACTGGGAGCCCATCCCCTTGTGATTTTAATGCCCCTAGTATTTTTGGCAGTTAGAATTAATTAATTAAATTCTTAATTAAACCTTTGTTCGCATGTTAACAGATCTTCCAGCTAAACTCCTTCTGTTTTCACGAATGTAGTCATAAGTTGCTAATGTGATATCCCTTTGTCAAACAGGAGGATAACTTCAGGGTCTCCAGGAGAATTTATAAGTTTGTTTTGCAGATGGAAAGGATGTCTTCAAGGTAGCCATGACAACTGCCAACATCAGGAGTCTGATGCAGAAAGTTTTATCTGTGAATAAAGAAACTTCTTTTTCAGATCCCTGCAGGCTCCACCTCCCTTATTCCCTAGCCACATAAAAACTCTGTACTTTTTCTTTTTAAGAGGGATGGATTTAAGGTGAGGATGAGCAACAACAAAAAAGAATATTAAAATTGTTCAGATTTTTGCCCAGCTGGTATCAGTCAGTAGTTGACCATCAACCTATGAACCAGGAGGTCACGTTTTGATCCCAGGTCTGGGCATGTCCGGGTTGTGGGCTCCATCCCAGGCATGCAGGAGGCAGCCGATCAATGACTCTCTCTCATCATTGATATTTCTATCTCTCTCTCTCCCTCTTTCTTCCTCTCTGAAATCCATAATAAAAAAAATACTAAAAAAAATTAGACATTTTGTATAATTTATTGTAGCAATTCTGGATCATTTTCTTCCATTGGGGCTATTGTTAAGATTGCTTGTTTATTTAGTGACTTGGCTAGACTAGTTAAATAAAGTCTATTTCTTCTGCAGTGTGTAGCTTCTGATGTCTTTCCTTGGGCATGCATACAGTTTTCCTGACTGGGCATGCATACAGTTTTCCTGACTGTCAGTCAGTCTTTGTCTCTTTCTCTTAAAATTCTAGCTGGTCTGTCCCTATTCCTATCACATTAAGCTCTTAACCTGTACAATTTGCTAGGGGTTGCACTATTTGCTGAAAATGCTTGACCTGTGGTCTTAGCCATTTGAAGTTAGGCTAAGCAGAGCCAGAGAGACCCCAGACTTTGAAGCTGATTTTGATCCTTGCCTGGCAGCACCTTTGTGTTATGAAGCAGG
Organism: Pipistrellus kuhlii; assembly: GCF_014108245.1. Lineage (NCBI taxonomy): Eukaryota > Metazoa > Chordata > Mammalia > Chiroptera > Vespertilionidae > Pipistrellus > Pipistrellus kuhlii. The sequence goes on from NW_023425449.1 coordinate 24,975,042, forward strand.
AGTTGGGTGTGATGAAAAACTCACTGTTCTCTGGTGGCCCCTCATGAATTGATCCTATTGAGCAGGACCTGAGAGTTGGCAAGAAGTATGTGTCAACCACCCGGCTGCTGCCATTACCCTTGTATGAATCTTCCACAAGCCAGAGTCGCAGAGGTTGGGATCTGGCAATATTTACTAACTGGTGAGTCTTCCTCAAGCCGGGAGAGAGGGAATTTACTACCTGACTGCTGAGATTACCAGGGTGACTACCTAAGAACAAAGAGCTCTCCTGGAAAGAGAAATTGCTGTCTTCCTCAACAGCCTGTCCCTGATCATTCCGACCTCGTGGGAGTTTAGGGAAAAGGAACATATATAGTCAATATAGGCTTTCTACAGAAAATGGGACCTTCTGATGTCCACTTGCTTCCAAATTACCCAGAGTAGCTTTTCTACCTCAGGGAGCTGGGGAAATTGGAGGCTGTAACTTGGTTGCCAAGTCCACTGAAATAATTATTCTGCAAGGCAGAGCTGTGGGTGGATAGGAATAGCTCCTGGACCAAATGTTAATGGCCTCCCAGTAGATTTTCTTGAATAAATATTTTTCAAATTGTTGCATGTCCATTGGTCAATCTCGAAAGATTTTGAATGACTTAGCTTATTTTGACCAGCTAAATAGATTATGTCTTTATGGAGATTTTCTCCTGTCTATATTCTTTTAATTCTTCACCACCTGTTTTTGGCACTTTTATTTAATTTTATAGTTTTACTAGACTCTAAGTAGACTCACTGCTTTCTAGCCAGCCTTTTGATTGGCTAGTTCTCTTTCCTACAATAATAGGTGATTCAGGTCATTTGGATCATGTTCATCTTCTTTTTAACAATTGTAATGGCTATACTTGCCCTGGGTCATGTATATACATTTCAATATATCCTATTGATTAGATTCTTTGTGTAAAAGCCCTCATGTTTAAATTGCATCCTTGTTTGGACTGTTCTATATTAAAATATACCTTCCCCAATACTTTCCCACTTTTACTAATTAGTCTTATAAAATAGTTTATCTTTTGGATTTTTACTTCAGTATACTTGTTAGAAAAGAATTTATCTTCTCAATACTTTAATGTTAATATTTTAATAACTTCCATTGCCATATTCACTGTTATATTATATTATTCTGATTAGCAACTTAGTTTTAAATTTTCACTATGCCATAATTTTATAACCATATTAATATCTTTAAATTAAATAAATTCACTAACTTAATACATAATGAATTTTTTTCCTCTTACTAAATTAAGCATTCAAATTATTTCTTGTGTTTAACTGGTTAAACTTCAAAACTTCAAAATGGAAAGATAATTTACATATATTAGAAGATTATTATAAGAGCAAAGAATACTGTAAGGGTCCACTTACTTGGTTTCAGCACCATTAAACATCCCAGTTTTGATGAAATATGGGCAAACAATGGTGGTTTTAAGTTTACTTCCCTTTATTAGTTTTAATTCAAAGAAGAGAGACTCTGCAAAGCCAAAAGCTGCAAATTTGCTTGAACAATAATCTAAAATAAAGTGAAGAGCTGTTAGTAATGAAATTTGCCAAGTTAATTTTTATAATTACTTTTAAAAATTAAAACTCTTATCTTCTCTATGGTTTATCCTTGGGGATAAAACATCACTTCTGTTGTTGCTGTTGTGTGTGTGTGTGTGTGTGTGACTACTCCTGTATCTCCACACTATATACCTCAAAAGAAGACTGAAATTATTTGTTTTTCTTAACCTAAGAAGACTAATGAACCAAGAGGCACATTCTTCTCTCTTTTTATTTTTTATTTTTAAAGAGAGAATATCTCCCCTTACCACTGCCATTTTAAATAGGAAAATGGAAAGTAATGCTGCTGGTAAAAATAGAGCTAAATGTATCAGAGATTTCCCCTGGGTGCAGGAAGAGTTTTTATACTTTGAGAGTCCTAACTTCTGGGTGCTGTGGACTGAGCAATATGTAAAATACTCACCTGATAATCCATTAATACCAATGACTCCTGCTGCACTTGAAATACAGACCAAGTGACCATGGTTAGCTTTAATCATGGCAGGAAGGAAGGCCTTACAAGTCTGGAAGATAGAAATACACGATGTCAGTATTCCATTCATTTGTTATTTTATTTGCTCAATGAGTACTTGATAAATTTATCGATTCACTTAATAAATGTTTATTTCACACTTATGATGTGTTAAATCTCGTGGCAGTGCAAAATAGTCACTGGTACCATGTAGTCACTGTTCTTAAGGATCTTAATGTTTATTATGCGTTAAACTATAAGAAATACTCTTTGATTTGTTTTCCCTTTTAAGTGAACTATACCAATTGAATTAAATCAACATTTTACATTTAGAGTTTGCTAAAAACACACACCTTAAAACCTAAGTTTTCTAATATGCTGACCTCTTCCATGTAGTTTTCAGCAATTGGAATTAAAATTTAATCACATTCACTTTCCTGGCTTTTTGGTAAACAAGATTCCTCCCTAGACCAGTAGATTAACAGCATGGGAAAAACTGCGAAAAGAAAGGTGAATTTCAATGCAAGAAAACAATAGTCTAGTAAGTAATGTGCTTTGCAATTGTCTACCATGATTTAGTTTTGTTTTTGTTTTTTTAGCTATTTTGGTAAAATTCACTTAGTCATCTTCAGCTAAGATATTATTCAGGCCCTAGCTGGTTTGTCTCAGTGGACAGAACGTCGGCCTGCAGACTAAAGAGTTCCTGGTTCGATTCTGGTCAAGGGCACATGTCCGGATTTTGGGCTTAATTCCCAGTATGGATCATGCAGGAAGCAGCTGACGACTTATTCTCACTCATCATTGATGTTTCTATCTCTCTATCCCTTTCCCTTCTTCTCTGAAATCAGTAAAAATATATTTTTAAAAATATTAATTTGGTCTCCTAAGATCCCAGGCCATGAAAAAGTTCCAGTTTTCTTACTCCTGTGCTTCTTAGGTTCTCTCAAGAAACTTCTCCATTCTCTTCTCCTCTGATACTGGGACTTTTTAATCAAACCTCTGTTCAGAAATAATAATCCAAAGCTTGGAAATAAGGCAAAGGGATGATTGTGTGACTTCCAACATACTAGAACATTTCCCAGTAATCTTCCCTTAAGTTTATCTAATTCTCTTGGCGATGTAACTTGAACTAATGATTGGGACCCAGATGTTTCTAAATCTTGTAAAATCAGAGGATAACATGTAGAAACCTAATAGGTGTATTTTTTTTTTAATACAAAAGATAGTCCCAGAGGTAAGAGTTTAGCAATTTCATTTCAGCAATCTTTTTCATTGACTATACAAATCCAAGTTCCTCATATCATCAATTTATCAGCAGTGTTATTCTGCTGATTCTCCCATAACTATACTAAGTAAAACCTTGACAATCCTCACGCTCTAGTATATCTATGATATTTATGATTTTAATGATGTCAGGATTTGACATGAAGAGTTTTGCAGTTTTCTGAGATGTGCAAGGACCCCATAGAGCAGGTAGCAGTTTCTGGTTCAAAGAATGTTATCTTTGCTTTCAAGGTCTTTAGTCTGACTAAACTTGTTTCAGAGTTATTAAATTGATGGATAAGTGTCTGCTTAGATGCAGTCAATTGCCTTTCCCCCCCCATTGTGTGTGTTTTTTGTTTGTTTGATTTTAGAGAGGGTGGAAAGGAGGGGGGGGGAGAGAGAGAGAGAGAGAGATATGAGAGAGACATATTGATTGGTTGCCTCCTGCATGCACCCCAATCAGGTCAGGGATTGAAACTGCAACTCAAGTACGTGCTCTTGACTGGAAAGTAAACCCGAGACCCCTCTGGTGGGCAGGCTGACGTTTTAACCACTGAGATATATTGGCCAGGGCATTTTATTTTATTTTATTGCATTTGATGTAAGAATTGGCTTCTCTCAGAGAGAACAGCTTGACAAAGACCCTCAAATATGAGATGATTTGGTTAAAGATCTCTTTGTTCCTGTCTGAAGACAAGTTAGAAAACACCAGTGATGAGGATGGAGGCCATACTGAGCTGCTGCTTAGAGATAATAAAGTCTCAGACCAGGACTTGCAGCAGAGAAGGAGAGAAATGAGTGCACTTGATCATGTTTTGAAGGGAGAGCAAGAATGTTGGTGTTAAGGAAGCGGAGGAATCAAGAGTGGCTTATATATTAGATATAGGTGTCCCCTAGCTCCATTTGCCAAGATGACATTTCCTATTCCCAAAGGAACTTCAGGTGGGGTGGGAGAGGGAAAGAGATCTGTGATTTCACAAATATTTCTGTGATACCTATTGTAAGTTAAGCACTGTGCTACATGCTCACTAAACATTGGTTGAAAAAGGTTTGGTGGGGTCCAGTGAGGCTTTCCATGACTAAGAAAGAAGATCAAGGGAATCGTTTTTAGGACCTTAGATAGTGAGTATAGAAGCATTGAGTGGAAAGAAAGGGTATCCTGGGACACCCAAAACAAACCCATTCCAAGGCCCTATCCTCAGAGCCACAGAGGACTGAGGCCTTGCTATCCCTCCCTTCCCCAGGACTCCTCAGGCACAATGTTGGCCACCTGTGCTTCCTACATCCTCCACCCCAGCTGGTATCTGTTCATGTCATCATAGCTTCAGGTATAAGCCCTCTCGGTGGAAACTCCCTTGATAACACAAGTCTCCTTCAGCCCCCTATTCATTTTCCAGAGTTGCATTGTTCAAGATGGTAGCCTCTAGGCATATGTGGCTATTTAAATATGCAATTAAATAAATTAAGTGACATAAAGTTATGAGTTTAGTTCCTCAGTCCTACCCAACCATATTTTAAGGGCTCAATAGCTGTGGGTAACTGGTGGCTACCATTTTGGGGAGCACAGTAAAAAGACTTTTCTGGTCTAGACAATCTAGGCTTCAAGAAAGACACCCCTGAGTTATCAATTTACTAATCATCTTTTTGTAAAGACTCTTTGCCATCTCTCTTCCTTCTATAAATTTGGGCCATCACTTAGTTGCAGGACCTTGGAACCTCAGTTTTCTTATCTGTAAAATGAGAATGAAAATGGAGTCATGGCTACCATGTGCAGCAAAAGAACTTAGAGCAGGGCCTGGGATACAGTAAGAGCTCATTTCCTTTGTTATGACACCCGGTCATACACACACATAAACCACTCTAAAAATAGCCACCTTCTTTCTGCGCAAAGCTCTCCTTTGCTCATGCACAAATTAAATCTTTTTTTATACAATGGCTTCCACATTCTGTTTGTATTTTGGTGGGAAGATTTTGGAACAGGCTAATAAATCTTGGGACCAAACTAGAGAAGACAGAGGGAAGGGCCCTAGCCTGAGAGTTTGGAAAAGGGCAAGAACAGGAAAAGCTAAGCTGAGTGTGTGGCAAGGTGAAACTTGGATGGGAGGGCCATAGTCTATGAATAGGAAATTTACAAATGGTACATGTACTGATAAATGGCTGAACAGTTGTTTACAGAAACACATGGCATTTTCATACTTACCAACAAAATAAAGTGAAAAAGAATGGAAACTTACCCAGAAATGTGATAAGGCATTTACAAGAAATGATCTTTCCACCATGTGATCTGGAGTGTTGAGAAACGGTTTCCCCGTCACAACCCCAGCATTGTTAATGAGGATGGTCACATCACCGACTTCTTCTTTAACCTGGATGGAAGGGAGACCAACGTTCATTTAGGGCGTTACATTCTCATATTTATTTCTCCAGGTAAATTTTCCCCCTCATTTTATTCAGGTAATTTCTTTAAAACTAAAGTAAGAAGGACACCAATTATCTTACCTGATCAGCAACTCTGTAGACCTCTTGCCTGCTGCTACAGTCACACTTATAGGCAAATACTTTCTCACCACCCTTTTCTTTGGCCAGTCTACATGTTTCCATGTTGCCTTCTTCATTTATGTCCCATAGAACTAAAATGGCTCCAAGGCTGGCAAATTTTATGGCCATTAGCCTCCCAATTCCACTTCCAGCTCCTGTTATAAGTACAATCTCTCCAGCAACATCCTTTTTTGGCTTGGGAATTATCGTGTAAACTAAAGATTCTAGAAAATAATATAAACATTTTCCTAAAACTATGAAGGTGTCCAAAATTACATCCATGTTGATTCACTGAAGAAAGCAATGTCCTAATAAGAAAAAAAAGGTAACTGATCAATTTGTCACATTATCATAACAATTGCAATATACATGAAGTGTTTAGTATGAGGAGATTTGCCCTTACGACATTAATTATCTAAAATATGTATTTTAGCAACAATGGCTAAAATCATTGAATTTTTAAAGTATATAAATAATGAGTATAAAATATTTTGTGTTTATAAGAATCTTTCCAATTTAAACAACACCTTTTTTTAAATTTTATTTTTATTGCCCTAACTGGTTTGGCACAGTGGATAGGGTCCGCTTGTAGACTGAAGGGTCCCAGGTTCAATTCTGGTAATAATAATACGGTAATACATATGCAGTCTTGCTACAAATCAGGCAAGTTCTAAATGCTTTGTGTGCATTTAACCCTTGCAAGTGTTGCCCTGTTTTATAGTTATGAACAGAGTTCCTAAGAGGCTAAGCAAACTAGCCTATGGTCACAAGGTTCATAACAGTGAGGATGGAATTTGAACCCACCCAGTGATTTCACTCTCCAAGCTCTCAAATGCTATGAGATATAGCAAAAAGAAAGAAAAAGGCAAATGCTAAACCTGGTAAAAAGAATGACCTTTGCATCACATTTATTTCATACCAGAGGCAGGTACATGAAAATTCATGCACTGGAGGGGGCAAGGGGTGTTCCTCAGCTCAGCCTGCCCCCTCTCACAGTCAGGGAGCCCTCAAGGTAGTAGGTGACTTGGCAATCAGGGGAAGGTGACACATCCATCACACCTCTACTGCTGCCACTGCTGTCAGCGTAAGCCTCAGCTGGTTCTGGTTACCTGAGCCTTGGGCGGCCCTGGGCAGCTGGGCAGCCACCAACTGAGGCTTGCCTAAGCCTTGGCCAGCCCTGGTGGCTGGGGGGCTGAGGGGACTGGGGAACTCTGAAGGCAGGTGCCCCAGCAGGGCTGAGGGGACTGGGCTTTGCCATCTTGTGGCTTTGGACACCGCTATATTTGAGGGTGTGGCAGTCAATTAGCATATTCCCTCATTATTTGCTGTGGGCACCACCATCTTTGTGACAGTGTGAGGGTCAATTAGCATATCTCTTTCTTTATTAGATAGGATTAGTCAGGAGTTAATTTTGAAATGCCTTGAAGACCAAAGTGAGAATGCCAAAGAAGTCAGGCTACCTTCATCTTGCTGTGAGCCCTGACTTGCCAGAAATTCCAACCGAGATAAGATAGAAAATGAATATTATTGCCAGAACACCATTATAGATATTTAACTGGATTTCAAGAGGGAAGAAAAAATCTTGGGGGAGCATGCCTTCAGGACAGAGCAAGAAAAGGGGGCATTACACATCTCTTTCATTAATTTATTTGGATTTATTAAGAACATTAACCATATCCCTAATGGTATTTTCCTTGGAAGCTTTTAGGAGCTTTCACTTGCCTTTAGAATTTCACTGAGCTAATGTGCATTTGTAAAGGAAAGACATCAAGCTAGAGAAATTCACTTTTTTCCAAACTTACATACACTTTCTGGCTCAAGCACCATCCTGGCAACACGTAGTGTATTGTGATTATGAAAACAAATGATATCTTATCATCTATTAAAAATAAATAAAATAAAAAACTGGAGAAAGAATAGATTTGGGTCTTTCTGAATGTTAAGTGTGAAATGAAAAACCAGGTGGAAATGTTGACTCTCTATTACTGAAGCTCAACCTATAAGTTTGAGGGGAAGAAGAGGAACCATGTTCCTTGTCTTTGTTACTCCAAAGCCTGCCATCCTGCCTCATACATGTTAAGGACCCAGTACATGTCTTTGAGAAGGATAGCTATTTTGTTTCCTAAGTCAAAATCCTTGAGGATGGCAATCCATATCTGCACAATGACTAAAAAAGGGCTTTGTACCTAGTGGAAGTGTGCTAATGCCTAGACGAATGATATCTATGGGTGGCAACATTTGTATTTGGCTTTATCTGTAAAAATTATTTCTGCAGTGTTGAGACTATCTCTAATAAACAAACAAACAAATCCTATATAATAAAAGGCTAATATGCAAATAGACCGAATGGCAGAATGACTGGTCGCTATGATGCATGCTGATCACCTGGGGGCAGGAGTTGTCCCCAGGTGGTCAGTGTGCTCCCACAGGGGGAGTGCAGCTCAGCCAGAAGCCAGGATCACGGCTGGCGAGTGCAATGGTGGTGGTGGGAATATCTCTGCAGGCCTAAGCTGTCCTGGCTCCTGGACTTTGAGATGGTGTAGGCTGGGCAGAGAGAAACCCCTCCAGTGCACAAATTTTGTGCACTAGTAAATAAATAAATACTAGTGTGATGCAGAAGGCACTTCGGGTTGCAGGATTTTTATGTGGAGAACAGGAGAAGATTGTGACTTTATACTCTTTTTTTTTTTTTGGTAGGAGAAAGTTTATTTTCAATGTAGATGATTTATCTTGTAAGAAATTCAAGTAGCTTTCTATAAAAATTATTAAATGTTAGCAATATATTGTTACTTCCTGGGACTATTCCTAGGGCAGTAGTTTTGACATGTCTCTAACCATTCACCGTTTAAATGTTTTCAGTATTAAGAGACTTCATTCTCAGGTTGCTGAAAGCATCCAATTTTGGAACAAAGGAGAAAAGTCCATGGAAACCCTGGATATAGAAAGTGCTGGCCACAAATGCTGATTGCTCCCAGGTGCGTCCTTGGGCGGTCATGGCAATCAGGCAGTTAGAAAAAAAAAATCATTAAGCATCATGACGAGCAAGCATTTACTAAGTACTCAGCTGTACTAAGGGCTGTCAATGCCTTGTTTTATTTAATTCTCATAATAGCCCAGTGGGGTAAGTATGAGACTCAGGTAGGTACATAACTAGTCAAGGATTGCACAATGCTTACGTAGAAGTGGGATTCGAGCCCATGCTATGATTGCAGAACTCCTGGCTCCTTGACCACTGCACAATAAGGACCTTAAATAAACTGGCTTTAAATCACAAGGATCTCCTTTCATTTTTCAAGCGTGCCCAGAGCACTTCAGGTTAAAGGATGACTGTGAGAATGTTATAAAAATATCCGACTCTCAGGAATGTTAAAAATATCAACACATCCTGGCTTTTGTGGCTCAGTGATTGAGCATTGACCTATGAACCAGGAGCCACAGTTCAATTCCCAGTCAGGGCACCTGCCGGGTTTGTGGGCTCCGTTCCCCGTGGGGGGCGTGCAGGAGGCAGCCCATCAATGATTCTCTCTCATCATTGATGTTTCTATCTCTCTCTCCCGCTCCCTTCCTCTCTGAAATCAATAAAAATCTTTCTAAAAATCATCAAAACAACACATATACTAAAGCATTTTGTAAATTGTGCATTGCCATGCAAACATTGATTTCTGTGATCGGTACAGGAGACTCTGTTAATGATACTGCATTTGCAGCCAGCCAGTCACCTTTAAAGAAAACCATCTTGGAGTCCTAGAAGGCTTTTTTGCTGGAGCTTGCCTCCTCTGTGAAGTTGCTGAGTAGGATTTGGGAGAGGGATTTGCACAGAAGTTTATCTGACTCCCATTCTTCTCGTGAGCTGTTGGTAAATGTAGGTCCCTGTTCCAAAGCCAAATCCATGTGTTCTCCTGGGCCCAGTGGGGCTCACAAGCATGTCTCCCTGCCCCCTCCCTCATATCAGATACCATACCTAATAAAATTAACATTAGTTCTATAATACCATCTCATATGAATCCATCCCTATCCAATAGGCCTCCTGCCCCTTCTTGCCTTTCACCCTTGTCTTTTCACCACCTCTTCCCCTCACTGCGAAAAGTTGGCGAAATGAACAAAAACAACGAGAAAAGAACAACAAAGAGACCCTGGAGATGATAATAAAACGACCTACCTCCCCTATTTGGGAACTGCTCTAAATTGTGCCCAGAGAAACAGACTGGTAGGAGCAAATACATAATCATTTCTCCTGAGTAGTAAAAGGACCTTGGCCTTACCTTAAGCAATGTTACACTTGGAGGCATGAAGAGTCCTCATAGAGGATGAGGCCAACAGAGATGAAGCCAGCTGCCGGAAACTGTCTCTTAAATGCTTTCACTCTGATGTGTCCTCCCACCTATTGTTATCTCTGTGGGCGTCACCCGGGAGAAGTTACCCATGTTTTCACCCATAGCCTCCCCCACTTTCAATATCTGCACCAGATGGAACATTTGGTGAGCCTACTGCCAAAGTAAGGAACATCTAAACCTATAAGAATTTTTATGAGTTTAATTGAGCCAAACTGACGACAATTGCCAGGAAGCAAAATCTCAGTGGATTGAGAAATGCTCCAGAGAATGGCAGTTTTGCACTTTATTTTATGCATTGCAATCAAAGGAGGAGGCATAAAGGGGTTACATGAATTCCATTGGTGATAGAACACGGAGGCGAGAGAAAGCAAAACGAGGAAACCTCTGAGGCGGGATAAAGAGTAAAACGGACAGATACATACTTCTTATACATTTGTGGGTATAGGATAGTTAACAATCAGCGATTAACATGTTCATAACAATGATGGGATTTGTGGTCTCTGCTCTGGCACAGAGCTGTGCTTTGAAGGGTCTGGAAAAAAAGACATTACTTTGATATTCCAAAGGTATGCTATTGTAGTTGCAAAAACAAAGAAAGAAAGATACAAACAAAAATTCCCACAAACTACAGGCAGACTCAGTTAAGGTAAAGGTTGACCATTGTTAGGGAAAAAATACCATCCTAGGACATCACTACCTGCCTTGAACTGCTTTTAGTTAGAAAGTCTTAATTTCAGACCAGCCTATGTGATACTTTAGGTCTCTGAGTATGTATGTGAGGCCGCCAGGTATGCAGGCCTCCTCTGAGCTTGTCAGGTTTGGTATGTGGCCCCTTTTTCATCCTCGCTACATTGATTCGTCATTATCACCTCAAGTCCATAGCTAACATGACTTTAGCTCTCAAGTTTCTCTTTCCCTGAAGGCTGATAATTAACCTCACCAATTTAAAGTAGTTACCTAGTTCAGTCTGCATGGCTCAGTGTTTGAGCATGGACCAATGAACTAGGAGGTTATGGTTCCATTCCTGATCAGGGCACATTCCTGGTTTGCGGGCTCAATCCCAGTGTGGGGAGTGCAGGAGGCAGTTGATCAATGATTCTATCTCAATATTGATGTTTCTATCTCTTCCTCTCAGAAATCACACACACACACACACACACACACACACACACACACAAAATGGTTCCCTATTTCTTCTAGGTTAAAGCCTGGTCTTTTGGATTGACAAGAAAAAGTTGTGAAGTATCCTAAATTAAATTACAGCAGGTGAGGGTAGAAGGAACAAAGGCTAATCAGTTAACAATCAATGGCATACCCAACAATAGAGTGCTTAGATTTCTGAGTGTATGTTGAAACTTTGAATTAACTTCCAGATGGTTATTTCATAGATTATCTAGACAGAATAGCTGAGTAGCCAACTGCTAGATGCCACAGATCACAGGTGCCTCCACCTCCTGTTTATCCATGAACTTTCTGGACTGTTGGCCACACCAATCCTATAGAACAAACACTTGCTCTTTATGGACTCTGCACCTAATCTAAGAATTAGCCCCACCTGACCTTCTCCCATCCCCTTAGGTATAGCCAATGTAAATTCCTTCCAAACAACTTACATTTTTCTTCCCCAGACTGTTTACATCAAATAGCCCCTTCAGTCCAGCCACTGTGGTTCAATGGTTGAGCATCAACTTATGAATCAGGGTGGGGTTCAATGGTTGAGCATCAACTTATGAATCAGGGGGTCATGGTTCAATTCCTGGTCAGGGCATGTGCAGGTTGCATGCTTGATCCCCAGTGTGGAGTATGTAAGGTAAGGCCAATCAGTGATTCTCATCACTGATGTTTGTATTTATCTCTCCCTCTCACTCTCCCTTCCTCTCTGACATCAATAACACACACACACACACACACACACACACACACACACACACAGCCCCATCAGCCCCCAGGTGGTGGACACTGCTGGTGGTTCAGACGGCATGCTCTAGGACCTGGTCCTTTTTCTAGGTAGCAAATGGCTCAATAAACCCATTCTTTTAGAAAAGCTCTTGTTTTTTGATGAACAAGATAGTCACCTCAAATACTGCACCTTGCCCCGCACCTTTGGGCAGTACCAGGTTATTGAAGGGACCTGGATCCTCTCCTAGTGAGTTTCTCCAGCTGTTGCTGTGGATGCAACTCCCCTTATTATTCTTGTGTGCTGTCACCCATCCTGTCTCCTGCTAGTTTCTCTGCTAGGTTCCAGCCCCCGCTTCTGGGGCCAGGTGACACTTGTCACTCTGCCTCTTGTTGCCCACCAGTGGTTTCTTCATTCACTCTCCTCTCTGAGTAGCTGTAGGCCTTTTCCTCAAAAAGTGGCTATCATGTCCTGCCCTGTAGTGGACCCATCCTCCTTGCATTATCCCAGGCTTCTTCTTTTTCATGCAGAGTCCTCCAGGCTCAATTTTGGGAAGCTCAAAAAAGTGTTATCCCCCCAATTCATGTCTCAATTCATGTCTTCAAAGGCCTATTTTGCAACTCCAAATCCCCAAACTGGATAGACTCTTTTTGTTCTGAGGAAGTAATGTTTTTCTCCTCCTTTGCTTGGGCAATAACCTGGGAGGCATGGGACCTCCCTTCTTGGAATGCTACCTTGAGCAAAGTTTCAGTTGTAGCTGCTGGGATCAGTCAGGCAGTGTCAATGGACCAAAGCTGATGACTCAGAGGGCAGCAGGGAGAATACCCTTCATATTTAACTGTTACCTTTCAGTTGTTACTGGAAAGTGGTATTACAGTGGTATTCCCTTCCTGTGGCCAGAGAAATCAGCGGGTCCAGTTTCCCTGACACTAGTGGGAAGGGAGTGACTCTTGCGATAACTTGAGAAAATGAATTTTCCTAAAACTTGCATGGGAAAATGAATGGTTCTTATTGGTGTGGAATTACATTTCTCAGGTTGTAAAGTCCCATTGTCTTTAAACTAGTTCTGGAAAATGTGTAGCTATATCCAAAAAGTCTGTTCCATGGTGGAATTGAGCCCAGTTCAGTCCATTGGTCCATTGTGTGAGTCCCACATGGCCATGAGCTATGTGGCGGAATGCAGGGGAGTGTGCCCCCTGCAACAGGAGTTAGGCATGAGAAGCAGGAGAGAGAGAGGGAGAGAGAGAGAGAGAGAGAGAGAGAGAATATGAATGAGTGAGAGAGAGAGGCTCCTTTGTTTAGGAGCTTAAATATCATCAAATCTTCCCATGCTTGCAGAGCCCATGCCTATTCTGGCCACTGACTTGTTCCCAGGTGTGACTGACAGCTAGCTAAGCATCTTTCTACATCACCCGGACCTTACTGGGCATGTGTCTATTGTCCAGTCCTTATCCCCAGTGATCTGTGGGGAATGGACTTAGAGAATATTAATTTGCAACTTTCCAGCAAAGTTGTATAAATGGCATGCCTATATTACTTAGTTTTCCTTTTATTCATTTCCTGTTAATAATGACCAGGTTATTATAATGGCATCATTATGAGGAGAGATTACATATAAGGAAAATCCCAGAAGCAACAATATCAAACCCTCATTATGAGGACTTTTGCCCTAGCCCTGGAGCAGGAATGCAGGAGACTAAACATCAAAGGGTAGAAAAGTTTCCAGAGATGATAAGTCCAAACCTAGCTGAGCCTGTCCTCTGTAGAAGAGGAGCTTACCTCCATGAGAACTCCTGCTGTCTCTCTACACCACAGTGTGTGTGTGTGTGTGTGTGTGTGTGTGTGTGTGTGTGTTTCAGTGGCTGGCTGAGAGTCCAGTATCCTTGATCAGGGAGGGGTTGGGATCTGCATCAATGACTATTTAAATTTAAATTTCAATAGACATAAATTAAGTGGAAAATAAAGAGTTCAGTTCTCAGTCTCAGTTGCCACATTTAAAATGCCTGATTACTGCATATGATTGTGGTATCTTATGGGTAACAGAGAAAGAATGGGTTTAGAGCCTTTGAAAGATCTGCCTAATTGTAATAGGGCAGGCTGTTAGGGAAGACTGTAATTGCCTTAAGAAAAGGCTACTTCTGAAATTACGTAATTTTAGCAACAGCAAGGCTTCTTGAGATTTTTCTTCCTGGCATTTTTCTCAGACTTTAGCTCTGTTCTGGTCCCAAGTTTGTTCTTTGACCAAAATTTAGCTTAACTAGATCTTACCCCTATTTGTGACTAGCAAGCATAATGCCTCAGTCTTGCCAGTAATCTTTTTTTTTTTCATTTAAAAATAATATTTTTATGTAAACTTCTTTTAAGAAAGCAATTATTGTGGATAAGAAAAACTAAGAAAGTAAAATAATTATATCCCTAACACTCAAAGTTTACCACTGTTAACACTTTCAAGTGTTATAAATGTAGATGTGTGTATCCTCTCTCTCTCTCTCTCTCTCTCTCTCTCTCTCTCTCTCTCTCTCTCACACACACACACACACACACTATACACATAATTATACCACAAAGTGTTTTGTAACTTAGTTTTTAAATTAACAACCTCCAACTTTTATGTCAAATTTTACATGCAGTCTGTAGTTGAATTTCTCCAGTTGACTTACAAATATCTTTTTCAGCAGTTTATCATGATTGAGATCCAATCCAGAAGCATGCAGTATCTCTGTTGCTTTGTGCTTGAGTCCCTAATAACTAGCACAGTTCCCGTACTGGTGAAGAATCATTAATGCTAGGTATTGCAGCTGACAAAGCCTGACATTTCAAAGTCAACAAAGGGTGGGCTGCCCTGTCCCACCTTGCATTTGGCCCTCTGGATCTGGATGGTGGAGAGGAATGGAGGAAAGCCACTGCCTTGGCCTGGGATTGACACACACTAAGAGGCCTTTGGCCATAACTGGCTATGTGGTCCCCACCTAACAGCAAGGGAGTTGGGAAAATATAGGGAAGCACCTGAAATTGTAGTGATCATGTCCCTGCTATAACCTACTCTGTTTATAAGCTCCTGACAGAGATGCTATCCCCTAGGTTGTCACATCTTTGAATGTTTCTGGTTACTTCTTCCTGGTGCAATTTAGATTGTTCTCCTAATGCATATATTTCTTATAAACTAGAAGTTAGATATAAAAGTTTAAGTGTGCATGGTCTACATTAATATTTAGACAAATGATCAGTAATATATAATCTGCATCACATCAGGAAATTTAAGTATCTGATTAATTTAGATTGTAATACTGAGTTTGCTGGATTAGTGTAACGAGCGTCTGGTTACTTCATTAGACAGCTACATGTTCCCATTTCTGAGTAGTATAATAAATACACATTTAATACATTTAAGACTTACATGATCTTTGTATGAGTCAATAATCTCATTAGGTGTCACTGCATGCCGATTTTCTAATTCAATCATTCCTTCCATATCAGTAGCTAGCCTTCTTTTATAAACATCTGTCTTCATTTGGTTTTCTTGATATGCAGTGAATAGGAACTTAAAAAATAATTTTCTGCCTCTCTTGTTAGTTCTTATAGTTGATCTAATAATCAAATTAGAAGAGAAATATTAACAGAAAAATGGGTCCAAAGTTTATTATATAAATGCATATTTGGGGGTGCAATGAAAATGAGACCCAAGGACAGATTGGGCAGTTGAGGCAGTAATGCCATTCTGGGGCTAAGGAGAAAGGGGGGTTGTGGTTTTGGACTTAACAGGCTGACGGCAACTCACATGGAGATGGAAAAGCAAGGGTTTGGAAAATAACTGTTTCCTGAACCACCTTTAGCAATGGCACACAGAGAGGACTTTGAACAGATGGGCACTGCTAGCTTCCTCCCTGCCTATCACACACTAGTTCAT
The DNA here is from genome assembly GCF_014108245.1 of Pipistrellus kuhlii. NCBI lineage: Eukaryota > Metazoa > Chordata > Mammalia > Chiroptera > Vespertilionidae > Pipistrellus > Pipistrellus kuhlii. The sequence goes on from NW_023425449.1 coordinate 24,991,022, forward strand.
GGTAAGCTCTAATTATCTGAGATGGTCTTATCCTTTCTGGAACAAGCTTTCTATCTAAATTCCTTCCAGGCAGACAGCAGGGAGGTCAAAGGTTTTTCCTTCTTTTGTTCCTTAACAACCAACTTAAAATCAAACCCCAAAAGGCGTATTTTAGTGTGGCCAACTCTTGCCTCCCTTCAAGTGCCCACTGAAAATGCTTACTTATTTCTCTTTCGTTACTGATTTATTTTTTTAAAGTAAGGCATTGGTTTCACAGATGACTCAAAGAGCAGCTGTTTTTAAGCTCTCAATTTCTAGAATAATCTGTCCTGCTGTAGGTACCAGCTCCAGAATGGGCCCTGCCTGCTTCTCTGCTGTCTTTTATTCTCCTCCAATCTTAAGAGTCTCTCCCTCTCCCTCTCCCTCTCCCTCTCCCTCTCCCTCTCCCTCTCCCTCTCCCTCTCCCTCTCCCTCTCCCTCTCCCTCTCCCTCTCCCTCTCTCCTCCAAATATATCAACATATCACCTCCCTTTTATTTTATTTATTTTGGTGTAGTAGGGATTTCTATTTTCTCATCATTGCATGCTGGGTACCAGCAACTATATGATTTGGGCCCCAGCTGGAAATGTTCAGATTAAGATAATCCAAGTGGAGTTAAATAAAGAGACTATTTACAGAGGTGTGAGCAGGGTTTGAGAACACCGTGTGGGAGAATGTAGGATCCAATGGCTGGAAACAGCAGGCAGCTTTGCCACCCCAGGTCTCAGGGGGTGAAGTAGGGAGGATGATCAGAACTGAAGGCAGAGGCAGCATGCAGAGGGCTGCCCTGTGGAATTTGAGACCTTTGGTCTAGGGGCCCAATTGTCCTGTTGAACCCTGAAAGGAAGAAGCTGGAGGTATAAACTAACCCATTGCTTACTCTGATCCTTTGGTGCTTCTGCTCAGTGAAACCCAACAAGCAGCCATAGAGCAATGCATCTCTTCCATTTGAATCCATTTAGGTAACCTCCTGGGACACAGAGGAAAGTGAAAAAGATGGAGAGAAAATGAAAAATATACAACACAGAGGCTGTTCATCAGACAGTCACTCACAAGCCTGTCCAAAACCTGGCCACTTAAGCGGCAAGTGTGGTCCTCTGTTCAAGCTTGACTGTTTCCTCAAAATCACTTCTGAATTCTGGTATACTTTGCTTTGCCTCATTTCCCAACTTCTGGCTCTCCTGCCCTAAAATTAATTAAGCAAGCTTGATTTTGGTCTTGTGACAAGTATTGCCACATTGAATGACTTTTTAAGTAGGCACGACCTAGAAGAACAGACAGTATGTACTGTTTGTTAGAGAAACAAGTAGGCATAACTAGCTTGGCCTGTTTTGACTATTCCTATCAGCCTATCGCTCTGGTTCCCATAACCCAGATTCTTCATTGGTCAAGGGCTCCCACTGATTTCTGTGGGTTATGTTTTTATTCTGATTCTATCATGAGTGGATAGGAAGAGATAACTTCTGGATGAGATACACTTGAGAAGACCAAAGTCTCAGAAACATTGACTTTTCTATCTTTCTTTTCTATTCTTTTAAGAATTTTTACCTACTCACCCCCGCCCATAGATTCCCACCTTTGGAAGCATATTTTCAGTGGAGCCATTACATTAATGGGTGTTTATATGGCAGGTGATGTAGCTCATATTTAACTCTTCTACACATTTTGGGACCATTTTAGTACTTACTTTCTCGCTCTGGACAAGTACACCTTTGTAAGCTTTTAAAGTCAGACAAATATCCAAAACATCTCTTAAGAGATGAGAGACTGGGGTATGGATTGTACAATAATATATAAGCCTCACATCTTTTCAGACTGAATTTCTAGTTTTAATGAACGAGGTGAAAGGTCTACTGTTGACTTGATAGATTAGTTCAACGACTGAGATAAGCTCCAGTTGTTCTTTCAGCTCTTCCTGGGACTTGGGAAGACAGATAGAAATAGGAACCAGGGAAGATTTAAAGCTCATGGTTGGTGCCATCCAGCATCAGATATCTTGTTTTAGGAAGAGCAGTACAAGGACTTGGACAGTATGCTTATGAGTTATGACCACATATTACTTTTGAGATATGTTTGAGGCAAACTAGACATATCCTTGAGGCAAACTAGAGAAGGAGAGGCCTGTGTGGTTTCTACAGCTTTCCCTAGATGTTATTTGTGTTCTCTTTTGCTATTGACATGAACCCTGAATGTGGATTGCGTAGGTTAGAAACAGTAATCTTGGGCAAGTTACCTAACTTCTAGTGCTCTAAATAGGATGACAACATTACCTAACTTATCTGTTAGCTGTGAGAGAAAAGGAAATAATATAGGTGAAGTGTCTGACCTTGTTTGAAACAGGCAAATTTCTGGGGGGAAAAAATTAACAAAGCATCCAGTGAGCTGTGGGACAACTTTAAAGAGACAAATATATAGGTATATTTGAAGTCTCAAAAGGAAGTGGGGGAAGGGGGAACAAAATATAATATTTGAATATATATACTGGCCAAAAATTTTTTAAATCTGGTGAAAACGGTCAATCCATAGTTTCAATGAGTGCAACAAATCACAGACACAAGACAGATGAAGAAACATTCACCAAGGCACAAAATAATCAAATTGCTAAGACCAAGTAATAAAGAAAAATTCTTACAGACAGAGGAAGAAAAAAACATCTTATAAAACAAATGAACTAAGGAATGACAGGATACTTAATGTAAGAAACATAGTTTTGCAGACAGTGAAGCAATATCTTTAAAATAAAGGGAAAAAAAAGAAAAAAATCAAATGAGAATCAAATCCAAGTTAAAATATCTTTTAGAAACAAAGGCAAAATACTATTTCAGATAGTCAAAAGGTAAAAGAATCCATCACCACCAGACTTGCACTACAAGAAATGTAAATTCTTAGAGAACATCTGACATGTAAGAAGAAAATGATAACAAGGGAAGTACACAAAGGAATGAGTACTATGGAAATAAATACTTTTGTGTCTATTTTAAACCATCTTTAAAATATAATTACCATGTAAAGCCAAAAAGAATAACAATATATTGTGGTTGCATTATAGGTAGAAAAAAATGTATGAAAACAATAACATTAAAAGTGAGGAGATGGGTAGTGAAAGGACAATATGTGAAATGATATTGAAAGTAGACTGTGACAAGTAAAAGAAACATCAATAAGCCCTAAAGCAATCACTAAAAATAAAAAACAAAGATGAACTAATAACGGAACAAAGGCAATAAAATACGATAATTAAAAATACTCAGTTAATCCAAAAGTAGGCAGTGAAAGAAGAAAAAGAACAAATGAGACAACTATACAACAACTATTAATATGGCAAATATAAACTTATATAAATAATCACATTGAATGTAATAATCTAACCATTCCAATTAAAAAGAAGAGATTATATTTATATCTGACAAAGTAGATTTTAATGCAAAGTTTATAGTTAGAGAAAAAAGAAGGGCACTACATAATGACAAAGGAAGTAATTCAAAAAGAGGGTATAGCCCTTGTACACATTTATGCTCCCAACAAAGGAGTATCTAAATATATAAAGCAAATCTTGATGGACACAAACGGAAAGATCGACAGTGATACAGTAATAGGAGGGATTTCAACATTGACACCAATAGACTGATCTTCAGGAATAAGGTCAAGAAGTCAATGGTAGCCTTACTTTATCTGATACACTTTATCAGATGAGTTTGATTGCTATCTTCAGAATGTTTGACTCCAACGCAGCAGATGGAACATTTTCTAGGACAGACCACATATGAGGACACAAAACAAGTCTCAATAAATTTAAGGAGATTGAAATCATATCAAGTATTGTCTTTGATCATAAGGGTGTGAAACTGGAAATCAATAATAATAAGAAAAAAAACACCTGAAAAACACACAAAGGCATGGAGGCAAATGCCATGTTACTAAACAATGACTGGGTCAACAATAAGAACAAGAAAGAAATCAAAAGGTACTTTGAAACAAATGAAAATGAGAACACAGCCCCAAATCTATGAAACACAGTGAAAGCAGTCCTAAGAGGGAAATTCATAGCATTACAGGCCTACTTATAGAAATAAAGAAAACTCAAATAAACAACCTAATGTTAACTTAAAGGAATTGGAACAACAACAACAAACAACTTAACCAAAGAGATAAAAGACTTGTACTTGGAAAACTACAGGATTTTGAAAAAAGAGATAGAGGAAGCTATAAACAAGTGGAAGAATATATTGTGTTCATGGATTGTTATAAACAACTACATTAAAATGGGCCAAAGTAATCTAAATATTCAATGCAATCTCTATTAAAATACCAACAGCATGTTTCACAGACCTAAAACAAATACTCCAAAAAATCATATGGAATAAAAAAAAAAACAACACTGAAAAGCCTCAGCATTCTTGAAAAATAAGAACAAAGTTGGAGGTATCATAATACCTGATATCAAACTATACTACAAAGCCATTATAACCCAAACAACTTGGTACTGGCATACATGTAGTCATATAGATCAATGGAACAGAATAGAAAGCCTAGAAATCAACCCATACCTATAAGGTCAATTAATATTTGACAGAGGAGATTAGAACATGCAATGGGAAAAAGATAGTCTCTTCAATAAATGGCATTGAGAAAATTGTACAGGTACCTGCAACAAAAAAAAAAAAAAATGCAATTAAACCACCAACTTACACCATACACAAGAATAAATTCAAAATGGACTTATATATAAGTTGTGAAACCATAAAAATCCTAGAAGAAAGCATAGACAGTAAAATCTCAGACATCTCTCAGAGCAATAATTTTGTTGATATGTCTCCTAGTGCAAGAAAAATAAAAGAAAAATAAATAAATGGGACTACATTAAACTAAAAATCTTCATCACAGCAAAAGAAATCATCAACAAAATGAAAAGGGAACCCACTGTATGGGAGAACATACCTCTGATAAGGAACTAATCTCCAAAATATATAAAGAACTTATATAACTCAACACCAGAGAGACAAGCAATCCCTTTAAAAAATGGTCAAAGGACCTGAATAGACACTTCTTCAAAAAGGGTGTACAGATGAGACATATGAAGAAATGCTCAGTGTTACTAACCATCAGAGAGATGCAAATTGAAACCACAATGAAATATCATCTCACACTTATCAGAATGGTATCATCAATAAATCAACAAACAAGTGCTGGGGAGGATGTAGAGGAAAGGGAACCTCAATGTACTGTTGGTGGGAATGCAAACTGGTACAACCACTGTGGAATATAGTATGGAGTTTCCTCAATAATTAAAATGGAATTGTCTTTTGACACACTGATCCCACTTCTGGGAATATATCCTAAGAATACTGAAATACCAATTTGAAAGAATATACGCACCCCTATGCTCATAGTAGCATTATTTACAATAGCCAGGATCTGGAAACAGCCCAAGTGCCTATTATTAGGTGAGTGGATAAAAAAACAAACTGTGGTACATTTTACACAGTAGAATATTATGTGGCTATCAAAAGAAGAAACTCTTACCCTTTACAACAGTATAAATGCATCTGGAGATTATTATGCTAAGTGAAATAAGACAGTCAGAGAAAGACAAATATCAGGTCATCTCACTTACATGTGAAAATCTAATGAACAAAATTAAATCACCACTAAAAATAAAAGTAGTAAAACCAACAAACAAAACCAAGCCGGAGGAAATCAGACTAATTTTGAGCTGAATAAAAATGACAACATGACATCACATTTTGCAATGCAGACAAAACAGTGTTTTGAAGGTAATGTAAATAATTTTGGCAAAATAAAACATCCACCCCACTTAAAAAGTTTCAGCAAATTCATACTATAAGGAAAGTTTCAATATGATAAAGTGCAATTATGTAAAATCTATACCTAACATCATACTAATGCTGAAAAACTATATACTTTCCCTCTAAGATATGGATAAAGGTAAGGCTGTCTATTGCAATTTCTTAGAGGTTGTAGCTCATGTGATAAAGCAAGGATGGGGGAGGAAGAAATATTACCGTTTGATATGAGCTTATCACCTTGTGTGGGAATATCTCTCCTTGATTCACACCCAGTAAGTGTTCCTTTGTCTCTGCTCAAAGTGTGATTGATGCGTGCTGTGTGACACCTGGCCAACCCCATTGCACCATCTGTCCTCTAGGGGAGGCGACAGAGTTCCCTCCATTGCCACAGGAGAAGAATGAAAGTAGGTGAATTACCTTATGCTGGCCTGGTGCCTGCTATTGAAGCTGATCTTGCCCTGTATCTGATACAGAAGTACAAAGGGCAGAAGTGTTTAGAGCAGTGATATTCAACCAGTGTGCAGAGCGCGGTACAATGGTGTGCCCATTGTACCACCATTGGTGGTATAATTCTCATTGACCACGAGAATTTTTAAAATATGCAATGCCTGGCTATTTAGTCAGGGGCATTGACCTCTTTTTCCTTAGGTTGTCAAATTTAAAAAAATGACAACAGCCTATACATCAATAGCTATCTGGTGTGAATGAATCAAAATTATACGTAAATTTTTTTTGACAGATTGGCAAAAATATATGTTTTTGGTGTGCTTTAGAATTTTATAACTAGTTTGTGTGCCATGAGATGAAAAAGTTAAAATCACTGGTTTAGAATCCTCCCCTAGGATTGTGCAGTACTCTGATTGACAACAACTACACACACACACACACACACACACACACACACTTTTTATATAGTGTAGGGTATATAGTGCATATATTGTTATAAGAATGTTTACTGCAGCATGGTTTGTAGTGTGAAAATTTTAGTTACTAATGGAGTTTTTTATTTTATTTTATTTTATATAAATCAAAACATTCATGGTATGGTATATAATACCACCCAGTAGTTAAAGAGCATCAGGCAGATTTTTGTGTTAATGCTGAAATAGTGCCAACAAACATTAAGTGAAAAAAAGGGTAGCAGGATAATATGTGTAGAATTGTTTTATGCATGTTAACAATAAAAATAAAACTATGTGTGTTCATGAATGCATGTGTGTATATCCATTCATGAAAAGAATATTCTTGGGGTAAACACCAAACTTTTTTTTTAACTGTGGAAAATGGGAGATGAAAAGAGGAATTTCACTTTTAACACTGTACAGTTCTTCATTTGTTTGAATTTTTGCATGAAGAACAAGTACTATGGCACTTAGCACTTTCCCGAATTACCATCTTTGTTGTTTATTGCTTCTTTCTACATCTTTGAATTTATGTTTTAAGAAAGCAGAGAATTGGGGGACCTTTCATTTTCTATAGCTCCTGAGCCTAGAATAGTCCACATGGACTCTAAGAACAACATAAATAAACAAACAACATGGAATAGACTCATAGACTCAAAGGACAGAATGAGGTTTTCTAGGTGTGGGAGGTCTTGGGTGGGGCTTGGGTGAAAAGATAAAGGGATTAAGAAGTACAAATTGGGCCGAAACCAGTTTGGCTCAGTGGTAGAGCATCGGTCTGTGGACTGAAAGGTCCCAGGTTTGATTCCGGTCAAGGGCATGTACCTTGGTTGCGGGCACATCCTTGGTAGGGGATGTGCAAGAGGCAGCTGGTTGGTGTTTCTCTCTCGTCGACCTTTCTAGCTCTCTATCTCTCTCCCTTCCTCTCTGTATAAAATCAATAAAATATATTAAAAAAATAATAAAATAAAATTGATATATAAAAAATATATCAATATTTTTAAAAAAAGAAGTACAAATTGGGAGATCAACCAAAGGACTTATGTGCATACATATGAGCCTAACTAGTGGTCAAGGACAATAGGGGGTTGGGGGCATGAGTGGGGAAGGGTGGGGGATTGGAATGGGGGGTTGAGGACAAATATGTGATACCTTAACCAATAAAGAAATTAAAAAAAAAAGAAGTACAAATTGGTAGTTACAAAATACTCATGGGATTTAAAGTACAGCTTAGGGAATATAGTCAATACTATTGTAATAACTATGTATGGGTGCCAGGTGGTTACTGGAAATATAGGGGGGAGGGAGTACTTTGTGAAGTATATCATTGTCTGACCACTATGTTGTACATCTGAAACGAATCCTAATAAAAGGGTAATATGCAAATTAACCATCACTCCACAACAAATATGGCTGCGCCCATAGCCACAAAGATGGCAGCATGGGCCGGAGCCACGGATCTGGTGGAGCAGGAGGAACGCTTGGCAGTGTCGCTCCACTGCACTCCTGCATGCCCAGGCCCACTGCTGAGGGAGAGTGCAGTGGGGAGACATGCTGAGAGTGAGTGAGGTTCCTTGTCTGAGGGTTCCAAATCTGCCATTGGTTCCTCTAACAACTGATTCCCCTCCTCACAGGTATCCTCCATGCAAAAGCCAGTCTGTGCAAATATGTCATGTCCTTATGGGTGAATCCTAAACCAAATGGGTGTCACATTTGGGCACCCTAATTAATTCCTGTTAGAAAAAAGGACCTGGGAGAAGGGATTTAGGAATCATGAAGCCATTGTGACCTGCTTGGTCTCTGTAACTGCTGTCAAACACAGGCAGTCTGAGACCCTCCCAAACACCACCTGAGCTAAACCCGAGAACCGAGATATTTTTAAGGCCCAAAGCTGACGGGGGTCAGGGGACAGGAGAGCAAAACAAGCAAAACAGCCAACTCAACCAAAGACGCAGGAGCCTAAGATAACGCAGAGAAATGTCCTGGCCACGGATTCTCTCCCGCAGACGTGGTGCCCACACCCAGCTGGGGGAGGGGGTGTGCACCTGCAGAATTTAAGGCCACCAGCAGGAGGGAAAGTGAAAGAATGTCTAAGGATTTTTTGTACATGACCCACAGTGGAGAAGCAGAGTCAGATCCAAGAAGCGAAGTCTTACCTTGGCGCTGGGGTGTTTAAAAGTGTCTAAAAATAGCAGTTCCATCCCCTGGAGCACTTCCTGTGTCCAAAGAGCTAGAGCCGCAAACCTTGGCCTAGCTCGGTGCTTCTGGAAGTTGCTGGCTCTGCCTTCTCCAGAGTGATGGAGAAAGGCTGAGAGGAGAGGCGGATATGGTGGCTCCTGTGGTCCAAATCCTGTCGTCATCTCTGTTACCTAGCCTCTGCGCCCTCCAGGACAGCCTCAGTACAGTGCAGAGGAGGCTTGGAGAGGGTAATGGTGAGGAGAACGCTTCTGATTCTAGATACCACTGAAACTGCTCTCAAGAGCCTTCCTAGGGCTGGCAGGAAAGCAATGAGGGAAGAAGAATGTCTTAAAGAATTTTTTTTTTCCTCTTCAGCAAAATGTGAATATTACATAAATCACAGACTTTGTGAGAATTAATTGAAATAAAATCCCAGAAATTGTATAACTGTCAGGCTGAAGTGGATAGGTTGGTTGAGTGTGAACGTGGTTCTGTGTATGGAAAGGTTGCAGGTTCGATTCCAGGTCAGGGAACATACCTGGGTTTCAAATTGGATCCCTGGTCAGGGCTTCTAAGGAAGGCAACTGAAGGGATGTTTTTTACATTGATGTTTCTCTTTATATATCCATTACATTGATGTTTCTCTTTATATATCCCATCCACTCTCCCTAAAAATCAATGGAAAAATAAATTTAAAAAGTGGTGATGGGGGTGGGGGGGGCTAACCGGTTTGGCTTAGTGTATAGAGCAAGAACATCGGCCTGTAGACTGAAAGGTCCCAGGTTTGATTCTGGTCAAGGGCATGTACCCTGGTTGCAGGCACATCCGCAGTTGGGGGTGTGCAGGAGGCAGCTGATTGATGTTTCTCTCTCTCTCATTGATGTTTCTAAATCTCTATTTCTCTCCCTTCCTCTCCATGAAAAAAAAAATCAATAAGATATATTTAGGAAAAAAAAAAAGATAGGGTAAAAGAGGTTGAATGTGTACTGTATAATTTAAAGTGTGTAAAATATAACTTTTAAATAATATATTTTATTGATTAAAAATAAAATTAAGAGCCGAGACCGGTTTGGCTCAATGGATAGAGCATCGGCTTGGGGATTGAAGGGTCCTGGGTTTGATTCTGGTCAAGGTCATGTACCTTGGTTGCGGGCATATCCCCAGTAGGAGGTGTGCAAGAGGCAGCTGATCGATGACTCTTTCTCATCGATGTTTCTAACTCTCTATCTCTCTCTTCCTCTCGGTATAAAATCAATAAAATATATTAAAAAATAATAAAATAAAATTAAGAAACCTATGAGTTCCCTTAGAAATGGTCTGTCTTCCTCCCCTTGCTGAGGATGGTCCCTCGAGGACCTGCTAGTTCTACTAATCTCAGGAGCCACAAGAAGACCCAGTAGACCAAAAGGCACCTGTTGGGTAGGACTGCTCTACCAAATGCCATATCGGCTTTTCTGAGCATAAAAGAGCATGGTAGGAACAGCATAAAGCCAGTGCTGGCTAGCCATGTCATGGAGTCAGTCTATGGGCAGGGTCACCAATAGGTTTGTATGGACTATAATTGATGCCCAAGGGTATTTTATAGTTTAGAAAAACTTCTGCATTTCTTTCATGGCTTAAGACCATTTACCACAGAGCAGAAGATAGTTCATAGGTATGACTTGAAAAATACATTTGAAAAGCAAAAGAGAAACTAAGGATATCCAAATGGTAATAAGCATGTAAAAGGAGGCTTGATCTCATTAGTAATTGGAGACGTGTAAATTAAAACAGGATGGCTACAATTAGGAAAGATTGACAATCAAAGGATTGGTGGGTCATACGAGGTGGTTAGGAGGACAAACCCTTTAAAAGCTGTTTGATGTTATAAACTGGGGTTGAGCACATTCGCACTCTATGAACTGGCAAATCTACTCCTACTTAATACACCCAAGAGAAATGCATCACATGTGATGAGACATGTGGTTGAGAATGTTTATAGCAGTAGTATTTGCAATAGCCCCAAAGAAAACAACCTGAGAATGGAACTTGCAGTCTTTTTATACAATGGACTACTATATGGCAATAATAATAAGAGATCACAGCTATGTGCAACAGCATGGATGAATCTCATAAGTATAATGTTGAAACAAATAAAGTAAGTTTATTTTTATAGAAAAATTTAAATCAGGCAAATTAATCTATGGTCATAGAAGTCAGGAGAGTTGTTACATTTGGGGAGAAGAGAAAGCTAGTTATTTGGAGTGGGCATGAGTGGGTCTGGTGATGTTTTATTTCTTGACTGGGATGGTGGTTCCTAGGTATGTTTGCTTCACAGCAATTGAGTGAGATGTACATTTATGATTTGTGCACACCTCTGTAGATATTTTATGCTTGATTAATAAAAGATAAGGGAAAAAGTATCAGCACTTGGCATTGATGGGTATGTTTGAACTATTGCTAAGCTCTCTCTGCTGATGTGATTTTTGCACCTCCTCTCTGTAGAGACACATGTTCCCAGTCAATAATATAACTGCATGCTTTTTGATGTTTGTTTTTAATTTTCTAAGCAATGTGTGAGCATTTTAAGTTCTATTTATTGTATTTTTATTATAAAATGTGATATATATATATATATTCTATATATATATATATATATATATATATATATATATATATATATATATATATATTTCCAGGTAATACAAGACGTTTTGAAGGCTGCAAAATGATGGCAGATGCTTAATGCATTCTCTCTCAGAAGAATGAGGAGTGAGGACATTTGTTCGATATGGCAGACACTGAGGTTGACACACGGCAGCCTGTCTTGTCATTGACCTGCTCTCAACCTCGAATCATTTTCTATCACATTTAGATGAAAATCCAAAGCTTCTTTCACACCTACACGAGGTCATAAATCTTTGTTCCTCCTATTATCCACATGTTTTCCCTTTGAGCATTGTTCCCTCCGTCTGGAATGCTTTCCCACCAGATATTCATGTAGCTGGCTCCTTAATTTGTTGAATGAATGAATTGATTCATGTGGGAAGCTATGTACATTTCAAGGAAAAAAAACCACCCCATAAATATTCACAGTATTCAAAATTTCAAAGTATACACAGTTGTGTACCCCTCTTCGGTATTCTGAGAAGAAACATCTGTAAGCTCAAGGCTCAGACTCTTCACGTCTTTTTTGTGTGTGATATTTTCATTACATGGGTTTTACATGTTTGCAGTAGAAAACAGAAAAAAGTATTAACAGAAAAATGCAGTTTCTGCCTCATGGGACACAATCAGGAGAAGAGGAAACACTCTCCTTGGGTCTTCTCATGCTCTGACCAGGACTGAGACACATAGGTTGTATCTCAGCCTTGAAAGACCCGGGTGAGATAGCACCTGGTCCCTGTGAGGCCAAGGGGGAGACACGAGGGTGGAGGAAAGATCGAGACCTACATGTAAGAACTGGGACACTGAGGAACAGCTGTATCTAACCCTGTAACTGCCAACTGTATGCTACCCGAGGTTTAAGCTTCCTGTATATGTTAACACATTTCCTTGCTACAACAACCTAAGAGGGCCCAGATGAGAAAAGTGTGTCAAGGACAGCTTCAGATCACACAGCTGGCCCCAGAGTTCACACACAGTTCACAGAGTTATGAACTCTTCGAAGGAACCCATCCCAGGACTCAAGCTTGAAGGTGGAGTTAGGGAAGCCCAAATGAGTAGAATTGAAATTAGGGGCCAAGGACTAGGAAAGGTCCAGAATGGAGCAGCAGTGCTCCCTGCAGTTAGGTTGATCTCTATTCCAATCAGCATGCACAGTGTTTTCTGGAGGACCACTCAAGTGTATGTAGGCTTAGAATCCATCTTACTTTGGACACCAGTCCCTCTACCCATAAGCCCCAGCCAGGCTAGTTCTAATCCTAGTCCTCCCAAGTTTATGGAACCTAGAACACCTGTGCTGAGCATGTGCTATCACAGTCAGAGCCCAGTGACACTTAGGTGAATGTCCCTCAGAATTTAAATAGGAAATTCTTGGAAATCAGAGCCTTTAGAGTTAAAGGGGCAAACACTGTAATGATGGCATTTCGGATAGAAGGGTGGGCAACATGGGAGATGTTTAGGAGCACAGGAAAGCCTACACAGCCCCTTAGAGTCTTACTTTGTGGGACAACCGCTGGTACTTACTGTAAAGGTCTGCCTGGTGCTGAGGATTTGCTTCCCTTGGTGATTCCAGCAGGAGCAGGCAGCATCATAATCACCTACAGAGAAGCAGCCATCGTGTCCCATCCTCCCTTTTCCTCTCTGTGTCCTCTCTCTCTTGTTTCCCTGCCCCCTTCCTCTGTTCCTTCCCCCTCCTAAACATTTGTGGCACATCTCTAGGCTTCTATTTTTCACCAGGGACTCCGGGGGTGGGGAAGTACAATGGTAAGTAGCCTGTCCCACCCGGCCATTGCTGTGCCCTGAGCAGGGATGACAGATGGGAAATAGAGGGACAGACAATCATCTGTGTTTTAGCTGAATCTGCCCAGCTAACTCAAAATAGAAAAGCAAGGGCTCCTGTGTAAACAACGGTGCTGGATTTGAAAAAGAATGCATTCATTGGAGTGTGAAATTGTGTTTCCTCAAACGTGTTGTATGAACACTCATTGTATTATTGTAAAACAATTTTATCATTAACTTATCAAGAGAGGACAGGGCATTTTACTTTTACTGTCTCCAATAAGGTTCTTGTTTGCAGGGTTTAGGAATCCTTTGTCTTAGGGGAGAGAATTAAGTGACAGTTTTTTGTTTTTGTTTTTTTCCAAAAGACTATCCCCATGTCTCTCAAATCTGATCTGCAGATGGATTTTGTCTGGTCCACGCTGTTTTATTTTTTACTTTTAGCATTTTACTTATTTATTTATTATTAAATTATTTTTAATTGCAGTTGAGAAATATTATGTTGGTTTCAAGTGTATAACATAGCGATTAGTCATTTATATACCTGATGATGAAGTGGTCACCCCAATAAGTCTAGAACCCCTCTGGCACCATACACAGTTATTACAATATTATTGACTATATTCCCTATGCTGTACTTTATATCCCATGACTGTTTTTATAAATGGCAACTTGTATTGCTCTTCTCAATCCCGTTCACCTTTTTCACCCACAACACTGTTTTAAATGGAATCTATGGGCAGTATTAAAACCTTGGGATTTTATCATGAAAATCTAGGTTTTAGGTTTCTCTGGAAAAAGTCTGGCAACAAGGGGCTGGCATTTCCAAGGAAAACAATTGGCCAAGGCTGAATAGAGATCTCATATTGCTTATGTGTCTCCAACCCATATGTCCTCATGCTCCTGACGCTGATCTCCAAGGGTCAGCTGCCGGTTGTCACCTTCTTCCCGGTTTGCTTCGAACACTCACATTATATGCGCCTCTTGTTCTAAAGGAGGGTTCTGGCCTGGAAGGAAAACTTGGTTTGCTAAGGATCAGGAAGAGAGGAGTTGGTGGGGCTTTGTGAATGGGGGACCCTTGCACTGATTAGGAGAAGTTAGGTCTTCCAATAGCACATGGCCACGTGGAGTCCTGGCCAGGTTGGGCTGCCCAGCACAGCGGAGCTGCCTCTTCAGAATGGAGCAGGTGGGCTTGCAGGGCTGCACTGCAGAGCAGAGACTCTGCCTCTGTTTTTCTCTGCTGCTAAACCCTGATTTTTTGGGAAAGACCACAAAGGAGAGGATGGGTAGGGCCCTGGATAAAAGACTTAGAGGTTAGTTTAGCTGTAGGTAATTTCCATTAGAAAGGGGGGAAATGTTATATATATTTTTTGTACCTGAATGTTGTTCTCTGTGGTTTAATTCATATGAAAAACTCATAAGCTCTTTGTATGATGACAATCTGCCGTAGAAAACATCCATAATACCTTTCCCAGGGACCCTTCACTAAATATCTTCATTCATTACTTTATTCATTCAGCAGATATTGGAGCACCCACTGTGGTTGTGGTGGAGGGGTAAATAATAGTGAACGATATAGGGTTTGTAGTTTTTCCAATTCTTGGTAGTGATGTGGATGAGCAATAGGAAATTAGAGCGAGAAAAACATTGCTTGGGAGCAAGGAGTTTGGGCTGTTAATTCTCTTTCTATCCTTCAACCGCTGGGGAAGCTTGCACCAACTACTAAACCTTTCTGGTCTCCACTGTCATTCAAATGGGGCTAAATTATCCTTAATTTTTTTTTTAATTAACTTCTAAAATACTTTGCTGAAGAAGAGACATACACATCTGGATGTTAATGCAGATTTTCTTATATATGAGGGCTTAGCTAGTTTCTTTTTTTTAGGCTTTGGTTTTCTTCACGCATCCGGTTTCTAGAAATGAGAGTGGAAATACATTTTATTTTGCTCTAATGTGTTTACTCCTCTAAGATCACATACCTAAGAAATTAAATGAAGACTGTTTTGCAGCCCCCCCATGCAGGAAGAGAAGGAGGCCAGTGATGACCGCCGAAAGCAGATGGTTTCACTGCCTTCGTGTTTAAGATTTGCTGTTGGAACCCAAAGGTGAATGAAGACCTTGGAGAGGAAGAGACTTGCAAGCATGTTATGCATTCAGGGTAACGGGTTTATTATATCCACAAACAAGTAAGCATTTATTGGTGCTTTGTCAAAAATAACGGACAAGGTGACAAAAGACTCTCTTGGCACGAAAACAAGACAGCTGCAACACACCAGTACTGAGCTTACAGACTCTCAAACGATCACAGCACCTGAAGAGAGCTTTCAGGTCGTGCAGTTATTCAGACAACCAAGTCAGCCATACAACGCAAGCAACACATGGCAATAGAACACGATTAGCAAGGCAGTGTCACTGGGGGATAGAGGAAGGCTTGCTTGCTTGGGGCCTGGGGTCGCAGATGGGAAAGGGTAATTAAAACCTCATAAACCCTCCATATCGTTTCTCCATGTCAGGAGCTTCTTTGGAGTAACTCTCCCCTTCTTCGTTTGGGGGCAGAGAGTCGGCGAAGCGCTTCAGGAAGCCCCCGTACCTCTTCTGGTAGTCCATCCACCACTCGGGGCGGCCCACTCTTCTCATGAAGCCCCCGTATCGCTTCTGCAGCTCCTTGGCTTCCTCTTCCAGCTGGGGGCTTCTCTTCAAGCCTCTCATGAAGCCCCCGTACCTCTTGCTCACTTCTTCATCACCGGCCTCTTGGTGGGGGCTGCTCTCGCGGTGGTCCCCGGTGCCCAGCAGCTCCTTCAGGGGGTCCAAGGCATTGCCCAGGGCCTCATCCTCGCCTGCATCCTTCTTCATGAAGCCTCCGTATCTCTTGGCCGGGGTCTCACCTCCGTTGGCCTCCTCTTCTGGCTCCGGAGGAGAAAGCTCGTCGGCTTTTTTCATGAAGCCCCCATACCTTTTCATGAAGCCTCCGTACTTCTTGGCTAGCAAGTGGCTCTCGGCGGGCCGGCTGCTCTCTCTGAGGGCGCTGGTGCCCTCTGGAGGGAGCTCCAGCGTGGACAGCTGCAGCAGCTCCTTGCAGGCGTCCCAGGTGTTGAGGGAGGGCAGCTTGCCCTCACATTCTAGGGTGCAAGCCTGGGGAGAAGAATTCCATTTGAGAACAGAAAGAGGCTTTTCTGGTTCTGTGAGGCACACAGGTTTGCGTGGGCCACAATATGTTTACTTTGAGATGAGCACTCTTATGATACTCTCCATTTTCTTATTAAAACTTTATCATACCCAACAGTTAAATCAAAGGGAAATGGATTTAGAAAAGTTGTGGAGAATTAATTGAAACAAATGAGAAATTTTCTTTGAATTTTAACAATACTGCAAAGGGTTTGTTCCCCCTCTCCCCCACCTAATTTTAACCTAGATTGATTGCCTGCACAATTTAATTTCATGGGATAACACGTCACTAATGATTTTATTTCATTTGAGCTTCTCCTAATCAAAAAGGAGAAATTTCTGTTTATCTAATTAGGGACATTATTAGAAAATTCCTTCTATCTTCTTGTCTTACATAAAATCAATACCAATGACATGAGGTTTGTTTACTTTCTTTTGTTAATAGTTTACCTGCAGTGGTATCCAATATTCCTGCAAACATTTTCAGTCTTAGAAAAATAACCAATCTCAAAATAGGTTTGAAAAAAGACTTTCTAAAAATTCAATTTAAATCCTATGAATTATTTGGATTATGACATACTGATTTGTCTTTCTTCCCCCTGAATTGATTAGAACTGAGTTAATCATCTTGAACTAAATATTTGTAGTTATGAGATTCCAAATGAAATTATGCACATGCTAATTATTTATTCATATTACTTTTAACATTTAGTTGCTAATGTATAGAAAAAGGTGTATTAGTGCAACAAAATTCTTTAGGATACATATTTAATCAACTTTTAATGACTATTTTGTGTCTAATAAAATTTTTTAAAAATATTAATAAAACCTAAACATGTTCTGATTAAAGTGATCCTGTTTATTTTTATATCTGATTAGAAATCAAAAATCTTATTAAGATGTTCAGATGTCAATATTTTCATTCTAAAAGATAATTTAAATGATTTCTTTACCAAAAATTAATGCTGAATATTTTATACACTATTACCAAAATTCTTTTTAATGTGAGGATTTCTTAAAAAAAAATAATGATAATCAGAATAGCAGATTCATATTTTAAAAAGTAATGTAAATTTATTTGCTCCTATATATGTCTATGCAATTTTTATTACTTTATCACACTCTGTGTTCTATGGTCAAGGTCATATTAGATGATAAATTCAATTTGGACATCAATCATAACATGCCTAAGAATTTTTGCATCTGCCACAGAACCAAGCACGAGTGTCTTTCACGTGGTAGAAGGGCAATAAGTGTCTGTTATATTGATTTTACTACATGGTGTTGGTTAGGAAATCTCATTTCTCATATGTGTTTTTGCATCCAAGGTAAAACTCCATTACCACTGTAATTCTAACAACATAGTCATTGACAAAGCCTTTCATCAGAGATAAAATAACAACCCAAAATGTAAGCTCCCATACAAATCAGTTAAACCAAAAAACAATTAGAAGAAAAAAAGGTGGGTGAAATTGTTTTTACCCCTATTTAAGAGGCAATAATTTTCATTGTGGTTTAAGTTTAATGCCTCACAATGTATCTCCTCTTTACGGTCATGTTAGCACATGCACATATCAAAGGAAGCGAAACAAACTTTTCACCTGAACTAGAAGCCTTGTATTTTGTGGAATATTTCCCTGAGATTTTTGTCCCTATTGTATGCATCTACGTAGTAAAATGTCTTCGAGGCTCCAGGGAGGAGCTTGACTCCTCAGATGAATACATGAGTCTCTACTGAGCTGTTAAAATCGTCACAGAATTTCAACAAATTGAGGAGTGCAAATGGATCTTGAGGGAGGTGGTTAAAATGAAGCTGCCCGGGTCCCAAATCTGGAGATTTGGATCCATAGAGCATCGTGGTGATTCAAGAGCACCTGGACTCTGATTAGAATAAGAGCTCATTTGTCCTCAGCTCCTCCCTCTCCTCCTTCCGCCCCCCCCCCCCCCCCCAGGCCCAAGGCCCAGTGGAGTCCTTATCTTTTCCTTGTTGCCATCTCTCTGGACACTGGACGCCCCGCCTGTGCCTTTTTCATAGGCACATCAAACTGTTGTCTTAGTACGTTTTACAAAAGCACATTCAAGACATGACAGGAGTTGAATTCCACCATCACTTGCACGTGAGACTGTCGCCAATTTCTTTCTCTTCTATGCTCTCCCCTCCCTTCCCCTGAGCTCTTGGAGGGTGAAGAGCTTGAGGGAGCCCAGGTTAAGTGGGCTAGAAAAATGAAATACGTAAAAAAGGCGACAAAAACGCCACTAATAAAAAAAAATGACATTACCTGCAGGCAGGATGAGAGGATGGTGGTGTGTGGAAGGGTCCCTTAGTGGGATGGTAGGAGTTGGGGTGACTGTGCATCTTCCTGGGGACAGGTGAGGTGACAACGCAGTGCTCTCCAAGGTGCTGAAGAGAGCACATTGGGACTCCCATATCCCCAGGTTACCGGTCCCTAGGGTAGCCATGGGTCTCCAAAGCTGAGAGGTAGAGCGGGACCTGGGTCTGCGTTCAGGGGAACAGTCGGGATACCGAAGTCACCAGAGACCGTGATCAATTGCCATCAGAGGACGCACGGTGCGCGGTGGCCGCTACCGGCTCACCCACCGCTAACTCTCACTCACCAGCGGGTCGATGTCGGCGGGGCGCGCCAGGAGGTAGCTGCACGTGGCACAGTCCTGGCTGCATTCCGCCCGCACGGTGGCCAGGAGCCCGGGGCTGAGCGCCAGCAGCCAGGTGCAGAGTGTCAGGAACCGCGCCATGGGCTGCGGGGGGGAGAGAGAGAGGGACGCGAACTCCGAGCCTGCCCGAAAGCAAGCAGTTCCCTGGGAGAGACCCTCGCCGGGACAGTCCCAGCCGCGAGTGTGCGGGACTAGGGAGTTTGGAGAGGCCCCGGGTCATCTCAGATGACCTCCCGGTGCCCAGATTGGCACGGTCGCCCCGAGCCCGCCTGGGGCTAAGCTGAGCACTTGGCTGTCTCTCTGGGCGCATGCAACCCCGGACAAGATCCAGCAGGGAAGAACCAAGACCAAGTGCTTGAAAGCGGGAGCCCGGGGAGGCATGACATTGACCCGGGGGGTCACACACAGGAAGACAGGTGGGAACCCCATGCAAAGAGACGCTGCGGAATACAACCCAGCGGGCAGGCAGGCGGCCCCAGGGGCGCGCGGCCAAGGAGCGCTCGGGGCCAAGTGCACTCACGTGGATGCTGTTCAGATGGCGCAGCCGGGTCGGAGAGAGAAGCGGAGTCCCAGCCAGGACACTGGAAGGGAGAGGAAAAGGCAGGTGTCAGGGGCAGGGGTCGTGGGGGCTGGGGGAGAAGCGGCCGGGGGCGCGGGCAGGCTCGGGTCTCACCGTCTCGGTGGTGGTCGGGGTCGCCTCGGGGCCGCGGGCTGGACTGCAGGTCTCGGAGCTCCGGCCTCGCCTCCCCTCGCTGTGCCCGGGCTGGCGGCGGCCGCTGCCACTTTATAATTCGCCCCCAACCGAGGGGGGTGAGCGCGCCCCAATCGCCGGAGGGCTGCCGCTGACGCAGGCCCTGCGCCGCCCCCGCCGCCGCCCCCGGCGCGGGAGGGGGCCGTCCCGGCGGGAGGGAGGGAGGGATCCCCCGAGGGGAGGGGGCGGTGCGGGAGGGCGCCTGCTGCTCCCCGCACAGCCCGATGACCAACTAAGGTAGTCATTAGGAAATTTGGGAAGACAGTTGGGATGAGACAGTCTCCCTTCGCAAGGACGGGCACTGGGATTGCACTCCCGGGGGTGCGGGCTCCAAAGGGAGCACCGAGGTGGGGCGTTAGGAATGGCAGAAGGACCGAGTTTGATGTCTAGACTTGTACTGGAGACCCTCCGAGCTCATAGTGAACCTGTTCCCCTTCTTTGCCTCCTCCTGGGGCGCCCTCGCCGGCAGCCGTGGTGGGCACTAAGCACAGCTTTATCCACCTGACTGTCCCTTTATCCACCTGTCTGTCCCCGCATGAGGCTCCGAGTTCCATGTTGTAACACGTCTAACAGCGTCAGGCGCACATGACTAAAGGAAGGGACGACGGGAACATTTCTGGGAATCTTAACATCTCGGGACTGAGCTTTCCCCCTTTCGCGTTAGTAAGACCGCCTGCCAAGCGTGGACGCAGGAAAGCCTAACCTGGAACCGAGACTTCAGGGAACTGAGTGGGGCGGGGGGTGGGGTTGGGGGAAGAGACGCATTTACTCAGCTTCCCAGACAGTCTTCCAAGTTGGGGACAGCTCACTGCCTCAAGTGCGGGGCTCGAGGTGTCCCTGTGAAAGTTTGAGGAGTAAGGGGGTGCCGGGGTGGGAGTGATACCCTCACGCCAGGACTGGCGTGTCCAGGGAGGGATGGGGGACGCGGTACCCAGGGCACCCAGGGCCTGGGACACGCTCACATCCTCTCGGCCTGGAGGGACCCGGAGCCAGCGGTGGAGGCGGGGTTGTCCCCTGAGACCCGCTCCACACTTCCTAGCTCGAGGGAATATTGCCAAGAGGCAAGCTATGTCTCTGGTCAGATCTCAGTTTTCCCATTTGGAAATAAGAACAGAGGTAATGTGCCGCCCGAGATACGTCAATGAAATAATGAATAAACACTTTGAGCTTTGTGCCTGGCACATAGCAAGCCCTAAAAATGTGTTACCAATAATCTGTCATCCATCTACTTTCCGGTTTGTCTATCATTTATCCATCATCCATCTGTTTATCCATCCATCCATCCATCCATCCATCCATCCTTGAATCTATCTATCCCTCCTGGCCCTGGAGAGAAACCACAGACAGTTCCAGAGCCCAGACATAGAGAACGGGTTTCAGGCTTTTCCCAGCCAGAAGCGCCCTCTGTGAAGGACTGATCAGGACTTCAATCTTCCCGGTCGCCCGCTCCGGTCGCCCTGCATTTCTCCTTTCGGTCGCTAGAGGGCAGCGCTCTTCTGCGGAGGTTCGGGTGCGCCTGGGAAAGCGGGGACGGGGGGTGAGGGGGGGAGGCGGTCTTCAGCATGCGGGCTCCGGACAGGAACCCCAGGTGGCCACGGAGCCCCAAAGGTACACTGCCTGCCTGCCTTCCGACGGGAAAGCGGAGCGCAGAGGTGCGGCGGCAGAACGCCCTGCAGAGCCTAAGACATTTTCCCAGGAAAACATAGTTTCCCCTTGGACATTTTTAAGCTCTTCACATCGGGGGCTGCTGGTGTCCTCTTCAGCTACCTCCGCGTCCCCAAAGGAAAGGAGAGCTGCATCTATAACGCCCCTCCTCCCCTCCCCCTTTTGCAAAGGCAGCCAACTGCACTGCAGTACTCAGTAGTAAAACGGTGCACGAATAAATCTGCCTAACGTGAAAGAAAACGTGCTCTCTCTGAGCACTGGCATACCTGGGATTACCTAAGAACTTGAAACACATAATCAATAATCAGGGCAAGAGGCTGAGACGTGTGTGTGTGTGTGTGTGTGTGTGTGTGAGAGAGAGAGAGAGAGAGAGAGAGAGAGAGAGAGAGAGAGAGAGAGAGAGAGAGAGATAACTGCTTCCTTAGGGTACACAGTAGTGCTGGACACAAAAGGCTCCCTACGACCTTGGAAAAGTAGAAGCTTAAACGCTGAAAGGGGCCCGGGGATAATTTATTTCCACCCTCATCCTGTATGTGGTGAAAACCGAAGCTCAGACGGTCCAAGAGACATCCAAGTGACCGGCCCAGACAGTGGCAGAACCGGGTCCCCCCCGCACCTCCTCTCTGGCACCCACCCCAGGCCTGGTTTATTTCTGTTGGAACAATTAAATTAATGGTTGCTCTGAATTCGTTTCTATTGGCGAATCTGCATCTGTCTCAGGCTTTTAAATGTCAGGGGAGAGAAAGGGAGGGCTGTCTCTTAGGAGTAGTGCCCCAGCGCCCGCTCAGCTCATTGGGACTCAGTGGGTGCTGACCAGATGTGTGCTGGCTGACTGGCCAGAGGAACGATGGTGACTGGCTGGAGGAACGGTGGTGGGCGGTCGAGCGATTGGCATCGCCTAATCAGTGACAGACGCCTTCCCATCACCTGCCTCAGTCTGTCTTAGGGGCGAAAGGGCATACCTTTTTTTGGTTCATTTCTTTATATTTGAATGGTGGCTGTGGGTTGCAGGGAATTTACCTTTTTTGCGATCCTTTAAATATGTATTGAGAACAAATGGATTTTGCAATTACCTCCTGGGAAAAAGCTGACTTGGAAACAAGAGAGAGAGAGAGAGAGAGAGAGAGAGAGAGAGAGAGAGAGAGAGAGAGAGAGAGAGAGAGAGAGAGAGAGAGAGAGAGAGAGAGAGAGAGAGAAGGAGAGAGAAGGAGAGAGAGAGAGAGAGAGAGAGAGAGAGAAAGGGGACCTTTTCTTAAAGCATTTAATCCAGAGACTTCTGAGTCCCAGGTCAGAATCAAGACCTTGCCTTCTTCTGATCCTTGGCGCCTAAACATTCCAGACGACAGGGATTTATTCCAGAGTCCAAGAAACGTGGCTTTTAACGTCCCAGTGATAAGTGCTGTTTCATTCGGTTCGTAGGTGTTCTGTGAGAGCGGGAGGAGGCATTGGAAAAGTCCTTCAGTGTTGTCTTTCTTCATCCCCGGCTGGGAGATGCCTGAATTGAATAAATGCCTTTCAGGGGTCCATTCCTCTCCTCCCTGCTTCCTGCCACCCAAACACACCTGATTTCCCTCTGCCACTCTCTCCCTCACACAGCAGCAGTGAGAGCACAGCACTTCTGCAGTCTGGGGCTTGTGTAATGTTTCAGCATAAAAGCACCATGTTCTAAAATTTCCAATGTCTGGAGTCAGGCCAGAGGCAGGGTAAACGTGCCTGTTTTCAGTTACAATCTAAAGTGCGCACGTTGCCAGATACGATTCTGTGAGCTGGGGATGTTACCGTGAAATATCACTTGATTCTTCTTTGAACTGGCCGAGAGCCCCCCTAGCAGAGACTGGAAGTTGGTTGGAAGGAGAGGTTTTTATGGTGTGATAAATCCTCATTTTAAGCAAAGTTAGTGCTAGTACATTTTCACTCTCAAAATCCAGGCCACAAAATAAACCCTTTGAAAGAAAAAGTAACCGGGTACAAAGTTTTCTAAATGTGAATTTGAATAATAAAATGTATTAATGGGGAGAGAGAGAGAGAGAGAGAGAGAGAGAGAGAGAGAGAGAGAGAGAGAGGGAGAGAGAGGGGGAGAGAACAGGAGAAAAAAGCAGGGAGGGGAAACTAAACTGTATATCAAACATATTGTTTATATACTATAAACTTAGAACTAAAATAGGGTTCCTCAATGTGGCCTCCCGCTCTCAGGAGACAATAAATGTTAGTACTAAGCATAAATAATTAGACCACAAATAAAGAAAGTTACAACATGACTCATTAGATTAAAAGAGGATAGAACTGAGGATCCAACCAATACACAGATTATTCAGCAGCTTCACTTTTAAAAATGGCTTTTGTAATTGCCTTGAAATAATTTGAAGCCATACCAGAGAACCAGGCATGTTAAAAAATTGTATTGTCCTGGCCCATGGGGTTCAGTCTGTTGGAGCATCATCCCAGACACCAAAGGGTCTCAGGTTCTATTTCAGGTCAGGGTGTCTACCCTGGTTGTGGGTTTGATACCTGGTGGGGGTGTGTATGGGATGCAACCTTTTGATGTTACTCTCTCCCTCTTCCTTCCTCTCTCTAGGATCAATGAAAAACATATCCTTGGGCAAGAATAAAAGAAAAAATTTCCTAAGGCCTGACCAGGTGGTTCAGTTGGTTGGAGCATTTTCCCTGTAAGCAACAGTTGTGGTTTTGATCCCCAGTCAGGGCACACACAAGAATCAACCAATGAATGCATAAATAACTGCAACAACAGATCTCTTTCTGTGTCTCTCCCCCCACCCTCTTTTTTCTCTTCCCTTCTTCTCTCTCTAAAATCAATAAAATAAAGTTATATTGCATCTTTGGACTTGAACAATAACTTGACTTTGATTTTTTAAATTGTTTCCATAATCAAGTTCCAGATCCCACCCATAGGACCTGCAGAAAAGGAAACATATTAATTGAGTGAATGAAAATATTTATTAAGGAAACAATTTCCACAACTGGGGCTACACTACAAGTTCTAAACAGGTTTTGAGCAACAATAAGTCACTGGAGCATATGTGGTGCCTCTAGGTTCCCAGCTTTTATAGGGGACTCCTCCGTATATGACTACAGCACAGAGCTTTTCAATAAGGATACTCAGTACACTTATTTTTACAAACTGTGCTTCTAATTGTAGCTGTATCTTCCATAGCTCCCATGCTCATCAGGTGGATTAAGAAAATGCAAAAGTTTATGAGGGAGAACAATGATTTCAGTATTAAGAGTTTAGAAGAAGAAAATGATACTTTTAATTTCTGTTTCTCTGTAGCTGAGTGTGTTCAGTTGGAAAGTTAATCTCTAAATTTCATTTTTCTCTCCTACACAATAGGGAAAATAAAAACAACCATATATAGATAATGTGTAGGTAGTCAATTTATATTAATGACACTTTTTACTGTGCCGTGTTAAACTTGATTTTCCAAGGCAAAATGATTTTTCCCCCTCAGTTCTTGGATTGTCATATTCCTGGCCTCTTATATTTGGAGCTATGATATGATTGCCTTAGTGGAGTATTCAGATAATGAAAGCAAGTAAGTATTTTGATAATGGTTAAAGGAAACAGGCTATTTATCTACCTGCTCCAGTGCTCCAAATTAAACATTACAATGATAGACAAATTTATAATAACTGAAGGCAGCAAGCTATTTCACCGAAATGTAATAAGATATAGCCAGAAAAGAGGATTTATACATAATCTTATAAATTGTTATTTTATTTGGGATGTAGTATGTATTAATAGCATTAATCTCCAATGCTTCTGTGTGCAGCAGAGCAGATTAGGGGAGATATGATGTAATAGGGGTATTTGGAGCAGGAGGTTCCATGGAAGGTCAGAGTTCCAAAAAGTGGAAAAGATAGGCGAGTCCTCCGACAAGGCAGAGACAGGAAGGAGTCTATCAATGAAGACAGCTGTCGGAGTGCAAGGCAGTTTGACTGTTGGTTCTCAGCCCTCATAAGTACAAAACTATTTATTTTCCTCTCATTAAAAAAAAATAGCACTTTCTTAAATGTGTAGTCTTTCTCTTCCCTGCCCAACTTTTGCTCTCACTCTGTCTTCAGAGTTCCGATTGTTGAAGGATGGTATAAATTCTTTGTTGGCCCTTCTTCATCTTCTATGAATTATGTTCTATCCACTGCGCCACCCAGCTGGGGCTAGAAGTTTCACATTTTATTAACCTATAAATTTTATTAACCAATGTCACCCCAATAAATTAAATTAAACATAAATTTTAAAACTCTCCGATTTTATTTTGTAATTGTTTTTGGCTATTATAGTTTCTTTACATTTCCATATAAACTTTAGAATCAGTTCATCATTTTATTCAGGAAATCCTGCTAGGATTTTGATGGGACTGAATTACACTTGTAGGCCCGTTTCGGGAAGATTGTCATCTTAACAACTGTATCTCCCAATCCAGGTGCCTCACACATCCCTCCATTTGTTCAGTCTTCTTTAAAGTTTCTTAGCAATAGTCTATAGTTTTAAGTGCATAATATTGTACATATTTTGTGAATTGTATTCTTACTCATTATTTGCATTTTGATTTTTTCAAATGGTATTATTTCAAAGTTTATTTTCCAATTATTTGCTATTAGTTCTGTTTGTTTCTAATACAGAGGGACATACTCTTACAGGTGCTATTGTTGTTCTACTTTAGATTATAATTAATCATGCATTTTGTTACGAAGCGAGTCCCCAAGAGATGGACCACCGGAGCCAATTTGATTAAGCATGCTAGAATTTATTACAGATTCGAATCTGGACTCAAACCATGGCTGACGCAGCAGCCGGTAAACACCCAGGTGAGAGCCCCGATGGAGGGGCAGTCCCTCCAGAGCGCTCACACAAAAACACAGACAAACACACACCTACCGCGGCCAGTCAGGCTCTCCGGAATGGGGGTCCCTCATGGTCCTGGCTGGGGATTCCAGTCATGATCCCCAAGGACCACCAGGGAGCCGAGTCCGAAGCAATAAACAAAAGAGCCATCTCCATGCTAGCATGGGCTATCCCACTCATGCCGGCAGCATGGCGGAAGAGAGCGAATTTCGCCTAGTCCAGGGGTTTTACTCAGGTCGGTGATGTCACTGCCTCGGTTAACCCTGATTGGCCCCTCAGGACTAAATTCTAAAGACTGGGGACAGCCAGTAGGGTTGGTTCCCAGTCACACCCTGCTTGACATTGGAATGTGGCCCTATCTTACCCATAATACAAAAGCAGAACTAAAGGTTATCTACAGTTTCTACCCCTGAAGCTACTGAGTCAGTGGGAGTCAATCTCCTGCAACTACCCTATTGTTCAAGCAAGTCAGATAGCAAGGTTAAAATTCAAACAGCAGTTTTTACCCAAGTATGAGTGCTACCATATTTCACATTTCTCCTCTCTTGGCCTGTAGGTAACTTTCTGTAGTATTCAATTCCCATGTATAGCCATAAGTACTTGAATAGAAGAGGCAAGTTCATTTTAGATTAGTTCTCAAAAGACCATTAAAAAGCACTCAGAATTTAAAAATCATGGGACTCTCACAGATTGAGCTGTGTCTGAAAGGCAGAGTGAAATGATTTGACAATTACTTGACTGATTAGAAGAATGTGGACATTCTTTTATGCTTGATTGGCATTCAAATTATCCATTGTTCTCTTAACAAGATAAATGTCAAATCACATCCTTGCTTGTATTATCTCAGAAGAGAAGACTAAAAAGAGAAAAAGGAGAGGCAATGACTGATTCTAAAGTAACAGTATTGCACACAGATGTAGAGTGTAGGGAGCTGCTGCCATTCAGGACTATTACAGCAATCACATGGACATAAATCTCAAGGTTACAAGGAACCTTAGAGGCAGGAGGGATCCAAGAATTAGAGGTGTAGTTGGATCAGATGAGATAAAGCTTCCTCTCTAATTATGAGTTTCTTTGGTCATTGGACTAGATTATAAATTTAAAAATTTATAATTTAAAATTTTAAAAATCTATACTATAGAGAGATAAGGGATTGGTTATTTTGGTGAGTAGCACCACAATCTATTTTGAAGGCTCGAAAGTGGAGGCTCCAGGCAAAGTCCAAGTGCCCCTCCATGTTCTGTTTGATTGATGCCGTTTCAAAATTAAAAAAAAAAAATCTACATTTTAAAATAAAAACTAATTAATATTAGCAACTTGTGGGATCCCTTAACACGACCCGCGTGGTTCAGGGCCCACTCAGGATCCGGTTTCTGGAGAAGGTTGCACACTAAAATGAAGAGAGAGACTGGAAAAGAGCTAATTTGGGAAAATGGGGGCCAGCTGGGAAGTCTACCTTTAGTGGGAAAACTAACCACTCTCTGGCCTTTTACCATTCCTTTTATTGAGATTCTGAAACAAAGACATCTCTTAAGGGGGAAGTTCCAACAACAGAAAATCAACTTACATTTACACATGATTAACAAATTAAAGTTGCCTCAAGCACCACTATCTCAACTAGACAATGAGTTAATAGCTCTGACCTTTCAGAGCCATCAAGGTCGGCTAGCTCTTTTTACATTTTATCTCCAGTGACAATGCTAGGTTTTGGTTCCCGGCAGCAACTAATTATTCTGATTTTAAATCCAGACTTTTTGTAGAAAAACCAAGATTTCTGGGTTCTCTTAAGTGGGACACCTATTAAATAAAAGTGCAGATTCCTAGGCCCAGGGCCAGGTAGTCTGATGCTGGCAGTCTGCAGGGGCCCTGGCGTGTGCACTAACAACATCCCCAGTTGATTCTGCAGCAGTTGGGCAATCAGATCATACAGACTTAGAGAAACAGTATCTATAAGAAAACCACAAATGGATGTGGCCTGGACTAATGGCTTAACCTCTGGCCCCTAGAGCATGTGGCTGCACAGATTGTCCTGAAAGACATCTTGAAAGTCACACACATACACACACACACCACACACACACCACACACACACCACACACACATACAAACACTATACTCACACACACCCTACATATACCATATGACACATACCAGATATACACACATGCCTCATACATACCACCACACAGCACATATATGCATACAATAGCACACTACCCACATACACAAACCACATGCATATGCATGTAACATATACATGCACTCAGTATAAACATATACCACATATATATACACACAGCACAAACCTACAAGCACACACGTGTGTGTATTTTGCCTTTTTATTTAAAATACAAGGAAAGCACTACTCTTCAAGCAGCAGTATGTTAGAGAACAAAGTTCTCTTTCCTAAGTTTCTTCAAGTCCTTAAAAAAAAAAAGTGCAAGTCACAGAAAGGAGCCATCTCTGTATCCTTCCCAGAACCCTCCCCCTGCTACAGGATGGACTCTATTGTTAGAACGAGAAGAGAAGGCAGATTCCACCTATCCTTTATACTGTTTCTTTTAAAAACATCTTCAACAAATGCACAATCTTATTTCATATGGAATCTGTTTTGGGTTGAGGAGGCTGAATGATGCTATGTAGTAGATGAATAAAAAAGCATACAGGATGAAATCATGTAGCCAGGAGAGAGGAGGAATAGCACAATTTTGGAGCATTGGGCCAGAATCATGAGAATTCTTATTAATTCTGGATTCTAGACCAATTCTAGTTAACTGGATTCTAGTTAGTCCAAGCTCTGTTACTTGTGGTCTTGAGTAAACTCATAACCTCTTTATGCTGTATCTGCACAGGGCTGTAGCTGTAGAATCTCATTTATAGGATTGTTGTAAGGATTATAATGGAAAATGCTTACAATAGGGTGTGGAACACATTTCAGAGTAGACAGTTGTTAGTTTTTATGAATTAGCAGAATGACGCATGACTTTCTCTACACTCCCTGCCCTATTGGTCTTCTACTGTAACCATTTCTTAGTGACCAGAAGAATAGAGAGCTGATAGAATAAGGCTGTAGGAGAGGTTGGAGGAGGAAGGGAGAGGGGCATGGGGAGGGTGCACTGGGATCACTTGGTGTAACTTCTCCTTCCTGCTTCCCTACCATGTCACCTACTAATAGTGTCCAACGATCATGTTCTTATTGGTTGGGCCGGGTGGCCAGTTTCAGTCTCTGTAATCTCCAAAGGTACAAACTGATCAGATTTACAACTTCTGCTTTTCATCCAAACAGACCTCAGCAGTAAACATTTAATTTCAGATGGCTCCAATATTAGCTCTGAACATAACCTTTTCTTTTTTTTTCTGAATTCAGGAGCCATAAGAACTGGCCAGGAGGAGGCCCTCAGACGCAGTTCTTTATAACAGATGTTGCAAAATAGTGACCAGCACTTGGAACTTGGCCTGCAGATGTGTTTTGTTTGGCTCATCTGGTATGTTTTAAATTTTGGAATCGGTGTCCGGCATCTCAGAATGAGAAAGCTTACATAAAAGTACGAATTTCCAGCCTATTTTGGAAATCAGGTCTGGTTCCTGTCCAGGCTTTCATTTGTGTTTGGACTTGTAGGCCAGAGCTGAGTGTGGTTGTCCTGGGAGGGACAGTAGGTCCTGCAGGTTTTGGGACCCTGTTAGGCTAATTGTCCACATTCTCATCTTCCTAAAGTTTTGAAT
This sequence comes from Pipistrellus kuhlii, assembly GCF_014108245.1. Classification (NCBI taxonomy): domain Eukaryota; kingdom Metazoa; phylum Chordata; class Mammalia; order Chiroptera; family Vespertilionidae; genus Pipistrellus; species Pipistrellus kuhlii. The sequence continues at coordinate 25,021,187 of NW_023425449.1, forward strand.
TCTATTGCTGGCTCAACAAGCGTCATTAGCGCCTGATCTGAGAGTCAGTTTAGTAAGGATCTAAACTCTTTGGCCTCCATTTACTCATTTGTTAAAGGAGGTAGGGTACTTCCAGTTCTAAAAATCATTCTTCTAGCTGTGAGCACTGCATGTGACACGGGCAGAGATGTCAATGTCGTGCTTCATTGGTTAGTTCTTGTTTTCTTTCCTCTTTCCTGCCCCACCTATAAGGACTGAGCTACCGACAAACATTCCCTCCTGGACCAAACCCTAACCAGGCTCTTCTGGGCCCTCTTCTCCATTAGGCTTCAAGCTTGGTTGAACAAACACAGATATGGATTCTAACAGCTCAAAGCTGCATTTCTAAGATGATTTCCCCCCCCCCCCCCCTTCAATTGGCTTCCCAAAGGATTTCCTATTTTTTTTTAATCTTCTTCTTCTTCTTCTTCTTCTTCTTCTTCTTCTTCTTCTTCTTCTTCAAATATATTTTATTAATTCTTTACAGAGAGGAGGGGAGAGAGATACAGACCTAGAAACATCGATGAGAGAGAAACATCAATCAGTTGCCTCCTGCATGCCCCCTACTGGGGATGTGCCCTTGACCTGAATTAAACCAGGTTGACAGCTGCATCCAAGGAGCCAAACCAGTCAGGGCAGGATTTCCTATTTGTTGCAGCCAACACCTGAATAGTGCCCCTGCATCCCAGTCTCTGTGGGAGTGGAGGAACTGAAATTGGATAAATGCCAGTTAGCAAACCCAGTTGGTTTCACATGGACCAACCCCTGCCTATTTTTCCTACTCTTTGTCATTTTTTCACCTCTTTGATTCTGCAGAGCTCCTGCCCGCTTCCATCTCTATTTCCTCATTCTCCCTTTAAAGGCCCAGTCACCTCTGCACAAATCAAGATTGAGGTCAGATCATGTTGGGCTTTTCCTCCTCTTGCAATAGTGTATTTCTGATGACTATCTGTCTTTACCACTTTAACTAGTGTCTGGCTTTGTTTATCTTTGATATTGCTCATTCCCTGGTGGTTCAGAGCCAACAAGTTTATGAGAAGACCTTAGCTGATTCCCAACTGTAGTGTCCATTTTAATCATATTTCATTGTATTTGGGTTATAGTATTTGCTACTAAATTTCATTTTTGCACCTGTAGAGAGTGGACCCTCAGTAAGCATTTGTCGAGTAAATAGAAGAATTGGTAGCAAGTTTGGCATTCCGACAGGCTATGGCATTTCAGGGAGTGAGAAGCTGCAGTCCAAAAGTTAGATTTCTTCTACACACTAAAAAAAACCCCAAGCAAACAAACAAAAAAACAATCCACCACACAATCATCTTATGCCAAATGCTTAAGGAAGTTTAATGAGCAAGCCCATTGATCACTTCCCATTACATTTAATTGTCAAAATAAGTGAGAAATTGTAGTTTACCATTGGCGTTCTCCCTTTTCCTGATGCTTAGAGTAAACTCTATTTTAGTAGTCTGTGTTTGGTGCAAATTAAACATGTAAAATATGTAAGCAACAATGGAAAGATAGCTAAGGCAGGGAAGTGATTTGAACTTTTAAATGTTATAGCATATCCCTATGAAATGAATAACGTGATTCAAAAGGTATGGAAATTAGATAGAAACCCGATCCCAGAAACTGGCTCATGGAATAGTGGTGGGTTTTCATGACTCTTTCATCCACTCATATCTAGTCTTTCATGGAACAGAGAATCAAATATAAAGACATATATACCCACTACCTCAATGCAATGTCCATGCTAAATATTTCCATAGTTTCTCTTTTTAAGGTAATAAACTTGTCCCTACACCTCTTCCATATTGCTTCTTATATCTACATCCATAGCAAGCCACTTTTGAGTGTGTGGGTATTCTCATGTATATATGTTTTTGTTTTATTTCATCTTTTTGGGTTTCTAAAATAGAATTGTGTAATGTGTTTTTAAAATACATTTTTATTGATTTCAGAGATGGAAGGAGAGAAAGAGTGAGAGAGAAAGAGAGAGAGAGAGAGAGAGAGAGAGAGAGAGATCAATGATGAGAGATAACCATTGATCAATTGCCTCCTGCATGCTTCCTACTGGGGATTGAGCCCACAAGCTAAGCATATGCCCTTACCAGGAATCAAACCATGACCTCCTGATTCATAGGTCAACACTCAACCACTGAGCCTTGCTGGCCAGGTGTGTTATGTGTTTTAAAATAATATTTAAGAATATCAATTTCATGTGTAACTTCTGACATTTATGATTTGTTTTTGAGATTTATCCATGTTAGTACATGTATTTCTAGTTTAATCATCTTATTAGTTTTATGGAATGATTAAGCCACAATTTATGATTTACCTGATTATGACATTAATTTATTTCATTACAAACAATGCTGCAGTAAATGCTTTGAATGTATCTCTTTGCTCACATGTTCCTGAGTTTCTCGAGAATTATACCTGCATTGGATTACCAGGTTGTTAGAGTATGTGCCCCTTTAGCTAGATTGGTTAGTGGTGAATTGCTTTGAGAAGCAGTATACCAATTTACTTTCCCACGGCAGCATTGAAAATTCCTTTCTCCACTTGTTTTCCCCAAACTTTGTCAGATAGCAAAATTTTATCAATATAATGGGTGGGAAATAGCACCTAATAGTTGTTTTACTTTATACTAGCCTGATACCAAGTGAGGTTTCTATTTATTTATTTATTTTTATTTATTGATTATTTGGGCTTCCATTTCTCTCAACTACCTATTCATATCCTCTAACCATTTTCAATTGAGTGGTTTAATTTTTTCTTTTCAATATATGACAACCGAAGGGTTCCCTATATTTTGAACTTGATTACATATTTGAAAATATTTTTAAGACTTACTTTATCCACTGTTTTGTGTTTGGGATAAATAAAAGGACCTCTTTTGTAGTAGTTGATCTACCACATTGCTAGGAATCAACTCTATACTTCAATTTGAATTTATTTTCCCAGTTAGATCATTTATACATTTCAGGTTTACTTACGAATTCAACCTTTATCTTCATGTGGAAACATTGCCCTGAAAATCAGAATCACTAAGTTTGCACAGATTTCTCCTGGTTGTTGCATTTTTTTCTCTTTCTTCCTCAACAAATGTAAAAATACCACAATAATCTGTATATTTGACCCATTTTTATGCATTTGGAGATTAGTGGAGAACAAAACATTCTTATCTGAGTACAAGAAAGCATATCCATTTTAGGTCTGAAGTGATATGTGGGAAGTATGTAGCATGTTTTGTCCCACAAGGATCTTAACCTGGTTGAAGATAGAATTAAAAAAAAAAAGAATTTTATAATAATGTAAGTGCTACACTATATTCTTAGTAAGTGCTACACTATATTCTTAGTAACTTGGGCAATAAGAATCCAAAAAGGTGATATAGGCTTTTCCCACCACACTTCTAGAAAAAAACAAAACAAAACACGAAGGTCCACTGCTGAAGGGCTAAGAAATATCATATCCTGACCTAGCAAAATGTAACCAAGTGCTACACTATCAGAGAAAGGGGACAACCCTGTGAGGTTAAGAGGTTGGGGAAGGCTCTTCAGGAGTCCGAGTCAGACCCTGAAGACACTGAAGGATTTGGATTGACAAATACAGCTTCAGCAAAATCCAGCATGTGCATGGAAAAAAGGGCTCTGTAAAGGGGCCGAAACCCTCCCCCTTTAGCCACAGGAAGTAAACAACAGATGAGGAAACTACTTTTGCACAGAAAATAAGTCAGTAACTCTCTTGAGGAGTACATAAGGAGTACTTTTGCAGATGGATGAATTGGCAGCTCTATTTCGTTTGGTAAAACAGAAAGCAGCAGGCAAACATTTTATTTATTGATATTAACCCAGAAACAACTCGAACCATGACATTTAAATTTTTCTATAGACATTCTAAGACACAACCAAGTGGATTTGTCCCTTATAAAGGACTTTGGAATGTACACTGATACATCTTTTCCCTTCTGGGGTAAAATTTAGTACTTTTTTGGGAAACAAAATGTGAGAGACATTCAGGCTGTGGAAACAGAAGAAGGAAGGTCATGACAATACTCATCAGAGCTTTCTGGCTTCCTCACATTCTTTCTCTGAGCTTCTCTTCTAAAAATGATCCATCTTTTACCATTCTTAGAAATTAACTTCCTCTCAAATTAAGTTATGATAGTTATATTTGTACTAGGGGCCCGGTGCACAAAATTTGTGCACGGGGGGGGGGGGGGGGGAGTGTCCCTCAGCCCAGCCTGCCCCCTTTCATATACTGGGAGCCTTCAGGGGATGTCCTATTGATGGCTTAGGCCCACTTCCTGTGAGGAGCAGGCCCAAGTCAAAGTCTGGCCTCCCTTTGTGGGAGGGGACCAGGATGATCAGGGGAAGACACAGCCCCATCACCCCACTGCTGCAGCCACTGCCAGTCACTGCAGCCACCAAGGTGTTTTCATCAACATGGACTCCAGTCCCTTCACTATGAAAAAGTGACAACTTTCTTTAGGCATTTTCAAGATGTGTCTATCATAGGATATGACATTTCTTTCTTTTTTTATCCTTACCTGAGGATATGTTTCCATTGATTTTTAGAGAACGTGGAATAGAAACAGAAAGACAGAGAGAAACATCCAAGTGAGAGGAACACTTTGATTGATTGCAAGAGCCTTGACCTGGGCTCCAGCCAGGAAGGAGCCTGCAAACTAGGTACATGCCCTTGATCAGATTCGAATCCGGACCCTGCAGTCTACAGGCTGAGGCATTATCCATTGAGCCAAACCAGCTAGGGCAGGATATGACATTCCTCCAGCAGTGAACCTTCTTCTTTTTTTTTTTTTTTCTCTAGAAATGTGATGGAAAAACCCTAGCTCACCTTTTTGGATTCTTATTACCCAAGTTACTAAGAATATTACCATTGGCATACAAGAAGCTTAGCCAATGAGTGGTCAGAAAAGGTGTTTCCTCTGCAGTTCACACCAATCACCAGCTAGACCTCTGCCCAGGCGTTTCCCCCCTCGCACCCTCCGCCCCCGGCCAACCTCACTCCAATCACTGGCTCTGCCCTGGCCAGGCCTAAATCCTCAGGGCCTGGGCAGGGGCCCCCCAGCTCCCTCTTATTGCCAGCTCCACCCCTTGACTCCCATTGCAGGCTCAGCCCTGCCCAGGGCCCCCCTGGCTCAGGCTCTTCCCAGGCTGTTTGGGGCCCACATGCGGCCTACCTCAGAGTGACCTGGGTGCTGAGGATGTTCCTGGGACCCAGGCCACTGGTGCCCACATATGCAAATGAACTGCCATCTTTATTGGGTTAATTTGCATACTCACTCTAATTGGTTGTGGGCATAGCAGTCAATTTACATGTTTATCTATTATTAGGTAAGATTCTTCAAGCAGTCTTAGTGTTGTTGGGAGGACATGCATTTGCTGTTTTCAGGCATGTGGATCAAAAAACCAACATGCTTCCCATAAAGAGTATGTCTGTGATTTTCCTGCAACCACCATTCATTTCTCTGTATTTCATGCTGAAGCCAATGGGAGTTCCACATTCTTCCCTGGACTCTGTATGGGTCTCATCATTCAAGGGCAAAAATTGCTGGCAAGCTATTATACACATGTTTATAATCACTGACATTTGCATTGCTATAACTAAAAGATGCATTCTTCCTAAACACGTAGATTGAGGATGGTTAGAAAAATCTGTTTTGAGTTAAGCGCCCTCCCTTTGATATGTGTTTCCAGTTGCTAACTGAATGCTGCTTTAATTTTGTTTGTAGGAAGCTGAACTGACACCAAGCAAAAGCAGCCTGTAGTCTGGACTGTGTTCTACACTTGGCTAACCCAGAAGTTGGTATCACCAACATTCAGAGATGTAGGAAGAAGCCATCTGTCAGAATTAAGAAAGATGCTGCTACTATATATTTTTTCTGTGTGCTTGCAAGTGGACCCAATTAATAGGTGGAATGTACTTTTGTATGGGAATTGAAGAATTCTTGATCACAAACATGGGGAAGGATTCTCTTGGATCTATGATTCAGGCACTGAGATTTATTTATTAGCCCTTTCTACTTTCTGCCTGTATGTAGAAATTAAATATCTTGGTACTTCTCTATTTTTTAGATTGGCTCATTTGGAAGAAAAAGCTAAGAAATCCAACTGATAGTCTTGGTCTGGCACTAATCTGGGTAACACTGAGCAAATCATGTTACCATGGACCTTTCTATTCTTGGGGTTCATATTTAAAGGCAATATTGCTTTGTTGAATGGTTAATGAACCTGAACACTATGCTAGATACCACATGGTGCATCCTCATGAAGGGTTTAGTCTCCTAAACATTTGAAACAGCTGCAACAGGATGAGAGCTTAGGATAAGGGTAGGCTGACTCCCGAGAGCTATACCGCATATTGTCTACTATAAACTTAGGACACTCTGAGGCCAGCATTATTAGAAATCAAATTTCAGATCAATCTCTTGGATACTGAAATTCAGAGAAGGGCAGTGACTTGCTTAAGTTCAGATATTTAGTGTCTGATCAGGGATGGGAACCCAGTGTCCACATTGCTTCTTGCCTGTGATTTAAAATCATTTTGGAGTCATGTAGCCCTAACAATGAAAACTATTGCATGATACATCCTCCTATTCAAGCGCCATATTTTTTCTGTGAAAACTTTCATTCATACAGAAGTAAGATAATAGGAAAATAAACTTTCATCTGAAGAATATCAGCTTGAACCATTATCAACATTTTGACATTTTTATCTCATCTATTCTCCTTTTTATATTGCTAAGTACTTTAAAACAAATTCAAGGTCATGTAATTTCTCCTACAATACTTCTGTATGTATTTCTAATGGTTATGAAGTATTATTATTACATTTAGTAAAATTAATAATAATTTCTCAAGATTTCCCCAAACTCAGTTATATTCAGTTTTTCCCCCTAAAATTTCTCAAAAATTACTTTTAACATTTTTCTTTTTAAAATTGGAATCAAAATAAGGAAATTTCATTCAATTTAGTGGGCAATGTATTGTAAAAATCATTTTTAATCTTTAACAATCCACATTATTATTATTATTATTATTATTATTATTATTTGCTGTTTATGAGTTTTAAAAAAATCAAGTAATTTTTCTGTAAAATTTGTTGTATCATAGACTCAGCCAATTGCATCCTTGAATTGTGGTTTAACATACCTCTCTATTTCACATATTTTCGGTAAACTAGCAGATGTATCTATAGGTTTTATTTGTTGCAACTTCGTTTTTATTGAGCAAGTATGTATAGATATGGTATTGTATACTTTCAAAACCATTGCATTAGGTGACAATAACACCTAGTTATTTCACTTCTTATGATGTACAAACTGACTGATGAATTTAGATATTGAGAGTCAAATTCATCCATTATAAAATTCCCCATCAGCTTCTTAACTAAGGGTTTTAACAACCTTTGCCCAAAACAATTATTTCCTTAGCTATCATAAAGTTGTTATTTCCAATTCTGTCATGTTTTTGTACATTAATTAATTGGAACTCATATATAAAAATCTCTTTTCTCATCTACTATTTGTCTACTCTAAAATATAATGTGTATAAGAAAGGCAAGATAAATGCCTGCATTTTTAATTTTCAGAATAATAAATTAGTACTCTAGCAATAGTGTCCAATAAGGTAATATCATTTTGGAATTTTAAGAACTCAGAAATTTTACATAATTGTTGTCTTCCTAATAATACGTGTTCAAAATGTCAATGGCAAGCAAAATCTCCTTCAAGTTAGTCCTGTGTTTAGCACAACTAGCTGTAGCTTCTTTTATTTCTGGCACAATAAGATGTCTCAGACTCGTGCTCTACATATTCTGTCCTAAACCTAAAGTTGGCCAATTTTCCAAGGAGTTCTAATTCATATTAGTGATAAATATTACTTAAAAACCATTATTTGCTCATTGTGGTTGTTCTTGCCTCCAGACTTCTCAATAAACATAAATTATGATGGTATCACTCATTTATATCAAAGATTATTTTTTTAATTTATAATTTTTGAGTTTCTGTTTTTATCTATCTCTGTTTTATACACTGACAGTGTTGGTATATGCTGATGGCATTCATTCACAATCCTATACAGCACTCACCAAGTGGAGACTGGGAACTCTTTGAGACTTCTGGGGAATTGTGACTCAAGCATCTCCTATTCTGGGTGCTTACTTCTACATTGCACACACAATAGGTACTCAATTCTTTGTTGAATTGAAGTCCAAATATGTCTTGAAAGCTACTGATTTTTTTTTTTTTGAGGCCCAGGAAGATAGAGGTCATGAAGTTCAGGAATTCCAATGAATCACCACTGAAAAGACCAAGGCCAAGTTGTTTAAGAATTGTGAATAGGACTAATGGAAAGGAAAATATAGACTCAAAACATAAACTATATCCACACAATAAACAATTTTTTGCCGGCTTCAAAAATCATATCAACTGTTAGAGCTGCCTCTTTCATGTCTAACAGGGAAGAGGAAAGGAGAAAGAAAAGGGAAGTAGCTTGTTTATGATGAGGCAGCCTTCCTCTACCAGGAGTGAGGGGTTGCTGGCAGGAGAAAAATGAATGCAGATTATCTTTGCCTTGAGACAGCTTCGCTCTTCACTTCTCAAAGTACGGATAGCAGGTTACTCAAACTTGAACAATTGTGGGGACAGGAGCAGGAAAGTTTTGTTCTCTGTGTCCCACAAGTATCCCACGGTTATCTGACAAGCCACCAGGAAGGTAAACCTTTGATTGAATGGCACCTGTTCCTCATATCCCCACATTTTCAAAAGTCCATATTTATTTATTTCTAGTAATGGGTCCTCTGCTGCTTACTGAAAAATATAATAATTAAGGAAAAACTTTGGAGAAGACTGGCCATGCATTTCTTTGCTTTTGTTCCTTAGAAAGCAATACAGTATTTGGTGAAACATTCCTGGTTGCCTCTGAACATTTCCCCTTGGAATTACAATTAATTCAGCTTAGCATAACTCCACAAACATTTATTGCCTAGTTATCAGTAGGATAATTATCTACACTAATAAAAGAGTAAGATGCAAATTGACTGTGCCTTCACAATGCCCACCAGCTAATCAGGAGTGAGTATGCAAATTAACCCAACAAAGATGGTGGGTTAATTTACATACACAAGTGCTGATCGGCTGAGGCATTCCACACTTCCCCAGCTGCTCCAGGCCTCTGGGTAACATGGGGAGGCGGAAAAGAGGCTCTGGGCCAGAGTGAAAAGATTGCTCCAGCTGGAGCAAACACAGTGCTGGCAGCCAAGGAAAGAAAGGCCTATTCTTGCAAGAATCTTCATGCATTGGGCCACTAGTAGTGCCATAAGTGTCCTGTGGTAAGCAATTAGTGAGAATTTTAACCTGTAAATAACCAACATTTTGAGAGCATATTTTGTGTCACTAGAATCATTTAGATACTTATGTTGATGAAATGACCTGATAAAAATGCACCTGGATATACTCCTATCTTTTGGACAAGTGCAGGCCTTACTGCTTCAGTCCTGATTAACTTTCTGGGGGGCTGCAACATGTCCTGGCGAAGGGCAGCCTGCAAAACATCTGCTTGGATTTCAACTTCGTCTTTGAAATAATCACCTGACCATGTTTCCAATGAGCACGTCTGGAGTTAGGGCCAATTTCCCTTTGTACCTTGTATCTTTTACTCCAAAGACAAAGCGCTAACTTTTCAAAAATGAGAAAACATCTCTAGAAGAACATTTACTAAACCATCTGTACAGAGGAATGGGTGTGGCATCTCTAACTAAGATCTTCGTGCACTTACTAAAAATCAAGTTGCGGATGAAGATAAAAAAAAAAAAATGCCCAAAGCCAGCTGGAATTTCCTTTCATCGGAAGTTGCTTCCCCCATGCCTGGATGTGAGGGAATAGCCACCCAGTGGGTGCCTTCTCCATCCTGTATCAGCAACAAGGCCCTCCAGGCTCCTCTTTCTAGAACTGCTAAGTGGCATATCTGTGTACTGTCTGTTCCGATCTGAATGGTGCCGTATCCACTTGTGCATAGCAGCCCCCTGAAGTACACCCCTGTTAAGCCTAGAATAGTAAGTCGATAAAAAAACAGAGAATAAAATCACAGAGACTGCCGGGAAAATGTTACATTAGCTGAAAGAAAGGCCCCATTTCACTTTTATGACAAATAACTCGGTCCCTTGTAGGCATCAGATTCCTAAAGGCGTCTGATGATAGCTGACGGAGCGTGTCTCAGACACATGCTGTTCTAGGTGGCAAAGCAGGAAGGCAGGCTAATTTTACCTTTCATCGGTGAAGTCAGAGAGAATGGAGAAATTACATGGTGGCAGCGGTGCCGTGTAGCTGTGGGACCTACTTCATGCACACACACTCCCTCCCTGCCCCCTTTCCCCCCCAAGTGTGACAACATTTGTAATGTTTTGCCTCTTGCTGCATGGAGGCCCTAGAGATGAATTTTTGACGGTTTACAATGAGCCCTAGAAGGCAATCAGAAAAGATGGTCAAATAGGATATGACTACTTCTTATAATATATATTAAAAAAAAAAAGTGTTTTAGAAGAAAAATCTGTTTGGGCTTTTCTCGCCACAGGTCTGCCTGGGTTTTCACCCCCCAGGGGAAAAGGCCTGCTGCTTGCTCTCACCCCCGCCTGTGCTGCTGCTGCAATCATCCATCCAAGTCTTCAATGTGACCGCAGTTTCCAATCACTGATCTCTTTGTTGCTGCTGCTGCTGCGGGGTTAAGGCATATGATGGCATTTGGAAGAGAATAAACAACTGCTGTAATAGGCCAAGATGGCAAACTCTGGTGAGCGGGGTCTATGAAAAGCAAACACGGGTAATGATCAGTGAAGAAAAGAAAGCCTTTATTCTTGGCTGCTGAGAATGATGCCATCCAGCAGGCTGTTCTTTCATTGCGCTGTGCAGCTGAGTCCAAGTACACCTAACCTGGGAGGCATAACACCATTGAAAGACTCTGTGCTTGAAAACAGAAGATAATCTTAGGTTTCATAGGTTTCAAACACATCTGGGTGGGACAATCAGCCCATCCATGTTTTGGGGGCTTTTATTTTCCAGTTTTCCTTTGGTTCACATACAAGCCCCCCTTCCTCATTGTTTTTATTGGCCAAAGGACAGGGCCCTGGACAGGAGTTTTGGAAAAGCCTAGTGAGACCCCGGGGGAGTTCCCACTCTGCTGGCGGGCAGCTGGCGGTGCCCATGGCTGGCGCTCTGCCTGTCGGTTCAATCTCACGCTCTGGCTAATGGGCACCACATCATCTAGGATGCGTTTCCTGGAACTGCCTTAATGGCCATGGATAATATGTTGAAAGGCCCAACACCTGATCTGCCATTAATAGACCTGGCTACTTTTTGCTTTTAAATGTCCAAAAGAGCCACTTATCCTGCAAATCTCCAATTAAGTATGCCAGGCTGAATGATGGAGGTGGATATTTCAGGAACGCCCAAGGGGTTTCCAAATTTGTCCCGTGGAAGTAGGATGTTCAGGGTGAAAACATCTCCTTTTGGCCTTTTGTACTTGGTCCCATTTCTACTTGGCAATGTCTCTCACCCTCAGCAACAGTCAACCTCCTGAGAAGATTTAAGCAACATCTTCCCACTGTCCTTACCACACTGTGAAATGACTCCTTTCTGCTTTCTGTTTGATGGTACAGTGCCACTGGAATGCAGACCACATGATTTCTGCTCCAAAACAGTGAGTCATTTGGTGGGGAGAGGGGGAAAGAGGGGGAGGTAGGATTGTTCCATCCTTGATGCATATCTACTAACCTACTACTTACTCCCTGTGGCCATCTGCAGAACTGGATGCCATCCTAAGGTGCCTGGAAACCTCAGGTTTAGGTACAAAATAAACAAGAAATGTACAGTAATGATCTTCGTGGCAAAGGGGCTGAGGGAAAGAAACAACCATGGAAACATTTTAATAAGGGACTTTTCTAGCTTTCCAACCATGTTTAGGAACATCTGCTTATCAGCCAGTGGGTGGGACTTAAGGAAACCAGTTCAGCCTTGCCATTGGCCAGTTTCTGAATTCCTCTGATTTAGGAATTGCTCTGGGAGGTAAACATGTTAGAACATTTCCATAGATCTTTGTACCTCTTTATTTTTCCTTGTATCTGTAGTAGCCACTGGTGGCTACACTACCCCACTGGTGGAATATGAGAGGGGCAAGGTGGGGATGGGAATACTGTTAAATATTTGGATTTTTGCCTTCATGCCCAGAAGGGTAGATTTTAATTTACATTTACTATTTTCTATGAGCAAGGTTGAGTAAGGGCCATTCGCATTTATTTTTTTCTAAGATTTTTTAAAATTATTAGCTCCTGTCCATTTTTCCTCAGTAGGTTGCTTGGTCTTATTCTCTACTTCTCAGTTCAGTTCAGATGAGCAATATTATGTTTTTTTCTGTGCTCATGATATATATTGCAATTTTATTTTTTCAGTTTGTCATTTCTCTTATTCTTCGTTACTGCTAATGTGTTTTAATTTTAAGAACTTAAAATGATCAATATCTTCATTTTGAATTGTGATGAAGAGTTTTGTGCATTTTAGCAATGAAGTAACTCACTTCTTTTTTCCTCATACCTGTGCAATTTTATTTCCTAACTTAAATTTCTAGCCTACTTGGAATTTTCTTGGTGTCTGTTGTAAGAAATAGCCCCTATTTTATTATTTACCATAATACCACTCAACTATGCCAATAACATTTTATTAAGGGATCCATCCCTCTCCCACAGATTTGAGATTCTGCTTTTCTCGCATACTAAATTTCCACATGCAACTATGTCCATTTCTGAGTTTCTATTTTATTCCCTGAGTCTTCCTGTGTATTCATAAACCAGTATCAGGGCCCTGCCTGTTGCGCTATGATATGCTGTTTTAATGATATAGACTTTATGCTCGGCTGGCATAGTTTGGTGATTGAGGGTCAACCTATGAACATAGAGATCATGGTTTGATTCCCCTTCAGGGCATGTGTCCAGGTTGTGGGCTTGATTCCCAGTGTGGGGTGTACAGGAGGCACCATAGATATTTAAAAAATATATTTTTATTGATTATAGAGAGGAAGAAAGAGGGAGAGATAGAAACATCAATAATGAGAGAGAATCATTGATTGGCTGCCTCCTACATGCCCCCCTCCCCCCCTCCCTCCCGGCACATGCACTCACCCTTCCACCCCCAGTGTCTTGTGTCCATTGGTTGTGCTTATATGCATGCATATAAGTCCTTCGGTTGATCTCTTACCCAACCCCTCCAACCCTCCCCTGCCTTCTCGCTGTAGTTTGACAGTCTGTTTGATGCTTCTTAGCCTCTGTATCTATTTCTGTTCATCAGTTTATAATAGTGTGGTGAAGGCCTGGAGTGGGGGATGGGCTAGAAGGGGTCAATGAAGAAAAATTGACCATGCAATAATTTAAAAGATGTAAAAATTGTCCATGTAATAATTTCAACAGTAAAGATAACAAGAAAAAAAAACCCCAGAAAAATAAACAAACACATAGAGAAAACAGGTTGATAATTATCAGAGGGGAAGTAGGGTTTTAACGTGGGCAAATGGGTATAGGAGACCAATTATGTGGTGATAGATGGTAACTAGACTTTTGGAGGAGATCACTTTGTAGTGTTTACAGAAGTCAAATTACACTGTTGTATGCCTGAAACTTACATAATCTATGATGATAAAAGTCTAATATGCTAATTAGACTGGACAGCCAGACGAATTTCCTGACGAAGCCAGGGCTGCGAGGGCTGAGCCCCTTGCACAGATTTCATGCATTAGGCCTCTAGTATTATATATAAATCTTATAAAGATGTTTCATTTGAGTCATTTTTTTTTTTGAGGAAGGATTAATAAAGGACTTGGACAAGAAAACCTTCTCATACCTCAGCCTCTAAGTCAGAGACTCATTGTTCTAAAGTTTTCCTAACATTTATTTAGGGCTCATAAAGTACTGGGTCCAATATAGAGGTTTTTTTTTTTTTGTTTTTGTTTTTTTTTTTTCCCTTTGGATACATATAACACATCAAACTGAGGTTGTAACATGCTCAAAGTTATACAACTCATGAGAAGTGGAGATGGAATTAAAATCCAGAACTGTTAGACTCTAGACTGCCTCCTGGCTTGCCCAAGTACTCCAATATATGGCTCATGGTTTGAATATAAACATACACTGACAATGAGTATCTCTGAGCATGGTCTTCTAGGGTATGTAGGTTTCATAGCTGCTGCAAAAATAATTGCCAAGTATCTCCAAATGATCATTGACATTAGCGTTATTAAATGTCCAATCAAATTTAAGAAGCCATGTGGCCATGTGGCTTTGTCACATCTGCTAACCCTATTACCCTAACAAATTAAATTCTAATCCCCCGAGGAAGACATTCAAATGAGAAAATTGTCCTAATTTTAAAAAAAATCACATTTTAGTATTCTCAGTGCCTTGGCTGAAACAGACACACAATAAATGCTTTTTAAAATTTTTTATTAGAACACAGCTGCACAGTAAGCTTTGAGAGGGCACACCTTATCCCATAGGATTTTCTCTTGTCTCTGGGATAGAGATGATCCCTTAGGCCTTTGTCAGTCTACATTTTTGCTCTCAGCTACGAATATTGTGATAGCAGCAAATGAATAGTCTCTGAGCATTCAGTGTGCCCCAAGTTCCTCAGGAATATAATTTTATTAGTCCTCATTAACTCTTTGAAATATAAAGCACAATTACTACCCCATTAATCAGAAGAGAAAGAGAAGATTTGCATATCATGTCCGAGGTATCTCAGCCAGACAGTTGCAGAGCCTGGGATTAGTTGTTACCGTATTTTTCGGACCATAAGACGCACTTTTTTCCCCCCAGAAGTGGGGGGGAAAGTCCCTGCGTCTTATGGTCCAAATATAGCCTACACATATACTTTAAAAAAAAAAAGTTTTTTTACTTGCCCGGCTCTGTGTGGTCTCTGTGTGCTTGCCCGGCTCTAAAATGGTTCTAAATGCTGCTGTTTACTTTAAAGGGTTGATTACATGTGTTTATGACTGTGATGTTGGGTTTTAATGCACATAAAATATTTTAGGACACTATTTGTTTCAGAATCTTTTTTTCTTCATTTCCCTTCTCTAAAAACTGGTGTGTCTTATGGTCCGGAGCGTCTTATGGTCCAAAAAATACGGTAAATCCTCACTTTCACTCTCATGCTATGTCTCTGGCTTGACCACAATCTGTTTTTGAAAACTTCCAACAGAACAGCAGCAATCATGATGTTTTTATAGCTTCTCTTTCTGCTTCCACCTGAATTATTTAGAGTAAAGCTTTAGAAAAAAAAAAAAGTCTAAAGAATGAGCTGCTGCCATTTTTAGAGAATGAACTTCACATGCCTGTCATACTCTTTTCCATATTAAAAACAAAGTTATTTTTATAATGTTCTTATAAAAATGTTAGGTGATTTAAAAAGCATTATGCATAAAGACAATAAGAATGTTTAAATGAAATCTTTTTTTTTTCATTAGCAAGTATTCAGTGATGTGTCAAATCTTGATTTGACAAACCTAATTTGTCTTCTTTCAACTTTACTTTTGGTTTTCTGATTCTAATTTTTCAAAAGTTGACAGACATCATGTTATTGTCACTAGTTTCTCCCACTCAGCTTTCAAAGGTTCATTGTTCTGTCATCTCCCTGTCCCTTGCACGGGTTCAGTTTGAGCAAGTGCGGCAGATTATGGATCTTTTATATGTTCCTCGGTACTGGCTGACATTTGAGTGGGGAATATCCTGAGTGCTGTTCTAGAAAGCTCAGACTCACCTGCTTTTCCGTCCTCATAGCCTCCTTGTGGTTAAAGGGGAGGGGGCAAAAGGGTGAGTTTGCTGAGCCTCAACAAAAGGAAGCTCATGAGGTGACACTTAGCTACTGGGGACACCTGTTTTAGGGATATGTAGTCAAGCGAGAATTTTCAAAACAGATTGGCAGAATCTAGCTTTATCCACAGAGCAGACCAGCAAACTCACTTTGATACTGAGTCACTCACACACTTACCTAAAGCTCCTGCAACCTTCACTTTGGAGCTGGGGATATAACTTTTTTCATAGACTACTGAGTCAGTGACATTTAGATGCAGTTGACTGATCAACCAGTTGCTAAGACGTGCACTGACCACGAGTGGCAGACTCTCTGACTGGTAGGTTAGCTTGCTGCTGGGATCTGGCTGATAGGGATTGATTCTAATTTTTGTTGAAGTACCCCAGTTGGTGGCCTCTCAAATTACTGTCTAAGTAGGGTCCTACCACTGTGGTGGGCAGGCTGCTGGCTGCTCAGGCCTGTCTCCTGATAGCTGTTGGCTTGAGAAAAATTAGAACTTAGGAATTGTCAGGTTGGCATTTTGCAAAAGCTTTTGCTTCTCCATAGCCTAAGCCTGGCACTGATGCCTTGAAGCCCAGTGGTAGCCCTGTTAAAGGATCAACTTTATAGGCAGTGTTACGTGTAGGTGTTGTGGGACCAGATGCTCACACAACTTGATGGCACTTCTTTAAGTAGAAGGGTACACACATTTCTTACTTTTTCTTATTTTACGAAATGTAGGATCGTGTGAACTCACTGCTACGATCTTGAAAGAGGTCCTGATGCTTACACATTGTAAGTTGTAGTCAAATCCACTTCTGTCTACAGGCAGCTCTATTAACTCTCCTTGCACGTGGATTTTTGCAGCAACTCATCTCACACACTTAACTTTTCTGTCATGGTATTTATTTCCTCTTCCATAGCTTTTTAGTGGTCATACTTATTTTGATGTGGCCTTCTCCACTATCCACCCTCTTCACTTAGATGATCATGTGACTGACTGATGTTTTGGGGCAGCTCTGTTAGGCTCTTCTGACACAGTCTTAAATGGTGCCTTTTTTCACTATCAGAATCACTTCAGTTTTAGTAACTTTATTATGATACTGCATTATTACATTACATTTTGCTCAGATGAAATGTCTTTGTTTACGGCCATGTTTGTTTTTTCTGCTAACCTAGCTTTGGTTTTCTACTGTCTTCCACAAAGGTAGTTAGTATCTGAGTTAGAACCAAACTGGGCCTGGGATTAAATTCTTTATTATCTCTTGGTCCTTCCTGCAACTTTAGCCAAGGACCCAGACTTCTTTGTAAAATCGGCAGTGCAGAATTCGAGCGCTCACCAACGTAATGTTATTTTGCCTCAATACACCAAACACTTCCTTGAACCCTCAAACTGACCTTCTTCATATCCCTTCCTATGTATTATCACATAACGTTACCCAAGCTAGGGGCTTCCACACACTGAGAGAGAATATGTGGTTCCTTTCTTTGGTAGGTGAATTGTCATGGTCCATCTGGCATATACCTTGACAAAATGGTTTGTATAAATATGGTCTCAGTCTAAGCTGCTAGATGTGTGATGCATAAGCAATAAAGAGATCACAAAGGAGTCATTGAAAACTGCTGGTGCCCTCTAAGCTTGTTTGCTGTTTGAACAATGGTACTGTTACACCCAGACTTCGTGATCCCCAAGGACCACCAGGGAGCCGAGTCCGATGCAATAAACAAAAGAGCCTTCTCCATGCTAGCATGGGCTCCTCCCACCTACAACAGCAGCATGGTGGAAGAGAGAGCGAATTTCTCCCATTCTAGGGGTTTTACTCCTGTCGGTGGTGATGTCACTGCCTTGGCTAACCCTGATTGGTTGGGTGAGGACTAGGGATAACTCCGCCCTGCGGGGCGGAGTTGGGAGCTCATCCTCGCCCCACCCTCTCAGTACAGACTACATAGGATGTGGTTGAGAGCCTCAGACACCCTAGATGTGGGGAAATATGGGTTGGTGGTTGAATACATTAATTTGAATGGCTATAGGACCTACAATGCTATGATCAAAATGAGTTATTACTTTATTTTTGGTAATTGTTTTTGCATATTTATTATTATTATTAAAAATGCTTCAAAGAAATATCTTGAACTCACATTTTTGTCTGTATCTTGAGCACATTAACTATAGCTGCTTTAATGAGTCAACAAGGATTGTTCTAACTAGCATCTCACTGGAACTGAGTCAAAGAAAAACATTTCCAAAATGAACTCATTGAATCACTTTACAAACCTCTTGCTCTCAGAGGAAGGGACGAAGTTTTAGAAAGTGCTCCCCGATCCCCACCCTCGCTTCCCAGAAAAACAGCTCTCTTCTCTCTCTGTTCATTATGCACCCACAGATTCAGGGGGACCTTGTTAACGCTAAATTTCGGGTGAGGGCAGTGCTGTGTCTATCTTAGCAACTGTTTCAATAGAGCTTTTCTGTGTTGCATCCATAAATCTCTCAAAGGATATAACTTAACTCACCGAGTATTTGATTCCATGTAGTGAGACTGTGCTGTGCTGGAGCTCAGTCAGGAAAAGAAATACATCAAAGTGTTAAGAAAATAAGTCATAGAACCTTACCAAACCACATGCATTGCGAGAGTTAGAGATTGATAATAATTGCTTAATGAGATATCAGAGTCACTGAAGAGATGCAATCATTCATTAATGCTTAATCTGTTTTTAGATATGATAGATTAAAGTTTTACAATTTCCAGCAACATCAGCATTAGTTAAACCATGATGTGAATGCAAAGTGTAATTTCCACCACTAGAGTTTTCATAACTAGTACAGTGAAATATGTTTTGGCACAGTGTGAAAACATAAGTTTGGTTCCATGTTAATGTTGGGAAATGAAAATCTGAATTAATGACTGAGTTTCTAAGAAAAAGGCAATTCAATAGTGATATTATGCGGATGAGCTAATTGTTCAAGTGTTGTCTCTCAGCAGCTCATCTTGGGGAAATATGTGTAATGCATGCCTCAGAAGGCATATTTAGAGATATTTGTGGTGGCCCTAGAGGGGGGTCTCCTTGTGCTCCAGTCAAGCCTTAGTCACAGGCCCGGCATACCCACAACTCTTCTTTTGCTCCACTCCAAGGCTGTCCCCCCTGCCTCCCTTACCACCTACACCTCCCCCATCCCCACTCCTGAGTCCCTGGCTGGTCTCCCCTCCCTGGTTTCCTGCAGGTGTCCTTGGCCTGATAGTTTGCCTCCTGTTTGTCCATCCTTACTGCATCCTACTGTTGTTTTGTGGGTGTCATCACCAAGGGTCTGCCATTTTGGTGCTAACCCTTGGCTTTACCCACTTTCTATGTAGCTTGAATTATATGCTCAGCCTCTTTGAGCCTCTGTCTTTTCATCTGTTAAAGTAAGGCCAATGCCTAAGGTTTTGAGGAGTGAGGTGATAGCTCTCTGGCACACTGTAAGGATAGAGTGTTTACAGTTGGTACTATTACAGTTTGGAAGTTGGTTAGGAGCTCTTCCTAAGGCAGGGAATTGGCTTTAAGTTTCCTGCTTTATCCTCATAGGACTCAGGCAGGATAGACCATCTGTTGATGCTCAGTCCTGACTTGTGATTGGACTCTTATTCTTAGACTTTGGAGAGTTTATATTACCAACTTTCCTGGGAGACCCCTGACTTTCCTGAGAGTGAGCTGTGTGGGGTCTGACAGTAGTATGTTTGTGAATGTTTATTGAACAGCTTTTTAAAAAGCACTGGCTTGAAGAATTTGTGGATTTTTATGGTGTAAATAATTTCCCCACAGCCAATTTTGAGCTGCCACCATGACATGACCTTGTTTGCAAAAAGTCTTGAAAGTTTTGCAGTTAATTGGAACTACTTGTACATAGCAACTCAACCTCTAAAACTAGGAATATACTCTAATGTCAGGATTTACTGGACCTGGACTGGTGTCCTGTGGACCATTGACCTTTCCTGAGATCTTGAGTAAAATCCAAATTCACATTTAAAATCCATCCTCTGGATCTCATGCAGCACTGTGGGCCATCTTGTTGGGTTCTCCCCATCATGATCCTGTATGTCACCAGGGAAAATGTCAAAATTCACCTGCTTTATAGGCTGACTATTTTACCAGAAGGGAACAAACCATCAGTAACAACAGATTCCTTGGGATTGTGGTCTGTTTCTGCAGAAGAATTTTTCTTTCTAAGCCATCAGTCAGCTGTGATGTGGACAAGGGCAGTGCCATCAGGAGCCTTGTCCTTGGAGTGTCCTCACAGGGCTGTTGCAGAGAGTCCCATGCATTGCACACAGACTGGTTCCCTTGGTTGCACTGGGAATGATGCCTCCGGGGTTTTGAGATGCTGCTGCCCTTTCTCATACGTATTCACTCATACATATTCCCTCTACTCAGGGGAGAAGTTGATGACTGAATAGTGTAGCTATGAAATCAGAAATGTCTGAAGTGTCTGACAGAGTAGTTTCCTCCACTCAGATCTATAAAAAAGGGATGAGCATGTTTAACTTGATAGCAGATAAATGGCAATGATTTATTGAGTGGTTATCACATATAGGGACTCTGCCAAGTGTGATTATAACATTAGAATGCCCCAGTGTACCCAGCATAAATTTGTGGCTGCCAGTTGCCCTGTCTTAGAAGTCTCTTTTTGTAAAGCAGGACTTAGTACACTCTATTTTGCACCCTACCAGGCGCAACTGGAGTAAAGAAGAGGCACTGAACATAGACTACCTTCAAAGAGCTTCCTAACTTTTGTGGGAGAACACATGTGCACAAATGACATTCTTTGAGAATAAAAGAGTAAGCGTACCCCTCCACAGTGACGTGCTGGCTTTGTTTAAAGTCCAAACATATGGGAAATCATCTATCTAGATGACTGGCTGTCTGCTCTAAACGAATTGCTTTTGGAAACTGTGTAATTATTTCAGTGTGGCTACTATTGTCCCAATGTTGCTTGCATTTCCTCTTTAGGGATTAGGAATCCATGATACATTCTTTTGAATATCCAGGGTTAATACAATTTTTTTTTTTTTTTTGCTGGTGGATTTAAGACTAATTTTAAAATATATATATATATATTTTATTGATTTTGTACAGAGAGGAAGGGAGAGAGATAGAGAGTTAGAAACATTGATGAGAGAGAGTCATCGATCAGATCAGTTGCCTCTTGCACACCCCCTACTGGGGATATGCCCGCAACCAAAGTACATGCCCTTGACAGGAATCAAACATGGAACCGTTGAGTCTGCAGGCCGATGCTCTATCCACTGAGCCAAACCGGTTAGGGCTAGAATTCATTTTAAGAAGTGCAGAAAGGTATATGTGGGCAAAGAAAAGGAGAGGCAGATGATGGAGAGCCATGAATCTTAATCCAGTGACCAGAGCCACTAGATAATAGGAAGCAATTGCATGTTCTTTAGCAGGAAGATGATATGCTGTGCTCTTGGAAGAGTTATCTGGCATCAGGTTTCACTATTAATAAAAAAGGAAATAGATTTAATCAAAACCAGGTTAGATTGCTTTTTAGGGGATTACTTTTGCCAACATGCTGTTTCTTAGATTGTAAACCTCAAATACCAGGGACAATTACCAGCCTATTTCATATCCCAGTCCCCTGCTAGGTCATGAAGGAAAGGTGTTCATAGACTAAATGGAAGAAGAATTTGCATCCAGCCTCAATGCATGTTTAGCAACTTTGCATTCTTAGTATTACTATTTCTCCAGATTTGGTAAAGGATAGACAAGCATATTACATACAGGATAGGAGTAGAACATTGGAAAAATCTTTGGTGATTTGAAATTCTGTATGACACAGATAGCAAAAAATTAAGTTCAATTGTCTGGGGGGCTGGTTTGGTAATGTTGAATACCTTGTGCTTAATATTTAGACACAGTTAAAAGTTAACTGCTCAATAGGACCTTAATGAAACAGATAATTTGATTCAATGTTTTTGTTTAAGAGGCTTATTAAATTTTGGAATTTACCTTCATGAAATTTTTGTCAGCTTTACCTTCATTGTATGGCAATTTAGCTATAGATGGAGACTACTGAGACCAAAAGACCAAATTTAGAATTAAAGTTGAAAAGATCCAATATAATAAAAGGTTAATATGCAAATTGTCCCCTAGACTGGGAGTTCGACCAGGGGATGGGGTCAGCTGGCTCTGCCCTCAACCCCTCCCCCCAGCCAGTCCCACCTCTGATTAGCCCTGATTGGGGCTGGCTGGCTGGACCCCACTGTGCACGAATTTGTGTACTGGGCCTCTAGTGCGAATATAATAAATTTTTTATGCACAGATACCAATGACTCAATCATTGTACTTTCCTTGACCATAATTACTCCCAGTTATTTTCTTTTTTCTGCATATATGTTGTCTGTTAAGTCTAGATTGTAGACCCTGGTATTATATAGAAGACATCATCAATAGATGTCTTTTTTGTAATAATGTATAAGTGCAGTGTATTTATTATTAAGATATTAAGAAATAATCTAGGCAGATGTTTGTATCAGTTTATTCCCTTTAAGCTAATTAATAGAATATTTTACTTCAGTTTTTAATATGTTATTTAAGATGTGGAACTATCAGAAGTGTCTGTTATGTTGCTAGAATCTAAGCCACATTAAAATTCTATTTAGCCCTAGAACTTCTGACCATTTATTATCTGGAACCACCCAATCTGCTCTGAAGTCTGCTGAGGGAGAGAATTGCATTGTAGGGACCACTGCTTGGCTGGAGCTCCTCAGTAACCTTGGGGTGAGGCAGCCCTTTGTTCCAGGCCTCTCTTTACTAAACCTAAAGAGACTTTAAGTGGGGAGCAAGACATGGGACAGTTTTATTGTGGTGTCTCTGT
This sequence comes from Pipistrellus kuhlii, assembly GCF_014108245.1. Taxonomy (NCBI): domain Eukaryota; kingdom Metazoa; phylum Chordata; class Mammalia; order Chiroptera; family Vespertilionidae; genus Pipistrellus; species Pipistrellus kuhlii. The sequence continues at coordinate 25,043,920 of NW_023425449.1, forward strand.
TATAGTGGTGGGATGCTGAAGCTGTTTGTGTTTTTTTGGGGGGGCTTTTGTTAGTTCCCTCAAATACAGCTATTGTTCTCCCAGCTGACATCCTTTTTTACCAGCTCCTGTTGATGCAACAAAATACTGTAGCCTGGGGGTGGGGAGGGAGGAGGGAACTTAAAGAATAGCATTTGTTTCTCACTTTTCTGAAGGCTAGGTAGTCCTAGATCGAGGTGTCAGAAGATTCTGTTCTTGGTGAGGTCTCTCTTTCTGGCTTGCAGAAGGGACCATCTTGCTGTGTGCTCACAGGACCTCTCATTTGTGTGGGGGAAGATCCAGTGAGCTTGGTCTTTCTCTCTCTTCTTATCAGGGTACTTATCCCATTATTTTTTAAATCCTCAGGACCTCATCTAAACCTACCTACGTCTCAAAAGCCCTAACTTTGGGGGTTAAGTCTTCAACGTAAAAACAGCGAGCCACACATAGTCCCGTTTCCATGTTTCAGCCTGAAAACCTCCCCTCTTTTTCTTTACTATCCCTGTCATTTAGTAGAGTAATGGGGGAATTTCCTGAAATGACTTGTATTTTTATAATTTTACGTTTTGTTCATTTATTGATGGAAAAGGACTATTGTAAAGGATGGTGGCCCCAGACCAGCCCAATTTTAGAGACTTTCCAGCCAGTGTTTTTGAACCATACTGTATTCCTCATGATTCAAGCATTTTGCTTATGTCATTTTTTTTTATTAAGCTATTTGAAATCTAACTCACAGAAATGGATCATTAGGTGGGTAATAGATATGATTATCAACAAATATCAGATTGTGTAGATTATGAAATGGGGAGCTTCAACAGGTTTTGGCAGGAGTAATAACACTCCTGGTGGCATAAAAAAATGTTTTACAGTTAAAAAACAAAAAGCCCAAACAACCACAATTCCTGAATTAGTATGTTCATGGTGGAAATCTCAAGTTACTTAAAAACATATTTCCAAAGGAATGGTTATCCCTAAAGCTGTAGAATTGAAGTAGGAGCATTGCTAATTGATGTGGGGTTAAAAATACTTGGTATTTTTAATGGTAATTTTAGCTTTTAACTTTAGCTCAGAAATTCTGCAAATACCTTCAGGAATATTCAGTGTTGCTCACCACCTCTCCTACACATCCTTGTCAAACTACAGGGATGCTATTGTTAACAGTTTTAGTACTTATGTTCTTTTCCATGTGAAGACAGAGGTTAGACATGCTGTTCTTAAACTACCTTGTTTGGATAATTCCTCTTTCTGGAAGGGAAGGGTGGCAATATTAATGTTGAATTTATAGTCTGACTTAGTTTCCTTTCTTTTAGAAAATTTTCACCCAAAGTGCAAAATATTTACAGTAGAATAAGACCTCCCTGGGGGGGGGGGTGTGGGTGTGGGGAGGTTTGTTTATAGGTGCTGATTACTGTGACCTATCCCAAAATAAGTTCCAATCCCATAGTTCTGACCTCTTGGAGGCTCAGATGAGGTGCTTTGCTTTGTCTTGTACTGGTATCTAAACGTGCCTTTGGAAGGAATGAATTTATATTTATATCCACTTACAGAATTCTGGAAGTAATATTTATTCCATATAAACCAGGTATTGATTCCAAAGTTGATGAGACTGGGCCTCTGCCACTGCCTCCTCAGCAGGGGTGGAGATGCAGGGTGGGGTGAGCTGTGTGTCAGAGGGCTGGGAAATTACCTTTGCTGGGAGGGACTTGTGCCTCAGGAGAAATGGCTCCTGTGGGATAGGGGAGAGTGTTGACTGAGCACAGGTATCTTGGCAGCTGCTGTCCCACATCTCTTCCCAAGGCCTCCCATCCCAGACTCTCTCAGGCAACTATAGTCCCCACTGCCCTCCCTTTGCCAAAGCCCAGGGTGTATGCCTGCAAACAAAAATCCTGTTCTCTGGCCCCTTAAAAATAGTGACTTTGTTTCTAGCAGGTTCTATTCCTTTCTGGTGGATGAAACCTCTTCACCTTTTACTTCTGACCTATCACTGATTTTCCACTACTGATATTATGTGGGTGGCTATTCCTGGTTCTAACGCTCAGGGCTGAAGTGGCCAGCCTGTGATGCAAGTTTCAAGAAGGTAATTAGGTTTAGATAAGGTCAGGAGGTTAATAATAGTGGGATTAGCCATCTTTCTAGAAGGAGGAAGAGAGGCCAGGTTAGAGAACTACTGTCTGCTGAGTGGGTTCTGGCTACAGAGTGTGAACATGGTGTGGGCATATGGACACAGCAGCCCTGCCTTCTTAGTAAGAGGCATGGAAACGTTCTTTTTTTGGAGTGTCTGCAATCTTAGGTAGAGCCTAAAGCTTTATTGAATGCTTGCCCACTATGTGCCAGGCCCCGTGGCTACTTAACAACAAAGAGTCTTGGTTGACCTCACAGTTCATCCAGGGAGATGACAAACTGCAAGGAAACAATGGAAGAACATTGTAGGTCAACTGACTTGGGAAGGCCTCTCTGAGGAGTGGGTCTCCTTGCAATGCCCGGGAAATCCCGGCAGTGGGTAGAACCAGAGGGCCAGTGTTCATAAACAAGGGGCAGCAGCTACAAAGATGGGGAGGTCCTTTTCACGCTGGAAGTGTACTGATTTGGGTCATTTACTGTTGAGAGTACACATCTCCTCGGTAATTATTTCTCTTTAAGAGGCTTACTGGTGTGAGAAATAATTGGTTTCTGCTCTTGATTTTGACATTAGGAGTGGATAAGCAAAGGGGCTGATTTTCAAAAATTATATTCTCGACTGGATAAAAAAGAGAGTTAAACTCTAGCTGAGTGGCTCAGTTGGTTGGAACATTGTCCCATACACCAAAAGGTTGCAGTTTTGATTTCCAGTCAGGGCACAAACCTAGGCTGCTGGTTTTATCCTTGGTTGGGGAGTGTATGGGAGGAAACTGATAGATATTTCTCCCTCACATTAATGTTTCTTTCTCTCTATAAATATCAATGAAAGCACCCTCTGTGGAGGATTAAAAAGTGATTTTTAAAAAAAGTGTTAAGTTTTCTGTTTTCTTTGTTGTTTGTTGTTTATTCTCATGGAGCTGCTTTTCAACCAGAAACAAAATATGATTTTAATGTGAAAATCTAATTAATAGGAAAACACATATGCACATGTTGCTTTTGTTTTCCTTTGTTCTATCCAAGATCATGAATATAGGCTTGTTTTAGAAGTTGGTGTAAAATGTAAATTCATATGTCACTAAAAATGACACATTTGAAGGGCTATAATCCTTCCCTTAAAGAAACCTATCAAATCAATTTTATAATAGAAAAGCTATTTTCCTTTACTTTGTTCTCAATAAGTTCTAAATAGTTTTCAAAATAAGGTGGCATTTTATTCTTTTGGATAAAGACAAGTAATACATTGCTTTGAGTTTTGAAGTATGACAGAATTATTACTCAGACACATTTCATCCTTTTCTGAAATAACATAGTTCTTTTTCTTTCTTCTAAACTATTACAATTGAAATACAGTTACTTTGACAACAACACAGTTAAAAATATTGAAGTTTTAGAAAGTATTACCTAATGTGTTAAAGGAAAATTTGTATTTAAATTATAACAATGATTCTATGCTAAACTTATTACAGAATCTTACTATTATTTGTAATAAATGGATATTTATAAATTTGGAAATATGATGAAATGTACTTTTCAAAACTACATGTTAGGGTTTTGGCTGGTAACATGGGCTGTGAAATAATTCACAACTAAAGGAAGAGATGCAGAGAGGAAGTTTATTTTACTTTCCTTGAAGGGAAAGGATCAGTGCATTGCTAATCATTACAAGGGCAAGAAATAAACAGTGATTTTCTCCTTTAAAGAGTAATGGCTGCTGTTGCTAAGTGACAAGGAAGGGAGGGGGTTTGGAGGTTGATATTGAGTAGACATCAGGGGGGTTGTCTTTGTTAGTTCTTCAGGATACAGTTCGGGCAAATGTCTTAGGGAGGTGTCCTATCAGTATTTTGCCCAAGCCTGTAAAACATGCTTAGAGTAAAAGTTCTGAAGACTTCAAAAGATGCTTGTTAGAAGGGGAGGACGGAAGGAAACTTTCTACTAATTTTCCCTGAGATGTAAAAACAGCAGGGAGGAGGGGTATGTTTGCAAGAACGTAGCCTTGAGAGTAACTTATCTTGTATTGCAGTTTGAACAGAGGGACTGTTTGAATCAGAGGAGCTAACAATCTTGGGGTTTAATTACCAGTTGCTTCTCATAAATTGTGGAAGGCCACAGCAAAGAAAAAGAAAGGCCCTTTTTCCATCCCTACACTACCATTATTGGCTGTAATACCAAGGGACAAAGAGATGGAGTTCACAGATCCATGATTGTGAACTATGGATGGCAGGTCAGGTAAATTCATCGTCAAAATGCTACTCTGTCAGTAGTGGCTTATCTTTTTTTGGGCCCAAAGGATCTATTTTCTCAGTGCACCAGCTAAAGGAAATGCGCAAAAAGAAATTTCCTCAGAGTGAGTTTGTGTTTTACCTTGTTTTTTTTGCCCAGGGTGACAGATATTACAACAGCTAAATAAAAGTGTCTGGGTGCAGGATACGGCTGATGCAAAGAGTTGATATATATTTCCCCTTTTATTATGCTTTCTGGGATATGTGACTTTCATTTGCATCTCAGTACTGGGAAATTACAGTAATTTCTTTGTGCTTCTGCTTCAAAGCCTGGGTTTACAGAGACAGGAAGCAGCAGGCAGGAAGATTAGGGGCAGGAAGGAAGGTAGCATGATGCTTAGGATGGTGGACTGACAGCACCGATGTCCTGCAGCATGGAGTTACTGGAAATTTCTTCATGACTGTCTCTAGTTCCTTAAGTCTCATTCACTTGGTAACTGATGGCAGTAATCCACAATAATTTTGAGACCTCTTTTGCTGAGGTTACCAATGCCCTAAGGCTTTTCACCGTTCACCTGCCTATGCACACTGAATCGTCCTCTCCTCCCCTGTCCACTTCTGGAAGCCACCTTGCTTCCTCAGACCCTTTATGTGGGTTATTTTGAGTGACACTCTCAGTTATCTTTTAAGACATCTACCAAAACTGTATCAATTCCATTTTCTTTCAGGTCCCAGGCCAAGGTTTCTAGTTGCCTACAAATTGGTTCCTCTGGGAGCTTTTTAGAGATCAAAATTAACATGTCCAAAATTTAAGGTCCATCCTCCCCCCACCCCCCAGCTTAAAAGTTATCTATCTTTTTGGTTACCAATCATGGTGGTTGCCTGATAGATAAACATTTTTTTTTTTTTGTAGTTAGCTTTGACTATAACTTCTTAGTACTCATTGAGTTACCAAACCCTACCGAATCTGTGGAATAAATATCCTAAATCTATAAAATTGTGAACCTCTGCCTTCCCTTCTGCCTCCAGTCCCTCACTTGTATAGCTAATCCTTGCCACCCCCAACACACGGAGCTACCAGATTTTCTTCCCAAAAAGAGAGATGTGGTTCTTTTACCCTGTTGTTGAAAGTCTTCAAAAGAGTTCCTGCCCTAACCAGTTTGGCTCAGTGGATAGAGTGTCGGCCTGTGGACTCAAGGGTCCCAGGTTCGATTCCTGTCAAGGACATGTACCTTGGTTGCGGGCACATACCTAGTAGGGGGTGTGCAGGAGGCAGCTGATTGATGTTTCTCTCTTATCGAGGTTTCTAACTCTCTCACCCTCTCCCTTCCTCTCTAAAAAAAAAAAAAAAAAAGTTTCCATCCTACCCAACTTGTGTATAGGATGAAGTCCAAACTTGACATGCCATAGAGTCCTCTACAGTTGATCTCAATTACCTCTCACCTAAGTCTGATTTTACAAATATTTATTGTGCACCTAATGTGTGCCAGGCTTAGAGAACATAAAGATGGATAAGACTTATGAAGCTTGCAGTCCAGAGGGTAAATAGACAGCTAAGCCAGCGATTCCAAGATAAGGAGTCCTGGGCCAAAGACATGCGTCACTTTTTATACTCCAGTTACACTGAACTTCTGTTTCCAAAGCAGGCTGAGCTCTATTCATTTTCTCTTCCTGGAGTTCCCTTTCATCCTTTTCTGAGTGGCAAGTTCCTGTTCAGCTTTTAGGGGCCCAGAACCTCCTGGGTGAAGCCTTCCTTCTCCAGGGTTTGCTTCCTTGTTTCTAGGCTCTGAGTTCCTGGTCACCAGGTTGCCATCATCTTGTTCACCTGAGGGCTGGATCATCTTTTTCTCTCTTTATTTCTTGTCTTCCCCATGTGTCTGGCACTTGTAGATGCTCAATGGCTGTTCAGTGAGTAAATGAGTCACCTCATTAGACTCAATGTCCCCCTTAGACCCTAGTATCCTGCCTGGAAGGGTAAACACCCCAACTCCTCACAGATCATTAGCTTTGAGTTGACTGAGGGATCAGGTTACCTTAGAAAGCAAGACTGAAGAAAAAACAGTTTTCTCCCTTCTCTCCTCTATTCCTTGATTCCTTTTTTTTATTTATTTATTTATTTATTTATTTATTTATTTATTTATTTATTTATTTTTTAATGCTTTTAGTAGAGAGAAGAGGACCTGGAAAAGACTCTAGTATTTAGGGGCTAGAGATGGTGGCTAGAGGCTTGCCTGAAGAGATGCTTTGGGAGCAGGGAAGGATGAAATTGTGGACTGAGTGAAGCAGAGGCTCGTCCATGTGCACAGCTCCTTCACTTCATTGGCGCTGAAGAGCTTTCCTCAGGATTCTACAACACAATTTGTAACGGCTACCTCGTCTTCTGTACATGGATGTCTTTAATATATTGACCTGAGCTTCTATTATTGGGCATTCAGGTGACTGTTTGTTTTGCACTTTTCTAAAAGAACTTCCAAGGGTTGTGAATATTGGGGAGTTGGGGACCTGTGTGTGACGCCCTGGGACCAGTTTCCTCCTTGGAACAAAGATCCACAGCTGTGCCTCTTGCAAGAAAAGCTACCTCTTGTATGCTGGCCTGGACATTCTTGGCTTTGTAACATATGTCAGTATTTCAAAAGCCGCTCTTCCCACTTTCTATTTCAGTATGAAATATTTGGGGGGGGGGGCACCTTTGTCATCTTACCATTGCTCGAGGAAAAATGACGAGGCTATGGATCTACTGTTGAGTTATCCATGTCAAAGGAGGAGCTACAGGTGGGAAATAAAAAGTGCATCTTAAAATCTCCTGGAGTGAACACTGAACTCTCTGAGTATAATTAAAATTATACCAGTTAGAATACAATTACAAAAACAAATTGCACATGAATCTTTTGCGTCCAATTATGGGATTTAATGCAGCAAATTAAAAAAAAAATTACTGCTCACTTTTATCTGTGTCAAGCATTAACTCCCACAGGTATTTTTAAGGGTCCATTTTTATAATTACAGAGAAATAATTAAGGCTATTGTAATTAACTTTCCCATGACTCAAAAATTCTGAGTAATGTGAGTAACCAGCTGATATATGAGACACAAAATAATATATGGTCTTTAAAAAATACTGCCAATTTAAAATAATTGGATAATTAGTGGTAAATGAAAGTGCTTAAGAAGAAAATTTCTGGAACCACCATGGGCAAAGCTAAGTACAACTCAGAAATTGTTGAACTTTTGTTTATAGCTTTATTTGAAGGATGTACATGACTCAAAGAGGCTAATTCATAGTGATGCAGTATACTTAAAGCAGCAGTACCTACTAGTAGTTCCATAAGATAGAATCTTAGAGAACCAAATGCAACCTATACGACTATGACACTCATTAAGATAAAAAACATATGAATGGAACCAGAAACTCTAATAATTGGCGATACCTTAGAGACCTTCCTTCCTTCCTCCCTTCCAAGGCAGATAACTTTTTACGGCATTCCTGTAATTTGCTTTGGTGATTTTTTTTTTTTTTCTTTTTGGTGAAAAAAACAACTGTGACATACTAAATTTTGAACCAGACTGAGTAAATAATGCCTTGTTTTGATCAAAATGGTGTTAAATTTTTATTTTTATTTATTTATTTTCTCTCTTTATTGATTAAGGTATTACATATGGGTGTTAAATTTTTAAATTTCATATTTTTTCAGAGACAATATGCTAAAATCTCTAGGCTTTGTGCAAAGTCAAATTTTTCAGTTAAATCCATAGGGAAATAGAATATACTGGTTGGACAAGAACTTATATGCATATATGCACAACTCATGGACACAAACTATGGTGAAGTGAAGGCCTGGGGGTGGGCTGTAGGGGTTAGAAGGAGTCAATGGGAAAAAGGTGTATCTGCAATACTTTCAACAATAAAGATACATTTTTTTTTTAAAAAAAAGAACATACTGGTTGCAAACCAGTCTCATCATTTGATGTGCATATTGTCTCAGGAAGAAGTTGGAGGCCTGTGGGTTGACAAGGAGATGTTATTGAATAGAGTTACCAGGAAGCAAGATTTGAATTCTGTTTCAGCGCTATTACTCATCAGCTGAGGAACTTTGGGTATCAGTTGGCATTGTTTATGCCTCATTTTTTCATCTTTAAAGAACACAGTGATGCTTGTTTTGGTGAATAATGCTTACATTTGGATGACATTTTATTATTTGTGGTTTTTTTTTTTAATGGTGCATGTTGAGCCAAAATTTATGTGTTTTTTATCAAGTGGAAATATCAGTCTTATCATTCTGATAGGTATACAGTTTATAGTGTTGTTGCAGGGTGAAATATCTGTAGGAGGTCTCTGCAGTGCAAAGTCACAAATGTGAAAGGAGCTGCCTTAGGAGCTACCTGTAGGAGGCTGAGGGACTGAGCAGCCGATTGCAGAGCAGACTCAAAGATCAGTTTGGGCCCTAACTGGTTTGGCTCAGTGTATAGAGCGTCAGCTTGGGGACTGAAGGGTCCCAGGTTTGATTCCAGTCAAGGGCATGTACCTTGTTTGCAGGCACATCCCCAGTGCAAGCAAGGTGTGCAGGAGGCAGCTGATTGATATTTCTCTCATTTATGTTTCTAACTCTATCCTTTTCCCTTTCTCCTTGTAAAAAAAAATCAATAAAATATATTTTAAAAAAAAGATCAGCTTGGTAATTGAGTGTATCGACCCGTAAGATTGCTAGCAGGCTTGAGGGTGTGTGGCAATGTCTTTGAACACTACAAAATGTTGTACAAAGTAAAAGACAATTGTTCACAAGGACAAAGATTAAAATGCAATCTTCTATGAAAAGAGCTTGCTTACATAATCTGAAAAAAAGAATGTTTCCTTTGTAATCCTGGAGAAAAAGATTTTGGGAAAGATAGCTGCATTTCTTTTTCTATGCATTTCTTAACAGAGTTCATGTAAGATTACAAACACAATCATTTCAATGGTTCCTTTCTTACATGTCATATTCCATCTCACATTCTTACTTGTTCAGCAACTTTAGGACATTTCGGTCATTTAGAGATAAGTGGGCTGTAGTCAGACCTTCCTATGATCCTCTTTGAAGATAGGACCTTAGCCAAGCTATTTTAATTGGACTGTTTCTCAAAAGTAAGTAACAAAAACACCAATTTGCTGCCACAATTAAAATAAGGTTTTTCTGATTTCTTTAAGATCTAGGGAAATACAAAAATTGGAAGAGATTATTTGTTTTTTTCAAAACAAGGATATGACAGAGGATGCATGCTACAAGTCACACCTGGAGCTCAGTGTCTCCCCTTGATAGTGACATTTATACAAAGTTTATTTGTATGGAGGTGAATGGGAGTCTGTGCTAGAATTTGTGGATCCGTGCCGTGAGAGAACCACTTATTTGGTTGGGATGACAGTTAGGGAAGAGGAGAAAATCAAAGGCAGATACTCTTGCTCTTTTGAAATATCTTCTGCAAAGCCAGCTTGTGGGGCGCACTCCCACTCTGTGCCAGGCACTGTGCCAGGCACTTTACATGCATCATCTCATTTGGTCCTTGTGCTAACATTTATTATTCTCGTCCTGAAAGAACATTTTTGGTGAAAGAGAACACTGACAATGTGTACTACTTCAGGAAGCAGTAGTAAGAGTGTGGGGTGAAATTACCGAGGGCTATCATTTTATGCCCCATAAAAAACAAGGTGCGGCCTGGATTCACCATCTCCCCCCTAGCTCCGCAGGGCTAGGCTGTGGTGTGGCTGCCCAATCACTGCTCCCTCTTCTGCTCTTTTACTCAAAGCTCTGTCCCCCACCAGTGACCAATGATCCCAGCAAAGAGGAGGGCTGGTCAGTCAAAAACACCCAGTGGCTCCTGTCCCTTGCTGGGTATCCAATTTAACTCACCATCAGTAGAAAATTTGAGAAGTATAGTTTTCCCAGCGGGGAACTTCCTTGTGATATAAATAATCTGTGTCCAGCAATGTCACCACAGGCTGAATTGTGATGTAGGATGGAAAGTGCGACTGGACAACATTTCCTTCTCTTTGCTCCATCTCAATATTTCTTGATTATATATTAGTGAAAGTGAGCAGGCTTAGTTACTTCAGAAATCCTTCTCTGGCCTCCTGGAAGAAGCCTCATTACTTCCTGGGATGACTTTAGCTTGGCTCAAGCCTGATCATTTGTTAAGCCAAAGTGGCTAAGGAATAAGTGAAAATCACAACCAGGAAATATTTTCATGCAGCCTAACGGAAACACATTAGGAAGGAAAAGGTCCTGTGCTATACAAAGCACACTTCAAAAGCACAGTGAGGAGATTGTACTAGTATATGCACTTTCAAGGCGTTTTTTTTTTTTTTTTTTTTTTTTTTTTCCTTTCTTTCTTTCAGCGTTCAGGTAAAGTCACACATAATATTTCATTTTTAGTGATTTAGATGAAATATCCAGCCATTTATTGAACATATAGTCAGTGGCTCTGACAATCAAAAAATGCAGATGCAGAAATAAGTGAATTTTGCTGTGAGGGCAGCAATAGAGGACTGGAGAATGTTGTCTGCTTGGAACCATCTGAGCTTTGACCCGGTTATTGGGTAGATGGGGCCAAGGACAAGACCAGTCAGTTTTATGAGAAATGAGAAAGAACTGTGGAATTCAGCTCTGCTGTCCTAAGATGGTGAGGTAAATACATAGAGCCTGAGGTACAGAGCCATGAATTCAGAATTAAGGCGGGGGGATCAAGCAAAACTTTGATCAAAAGGGTAGGGTATTCCAGAATTTGCTCCAACATAATGAATCCCTTACATGTATTTGGTGTCTAGGGAATTTGTTGGATGTGTGGAGCATGAGCCCCTGAGAGCTTTGCCTTTAGAGGTCTTGGTCATGATAATAGGATGCATAGTTGAGGATGCAGGAATGGGAGGAAGCAGAGCAAGCAGCCAAGGGATAGATCTGAGTCGGGTACACAGATGCATAAACATGGCACAACCAGTAGCTACCATTGAGGACTGTTGGAAAACTGGACACCAGGCAAGGTTATGGAAAGAGGTGGAGGCTGGGGGAAGTTTGAAAGCATGATCTGGGAAAGAACTTCCCAAGGTGGAGGGGAAACAAGGAATAAAAATAGGTCAGCAGTAGGGGAATAAGGCACCAAAAAAGAGCCTAATGTTGCCAGAGCATGCAGTGTGCGGAGAAGCTAGAAAAGCATTCTGAGACCAGAATGGAGAGGACTTGAATTTTAGGCTGAGGCTCTGAGCAGAATCAGTCCATCTTATCAGAAGAGACTTAAAATGGGTAAGTTCACTACAAAGTGTTTGTCATATGTTATAGCATAACAGCATACTTGACAAATTCCTCTGGAGGATGGAAAAGTTGAAGCATTACCAAATGAATGAAAAAGCAAAGGAGAGGAAAAGTTAAATCATTGCATTCAAATTCTATAAAATGTGTTAATTTTTTCCTCAAGGATTATAAAATATAAAACAGGATAACTCTGCATATAAATGCAAAGCAAGCTAGAGACCTCCCGCTGTGCTAAACTCTCAATGCAATGAAATGGAACCAATGAGGCCACAGACAAATAAATGGTAATGGTGTTCCCCCCTCTCCCCCCATCTTAAGTCCTTTTGGGAACAAGGCAGATGTTAATTTTAAAAGTGCACAGTTAAAAATTCTCTAGGTGTAGTATTTATATTGTGATGTGTTGTTGTAAAATACTGAATGGTAATTAGGTACCTTACACTCTCTATCAACAGAAATAAATTATTTGCAGGGGTTTTCATGACACATGTCTCTCCATTCTGTAAAACAAAATCTTGCTTAGTGGGGAACGTGTGTCACCATTTGGAGGATTTCTTGTAATAAGAAAGCCCATTTTTACTGGAATCATTCTAGCTGAAAATTGTTCTTAGTCTCATTTTCCCAGATTCCTCCGCAGGGGCAAGGAACAGAAAAAGTAGAAGAAAGAGAGAGGAACATTTTATCCAAATAATGATAATGAAGAGGTGACCGTTTAGCAAGTCAGATGCCTTTCCTTTAATGAGCACACATACTAATTTTTTGGAGGGGAAGGCAGCAGCATTGAAAATGGGTGTTGGAAAGGTCGAGTGCACGGAGGGGACTGGATGAGGCCAGCTGGGGCCCATTGCGCATTCCTACAGATGCTTTCTTGGGAGTGATTCCTGCCTTCATACAAACAGAAGCTTCTTGACTGGGGCAGATGGTTGACTCAGTATGCCGCCTTCTAAGTGGCGTGGGGTTTGCCTAAACATTTTGCTTGGAATCCACACTCTCCCATCTGTTTCTGCCTTTCTTGTATCCAACTTCTTGCTCACTTTGTGACCTCCTCCCTCATTTTGTTTTTGGAATTTGTGCTTTCTAGTTCTCACATTGCTCTTTGACTCTTCTTCCCCACTGTTCTGCCCTGACTTACACCCTAGTGCTTGGTACATAATTCAGAGTTGTTAAGGGTTTTGGTGAACAAATGGACCAATATGGCTTTGATGTTTTCTCTGATGTACCTAAATGTCTGGAGACCTGAGGCTCCCCAGTGTGCACCTGTTCTTGCCTGGTGGACTATGCTGAGTATGTACCCGGCCTGGGCCTGACACTCTTTTTGTCGGTTTGTTTTGATTTCCCTTTTATCTATAGTTTACTACTGGCACTTTGTAGCTGATTATATTGGACTTCACTGGTGGTCAAGCATTTGTGATGTTTGGACCGAACCCTCTCCCTGGAACCTTGGACCAAGGTTTAGCCATTTACACTTACAGCATTTCTTTTCTTTTTTATAAAAAAACATATTTTATTGATTTTTTACAGAGAGGAAGGGAGAGGGATAGAGAACTAGAAACATCGATGAGAGAGAAACATCGACCAGCTGCCTCCTGCACACCCCCCCACCAGGGATGTGCCCGCATACATACCCTTGACCGGAATCAAACCTGGGACCTTTCAGTCTGCAGGCCAACGCTCTATCCACTGAGCCAAACCAGTTTCGGCTTACTTACAGCATTTCAACGTTCTCTTCTACAAAACAGAAATGTCCCGGATGCTCTCTAGGATTCTGTGACTTCTATTCTAACATGTTGTCATTATAAGAATTTACCCTTAATCATTTCTGTCTCATCATCATGTTTGATTATTTACCTTCAATGACATTGAGATAAATGGCTATGTTTCTTTTTTGCTTTGACAGTGACTAATGGCTTTATGGCATGTTGTTTGTTTTTTAGAAAGCTTGAAGGAAGAATCATGAGGATAACATTTTGGGTTTTCTCTTATCTGCAAGCTGGTTTTCTCATTCTACTTCATTAGTCATTATGATATTAGGAAAGGGGACAGGGCAGATACCACTTTGGGGTGGATGACGTTATGAAACAGGATAAGTGTCTCCTTGTCAGGCCCCTTCTGGCCAGTGCATTGTGGGAAGGGGAAGGAAGGCAGCCACCAAGCCAGTGGATAGCATTCATCTCATGCTGAGCCCACACTTTAGAAACAAGGGGTGGGTGGTGTTGTGTGGATGAGATCACTGGGACCTGGGAGGGCACCAGGGGCACCCTGCAGCCACACTGGAGAGCCAGTTGGGCATATTTAGGCAGAAGGGGGTCTGGTTTTAATGATTGTGTGCATGATTAGACCTTGCATATCCAGAGAGTCTCACATTTCTCATGTGCCCAAAGGAGAGACAGATGGCTGATGCTGGAATCACCAGGTAAGCCCGCAGGGAGCTTGCAGTAGAGAGCACTGTGACCCCATCATTAATGGTGTTGGGGCAAATGAAATGGGATGCCCAATGCTTGTCGTACTGGATGCAGGGCCATGTCAGCAGCTGGGAAGGATGTCAGGACAGAGAGAGACAACCCCAGGCTGAGATGTCTAGGAGCAGATGTAAGCAGCATGAGCAAGAACCAGAACTGTGCATTTTCTCTCCACTCCCATGGAGAGCAGCAGGGCCTAGACAGCAGTTCCAACCTGCTGGCTGACAGATCTCAGGCTTGTGTCCCTCAGCCTTCCAGGGACATGGCAAACCAAGAATCTCCCACCAACCAGGTGCCATTGTGGCAGGACAAGCGGGGTAAGGAGCATGCTCCTGAAATGACAGTTGCACCAAGGAAGGGGATAGTTGGAAACCTCATGACACTGCTATCGCATGAACTGACTAGTTTCAAAGGTCTTCCCCCCTCCTCGCTACAATGAGTGAGGGGGACACTGAGTAAGGGCAGGAGAGAGGCAAGGAGGGATAGGAATTTAAAAATTGTCCTGCATTTACTTGGCATAATGTGGTATTCTCATAATGAAAAGAATGACTATCATTCTCCTTTCCCCAAGAGGCAAAACAGACTCTGTCTCTATGATGAGGTACTCACTGTTCAGCTGAGCAGCTTGTTGCATAGCCAAACATCTCAACAGCAGACTGGTTTCCTGGCCAGATTTCCCCCTGAGCTGGGGACAGGGGCACCTTGGGGCAGGGAGAGGTTGCTGCTTCTGAGTAGCAGCAGCTGGGACAGGCGTGTGTTTGGAGGGGAAATGTGGGAGTGTGTATGTGTGTGTGTGTGTGTGTGTGTGTGTGTGTGTGAGAGAGAGAGAGAGAGAGAGAGAGAGAGAGAGAGAGAGAGAGAGAGAGAGAAACAGAGGCTTCTTTCTCCTCTCCACCCCAAACTGACCATGTGCAATAGCACAGAGACAATGGGTATTGTGAGTGGAGACGCATTGTGGTGTTCTTGATTGAGAACAGAGAAGAGTGCCTGGCCTTGCAACTTGTAAAAGTATACTTTGGTTAAAAGGAAAACTGTGTCATCCCTCTCAGCCATCCCTGCAGAGGTACCGGAGGCTGCCTACAGCCTGGGAATGTACAAGCCCTGCAGTCATGCTCTAGAACTTGCAAAGAGAGGAAATGGTGTTCCGACCTCGCTAGGTGGGAGGATGACATGTGAATTGTGCTTTTGAGCTCACAAAGTACTTCCTTGTTCTTCATATTCACCCTGCGATGTTGCATCAACAGACGTTGTTATTTTCCTCCTAGGACTGAAGAGAGTCTTAAATTCAACTAACTTGCCCACTCACCTCACCTATAAATGGCAAAGATGGAGTTTGACTCAAGCCTGCTAACTCCAAATCTTTCGACTGCATCATGTTGTCGCTTACAACATAAAGTCAGGCAGTATGACTCAACAGAGACCTGGTAGAGTACAGAAACATGGGTCCCCGAGGAAACCCAGGAGACAGGATGTTGATGGGATGGGCTAGGTTGAGGGCAATGTGTGTTGCCAGACCAACTGCAGAGTGTTTGCCAGGCTTGATGGGGCCATTTAAGTGTGCTAAGTACTCCTCTAGTGCTACGCATCGTCTCTGTGTGGAGATAAAAGGTAACCAGGCCTTCAGCTGGCAGATTGGAAGCCACTTCTGAACTTGCTCGGCAGAAGAACTGCCCTCCACAAACTGAGCAGCAGACACATCCTAGAGTCATGCTTTGATGAACTATCTACCCAACTCCATGGCCTTCTCCTGTATCCTCCTCACTGGGGATTTTCAAGTGGCTGTTTCTCTCCCCTGAAAATTTTCCTCCTTCCCTGTCTAGACACATTCTTCAAAGTCTAAACTGAGACACAGCTACTCCCAGAAGCCTTCGTTGGTAATGCCAGGGTATGATAACTTTCCTCTTTTGGGTCCTCTCTATGGTCCATACCAATTTACCACAAACCCGCCTTTACCACAGTTGCCTTAGAAATAATGTTTATTTTACTTTACATTGTTTCTGTCCTACCTGCAAACATTGTGCTTTACATTGTGAGGAAGGCCCCGGACCAGCATCTGGAAGGTTGCTCAGTGTTGTAAAATGGCCTTTGTAAAATGGCCTTTCTGAGATTCAGGGAGAACCTAGCTTATAGCCCAATATCTGTATGTGTCTGTGTGTGCCTCTGTGCTTGTGTGTGTGTGCTGTGTCTTTGTGTATGTGTGCTGTATGTCTTTGTGAGTGTGTGTCTGTGTGTGTATACCTGTGTGTATCTGTCTGTGTATATGTTTTTGTATGTGTATGAGTGGTGATGCACAGTCACTTCCTGGTCCAGGTCTCAGAAACTAGGTGTAGGCGACTATGGGTTTACACAAATCTTCTAGAGCAGTGGTCGGCAAACTCATTGGTCAACAGAGCCAAATATCAACAGTACAACGATTGAAATTTCTTTGGAGAGCCACATTTTTTAAATTTAAACTTCTTCTAATGCCACTTCTTCAAAATAGTCCCACCCAGGCCGTGGTATTTTGTGGAAGAGCCACACTCAAGGGGCCAAAGAGCCGCACGTGGCTCACGAGCCTCAGTTTGCCGACCATGGTTCTAGAGTAGGGGTGTCGAACTCAATCAGAGAAGGGGCCAAAATCTAAAATCCAGCCTAAATCGCGGGCCGAATGGTTTACTGAACAGTCATAAACTGTCATTGTGATGGAAACGCAGCGGAGTGCAGTGATGACAGCGCGGTGCGGGCCACATTGCAAGGCCTGGCGGGACGGATTTGGCCCGCGGGCCTTGTGTTTGACACATGTGTTCTAGAGTATCTACAACCTTGTTGCCTTTACAATGGACCACGATGGCCTAGAATGGCTTACATGCTTCTGTCTCTCCCATGCTAGCTTGTAGGTGCAAGGTCAGGAACTTGACCCAATTAACTTTGCATCCCAGGACCCAGCACTAAGCTAGCACACAGTCCCATGTAAACCCTAATCAAAATGGAATAGATACATTTGTAAGAGACATAATTTCCTCCCCTTCTCATCATCTTCCCTTCATCCATAATAATAAGTAGAAAGTCCCTCCCTTTCTCGAGTTTTGGAGGAAAGAAGCTCCCTCCTTTCTTAGCCCTGCACTTGCTCCCCCACGCCATCAACTGTCCGGGAGAATGACTTGGAACTGGGTGGCTCCCCTCACCAGGGTGGCCTCTTTCTCAGCTTGTCCTGGGCCATACATGCTTCTCTTCGCTATGGCAAGACCTGCTGTGGTCCAGCTCCTTCTGTGACAGGGCAGGAGGTGGAGGGAATTTTAATTCCATGAGGGAGGTAGACACTCTATTTTATCCCAGGTGCAAACTACATTTTTCCAGTTCAGCTTCCTTCACTACAAACCTGATATGTTTGTCTCTCTTTGCTTCCGAGTCTTTCTCAGTGGGTTCTGAACTCTCACAGGAAAAGGAGCAATTATGAATAATCATTCTCAACAGCTCATTAGGGGGAAGAAGGTAATAGCTTAAAAGTAGTTGGGTTGGATTCAGAGCATGGAAGCATGGAACAGACTGATGAATCTCAGAGGGAAGGGGGATGGGGGTGGGAAGAGATTAACCAAAGTTCTTATATGCATTACTTATGGACACAGACAATAGGGTGGTGAAGGCCTGGGGTGGGCCAGGAACCTGGTAGAGAGGGGCAATGGGGAAAAAGGGGGGGCATTTGTAATTCTCTCAATAATAAAGATTTAAAAATAAATAAATATATTTAAAAAATAAAAAATAAAATAAAATAAATTAAAAAAACAAAACAAAACAAAACAAAAAAAAACAAAGAAGTGATTCAGTTGAATTGCTGTGATTTCCTTTTTCCTATTTCCTTGTAGCCTTGTAGGTGTACCTCTCCCAGGTCTGTTTGAGCTCTCCCATCCTTTTGAGGAAACTTAGGGCTGCCATGGCCTGGCTGGACTGCAGGGGTTGATGCCTCTGGACTTCAGAGGAAAACAAAACAAAACAAAACAAAAACACACTCTCCAGAGCATCCTTCTTTGCCTTGGGCTGGTCTCCAGCTACATATTTGCAAGGGGTCCTAAGTAACCATTTGAAAATTTGGGTGAAGCTGGATTAGAAAGAGTATAGTGTGAACCTAGATAGATGCAGGTATCCAGAGTTCTGGGAGGAGAGCTTGTGTATTAACCATGTCTTTTATTTTCTACGCTCATGTTTTGACATCATGTCTTGTGTGCTGGAGAGTCCACCTCTTTCAAGGTTAGCTAATTTGCAGAGATAACAAACAACTCTTCTGCAAGTTTTCTTTTCACATGCAAACCACCAATCCAGAGCCCCCACTCCCACACACTTCTGCACTTCTCTATTAGTCTTTCACATGGGGGCTACTAGCCATCTGCTCTATCACCCCAGAGCCAGGTATCAGACAAGCAGGGACTCCCTCATGCCCCAGAGCCCATTGAAATTATTTAAAACTAGAGACCTGGTGCACAAAATTTGTGCACTCAGAGGGAGGCATTTCTTAGCCCAGCCCAGGCCCTCTTGCAGTCTGGGAGCCCTTGGGGGATGTCTAACCGATGGCTTAGGCCCACTGCCCAGCTACTTGGAGGCAGGAGAGGTTCCTACCACCACTGCTGTGCTCTCCAACTGTGAGCACAGCTTCTGGCTGAGTGGCACTCCTGCTGTGGGAGCACACTGACTACCAGGGGGCAGGTCCTGCATTGAGCATCTGCCCCCTGGTGGTCAGTGCACATCATAGCGACAGGTCGTTCCACTGTTTGGTCAATTTGCATATTAGCCTGTTATTATATAAGAAATAGCCAATCTTAAGCCTGCTTACTCTACCTTACCTATTTTTTTTTCCCCTGTTGAAAAAAGGCTCTTGCCCACAGTTGCCCCTTGCTACATCTGCCTGCTGCCCCTGGTGCTGCCCCACATGGCCTCCTCTGGAAGCATATCCCCTCCTCTTGGGATTGTGAGTGCATCAATGGCAGTCATAGGCTGATCTGTAGGCCTTGCCATATCTAAGCAATAAAACACATTTTAAAACAGATTAGAAAAACCTGGCTACCTTTCTGGAAACCTCACTTTATGCTAAGCACTGCTTTTTAAGCATTTCACATGTGTTTGTTCATTTAATCTTCACACAACTCCTACATGAAAAGATGCATTTTTCAAATCAGGAAAATGACTGGGATCAGAGAAGTTAAATGAACTCCTCAAGGTGACACATTTAGGGAGTGGCAGACAAGGCAGGGAAAACGGGACACATTTTCTGAACGGGAAGAAAAATGCTGGAAATGGCTGTGCACTGGCTTCAAAGCAAAGATTCTTCTGTTTTTGAGAGAAACTGGAAACCACAGTTTTCGTGCAGTTGCTACAGATAAGCCATCTGGTTCTTGCCCATTAAAGATCTCTGTCCCTGGTTTTTAATAAGTGGGAATAAAAACTGATGGACTGGCTGCATTCTCATCAAAAGTCTTTTGCTTATCAACCCAAGACAGGGCCACACTGTCACAAAGCCCTGACGACTTCAGACTCCTGATCTCACACCGCAGGAGATAACTAGAAATATTGAATCACATCTAGTCTTTCCTTGAGCAACAGTCTCTCATTGTCTCGCTGTGCTTCTATTGCTTCAAAGCTCTGGGGAGTGAGTTGTGAAAATCTTAAATCCGTTTTACAGTTGAAAGGCAACTGTAATACCTTCCTCCTCTAAGGAAGCCAAGAACTAAATTTCACACAAAAAATGAACTCCACAAGCTTCAGCTTTGTTTAAATCATGTCAAAACAAGGAGATGAAAATCCAAGTTCAGCCGCTGCCTGCTACCTCCCTGCTTTTTTCATTTTGCTCTAAGAGGACTTTGCAATGGGTGGTGCATTTGCTTTTTGGCCAGATTCCTTGTAACTTAACACCAATTGACTTCAGTCTGATTAATATGTGTGGTGTAGACAGCCAAGCGTTTTCTGAATCCATATGAGCAAATTTCCGTACTTCAAAAGATAGTCCCGAACAGGAAGCGTTAGTGTCTCCAAATCCAGTGTGAGTTGATGGTTAAAATCACATGGCAGCTCCTACAAAAGTGACCTTGGCTGACAGCCATGTGACCCAACCTGCTGGAACCAGTTGGCTTTGCCTGTTTCACTGATTAAATGCTTCTTGTTTCAGGAAATCCTACTTCAGCTTTTGTTTACTTGGGAATTTCAGAGAAAAATCTTTTCTTCCAAAAAACACATCTGAGGCCTGCAGAGTCTGGACAAGAGGATACTTTGAAATCAATCTTACAATTTCCTTCACCGTAGACCACCGTGTCAGGGATGTCCCTCCTCAAGATCTGGTGAATACAGAGGGTGTGCAGTGCTCAAGGAATTGATGCTTGCCAGTTAAGTCCCTGAGGAGGGGCCAACATTCCAAAAAGTTGGGTCCCAGATCAAGCCTTTCTGGAGTTGACAGTTACTAGGTGGTGCTATGAAAGTTTGCCATGTTGATAGTTTAAATATGTCAAGTACCAGTTTCATATGTTTGGACCTGATTCCACAGCATCCCCCCCCCCCCCCCCCCCATCTTACTAGTACTGTTTTCTGAATAAGAGGGTGGCCAAACAACCTGGTCTGCCTGGGACTGTCCCAAGTTTAGCCCCAAAAGGCCACATCCAGGGAAACCCTTCTGTCTAGGGACGACTTGGTGGTTACTCACTCTCCAGGGACACCAGGTTCCAGGTGCCCACCTTGGTGTCCTGTCTACACCCCCTGCACCATTGTGACTTTCCTATGAGGTTAAACATAATTATGGTCACTAGGTGTCAAACATCGTCCCTGACTGCATCTAGTCCTCCCAATGCCCCTGGGAGGCTCAGAGGATTGAAGCGGCTTCCCCAAGCTCTCCTGTAGGGTGGGGGTGGAGCTCTCTCAGACTCTGAACCTCAGCACCTGCTCTGTGGCAGCCACTTCTCGGGGCCCTGGGATGAGAGTCATCATGAGACAGACCAGCCTTCTGCCACCAGAAACAGAAAAAAGCAAAGCAGCTCCTGTTTAGTCTTTGGGTAGAATTCTTTTAAACGCAGAGCCTTGAACTTCTATCTCTTCCTGGGTTTGTGGACACAAGCAGCTCAGAGGTGCGTTGTTTCTGTAGGTTGGGTGTGTGGACAGGGTGAGCAGAATTAGACCCTAGTTATAATGAAACCTCAGGGCTGATTCCACTCCCACAAGTGATAGGCAGACGTTGTGAGATGGAAGTTCCACTCACCACCTGGATTGCTGGTCGGGCAGGCACTGGCCGAGCCCATTGGCCACAGCCAGGTGAGACCTGTAAAGGTGAGACCCAGGCAGGGAAGTGTGGCACTGCTGAGACCCCACTCAAATGTTCAGGATGGTCAAGTGTGCTCATCTTTCCTTAGGATTATTTCCCTGTGGATTGCTGTTCTTAGGAGCAGCTCTCCTCGGGTGTTACTGCTATATAATATTTTACCGAAAAAGAAAACTTGTCAGAGCACTAAAATAATTCTTTTGAAGACAGCCCCCAACCTCCTGACCTTGATTAGCTGTATTCCCTCAGAACTGGGGTCTGTTGTGGTACCCAGCCCATGTGAGAAGCCACAGCACAAAACAGGGAGCATCTCTGGGCAAAATCCATTTTATGTGAAGATTTAGGAATTTTCTCAGATCTAGCAAAAGGTAGAGTGGAAAAGTCTTAGAAATGCTTAATATAAAATATGCAGAATTAACCATTTTAAAGTTATTTCAAGGTTCATCGCTGGGCAGAGTTAAACTTTGAGGAGCACAGACTAAATTAATAAGTCATAGGAACTTGTGCTCGCTTGTCCTACAATTATCTTCTGAACTGAGTTTCATCCTAATATTTTCTGTAGTTTTTTTTTTCTTTTGTCATGTGAGTTGCCAAAAATGTGGAATCCATTTAATAGAGACAAGCTACTTTTAATCAGAAATTGTAAGGCAGTGTGAGTGATCAAACATATGATTACAATTTTCTGAACCGATTTTGGATACCAGGTTTTGAAAGCATTTTTTAATGTCTACATCATAGTAGAGGCTTGAATTAAAACTGCTTTATACTCCATAATCATTGTAGTTTCATCTCTAAAATTATGTAAATTGACATTGAATAAAATTCTCTTTAAACAACTAGGATACGAGGTTGATTACAAATGACTAATTATTGTTATAATTATTATGCAAGAGCATAAGGTATGATCTGCCTTAAAAAGAAAACCATGGTTTGCAATTCAAATCGACTGGCTCAGAGTCATTAAGAGGCAGATGAGCAGAAGAGCAGAAGATATAAATTACTTTTTTTTCTTTTTTTTAAGGGAGGTTATCTTTATTCCTATTTTGGCATCACTTGGCAGAAAGAATTATTTAGGGCTGAGTGTTAGCACTAAGCATAAAGTAGGAGTTGGGCTCAGTTTCAGTTGAGCAAGCCATTAGCCTGGCATTTGGAAGCTTGAGTGCCAAAAACGACAGCCATCCCTCATAAGGACAATACAATTTCTGTATGAGGACATGGTATTGATCAGTCTCTGTGGATGAAGGCAGATTAAGTCAGCAGGTTCCTGCCTGATGTTAGGGAAGATGCTCTTGGAATGGATTTATGCTTTTAAATGTTTCCATGAGGTGTCCTCCACAAATAGGTTTTGTTTGCTTTGTATCTCCCTTTTTGTAAAGATCTGAACCACGCTATGCTATGTGCTGTGATTATTGTCTTTGTTAGGAAAGAGAAAGTTCATTGATAATATGTACCCTTACCATTATCTCCAGTGTAAACTGGCATTTTGTTGTGATGTTGTGTTCTGTATTGAGCTTGAAGGGACAGTGCTATTATGAAGCATTGCACAATTATCAGGAACTAAGCTACAGTCAAACTCACCAAGACAGAATTGTTATTTGAAATTCAAGCTATGGACATTTTTTCTTTGATCTTTATGGATTTTGCAATTTGTAAACAAGCAACATATCAATACTTATCTTCTCAGTAAGAGATGACAAAGCTTATGAAACATTTCAACAGCTTTGAAGACTATATTCTTCCACTTCCCACAGAGGGTATGGGTAGAATGTAAAACCTATTTTTGAGTATTAACTAGGAAGGAATCACTAGGCAGTATGTTGGTACAGAGATATGTATTTGAAATAGGAAAATGTGAAGAATTATATCTAATTCTACAAGTTACTACTCCCTCCCCCAAAAGAGGTTAGAATCATCCAAGATAGTTGTACCCTTGAGTTTCTATTGTTTTGCATTCATATCCAGGGAATGAGACTAAATTAACAAGGGAAAGAAGTGAGCAATGGAAGTGGGACTGGACCTGTGACATAGCTGCTTCTCTGTTTCTGACCACGACCCCAGATTGTCAACAGAAGTGGCTTTGATTCCTTGAATCATATCAAGAGAAGGGAAAACTGCTTTGCGGTCTGAGAGAATCTCATCTTGAATCTAGGCTCTACCACATACGGATTATATCAACTTGAGAAAGTTTACTAAACTTCTTTGAGGCTCAGTTACCTTGTCCATAAAATAGGCTCCAACAATATGTACCTTGAAGAGATTATTATTGTACAACTGCATCAACCCCTAAGGTGTAAACCCTGACCCACAGAAACCCCTACAGAAACATTCTTAACTTTTAAAACTTCTTTATAATAATCAATCTAACAGTTATTTATACCTGATATTTGACATGTGTAATATAAACGTTCAAAAATCTTAAATTTATCTTGCTGTTAAAATAAAAATAACATCCGTGACAGTAATAAAACAATAATAGGCAAGGCCCTAGCTGGTTTGGCTCAATGGATAGAGCATTGGCCTGTGGACTGAAGGGTGGCAGGTTCAATTCCAGTTAAGGGTAGTACATGCCTGGGTTGTGGGCTCAATCCCCAGTAGGGGGCATGCAGGCGACAGCCAAACAATGAGTCTCTCTCATCATTGATATTTCTGTCTCTCTCTCTTCCTCTCCCTTCCTCTCTGAAATCAATAAAAATATATTTAAAAAATAATAAGTAAGCACTGTCCTCTGGTTGACTTTGGCTAGCATAAGGGGTATGAGTGTCATGTACAGTAATGCTTGTATTAATCCTTATTAATTCCTCCATGTACTAGTCTTGTTCCACTCAGGAGAGAGAAACCACAGAGAAATTCGAAAGCCGAACGTTTAAGGTACAGAACATTAACTGTAACAGGGACTGGAGCAAAGAGATCTGAGAGCAAGAAGCACAGAGCACTCTACAGATTACAGAACTAGCAGCTCAAAGCAGCAGCCTCCGCTGTTAGAGCTGCCATGCACCCCAGGCAGGGCGAGGTAGAGAGTGCATTGGGGAAGGCACAGCCCTGGCACACTGGATGGCAAAGCTTCTCTCAGGTGCTGCAGAGAGCCGTTTGTGGGGACATCTCCCCAGAGGCACTGAGCCTCAGCCGCAGAACTTCCTGGAGGGCACTGCTCAGGGCAGCTGCTGGGTGCTGCTGGTCACCATGTGCGAGCCGGCCAGAAGCAGGAAGTGAAACATTCCTGTAATGTTGCTCTGGAGGCCTTACCTACCAGCTGGCAAAGGAAAAACTCAAGTGGCCCAGAACCATTTGCACAGAGCATGCAAAAGAGTGACTTTGGAGCTGAGGCCAGTGAGGGGACACCTTCACTCTCCGAGAAACATCTTCCAGAAACACAGATGGAACGCACACTGTAGGCCTTAGGGACTAATCGCACAGCGCAGGAAGCTTACCCCTCTCATTACAGAGCCTGGACTGCCTGTCTTTCAGGACTTGGTGAATTTGTTTTTCTTCCTTCACCGCCTTGGACGGTGAAGCTTGAACAGAGGGACGCTCTGAGAAACAACTTCATGAAACTTGCTTTATGGCTATAAAAATATTGTCATCATTCATCATGCTGTGTAGGGCACTCAAATAAATAGTGTGTGTAGAACTTTCTGGTTGTGTTCCCCTAAAGAGGTGACACCTGATCCACTGTTAGTGCTTGTGCAACTGACTAGATTTGGAGGAGGTTTAAAAGAAGAAATTAACCAAGGGTGGAGGTTTAGAAAGGAAACACAAAGAGACTAATACAAACATCAATAATCTAAGTATACTTCCCTTGGTAGGACCTGAATTTTGCCCTAAGCTTTCTTTCTAGCAGCCTTGTGAATTAATTGGTGGTTGATTGATTGATTGCAAACAATGCCATCATTAGCTACGTTGAATTAACTGGGAGCCAATACTTGGGTTGCTTGTTCAGGACTATGTCTGCACAGGGACCTTCTATGTATGAATTTAGTACAGGAAACTTCAAGAGACTAAAATTTCTAAAATCACTTAGGCATTTTTTTTTTTTTGTCTGATAATTGGTTACTTAGTTAAGAAATTGTTAGTAGGTATCTAAGGCATTATATCTTACTGAACAAATCCTACCTATAATAAAAGACAAAAACATCATTGAAAGAAAGGGGAAATAAAAAGGAAATGGACGGAACGATTACCTTTGCGCTTGTGTTTGAGCTGTTGAAGTCTGGTGAGGGAGAGGTGAGGGAGACATAAAGGTCTTGCATGCATAGTGTCCACAGTGAGCTTGTAGGTGCATCGTTTTACATTTCTCTAGGCATTTCATGTTTACATTTCTTCCTCCTAGTTTCACATGAGCAGGAACTATGCATTCACTGCTTAAAACAAAACAAAAACACCTTGCAAAATTAGCTTAAGTAACACTTAACTAGAGAGGTAGCTGGGAGAGCTAACTACGTAACAAGAAAGTTTAGTATGGCAACATCTTGTTCCTATCAAAGAAACTCAAAGATTCTTTGCATGTTTCAGTAGCTACTCACTCCTTTACTGTCATGAATAGTTTAGAGTGGCAGGGTTTGTCACATTTGCCAATAACAGCTGTGCTTCCTACTTGATTTTCATCCGTTATTAAATAAATGGATTCCTTTTATAAAAAAAAAAAAAAAAAAAAAAAGAGAGAGAGAAAAAGTGCAACATAATCCAAGAAATCTTTCTGGGTTCTCAGTGGTTCAGTCCCATATCCCCTTACTCATGGGATATGGATAAAGGAACGTGTGCTTATTAGGAAGGACACACGAGCAATTGAAACCAGAGTATGTCAAATATATGTAAATTCCAAATTAGTCAGAATGAGAATCTCCCAACTAGTTCATTATTATAACCATTCCCAAAACTGTGTTGAGGTTATATTGGTAGATCTTATTCTGACAGTTATGGTCGACCTCAGTAGGTACACAGGCCCTTGGAGCCTGAGATGAATTTTTCTGAAGATAGATTCAAATACTTGTACTTAAATCTAGAGACTAACAAAGAAAATGTCAACTCATTCTAAAAGAGATTATCATTTGATCGGTCTGTCAGATAAAACAAAGGAGCATTGTTCCTCTCAAAGAAGAAGGCTTAGAAGATAATTAGACACCAGTAGAATAGCAACAGTGTTGGGAAAAAGACATGGTGGCTCCTAAAATTCATAGAAATGAAGATCAGCACCAAGACCTGGATGCTGGGTAGTACTGAGTGGTGAGATGACTGCTAATGTCGATGAACAGCAGTTTAAATCTCAAACAGTTCCAAATATTTCTTGGGATGATGTAAGGAGTCAGAAACTGACACAGCTCATATTCCCTTTTGTATTGAAAATAAGCAATACAGTTCACTTTGCTAAAATATGCCTGAGTCAATAGGCACACTTTTTTTTTTTAAACTCAGCCTGAAAGCTGATGCTTTCTCCTTTTTTATTTTTATTTATTTTGATTGATTTTGTACAGAGAGGAAGGGAGAGAGATAGAGAGTTAGAAACATCAATGAGAGAAAGTCATCGATCAGCTGCCTCTTGCACACCCCCTACTGGGGATATGCCCGCAACCAAGGTACATGCCCTTGACCGGAATCGAACCCGGGACCTTTCAGTCCCCAGGCCTACCTCTATCTATTGAGCCAAACCGGTTTTGGCAATAGGCACACTTTAAAAAGCTAAATTCAAGGACACAATTTAGCACAAATTAGGTGTTTGTTGTTGCTGCTATTGTTAACACCCACCTTTTTCTTTTCCAGGGGCAGGCCTGATTATGTACAGGCTTAGAAAAGATACATCAGTTGTATAGCTGTTTTCTAGCATTGTGCATCATCAGAAATCATCCATTCCTATTTTTTTTCTCTCTTATGTTATGGTTTGTGATTTCTGGCTGCTTTGGGTCAGCTTCTCCTTATGTGGCTGCCCTGAACCCACATGAGAGCCCTTGGGCTTTGTTCCAAGAATCTTGTCTTCACTCTGCCTAACCATGGCCCTCTATGCTTCTCCTCAGGGCTTAACATTATTATTATTTTAAAAAATATATTTTATTGATTTTGTACAGAGAGGAAGGGAGAGGGCTTGAGAGTTAGAAACATAGATGAGAGAAAAATATCAACCAGTGGCCTCTTGCACACCCCCTACTGGGGATGTCCCCGCAACCAAGGTACATGCCCTTGACTGGAATCGAACCTGGGACCCTTCAGTCTGCAGGCCGATGCTCTATCCACTGAGCCAGACCAGTTCGGTCAGGGCTTGACATTATTGTAAGGAGATAAAATTCTTCCTTCCATACACAACATAAGGTACAATTTTAGCATTTCCCAAACCTGGCATTACTAACTCAGATTTTTTTTTTTTGACTCTGTAATAATTTAAAGTTATTTTCCTTCCCCCCCCCCCCCCAGAAATGTAGCTAACCAACACTAAGTAATGATTCCTACGTGCCAGATACTTACTAAATACATCAGAAGTACTAACTTATAACATCTCTATGAATACATTCTATGTTTTATCTCGTTTTGTGTAAAACAGAAACCAAGAGAATGAGACTAAGCTAGGCAGCTAGTGACTGGAAGAAGCAGGATTCCCACGCAGGGATTCTGGCTCCAGCCCCTGTGCTTTTATTTTTAAAAAAATATATTTTATTGAATTTTTACAGAGTGGAAGGGAAAGAGATAGAGAGCTAGAAACGTGGATGAGAGAGAAACATTGACTAGCCACCTCTTGCACACCCCCTTCCGGGGATGTGCCCACAACCAATGTACATGCCCTTGACTGGAATCGAATCCGGGACCTTTCAGTCCGCAGACCGACGCTCTACCACTGAGCCAAACCGGCTTTGGCAAGCCCCGTGCTTTTAACCACTCACCTTTTAACCTGAGCCATCCTCTCAAAAACATCTTTTCATCTGAGGCTGCCAGTAAAGGAACTCTAGGCTTAATTAGATGAAAACTGAAGGCTTTAAGAATGGAAGTTTTAAGAAGTTCAACAAGCAGTTGTGATGTCATTGTCCACGGCACTAACAGGAATGTGATCCAGGAGGATGCCATTTTGAAGGATGGGTTTTGTTGTGTTTTGTTTCGTTTGTAGCACAGAGGAAATGAGAGAGTTTTGAGTCCCTAAAAGGAGGGGAAGCCTGGAATTAGAGCAAGAAACAGGAGCTATCAGAGCTGAAGCTGCAGAGCACAAGAGGGAAAGTTGGTTTGGCTGATGGGATCAGTGCATGTTTTGCCATCATTGCCCAGAACAAAGCACAGTGAGCACCATTTGAGATGAGAACAAGGAGGGAGATGCAGGAGTGAGCGTTGGGTAAGATGGTATTGGGGACAGAGGGGCATTTAAGGCCATGCCTTCTTGTCTGGGATTTGCTACCCAATTTCTCTTAGGATTTTCGCCTTTCTAAATTTGGTGATAGTGGTGGTGCCTCAGAGGTATACTTTTGGAAGCAGTTAAAACACACTAAAAATGAAATGTCACCATCAAAGTTATGAATGATCTCGATGAAGATGACAGCTGGGAAGCATCTACAGCCTGAAGCAGCCACACTGTAAATGTAGTTTATCACAGAGCTTAGGAATAAAATGGACATGCGCTAACCATAGCAGAAAGCCACTTAAAGAAGGTGAGGTATCACAGAGTGAAACAAATCTTAATAGTTTTAGGAACATAACAACCAAACCAACTGGATGGTAACATACATTATGTTCCTGACACTTGCACTTAATACCTGTGGGACTTGGAGCAAGTTAATTAAGCTTTCTGTGCATCCATTCCCTCATAAGAAAAGTGCAGAAAATACACAAAAACACTTGTTAAGTGTCTAGTCTCCTACACCTATTGTGAGGTTCTCCCTCCCTCCAACTGGTGGGCGGAGTTAAGACATTACTGGCATCTGTCACAGAAACATCCCGAAGACATTGAACCACCAATCAGCATGTGCCCAACTGTCCTTCCTGTTCCGCCCTGGGTCCAACCTTCTCTTGTTCCTCTCCTTAAAAAGACCCCCAGCCCAGCCCACGTGCTGCTTGTCCTCCATGTCCATCTGGAGGCAGCCCGGCTGGGTCCTTCTCCCCTCCCCAACTCCTTCAATTCTGATTTCTCTACCTCCGTAATGAGTCCCATTCATTACTGGGGAATAAACTTTACTTTAAAATGTCTTGGTGGTCAATTTCCTCTACTTCAAACCTTACACCTACCAGATGGTAGAGCTGAATGACTGATGGGAACTAAAAAAATATTAGTTTTCCACTGGGAAAATGTTACAGATTCAAAAGGCCCTACTTATATTGAGAGTTTGTAAACTCAGGAGAGTAGAGCATGACATGTATTTTCACTTTCCAGAATTGATGGTTATTACAAATTTGTTAGAGTTGCTTTGTTTTCTGAATAAAGTACTACATAATTATGACTTTCCACCTAATGTTTGGATTAAGACAATGTATAGGAACTATGGAGTTTCATTTTTTAGGCAAGTAGCACAGGCTGAAAGATTGGATAGGGAGACCATCTCTGCCCTATCTTCTTTTGGCTTCCATTGCTTTTGGCAAGTAAAAAGATATTCCAGAATGGAACAAATATTAGAAAATATGAAGCTCCTTGTCCAGCAGCATTTTGTCTGAGGGCAGAAACAAGCAAGGATGCCCTGGAGTAACACTGTCTATGTGATATTAGAGGAAGAATGGAGAAGATGGATGCTCCAGAGAAGTGAAGGAGGGCAGATGGGCTGCTGTTTCAAAGGAGAGCCTTCTGTGAACTAATGATTGGAGACTCTACTCCAGGCACCACTATGGCTCAGTTCTCAAACAAACTATTTGGAAAAACCTGGAAGAATTCAGTACACAATTACTCAGGGAAAATCTATTCAGAATAAACTTTTTCGGGTATAATTGTGGACTGAGAAATGGTAGAGCTGAGTTGAAGTGAAGACTTGAAAAGTCCCCTTTGATATCTTGGTGGATAAAATGACACAGTGATAGGGTAATGACGCAGGTAGACTGATAAGTAGGTGATTAAAAATATTTGTATGAAATGCTAAATAATGGTTAATGACAGAGTATTAAAAGGCAGAGAACTGGTCATATTTAATAATGAAATAGCTTTGCATAAATGACATAAAGATTAGTCATGGGCTTTCAAAATTAACATTTAGACACTTCTCTACAATTTCACGTTTTCTTTTTGAGGAATTGTTCTTTTAATCTAACAGAAGTCATTTAATAAATGATAAAGGTCTCTAAATGAAAGGGAATGGTATGTCTCTAATATTCAGTAATGAAGTCTTTATTGTAACTATAACTCACTTATAATTATGTTAAAAGTGAGAAACTTTTTCAGCCTTTTATTAAAGCTTTAATTATTCAAGGCTAATATTTTGTCAACCTTTTATACTTTGATTTTATTATACTCGACTGCATCTCCCTAGTCAATGAATTAAATTGCCATAGTGCAATTATGGGCATATTTGAGGGATAAATATATCCTTTTTGGTTGGTTGTGGTCCTTCATTCATTTAGCAAACAGTAAAGTCTCCTTTTGTCTGGGTAGTATGAGGCTTCTGGGATTGAACTGCAATTGATTCAAAGTAATCCTAGTAACCCCATTTCTTTTGACAATGATTGGCTCCTGGGTGTGCATGGGGCCCAGTTCTAGCCAATGAGCTCAAATGGGAATTCATGGAAAGATTTCTCTTCTTGATAGAAGAGATTGCGGGTGGAAGGACAGCTTCTTTTGGCTTCTTCCTCCCTGTGGACACTGCTGTGTGAGCACTTGCTGTCTTTAAGGCAATAAGTCCAAGGACAGAAGCCCACATACTGAGGAACATGAAGTGACAGGACTAGGAGTGCCGAGTGCTTGACAGGATGGGCAGTGTGCCTGCCTGCCCCTGAATTGCTATTAAACCATGATGCTTTAAACTACTGTTGCGTGCACTTGTCATTACTTGCTGCTGAACAGATTTTAACAGAAGCAGAGGTATTACTAATTTTTGTTAGATCCCAGAATAATTTATTCCGGCTATTCTGGTACAAGGTAAAAATAATCTGTAGATTCTGAAATAGTATATCCACTTCCCCTAGAAGTTAATGCAGCCTGTGATGTCTAACTGAGAAAGAAATCCTTGTTTGGCCAATTGAGAGATTGTTTTGTTTATTGTGTTTGTTTAAACACAATTTGTAAATAAATTAATTTGAAAACTCCCTGTTGAATGAGTGATTTGGAGATAATATGTAAGCATAAAATAGACATGTGTTTTGAAAGAGTGAAATAAAAAATAAATGGGATCTGACATCTTTTTTAAGTACA
Organism: Pipistrellus kuhlii; assembly: GCF_014108245.1. Taxonomy (NCBI): domain Eukaryota; kingdom Metazoa; phylum Chordata; class Mammalia; order Chiroptera; family Vespertilionidae; genus Pipistrellus; species Pipistrellus kuhlii. The sequence goes on from NW_023425449.1 coordinate 25,075,572, forward strand.
TTTATCACTTTTATTCTCTAAGCCAGTTGACTTATTAAGGCTTTTCGTCTGTAAGCTTATTGTATTGCAATTTTCCCCAGGAGAAAAACAAAAACAATTTGAAGGTTCTTGTGGCTGAAGGCACATTCTGATGGCACGAAATCAAATAGAACACTGACTTTCATTTAAGATTGTCAGTTTGATTAATAGAATGAAGTTGGCTTAAAACAGACAGAAACAGATAAAAATGATCTATTTTTAACAGGTAGAATGCATGTAGAATGATGGTTAAACAAAGTACATTTATTTACTATGTTCAGAAATAATACATTTCATTACTTTTGCACACACAGAATTAAAACCAGCTAAGATCTAATTTTGCAAAGCAAATTTTCTTTAAATAAAGTTGTTTTGATAAATTTTGAAATCATATACACATTTGTTCCTTGTTCGTTTGTAGAAATTTAAATCTTTGAAAATTATTCTCACCTAAATTGTTATTCAAAAAGAATCTGCCTTTTAAACCAATTTTATTTCTTAATTTGTTATAAAATCCTAACTTCGTATAATTAACCTTATACTTAGTGATTTTTCTTTAATCTAGTGCTTATGCAGGCTCTGAGAATTATTTACACAATATTGTTTATTCATCACGTGTTCATGGTCTCTCTACTTTGTGCCCTGTAGTAGAGGAGAAAGACATATATCAAATATCACACATTGATATACAATTAGAATTATAAGGCTCTATTATAGGTGTTTTTGAAGGAACAGTTTGTGGATTCTGATCTGGTTTAAAGATAATAAAGTATGAACTGAAATCTAAAAGACAAAATATTTCATAGGCACCAATATTACTTTTCTCCGGTAGTTTCCCCCTTAGTAATTTAATCTCCAGTGTATTATGCTCAGATGAGTCACCGCTGCCAGAGAACTGGTTTGAGCCCTAGAAGGGGGAGGAGGAGAATGAGCAAAATTACAGGGAGGCTTAAAGATAGTTATCAGTATTCCAGGAAGGGAGGGTCCCCCAGCATCCCCAGAAGAATCCAGAAGAGAAGGGAAAGCTCAAAGGGCAGGGCCTGGGAAGGAATGTAAATAACTCATTTCTGTAGTGTTGCACCCGAGAAAACAAAAATCAAGTTATTAACCTCACTTGGGAGCACTTTCATTTTATTTCTATTTTATGTCATTCAATCATTTAGCAACTTGTAGAGTCTCCAATAACTGTTTCAGCGCATTAATTTGAGGAAGAGTGGACCCAGCACTGTCCCTGGAAAAGAGGCAGTAGGCAGACCTGAAGATGCTTCCTGTTGTCTCTAGCATTCATAGCTCTCTTCCCTGGGCCTGGAACAGGCCAGGCATATAGTGAGTGTGCAGTAAATACCTGCTGAATGAATGAATGAATGAATGAATGTCAGCTAGAAAGTGGAAGTGCCTTCATATGGCTGTACACGTAGTAGGAAGGCCATTCGAACGTTTAGTTTTCCATTTTCTCCACTCAAAGTCCCATCTTCTCCATATAAACACAGAAATTTCCACTGTACTGTGACCTTCTGCAAAATATGGATCATGTTTTACTCTTGCTTTTACTGTCAGAGTCTCAGAACATAATAAGGGACATAGTAGTCACTCAGTAAATTTATGCATAAAAACTGAATTTTAATAACTGTGTTAGATCAGTAATATATAGTTTGGGCTGTGCAGCCATCTGAATAGGCGTCCTTCCTAATAAGCACCAATTCATCGGACAAGGAAAGTTCATCCGTATCCCACCCCAGGCCTTCACCACCCTGTTGCCTATGTCCACGGGTTATGCATAGATGCACCTAAGTTTTTTGGCTAATCTCTTCCTGTCCCATCTCCCCCCTCCCTCTGAGATTTCCCAGTCTGTTCCATGTTTCCATGCCTCTGATTCTATTATATTTGTCAGTTTATTTTGTTCATTAGATTCCACATATAAGTGAAATCATGTGATATTTGTAAGGCTCTTCTTACATAAAAATAAATAAATAAATAAAAAATCCCTAGGGTTGGAGTGGGGGGCATGACATGCTCTTAGCCTCTGCTACCTTAGTATGAATTCAGAACACATTTGAGCTGAAAACAACTTGGAGACCACTGACGACATACTATTCACTTAATAGACGAGGAACCTGAAACCAGAGGGCATATAGTGATGCTGATGATGCTGGAGAAAAGCAGTGAAAGGGAGACTCTGATAAGATGGTGGACGTAGACCAGCGTTTTGTTCAGGCTTAAGTTCTTTACACACATTTATCGTGTGATTATGAAATGCCCGCTTCCTTCACCGTTCCAGAAGCAAGTTCTTATGTACACCAGACTTTGTAGGGTTCTTTAGAGACCATCAGAATGCTCCCCTCTGTTCCTAAACTCACCAGCGAGTAGGAAGCAAGTGTGTCGTTGTGGAGAAATGAACACATCCCTGAGGGGGGAGAAATTTGCCCCTTCTCCCTGGTGAAAGCAGCCCCTGGGAGCCGCTGCGGCAGCAGGGCCCCAGGGAGCCCGTGTGTGTCTATTTCGTTTATTGGTTGTTTTTTGCGAAATTCCGGTCTCTAATGAGCTAATAGAACTTGGATGCACATAAAGTTCATTTATTTTCTTTGATAGGCTTGCATATTTATAGGAAAAACAAACCACTCCAAGCACTAGAAGAACAAAGTCATGCAGCTGCTTAAAATCTTCTAATTATGATAGAAACAACTCTTAGTTTTAGGTCAGGGAAACGGCGTTAAGTGGAAAACTGAAAGTTCATGTCTGATAAATGTATTTTTCTAAACAGATTGAGTTCTTTTGGACCTCTGACACTATTTTACTAGTGTTTTAAATTTAATTCATAGATTTTTAAAAAAACAATACTGTCCTAAGTAATTTCTTTCTTTCAGAAGCATCTGATTTATAGCATTTGAGTTTTAAATAAAAATGAGAGGCTTTTAAAGTTAAAAATTATTACAAACAAAAGCTAAATTTCTTATTGAAGGACACAAAGAAGTATATTTAACCAGAAAAGTGCATTTATTTCAATAATATAAATTACAGTTTCATTCCCATTAGTTTACATAAATATTCTTTGCTAGAAAATACCAGTTTAGTTAGATTAAATTGATACGAAGTTTGCACTAAGCCTTTGTTTTGGTTGTTAATTGATTTGAAATTAGGCAAAAAATAAATAAAAATCAAAAGTTAATTTTCTCATGTCTCCAGCAGGATTTGTATGATGTTTCATACAGACCTTATTAAGTGAATTTAATTATTTTAAGTTCCTAATTTTAGAATTGAAATGTGTTCATCAGTTTCCCTGACACTGCTCAATGATAACTTGGAGATAATATCATGAAGGTAGATGATATTTCAAAAGAATAAAATCCTCCTGAATGTGTTTAGGACACAGTGCTCTAAGCATAATAGAGAGGTGTTTAGATTTTATAATCTTTGTTGTTCCTTTTTATCCTCCTGGTCATTTGTACCTTGGGAGTAAAAGCAACTGCTCTAGGAAAGAAAAATCAGACCACCCTCTAAAAAGTATTTGAAATTATTTTTTCAAATAAAAAGGAAAAGAGAAATTCTCTTTTAAAAAAAATATTTTTTAATTGAACTGAGAGAGAGAGAGAGAGAGAGAGAGAGAGAGAGAGAGAGAGAGAGAGAGAGAAATGCCCCTCATTGGGGATCAAGCACAAACCCTGGGCATGTGCCCTGACCAGGAACCGAACCAGGAACGCTTTAGTGCACAGGATGATGCCCAACCAACAGAGCCACACCAGCCGGGGTGAAAAGTGCTTTTTTAAAAAAATCTTACATTTGAAATACTAATTAGCAATAATAATAATAATAATAATAATAATAATCTTAATAATAAAAATCAAAGAAATATTTAATCTCAAAATTCTACTTCTACACTTTAATGTTTTCTACTTAAAGAGTAAATTGTCGTGGAAGTTATTTTCTATATTATGAAATACATTTTAGAAAGTTAAATGTGATTTCCCCTCTTTCCTTCTTCCCTCCCCCCTGCCTAGTTTTGCAGAAACAAAACTCAGTGCTGAGGGGCACTTAAAGAATCAAAAAAAATTTTTCCCACTTAAATTCATGGCATCTTAATATGTACCATAAAGTATATTTGACACTCGTTTAAATGACATATTGCTCAGTGTATTTCAGTTTTACATGTTCCTCCAAATGACCACCGTGAAACAGTGCATGCCTGTGAGGCCAGGTGCAGCTGTGACAACACTGGGGTATTTGTTTCTGTTTCCCTCAGAACCTACAGAAAGGGCAGACTGTAAACTGAGCTCACTTCCAATTCAGTGAGCTCACAGGTCTCTTACTCCTTCATTGAGTACATTCGTCTAGGCTAGGACTTTTTGAACGCCCTTTCTGTGTCAAGCATCCTGTTAGGCACTGGGAACACCTTGATGGAAAAACACAAACGCTCCAGGGACAGACATAGAGGGCCGAGGGCAGTAGCTAATTCAGCGCTGGCACCCGAGGTAAATGATGTTCCTTCCGATACCGAGGGACAGAGTCTTACCGATAGCCCAGTGCACCGTGACTAGGTGAGGGCTGGAATGGAACCTGCTTGTAGAGACTGACATCGCCATTGGCATTTGGGAACAGCATTACCTGATGTTGATTCATATGATGCATTAAAAATATTTCGTCTTCTTACTTTTATATTTCGGAGTATTTACTAAATCTGTTGGCTGTTGACACTGTCAAAGTGTTTGATTTATTGAAATTCACTGTATTCCCAAGTTCCCAGTTTTCCAATACACTATTGATTTAAATACATATTTTACATGTCATATTTATTAATGTGGAAAGCCTATGTGTGGTTCCTGAGTAGCACAATAGAACGTAAACACATTACTGTTCCTCGTCAAACAACCTTAAAACAGAGAGAGTTTCTCTATGATTCTTGCTGGGCAATAACTTGATGTCAGTCTTCACCCAACTCATCCCAATAACACACAGCGCTGCAGTTGGTTAGGAGTTGATAATTTGTGTAGCGCCTGGTCGGCAAACTCATTAGTCAACAGAGCCAAATATCAACAGTACAGTGATTGAAGTTTCTTTTGAGAGCCAAATTTTTTATTAAAAAAAATTATTTTTTACAGAGAGGAAGGGAGAAGGATAGAGAGCCAGAAACATCGATGAGAAACATCAACTAGCTGCCTCCTGCACACCCCCATCCCCCTTCCCCGCCACCAGGGATGTGCTAGCAACCAAGGTACATGCCCTTGACCAGAATCAAACCTGGGACCCTTTGGTCCACAGGCTGACACTCTATCCACTGAGCCAAACCGGTTTTGGAAAAAGCCAAAATTTTTAAACATAAACTTCTTCTAATGCCACTGCTTCAAAATAGACTCTCCCAGGCTGTGGTATTTTGTGGAAGAGCCACACTCAAGGAGCCAAAGAGCTGCATGTGGCTCACGAGCCGCAGTTTGCCGACCACGGCTGTAGTGTATTCTTTTAGGAACACATTTTCAATATATTTTGGCTTCTGAGTGTTTACCTCCCTACCATTTCTCACCTGTCCCTGGTTTTGGACAGTGTTCCAGGGGGCAGCAGCACCTTATCAGTTTCCATGTCCCAGAAATGCTGTTCTCCATGCCTGCAAGGCTCCTTTCCCTGGGATTTGCAGTGATAATTGAATATCTGGATTAGGCATCTGCTCTCATGAATTCCTTGCTTAGAGTACATTCAGCACCTACCCAACCTCTTCTCTCTCACAAACAGCACAGGCCTGGAACATCGCGATCTCTCTGATTAATTAAAGGGACAAGAGCTCTCAACCTGCTGTTCTGAGAGATTCCAGACCAGCAAGGGCTCTGGCGAATAGCTGACGCAGCTATAAACACGGGGTAACCCTTTCCTTCTTGGGCATGGGTCCATCAGATTTCCATTCATATAAAGAGGATGGATAGCACTGAATTAAAGATTTTCTCTCTGCCCTTATCATAATGTTTCATTGGCACTGCAGTTGTGGGTATAAACACGCATGATAGAAAATCCTAAGCAAGGTAGGATTTTGTTATTGTTATTCAAGCCTAGGACATAGAGACTAGTCTCTCTCTCTCTCTCTCTCTCTCTCTCTCTCTCTCTCTCTCTCTCTCTCTCTCTCTCTCTCTCTCTCTCTCTCTCTCTCTCCCTTTTTTTCCTGATCTTTTCAGATACTTCTATGATATCTACTTCATATTTGTTTTATGGACTCTTAAATCTTTCTTTCCCAAGCTTTAGATCCAAGAATTTAATTGCTAGTTGAACTTGGACTTCTGAATATTTCCACCTGGATTTTTAAAAAATGTTTATTGACTTTTTTTGTACTCGAAGGAACCGCTGAGCTAAAGCCAGCCCTTATTGACATTTTTTTATAAAAAGAGAAGGGATAGCGAGAAGAGAGGAAGAGAGAGAGAGAGAGAGAAAGAGAGAGAGAGAGAGAGAGAGAGAGAGAGAGAGAGAGAGGGAGAAAGCAATTAGTTGCCTCCTGTATGCACCCAGACCAGAAATCCTTTTTGGTTCAGCAGAATGCTCCAACCAACTGAGTCACCTCACTAGGGTTTCATCTGGGTTTTTTAATGTTTCCTCAATCTGAACATATCCAAAATCAAAGTTACAAACTTTCTCTCCATATTCTTTCAAACTTTCATCTTCCTGTTAATGTTAATAGTAGCTATCTAGTGCCTCAGACTCAACATCTCCACCACACTGGCCACCTCCTTGTTCATTCTCATGTGTCCATACAACTTGTAGACTGAAATGGTGACATTTCTTGTTTCCCTAATATAGACTTCATGAAAACTGTAAACCTTTTCCTAAAAAAATGCACATAAAATTTTACTTAGTTCATTTCCATGTACTGGACTGGTGGGTGGGTGTGTGGATCCTGGGTCAGCCTGCCTTGCCCCAGGCAACTGTGGTGGATGTCTAGTCAGGGCCCCCTTCATTCTCAAAATGGTTCCTATTGGATGATAAGCTATGCAGTGATTTCCTCACACAGACCTTCTGGGGTTTCACAGACCACCCTCAGGACCTCAGTGCCTTTGTTCAGGGTCGTGCTTTATTAGCAATGCCACTCTCACGCATTCTCACCCTCCAAACCCACTTCCCCCATCAAAGACCTTCATTAAGGCAACCCTCCACTCCAATGCACTTGTTTCGATCACTTTTATCCTTTGGACATCTCTACATTCTTCTTCTAAATTTTTCTCCTATACTAATTTCTTTATTCAAACCTGGGATTGCATTATATGCTTTATTAATCATCTCATGGGCCAGTCTTATTTCTCCAGTGAGAGAATGGCAGTGTGAAGAAGAGGGTCGTGCATGGGCCACGTAGCAGCTGCACAAACTTGCACAAATTGCATAACCTCTCTCAGACTTGTGAGTTAGGGGTAATACCTTTCTGTTGAGTTTTTGTTGAGATAATTATTGGAAAGCTGCACAGTTCCTGCCACATAAAATGATTCATATTATTGATGTTCAACCTCATTTTTATTTCCCTCCTTCTCCCTCCCCCTCCCTTCCTTCCTTCCTTTCTTTTTTTTTTTTTTTTTTTTCTTTTCTTTTTTTTTTTTTTCCTGTAAGGGAAAATAATTCTAAAATGTCCCATTCATTGCTTTTTATTTTCTCCACTTGTTGTGTTCTGCTAGCCAGAAGTCCTTGTGCTAACTTCAGTTCCCTTCCTCTGCAGCTTGCTGACAGGTAATAGCCTAGTAAAACACATGTAGCTCTGTAGCTATATTCATCTCAGCTTTGTAGCTATATTCAAACCTTCGGAGAAGAAGGAAGCATTGTTTTAATGCTAGCTTTATTTCAAAACAAACATAATTATTTTATACGCCAGAAAAAGAACTTTCTCAAGTTCAAGTTGATGCGACTGAGCTACACTGTGGGGAAATACTAGTATGTACCAGCAGTTCATTTAACTTCACTGTGTTTTGTCAGGAACCTCACACATTAGCAAGCAGGTAACACATGGCATCTAGCAGTCCCTGTGTGTGTTGGTCACACACAGGAGTGTGTGTGCATCTTGTCCCTTCCTGAAGTTCCCTTTGATCTCTTAGGGAAGGTTGAGCTTTGGACACCTGTCCTGTCCAGTTCAGAGCATTCAGAAACAAGCTGGCTTCAGCTTGAGCTTGTTTTTTTTTTGTTTGTTTTGTTTTTTTATCTGCCTTTGAATTGTTTTGGTGGCAGCTTGTCTTTTTAATGACATTCATTCTCAGGAATAGGATTTCCTTTTATGTGAAAAAAAATCTTCAAATATCATGATTAGAAATACCAATACAAGTGGTCACAAATATGTTCCCTGAGTGTGAGCTGGGGAAAAAAAAAAAAAAAAAAAAAAAGCAAGAACAAAACCAAATAAGCAACCTTGGTGAATTGGAACAGTGCTCTAACAACTGAGCTACCCAGCTAGGGCCTGCAGATATTCTTTATTCAATATATATAAAAACTGAGATAGAGATCAGAGAGAGAGAGAGAGAGAGAGAGAGAGAGAGAGAGAGAGAGAGAGAGAGAGAGAGGTGACTTGCTGATATCATTTAGTTTATCAGGGTTATAAGCTGTGCTTTACTTTGCTATTATTTCAAGATTTATCCAGATGAACACTGTGGGCTCAAAGAGGCTCCGTGGGGCTCCATCACTGACTCAGAGCCAGTAAGCCGATTGGAACCAGGTCTGCATGACTCCGTATCTATCCCTACACCTTCCACACTGACATTGTTGAGACTGGGGTATTAACTTCCTCAACAATTTTTATACTGTTTCTTCCCTATTTAGCTCTTTTACCTTTTGCTTTATATATTTAGTGCTCTACAATTGGACACATGAATATTTATAACTGTTATATCCTCTTGATGTAGTGACCCCTTTATTATTATATAATGACCTTCTTTGTCTCTTTTTACCATTTTTAGTTTAAAGTGTGTGGGAGGGTAGGTGAATGGGAAGAGATCAACCAAAGAACTTGTGTGCATATACGCATAACCCATAGACAATGACAATAGGATATGGAAGGCCTGGGGCGGGGGGTGGGGCAGGCCAGAAGAAGTCAATAGGGGGAAAAAGAGGACATATGTAATACTTTTGACCAAAAAAAAAGATACAATAAAATAAAAATATATTTAAATTCTGATATATATGCCCCTGCTTTTCTTTTTTTTTTTTTCTTTTTTTCTTTTTTGGTTACCATTTGCTTGACATGTCTTTTTACATTCCATTCGTTCTCAGACTATATGTGTTTTTAGGTTAAAGTGAGTCTTTTGTAGGTATCCTATTGTTGGATATTTTTATCCATTTAGCTATTCTATATTTGACTGTAGAATTTTAGATGTTGGTGTCTGTTCTCCAATAACACCAAGAGGCATTTAAGAGTACTTAGGATTGTCAGAAACATTATCAAAATTACTTGTATTGTCACACGTTTTTTAACCTTTATGGCAACCCTATGAGAGAGGTACTATCTTGGCCTTATTCTATACTCAAGGAAACTGAGTCACAGGGAGGTCAAAACCTTGTCCAAATGAGCGGCAAGGCTGGAATTTGAATCCAGAGACTGTTCTTACCCATCTCACAATACCTCCTCCCATCTAATTTCTGTATCTACTTTTTCTCATCCTCTCTGTGATCATATCAGCGATAGCCTTGCCTTTGGCCTGCCCTCTCCAACAGTACTCCACACGCAGGGGAGTGAATCTGCCCAGTTACTTCATGTCCTCAGGTGCCTGGAACTGATCTGATTGGCTCTTCCATGACAATGGAGCTAAGGACACATGGAGGAAATTAGGGAAGAGCTTTGGAAGAAAAGCATTGATAGAGCCAAAACCGGTTTGGCTCAATGGATAGAGCGTCGGCTTGGGGACTGAAGGGACCCGGGTTCAATTCCGGTCAAGGGCATGAACCTTGGTTGTGGGCATATCCCCAGTAGGGGGTGTGCAAGAGGCAGCTGATCGATGACTCTCTCATCAATGTTTATAACTCTCTATCTCTCTCCCTTCTTCTCTGTACAAAATCAATAAAATAAATAAAAAATACTTTAAAAAAAAGAAAAGAAAAGCATTGATAGATTTCTTTGTCACAGCAATTTCATTGAGCTTTCACTGTGTACTAAACGTTGTTCTAGCCAGACGTTAGAGGGGACTACAAAGTGATTTACAAAGTCCCAGACTTCAGGAAACATAGCATTCAAAAAGAACAATAGGCATGAAGAGTTATATTTTGCAATGGTAACAGTTAAAGATATTCAGGGGAGACAGGTCATTTGTAACTAGCAGAAGACATTGGGAAATGTTTGGATCAATTAGAATTTGAATAAAGACATTAGCACACATCCATAACTATGCACATCTCAGGGATGGCAAGGCAGGGCAGGTGGGAGACCAGTCCCAGTTACTTTTCTTATTGTTCCCATAACACTCCTGAGCTCCTGTAGATTGCAGTCTTGCACAGAGAACCTTCTTCAAGTTTGGTCAGTGATGCCTCAACTTGAGAAGACATCAAAGGGATTGGGAACATGAGCTTCTAAATGGAGACATTAAGAAATAACATCACACTTGCAGTGCCATTTGAATCAGACTCTAAAACTTTTTTAAAAGTTAAAATAAATTTACAATTTTTTTTTGTATTTCTTAGTAATCATCAAGAATATGACATTTGTCATTACAATCTAAAGGACTGTGATTGTGACTATGGTTAGTCACAATTTTGAGTACACTTAAAATAATATTTAATAGTAAGAGGCCACTGTAAAAAATAAAAGTAAAAGAGGAAACTTATCTGGCCTGATTGTCGAGAGTACTATTGAAATTTTTGAGTACTTCTTAAAAATACTTTTCTCATTCTGAGAATTTTTGCCTCTTTTTCTTTTCTTTTCTCATTAAAAAAATATTCTGGTTACTCTGAGAAATAGTTATTTTAGAAGATTTAAAAATGTCTTTTTAAATCATCTGTTCAAGATTCTGAAAGCCTTGAGATGACTTAGAAGTTGCTATGCTAGATGTGACTTATTGAATTTCCCTCTTTTTATACTTACATGTGATTTCTTTTGGTTGACATGTTCTTTCTACCTGGTCTCAAGGTTATACATGGAAGGAGAAGCCCTTTCTGGGTTTTGCGTTTAATGGGAACATGTGATATCAATATGCAGCTTCCTTAGCTTGCTTCGATTTCCATCTCATTGTATCATTTCTGGTGTGTGATTTCAAGTGCAATCACATTGCGGTAATGCTGCCTTCTTTCTGTTCAGACCTCTAGAAAGTAGAACAAATGGCTTGTTTTTTTCTTGGCATGTGTCCCAGCTCTGAAATTTTCTTTAGATAAGGGGAATATTCAACCTAGGTTATTAGTGTGGTTCCTTTTGCCCAGGCATCCTCAAACTATTTAAAGTGGGGGCCAGATCACGGTCCCTCAGAGAGCTGGAGGGCCGGACTATATGAACTACTAATTCCTACTGTAACACCTCGGCTGCGCTCACTGCCCAAAAAACCTGGCGGGCCGGATCAGACTCCTCTGCGGGCCGCATGTGGCCCTCGGGCCGTAGTTTGAAGATGCCTGGTAGTCACTAGACTCTAGTGGGTCAGTTTCTAAGGATTTAAGTGTTGGCATCAGGGGTGTGCAAATGGAACTTTGTTTTTATAAAGACACAAACTGTTGTCCTATGAATAGAATTCGCAATATTTTACTTAAATATTAGAAAAGTGTTTCATTTGGAGAAAATAATTATTATACATAAAATGAAAGACCATAATAAACACAAGCTCTCAATTTCTATGTGCTTAATGATGTGTCTTGACATATCCAGCAGTGGGATGAACTTTTTATCTTTCACTTGCCTTTAGAGAATACAGTAGGAATGTTATGGTCACTGTGATTCAGGTGGCTGTTGATTCACAGCAATAAGAAATACCTTTTCTTGATATTTAAACTTAATGTTTATAAAACTCTACTGTATTTCTTCTTTTTTTGTTCCTTTCTTCCTTCCTCCCTATATACTTCCCTCCTTCCCTCTTTCTTGCTTTCCTCCATTTCTTTTACCTTTATTCCTTACTGATGTAATGAGATGATTACTAAAATAACAAGCATGAATCTATAAAACATATTGATCTTCTATCCATTTGCCCTGGGGCAACCAGTAACAGCATTGAGTAGCTTATTAATGGAAGCAAGCTGAAATGGTAATTTGGATCAGATGATAATAAAAATGCTTAGTTTTCTTACAAAGATATTTAACAAGAAAACAGAATGGAGGTAGAGTGATTTTGTGTTAAAATATCTGAAAAACTTGCACAGCTGGTGTGGTTCAGTGGTTGAGCGTTCACCCATGAACCAAGCAGTCACTGGTTCAATTCCAGGTCAGGGGACATGCCAGAGTTGTGGGTTTGATCCCCAGAAGGGAATGTGGGGGGAGCAGCCGATGTTTCTCTTTCACCAATGTTTTCATTTCTCTACTTCACTCCCATTCTCTCTAAAAATCAATGAAGTATATATTATATATATTTTAAAGAAAGTCCTTGACACAGAACAGCCAATATTTTTTTGAGAACAATTAAAAAAAATCAAAATTTTTTGAGTAGTAGACATTTTCTGCATAATATTATTAGACTAAAGAAATAATAAAAAAGTATTTTCCTTTAAAACTACATAAGTTTGGCTCAATGGATAGAGCGTCGGCTTGGGGACTGAAGGGCCCCGGGTTTGATTCCGGTCAAGGGCATGTACCTTGGTTGCGGGCATATCCTCACAACCATGAGGGCATGCCCCTCAGTGCAGGAGGCAGCTGATCGATGACTCTCTCTCATTGATGTTTCTAGCTCTCTTATCTCTCTCCCTTCCTCTCTGTACAAAAATCAATATATTTTTTAAAAAAATAAAAAATAAAACTACATAAGTATTGGGAATAAAAAATCAATAAAGCAGCATGTGTTACAGAATACATTTCTATGAGTCCCATGTCACATGTACTAACAAAAATAGATATGTTATACTGAAGGAAATGATTTATTTGCTATACGAATGAAAATTGGCTATAGAGAAAAAAAATGGCTTTTTGTTTGATTATTCTGTTTTTTTTTTTTTTGTTTTTTTCCCCCTCTTCTAGTCAAGTGGTACAACTGTAACTTATTGCAAGAGTAGATAAGATCTGTCTGGAAGGAAATTTCCAATGCTTTCACCACGAGTCTCTCAAGAAGAGAAATCTTAAAGTGATTTTTCACATTTTTTTTTTTCTAAATCTATCCAACAATATTTTAAGCATTCCTCAGTGCTTTTCCCCATTATGACACAGAAGTCTCCTACTTTCTGTCCCAGTTCAGCAGCATTGACTAGGAGGGCGGGAGGGATTTGGTTAAGGCCACAATTCCTTCAGAGTAGCTCTGTGCTGTTGGGTCAGAATGTTCAGACTCTCCTCTTCTCTCTTCATTCTTTTTCTTCCAACACATGTACATGGGCACCTTGTATCTGCTGCACTCATTTAAGTGTTAGGTAAGGAAGTTACAGCTGATGGTCTCCAAAGCTTCTAGTCTAGAAGGGACTGACTGAGATGAAGAAGTACAAAAGCAATTTCAGCACATTCATCTGTCAGTTCTCAGGTGAGCTCCCCAGGATAAGACTGGTTCTCTTTTAAGTACAGATGGCTCTTGTTGATGGCAGGGATTTGTGGGAGGTGTAAAGTAGAGAGAATAATCTGGAAATAATATCCCAAGGCCTCAGAGAAATTGTTTTGCACTTAGATTAGACTAGTGAAGATGCTCCGTCTAGTCAGGGATTGCTCTCTCCCAGGTCCATGAGTGGATTGACCCTGTCTTGGAGGATGGTCTGAATTCTGGAGGGAATCACTGGGCCTGTCATGTTCCAAAATATGTTTTCACATATTGTTCCCCAAGGCTGGTGGTTTACTTTTCAAGCGACTTCATAGCTCTTGTTTCTGCAGAAAGCAGAATCATTTCTTGTGCAGGTGAGAGATGATACTAGTACTCAAACTTTTCATAGCTTAGGTACTTTTTGTGGGGTAAATATTTTTTACTATATTATTTTGCTTTCTCTTTCAACCAACCTTTGAAATAGAAAATATTATTATCCTCAATTGACAGATGGGGAAACAGTGGCTTCACAATACTAAATAGCTTGTCAGTGCTCTCAGAGCTCCCGAATGGTGAAGCCAGCATCAGAAGCTGAGCAATCTGACTGCAGAGCCCACACTTAAAAAATTACATTCTATACTATAGTCTTAAGGCTGTAAACATGAAGATACACGAGAGGAAAATACTGACATGTTTTGGTGCTAGTGCTGAGTGGCACTCAACTAAATAGAGATACTAATTTACAGGTGACCAGTCTTTCAGATTCTATAGCTTTTATTGCCCAGGTTAATGGTAGTTACTGTCACGCCTCAGAGCCCTTTCCCGAAAAATGAGGGGGGTTGAGTAGATGAGCCATATCTTCCAGCTAAAATAACAGTAATACCCATGCCTTCCTGAATTTGGGCAAGGCATGTTACACATGTCAACACCTTTTATGATTCTCTGAATCTAATAATCCAAGGTGACAAAATGGTGAAGAACTTTATTGCGGTGAGGTGCACATGTAGGATGTGGAGGCTCTGTTTGCCCTTCGTGATCAGGCCCATGACCTGGTGCTATGAGCTGCCTTAGACTGCTTGGCAGGTTGCCTTATTAACCTGTTTTCACTGGGATTGGTAGAGACCAGGGAGGCTGTTGAGGACCAGCGGGAAACTAGTATACAGTGGCCAGTGGCAGGAAGAATTATTCAAAATCAGACCATGCCTGTGGGTAAGATGCCTTCTGGTTGATTTATTCTCTGGGTGGGTCTATAAATAAGTGAGAAGAGAGTCCTAACACACACAGATGGGCCACCCTGATTAGGAGTTGATGGATTGTCTGCTCACAAAGCAATGGTGACAAAGGTGTCTGCATGCATCCGTGTCGTACAAATGTACTTACCTCTTCAATTTCTGTCATCATTCTTGTTTTTTAACTCCGTTTTATTGATGAAGATAATTAAATGAGTAAATTGATAAATGTAATTCATTTATATACCTTTTTCACAAGTTGCAAAAATACACCCTCTACCAGACCTTGCTTCCTAATGTGAGTTTAATGTGGTGCGACTTGCTCTCCAGGGAGCAGAGTGGCCTTGTCATAGGTGCCCTGGGACTCTGGCTAAGAAGTGAGGGGATGGAGTTGAATATGACATAGTCAAACTATGTGCCTACACTGTGGTTAGCTTTTATCCTGAACATGTTATGTTTCCGCTTGTCCTTTCTGAAAAAGCTCCTTGGTTTTCCCCAGAGCTGTTGGCAAAGCAAAAGTTTAAAGTGACTCCAGCAGCCTCAGGCCCTCCAGCTGCTGGCAATGAGTCTTGCCAGCCCTCCCCTCAGGAATCTCCTGCTGACTTCATAAGCCAAATGCAGGGAGCACGTGGCTCTCTGGTCAGTGGTATGCTAACTCAGGGTGGGGTGAATGCTCTGGAGAGAAGACATGTGAGCCCCAATGTCTCCCATACCATGTCAAAGCTGTGGACAGTTCCGCCCACTGACACATGCTTAGCCTTAGATCTAGGACCGAACTCAGTGATTGCAGTCAGACCCCAGCTAAAGAGAGAATTGGGAACAAGTGAAAGGAAATCTTTTTGTTGAGAGAGGAAAGATGCCTTGCTGGCCAGTGCACCTATTTGTCATCCTAATAAGATATAAATAAATATTGCTAACCTCCTGCTGTAATAGAGCCAGCACTACTGTGTAGACTCTGAACTCACCAAAACCTCCAGAATGCCTCTTCTTACCAGGATACTGGGGCACCGATAATGCCAAAGAAGCATTCCAATCTCTCTAACTGAATATAAATTCATGGGATAAAGTTTTAGAATTTCTCTCAATGTATTTTCCCCTCCATAGACATTTGCTAATTTCTTTCCGACTTTCTTTTCCAAAGGTTAGGCCTTGGAGTTAAGGAAAGAGGAGGGTTGAATTTCAAAATAGACTTAAAAATTCTGTCATGGGAAAAGAGTATGCATTAAATAAAGGAAAGGATTTTGTTTTTATTCAGAACTCTCAAAGCTGACTTTATAATAGAACCACAGAATTATTCCACTTGAGAAATTAAGAAGAAATTATGGGATTAAAGTAACACAATTTTACAGTGCCTGATATATTTTACTAGATTTAGGTGATGACCATGGATGGATGCTAAATTCACTGAAAAAGAAACAATTAGACATTATGTTCCTCCTTAAAACATAAAAATGAAACAGCGAGCTCAAAATGGAGTCATTTCAGGGAACTAAGACTTAATACCTAAGCCAGTTGTAATTTCAGCCTCTCCTAGAATGTGACCTTGAACCAGTCGATCTGGAATTACTTGGCTAGCACTAGTGAGGTGGTCTGCCTGGTAGACCCCTTACCGTCCCCCCATGGCAGGTGACCTTGCCTGAAACAATCCACTTTTCCCTAGAATATCTTCCTTGCTTTCCCCCTTCTGCGTATGAAAGTCTTTCATTTTGTACAGGTCTTCAGAACTCCTTTCTAATTACTCCATGGGATGCTGCCTGATTCATCAATCATTGAATAAGACCCATTAGATCTTCAAATTTACTCAGTTGAATTTTGTTTTTAACACTCCCATGGAAGAAAGCTGTATTTAAGTGGTGGTGGTGGTGGTGGTGGTGTGTGTATGAATTTTGACAACTTAATTTATAGAAAACAGGAATGTGTTAAGCTACATTGGGGATGTAATCAGTAAAATTCAGACTATGAGATAATGTACAAGACCCATAGTCTGGTTTCTCCAACAGACAAAAACATAGAAAAAAGAGGAATGGAGAGAGAATTTTTTAGATAAAGAAACTTAAAAGCCACAACCAATTGCAATGTGTAGAAATTACTTGGATTCTAATTCTAAATAAACCATAAAATAAGATACTTACAATAATTAGAACAATGGATATTGAATGATATTAAGAAATAATAATCACTGCTGTTTTTGTGTATGTTAATGATATTGTAGTTATGTTAAAAATGAGTTACTTAAAAAAATGAAAATTCAACAGATAAAATGCATGTTGGAAAAAATTACAGGTAAAATTGTATTTATAGCATTTGTTTCAAATATTGTAAGAAGGAGGAAGTGGATGGAGGTGTAGTTGAACTAAGACTTGCTATGAGTTTGGTAATAGGTGCATGGTTATTATACTATTCTGTTTACCTTTGTAATCTTTGAGATTCTCCATTACGAAATAATCTTAAAAGTAAGCCAGTGATAAAATGAACGCTGGATACAATGATAAAGCAATTTTCCATCCTAATGTTCAAGAAAAATCCCCATTTCAGACTCCTTCATGGGCTGCCACAATTAGATACTAGATGTTCTTTTACTTGGGAGAATATTACTCATTCCAAAATGCTGGAAGGCTTTGTTCATCTAACAGATTCATCAGGGTGATCCCCAGATTGCTAGTTAGTATATCCCTAAAGTCAAGGGTGTTGTTATGCCTCTGTGAAATAAATCAGTAGAACACTAGACTGTTCTTGCAGAGAAAAAGAGAATTCCAAAAAGGGAATACCAGCACAAACAGCCCCAGCCCACAATGTGTTCAAAACTCTAGAGCAGGTCACAATAGCCTTCTTTGATCTGAATTGCTTGTACCTATTTCAACCCCCAGGAATAATTAATCCCTAGATTTAAAATGCCTGCATCAAACAACACAAAGAAAAATCTGCAATCTTGAAAGCCAGGAATAACATTAAGTAGCCTGAGATGACTATAGGACAGAATATTCAGCTATTAATGCAAATCATTATTAATGTTCATTGAATTACTCTAAAATATATTACCTACAGCTTTCCTTATTTAGCCCATCCAAGCATGTATGCCAATGCTAATTAAAGGATTTACTGTTTAGTTTATTTAGCATTTAATTACCAAAAATAATTACAACATTGCGCTAATTTGTGCCTACCATGTAATTGAATTTGCAGTAATTTCCTTGGGGTTAATTCCAGAAACAATAGACAGAATAAGTTTTTAAAAATTCTCATTAGAGTTACTTTTTACATAATCCTTTTAGAGATTTTTAAATCATACGATGGAAAGTGTTTCATGGCTACCTATGATCTTGTTATTTGTAATAAGTTGGTGGCTTGCTGTCGCTGTTCTCCTAAGGCAAGAAACTGAACATCCTGCAAGTAGCTTTCGTGATAGTACTCAATAGTCATTCTTTCAGAAAATTAGTAGAGCTTTGGGTCTATAATAATGCTTCAATTTTTCTCAGGAGAACTATGATGTTGACATTTTGAAACTATGATATATCAATCTGAATGGGTGGTATTTTTAAGGTTCTTCCTCTGTGCTCTGGTAGACACATTGGGGAAAGTATGGCATGGTCTCTGTCCTTTCTCTCTGCTCCTCTGAGGCTAAACACGAGCATGGACAACAGTTTAGTATAGAATCAAATGCTAACATGGATTGGCCTGATGGTCATTGCTATTGGATGTCAGGACTGGGAGACATCCAGGCTGTCTCAGGTCAACAGGGAAGAGTTTGTGGAGGAGACGGGCTTTGGGTTGAATCTGAGAGGATGTGCAATATTGACAAAGGTGGAGAGGATCAAAGAGGGCATTTTTAGCACTGGGAGGAAAGAGCAGGATATGTGGTTTCTGACCGCCTGTGTATGAGTCAGCTCTCTCTCCCGGCAACTCTCCCCTCTCACCACCCCCTGTCGGTTCTAATAATCTATTTTTTTTTTTTTTTTTTTTACTAGTTTGTGGCCCTGTCCTACTTGCATAGATCCTCAGCTCATCTCGTTTCTGAGAATCATCAGTTATCCCACAGACGTACAGGAATGAGTCCTTTCAGATTTCCCCTCTGGTCCTTGGAGTTGATGTCACCTATGTGTAAGCCATCAACTGCCCCTCTTATGGTGGTCCCCTCTATGGGAGTAGTGGTCCTTCCCAGGCATCAGGTGGCTGAAGGACTGAATTGACTTCATAGAAGGTGACAGTATCCATTTAGGGTGACTCATGGCCCTACAGATTCTACCGCCAAAGAATCTTCAAATGTATCCCCTTAAGCCTGAATACAGAATTATGAAATGATTGATTCGGAGTCTTGGACAATTTTCTAGGCCTAATAAATTCATATAATGATCTACCTATGTGGGGAAAGAGCAAGCCGATCCACAGGGTGCTAGAAAAATACCTGGTTGAATTCTGTGGTAATTTAACCCTATAGAAAATGTTCAATTAGATCCATTTAATACTGTTTTTGTAGTTAATACCACTTTTTGCAAGTGTAATAAGAATAATGAGTGCATCACTACTGATATTCAGCCAGTACAGATGTATGTCCAAATACTGTTCTAACTGTTGGGAATTGACCTCTGTCTTAATTGTCCAAGGACCCTGTCTGTCCCCCGTCTCTTGCATAGAACCCACCCCCACATCCCCAGATCAATAAGGGATGTGACTGGCAAGAGGGGAGGGAATGGGTCCAGGACCACGAGCTAAGACTGGCATCGGGTCTTTGTGTCAGTGCCCATGCCAGACTGGTCCTAAATATTTTTCCACTGTTCCTAATTCAACTTAACACATTTTTGGTAAAATATACATACACAACACTTAGAATTTTAACAATTTTTGAGTGTACAGTTCAGTGCATTAAGTACATTTGCATTGTTGTATCTAAATGCTTTAAATGCACATTCTCATTTAATTTGCACAATTTTTAAAAGCCTTGTTACAAGCCATATAAGGAGAAAGACACATTTAAGGGGTATATCGATGATCTCATTAAAAGTAAAAGCTATCAGTTGTTTTTCGTTTTGGCTTGTTTATTATTTCACATTTCTGTCTAGGAATCAAGCCAAATTGTGCTAATTAAGTACTAAGTTCTTTTCCTAGGGAAAATTATTTTGTTAAACTTTTTTTTTTAAATCAAATTCAGGATTTTTCAAGTCAGTGCATTTAGTATATTTAAACAAACAAACAAACAAAAGTTTCATTTTATCATCTGATGACAAAGCTATTTAGCTGGCTGACCAGGGCATCTCTCTGGCAACAGGAGGGTAAGTATAGAGCAGGCTATTAATGGAGGCTGTGAAATTGCTTTCCTTGGAGACCTTTGTGAGCAAGAGGAGATACCATATGTCTGACATGACTGATTGGGTCTTTCAGTGCTGAGATTTTCAACAAAAGTGCAATCTCGTTTCTTACCGGAGGGAAGCTCAGACTGATGTGGTCCCTTGCTGTGATCTGCCCCTGGGAAGTGTCATAGAAAGTTAATCCTGGATGCACACGTTCGGAGGGAAGCAGAGCGCACATAGAAAACAACCCCACCCGATCCCGAAGGCTGCTATTTTCTTCACTGGGCCATACTGTACCCGATGGGGCCACTGGAATCTGTTCCCTTGTTATATAAACAACCAGTAAGCATTGTGTTTATGAATTGGTTTTGCTGAGTGAAAGAACTTGGTCCTTAGTAATTGTAGACACCAAACTATAGATGATCAAAGTATTTCAAATGGTACAATGTCCCATGAAATTTCATGTCTGATTCCTGAAAGAAGGATGCTGGGAAGATCTCATTCAATTGTCCTTCATTTATCCCGTCATTTGTGAACACCATTTACATGATATGGACTGGTTAGAGCCACAGGGGACCTAACTGCAAGGGTGGTGCACAGAGGAAGCTGGCTCTCAGCAGTGTGTGGCTCTTTCTCTCTGTGAGTCTTCCTATACCGCACCTACATCATTCAGACTCTCTCGCATCTCAGGCTTCAGGTGTCCAGTAATCACAGGCCATCCCTGAGTGCTGGGCGGTGGAGCAAATGTGGCTTTGCTGCCTCTTCTCTGTGGTGGGCAAGCATGGCTCTGAAAGCTTTTGTACCTTTTATATTAGCAGACATCCCAGCGGCCAGGTATTTGTTCCATGGGTGCTGTGAGGCTGGTATGCTGCATTTGGTTTCTGCTCCTTCTGGTCTAAAGTACAGTGCTGGTGCCACCGGGTCTGTGGGCAGCTTCCTGGGCAGTGCACCATGCCTTGCATGGCCATTGCACTAGGTCAGAGGTGGCAGAGCCACGGGAAGGCCAGCTCTGTGATATTGCATTTTCTACCCCTAAATCTGAAATGAAAACCCATAATTGAGATGTGAACAACTTTAAAAAAATTACCAGTATTATTTTGTATATAATTTTGATGCTGGTAGAAATTTTTTTTTGTAAATTACACATGTTCAATTTTGTTTCTTGATTTATTTTCACATGTATGTTTGAGTTATGTGATGTAAAATATTTCTTTTGTGAGGGAAAGCCATTTATTTTGGATGCCCTGGGTTCTTATTCAACAGGGGATTGGCTGTTGTAACTGAGCATCTTTCACTGATGTAAGCCCCTCATTCATGACCCACTCATGGGAACAGTTTAGATGCCACACAATCTCAAGTTCTGCTGCCCCTGCTGGAAAAACAACCAAGTGCTTTGAAGACAGAATGCTTAAAACAGATTGTTATTGCAGGGACTGAAGAGGAAATGCTGTTAGCTTCTCTCATTAAAATTGAGAGAGCAAGGGAATTATCACATAGCATGTAAATTTTATTCTTTTAAAAATTTATGTCTCAATTACACTCTACATTCAATGTTATTTCGTATTTGTTTCAGATGTATGGTATAGTGGTTAGACAAGCATATATTTTACAAAGTGGTACCCAAAGAGATTTCAAGTATCCACTTGGCACCATACATATAATAGTTATTACAATATTATTGACTATATTTTCTACACTATACTTTAATCCCCAGGACTATTTCATTACTACCTATTTGTGCTGTTTTTATCTCTTCACCCAGTCTTCCCAACCACTTCCTCTATGTCTATGGCAACCATTAGTCTGTTCTTTGTATCTATGAGCCTGTTTTTATTTTGTTTATTCATTTATTTTCCTCTTTAGATTCCACATATAAGTGAAATCATATTGTATTTAATTCTTGTATTTATGTAGGCAAAGAGATTTATGCTTTGAAATGCACAGTTAAAAATAAAACAATAATTTTTTAATCAAGACAGACTAAAAAGGCTAATCTGCACCATAAATGTCTAAGTGTATAGGATGGAATTCTTCCACATCTATTTTTTTTTTAAAGCAAAGTTCTTTTAAAAAATACATTTTTTTATTTATTTTTTATTTTTTTTACGGAGAGGAAGGGAGTGTGATGGAGAGTTAGAAACATCTATGAGAGAGAAACATCAATCAGCTGCCTCCTGCACACCCCCTCCTGGGGATGTGCATGCAACCAAGGTACATGCCCTTGACTGGAATCGAACCTGGAACCCTTCAGTTCGCAGGCCGATGCTCTCTATCCACTGAGCAAAACTGGTTAGGGCTCCACATTTATTAACACATTTTGATTTACCTGTAGGACAAATCCTATCTCTGTGCCTATGGGGTTGTTTGTACTTACGTATATAGTAAAAGTAAACAGGTAGAATATTAAAATTCTTTTAGGGCAGAGACTATACTTTGTTTATTGTTGAACCGCCAAATGCCAGATTTTTGCTTAAGAAGTCCTTATTGAATGGATAAATTCTTAATTGTTAAAGATTTAGCTCTCCCCCCCCCCCTTACTTACTGTGGGAAAATGGCAATTTTTATTACTTATAATTTTCTTTAAGATGCAAGATACTGGTATGTTATAAAAATATTATACTGAGAATAATTTGTGATTAATATTCCCAGAGGCAACATATCAATATACCTTCTGGAAATAAAGCCATGTAGAGAGAAGAAGGAAAGAAAATTATTTCATCCTCAATGTCTAGGATGCCTCCCTGTCCACTCAAATGTGCAAATGTTTAATAACAACTTGGTTATTGTGTGAAATTCTTCATCATTTGATAATTATAAGTTCCAAAGACATAAAAATGACATCTTTTTGGGACAATACCTAATATTCAAACCAAAGTCAATTATAAAACAACATTAGAAAATTAGCACATTTTCCTCTAATGCCTATGTGCCTACTCATTTAATGTAAAAAAACAAAACAAAACAAGTACCTTTCTCTTCATTCTTCTCTCAAATATTTCTAAAAACTTTTTAAAATATATAAATTTCCCTTTTATTCAAAGTGCTTTCCACTATGCAATAATGCTAAGGAACACTTGTTTTTAACTATGTTATTCAGAATTGAAATATATTCACACTGTGCCAGCTCTGTGATAGCCTGTAACTTCACTTTAAAAAGATGCAGATTCATAGGCAGATGCAAAGGGAGACACTGGAAGGTCTTATGCACCCCGTCACCCAGCCTCCCCCATGGTAGCATCTTGCATAACTATAGGAGACTATCAAAACAAAGAAGTTGACATGGCACTGTTCATAGTTTATTTAGACTCCCCAGTTGTACACACACATGCATGTATGTGTGTAGGTTGCCTGCCTCTTTTAGGCCTAGTGATTCTTCCTCTCACTCTCAACCTCCCCTGGCCCAGGAAGCTCCTTTTGTTTTTTTTAATTGATTATAGTAACACATAATTGTCCTCATTCCCCCATTCCCATCTCAAATCCCTCCTCACAGATGCCCTCACCCCCCTATTGTCCATGGCCACTGGCTAGGCTTATATGCATGCACACAAGTCCTTTGTTTGGTCTCTCTCCCTTACCCCCACCCTCCTCTACCTTCCCTCTGAGGTTTGAGAGTCTGATCACTGCTTCTGTTTCTCTGGGTCTGTTTTTGTTTATCAGTTTATGTTGTTCATTATTTTGTTTAGAGGAAAGAGAGCAACTGCTTTCCACTGGCTTGCTCTCTGTCTATGGGTTGATATGAAAAACGTGCTTTCCTAGGTGCTCTGTGGAATGGTGCCTGCAGGCCGCACCAGTGGATTCAGTGGCTGTGAGATGTTCCCTGGCTGTGGCTGTGCGCGGGCCTGCAGGTGCACAGTTGTTTCCTTGGGGTCTCATGCTCTCTCCTCTACGCCTTATCAGCATTCATTGTGCTCCACACAGGAGACACTTTTTCTATCCACGGAATGCTGTTTATATGTCTCTATGCTATTTCTATGTCTGTATAATATCTGAGATTTAAAAAAAAAATGTTTTATTGATTTTTTTACAGAGAGGAAGGGAGAGGGATAGAGTTAGAAACATCCATGAGGGAGAAACATCGATCAGCTGCCTCCTGCATACCTCTCACTGGAGATGTGCCTGCAACCACGGCACATACCCCTGACTGGAATCGAACCCGGAACCCCTAACTGAGCCAAACCGGTTAGGGCTAGATTTTTTTTTTCCCCCCAGCAGAAAGGTCATTGTGTCCTTGGAGCTCCAAAGGACCTGATATTTCCTGTAAAAACATCACATATTCTCCTAGAAGTAGAAATCAGAGCATTACTATTTTTAATCTAGTGCCTGGGACATGCTGACATTAATTCCCTGGTGTCAGGCGCTGCTGCTGCTGCGGTGGGACCTGGGGAAGCAGCAGTGAACCTGACAGGGAAGCCGAGGCCTTTTGAGGAAGGAGTCTTGTGGCGGGCTGGCACAGCCATGGCGCACTCAGCCCCAGGGCGCCTTATGTGCCGCACCAGCTCAGCCAGGTTCAGTGACCCTGAGTGGGGGCGGTGAAAGGCTTAGAAAAGACAGACAAGAAGATGAAAGCTGGGTCTCGGTGGGACGCTGCTTCCTGATTGGAGAGACAGAGCCACGGACCACAGGCCGTGTCTTTATATTGTAGCAGATGCCACGAGGCAAAGTAAGGGCATGGTCAAGATGCTTACAACATTCTCCTGGGTTTCAATCCCACTCAATTACATGCACCTGATCAAGCTTTGTTTACTTGCAGCCTCTATCACTCAGGCACATGGGGCCACGTGCTCGGACCACAGGTTCAAGCTCACAACTACAGCTGTTGGCTGTCATTGTGCTGGGAGGGCTCTGCCCTCCGGCTGGGACTTGCACGTGGCCACGAGAGGACTGTGCCCTCTCCTCAGTCCAAGGCTTGAACCTGTCCAAACACTGTAGTTGAGCCCCACAGAGATTGACAAGTAAAAAGAATCTCATAAAAACAATGTCAAGGAGAGAGGAAAAAGATTAGAGCAATTTTACCTCAATTAAAAAAAAAAAAAAAGACTACACAAAAGGATAAAATATTCCTAGAAACAAAGACTGCAATTATATCAATTCTTCCCAGTTAATCTATAAACTGTAGAATTCCAAGAAAAAGGAGATGGGTGCCTGAAGAAGATGATAGCAGGGTGAGGGGCGGGCTGGAGAGGAATGATGAACTGGCAAGAGGGAGGATTCTGTGAGGAGGGCTCAGTGTTGCAGGGACCTGAACGGAGTGAAGAGCAAACATGGTCTTCGCTGAAGCAGATGCATACTGGCCGGGCCTCTGCCTCCCCTGATTTAGGCACACAATTTAAACGTATGAATTGTTTCTTTCTGGAATTTTCTACTTCATATATTCAGACTGCAGTTGATGGCCAATAACTGAAACCAAGGCAAGTGAAACCGTGGTTAAGGGGGACACGTGTATCCAGCACAGGTCACTGAGCCCCTACCTAGGAGGAATGCCTGCTGAAGCACGAGGGAAAAATGTTTGTTGAGGCCAGTGGAGGGGTGACTGGAGCATAGGGTAGCTCTGTCCTGTCGGCACCCATGCAGCTGGTATGTGTGGGGTAGTGGGCAATGGGACAATGAGGGAGTGAGTGGCTGGAAAGAGGCACTTGCCCAGGGTTAGAGTCCTGGCATCAGCTGCAGGCACACACCTGAGGAGAGATTTATTTTTTATCTTGCCCGTTGGCTATTTCCTTGCGAGGTGGGCAAAGCAGAAGATACCAGACCACTGAGCTTGATGGGAGATAGTGGGCTTATTTTAATTAATTTGTGCTTATATTTTTCTTTTCCCTTCCCTCTCATGGGGGGATTATATTATACATTTTAAAAGTCTAGTAACTTCTTAACATAAACATAAGGTTGGAATGAAAATTGGAATAATTCAGCATTACTGAAAAGGATACTAGATTACAACTACCCGTGTTTCCCCGAAAATAAGACATCCTCCGAAAATAAGACCTACTTACAGGTTTCCTTCTGAGTGAAATATAAGGCATCCCCCCGAAAATAAGGCTAAACATGAGAGATTTGGTCCACTGATTCTGAAAGGAATGGAGTCACAAGAAATTCACCAGGAAATGCAGGAATTGGGTTGTTATGATGATGGTACAGAAGATGTCGGTATGATTGTCATTGAATAAATGAGTAAATTCTTGATACTGTAGGATTCACAGTTTGTCTGGTTTGTGTTGACCACTACCGTACTACCGTACCGTATACAGGTAATAATTTCCTTTATTTTCATTTAACAATAAATGTGTACCGTATTCTTCATGGAAAAATAAGACATCCCCTGAAAATAAGACCTAGCACATCTTTGGGAGCAAAACTTGATATAAGACACTGTCTCATTGTTGGGGAAACAGGGTAGGTATTATCTTTACAAAATCATGTTCAATAGTATGCTTTATGTATGTGACATTTAATTATTTTAGTGAATGCAAAGCTTACCTGAGTCTTGGAAAACTCTGCCACTGAAATTTAGACTAAAACTCTAATCTTCCTCTGCCAACAGGATTCTGGCAACTTTGGTGAAGTGTTCAAGAGGTATAGCCCCATGAGTGCTGTGAAGTATAAAGCTAATCCCATAAAATGGGAATAAAACCACAGGAAGAAAGATAATCAATGCAACAGAGTCTCAGTTAAATGGTGAAGTGGAACTTTGTTTTTGTCTTGAAGTTCCCAGAAAAGTTGTAGTTGACATTTCAATGAAGCTGAGCTTCCTTGAGTGATTTTTGCATTAATTTCATGTTTGAACTTCATTATTTTTACTAGCCACGTGGCTAGGGTCAGGGTTTGGTTTCTTTGGACTAGAGCAAAATTACTGACCAAACACACCCTGCAGTTGTTGATGAGAGATGGTGGCTTCTGTCCATTTTATATCTAAGGAAAAAGTGTGTTAGCATATTGTCATTGTGAATCTAGTTACTTTCATATGCAGAAAGTACTTATAGTCTAGAGTTTTTTCAATTTAAGTTATATTCAGATTTATTCAGCTTTCAAATTATTATGAGCCCAATTGGTGAGAGCGGCATCCTGTGCACTAAAGGGCTGAGGGTTCAATTCCTGGTCAACCCAGGTTGCAGATGTGGATTTGATCCCCTGTTGGAATGTGTATGGGAGGGAACCCATCAGTGTTCCTCTCACATTGATGTTTCTCTCTCTCTCCCTCTCCCTTTCTCTTTCTCTATAATCAGTGAAAAACATTCTTTAGTGAGGATTGAAAAAAAGAAAGTGCTGTTAAATTTCAGGTACTGCCTCCCTTCCTATAAAGCTTTATTTGTTCTCTATCTTTTAAATGAATTGAAAATGAAAGTCATTTTTCATTCTTCCTATCTGAGGCAAGGTTCTTAGACAAATTAGCTTAAATATCATCATAAAAGGAACATACACTAGTTTTACAGGGAGAAAAAAAACAAAACACCATTATTTCAGGCAACAACTTCTCTAAACACATGGCTACGGTATTGTTTTTCCCTTTCTAATGTGGGTGCAGCACCAGTCCCTTCTGCAATGCCTGCCCTCCCTTCTCGCATTTGTAACCTTCCCTCTCAGTGTTGACTCTACTGAGCTGGTTACCCATTCCCAAGATAGAGAAACATTAACTATTGCATTACCTAGGGTTACTACAAGATGATGGCTCTTAAAGGGAGGGGTAATTTATAATTTTCTTATGAAAACAACACTTTAAAATAATTAGTGTTAATTTGACATCTATGTTAAGTGGAAATATTAAAGTGCTATCCAATTGCACATCTAAGGTACAAATCAACAGATTTTATATTTAGAAATTTCCCACCTGTGTTTGCTTGCCATTCCTATTAGAAGAAATTTTTTTAAATTGCTAAAACTACATGGTACAGAGGCCATGCTATACAGAAAACAGCTGAGTAATTATCAAGGAACAATAGCTCCTTTCCCAGATTGTCTTTTTTTTGGATTTGAGAAAAGAATGGTACTTCAATGAGTGGCTGGTCTAAAAAAAGTATTATAAATAGCAAATGTTATGCATATATCCTCAATCATTTGCATAGGTTGTAACCAGAATTAAAGGAAGTTTTATGAATAAAATTGCCTCTTAAGATTGTAAATTATGTTTGAAAATTATACCCGATTTATTTAAAAGATGAGTGAAGTTTTATATAAACTGCATATGCAGCATCACTAGCTTATTCGAATTCCTTGTTATAAGCACGGTCACAAGGACATTTGAAAATTGTAGCTGAATATTAGCAAAATGACAATTTCTTTCTTGAATGCAGAGATTAATTCTTTGAATTTTTTTAATATGAGAGCATGTTCTTTTTTTTTTTTTTTAAATATATATATTATTGGTTTTTGGTAGAGAGGATGGGAGAGGGATAGAGAGCTAGAAACATCAATGAGAGAACATCGACCAGCTGCCTTCTGCACACCCCCCACCGGGGATGTGCCTGCAACCAATGTACATGCCCTTGACCTGAATTGAACCTGGGACCCTTCAGACCACAGACTATGCTCTATCCACTGAGCCAAACCAGTTTTGGTGAGACAGCATGTTCTTAACTAAGATAAGATCACAGACTCACTGAGTCTCTAGAGTTAACAGGGAAATTAGAGGTTAGTTTCATCCTCTCATTTTGAAGAACAAAATCTGAGGTTAGTAGCTCATCTAGGGTATCCCACAGAGACCAGTAGACTCAAATCCCAGCACACAGAGGCAAATTCTAATTTTTCCAACATGTGTGTATACCAAGAGTGTTGAGAGAGTTACCTATGAACATTTCCCTTCTCGATTTCATTGCTGCTGGCTTCAGTTGAGTCTTTATCATCTATTTTTGGATGTAGTTTGTATTTAGCTTATATTATATGACACCATGCCAAGAGCACAATAAAAATTGTGTTGATTTGTTACCAAAAATAACACATTTATCTTTATTCTTTCTAAAAAGATAGCCGAGCTATCATTAAATACCAGGACACTCATTAAGAAAAACCACTTTGTGATATATTTGAACAAGCAGTCAGCAAATATTTGTTGAGTTAATAAATGAATTTATCAACCTTTAAAAGTTTTTTTTTTGGGGGGGGCAATGGTTAAGAGTATAAAAAAATCTTGCTTAAGTTTTTCTACTTAAATTCATTCTTCACATTATTTTCAGCTATCTTTTCAAAATACATATTTGGTTATGTTATTGTCCTTTGTAAAAATGTTCCATTGTTTCAGTGGATAAAATCAGAACACCTCAGCATGGCATAAGCATGTCCCATGCAATTAGGCTCCAACATTCTATATAGCCATAGAGAGCATAGACTTGAATAAATATTTAGAAAGTCAAGATTAATATGAAGTTGGAACAATTATTGAAGTGTAGTTAGAGTTAACTTACTTCTGTAACTTTTTAGTAAAAGGCTATATGTTAGTGGTTGTAGTTTTCTTCAGTATATTATACTGTGATCTCAGGCTACAGTCCAACTTGTATTAAAATTTGTTTGAAAGGACAGAATACCTGTTGTTTGCAAACTTTTATGAGCTATTATGTTATTTTGTGAGTGTCTGAATCCTTAGCTGAATTAATGTCAGAATTTATCAGTTCCCTCTAAAGTTAATGTGAGAAAATAAAACAAGGCAAATAAATCAACAATTAGAGTTGAACAGAGTTGAATTTTCATATATCATTTCCCACATCCCATATATTTACCATAGTTCATTATAAAAAAGCCTAAAATCATTTTTTTTAAGGTTCTGCAAGCTAAATTACATTTTTTACTGGTTGTGAATTGAAGATGATCACTTGCACTATTGGGAGTCTTGGATACTATTCTTAAAATGACCATGATCCTGGACAACAGATACATGAATATTCCTAAATCTCTAAACTCTAACTTGGAGTTGGCTTAGTTATAATCATTTGTATTAATTTCTGACTCTCTAATTGTACTCTGAGCTAATCTTCTGGCAGAAATTATCTTCTTGCTTGGATTTTGCATCATTTGTGCAGTGGGAATTGTTATTCAATATGAAAACAAATGTGTTTTATTTAACATGGAATCCAGAAGTAATCTAGTTATAAAATAAATATATATTTTTTCAGGTTGAAGGAGAGAAGAAAGACTATAAATATTAATAAAATACAATACCTCAGCTATATTAGCTGTTTTCATTCTTAGGATAATTTTTCATTCTAATCCAACATTAATTTTGGAATTTGGGAAATCATAAAGAATTCACATAATTTCAGAAGAATTTATTTCTAGTTTTCTCTATCAAAAAGTAATGTGCTAAGGAAACACAATAAGAAAACATATGCTACTTTGTTTGTAAAACTAAATAGAAAATTATTTTTATTTATCCTCCAAAGGCATCTGAATTCTCAACACAAATGACCAAAATTTCTTTATTATTTCAATAGAAAAACAAATACAGTTTCCTTATCAATTAAAATTATAACTTAGGCCAAGACTGGTTTGGCTCAATGGATAGAGCATCGGCTTGGGGACTGACAGGTCCCAGGTTCGATTCCGGTCAAGGGCATGTACCTTGGTTGTGGGCATATCCCCAGTAGGGGGTGTGCAAGAGGCACCTGATCGATGACTCTCTCTCATCGATGTTTCTAACTATCTCTCTCCCAACCTCTCTGTACAAAATCAATAAAATATATTAAAAAATAAAAATAAAATTATAACTTAGTAAAATGTTTAATATATATTTACCAATATAGAAATTTAGGAAATATAACATATGCACATTGTTCATTTAAAAAAATAACTCATTCTAACACAAATAATTGTCAGTTATTACAACTATGTAAATAATACTCGAGTAATATAATTTCCTGAGCTATATCTTCCCAAGAAACTAATAAAATTTAAATAGCAAATATATTCTGAGATAAAGATAAAAAGTCTATTTTTAAAGTACTGTAGTGATTAGCTGTACTCAATTGACTGAAATTGCCATGCTTTTCTCAAGTTGGAAGTTTTTATAGTCTAAATAGAAGAGTTTGTAGCTGAATTATGTCTAAATAAATTACAAATGACAAGCTTTTAATTTGTATTATTTAATTCATACACTTCAAACTTTTGCAAAGGAACAAAATAAAAATTCACATTAGTACAATAAAATGAATGTCATTCTTATTTTAGTTTTTTTGTTTTGTTATGGAACTCTTTCTTTCATTGCAAGAATCATTCCTTCAATTTAAAGTGAAATTGTATATGGGCTACCTATAAGTGATTGCACACAATATTTTTAGAGTGTCTTATGCTTTCAATTAAACATTTTTACATAACTGAAAAGTAAAATCTTCTCAAGTTAGCTGTGATTGCACTGGGCCCACCTGAGTAGTCCAGGATCATCTCCTCCTCTCACATCTAGAGGACATCCTGATCTTGAGCTTGTTGGGTTTTCTTGGGTAGGCTTGGATTTTCTAGCACAGGGCCTGTCCCACAGCAAACTCACTCAGTAAACGCTAATCTTTGTCGACTTGAGACCATCTGTACTGTGGGGAGAAAATATGATGGGATCCTTTTCTGTTGCTCATGTATTCTTTTTTAACTGATTCTGTGGGAAATGCTAGGCTTGGCCTGAATATTTCCTCTTAATCTGGAGAGTACTGAAGAAAATGCTACACCAAAACTAATTATTTAGGACTGAACAGTTTATCATTCTAATTCTTTATTTTATTGTTTACTTTTCACATGGGTTGCTTCAGCTATTTGAAATACTGTGGCTCTTTCCAAAAAAAGGGACAATGTGTATATGTATGTATGTGGTGTGTGTGCACACAGGTATGTGTGTGCAGCACAGCTGTGCATTTGTGTGTGACGTGTGTGCACATGGGTATGTGTACCCCTAGGGTATGTGTGTGCACATGGGTGTGTGTGCACACATGGGGGCGTGCATATGTGGTGTGTGCACACATAGGTGGGTTTGTATGTGGTATGTGCGTGTGTGTGCATAAGAGATACAATAAATACATTTGGTTCTTGAAAGACCTTATAACAAAATTCCATCTTTAATGACCTTTTATTTTCTTTCTGATATGAAGAAGCACCATGATGAACAGGCACTAGCAGTATTTGATATCTATTAATCATGTCCAATAGGGAAGCCATAACACTGTCCCTGTGAGTTCTTTAAACTGTTTTAATCACAGGAGTCACTACAGTGCTACAGCTCAGTGCTCGAGAGCTCTTCTGTCTGCCACCCACAGCACAAATTCAAATGCATCTCATCAGATGCTTTCCTAGAAGCATGTCATGTGGGGAAGTGACATGTGACATGGAGGAATGTTGGGGAGTTGGCCAATGGGAAGAGCTCTAAGATAAGTTACTTTTTGCTCAAAGAACATTCATATAATTTATGCAGCTAGAAACATAAATGTGATGGTAGAGATAGAAAAAATCAATAATGATCATTCCCTTAGATCTTTTATAATCAACTCAGCATTTAAAAAAAAATATATTTTATTGATTTTACACAGAGAGGAATTGAGAGGGACAGAGAGTTAGAAACGTCGATGAGAGAGAA
Source organism: Pipistrellus kuhlii (assembly GCF_014108245.1). Taxonomy (NCBI): domain Eukaryota; kingdom Metazoa; phylum Chordata; class Mammalia; order Chiroptera; family Vespertilionidae; genus Pipistrellus; species Pipistrellus kuhlii. The sequence continues at coordinate 25,108,195 of NW_023425449.1, forward strand.
ACACTGACCAGCCGTCTCCTGCACACCCCCCACTGGGGATGTGCCAGCAACCAAGGTACATGCCCTTGACTGGAATCGAACCCGGGACCTTTCAGTCCGCAGGCTGACGCTCTATCCACTGAGCCAACCCAGTCCCTGCATGTTGTTGTTTTTTATCTGTTAAATTTGTGAGTAGTACATGAAGGAGACTGAGAGAAGAAACAGAGTAAATGAAGATTTGGGGATTATTTTAGTAGATTGATTTTCTTTAAAACATTTTTAAATGTTTTAGGTAAAAAAATTAATAAATTATTGTAAAACATCTTAATAAATTTTCACAAGCAGAAAATAGCTATCCAATTAGCACCCATGCAAGAAACTGAACATAACCAGATCCCAGAACTCTGTCCTTGGACCCCTTTCTAGTCACTACCCCCACTCTGCCTCCAGAAGCACTTTCTCATATATTTTTTTGAGGCTGGAATAATTTGGGGGACAATAAAATGCTGGCAAATTAAAAATATGAAATAAGTATTCAGATAGTTCAGGACCTAAAATCCCCTAAAAAGCAAAAATATTTTGTGAACTGTGAGTTGGTTTTAAATTTGACAAAGTAGGAAGAATAAAAAGAGTTGGCAAAAGTACAAGAGATCTATGTAAGAATAAATGATTTTTTATGGAAAAGATTAAAAAATTTGTTAGTTTGTAAGTCATTTTATAAGTATACATGCGGCCTTCTTGATAAACTGTGAATACTTTAAATGTAGAGGCTGCTAGAAATTGTTTATGGTAGGTCTTCCAAAAAGCATTGATATAGTGCTAATATTGGGTCGGCAACTAAGTAATTGCGTGTTTCACACATATATATGTTATTTGAAATAACAGAGTGGCAGGTTAAATAAAGCCAGGGAGGAAACGTGTAGGGTTAGAGAGAGAAAGCCTTGTATTTTAATTCCAATGGTGGTTGGCCCTTGGATATGGATGGCATCAATTTCTAAACAACACCTCTGAATAGAGTGAGCCCTGGGATCCTGGGTGGTGAGTGGGAGATAGGCTGATGGAGTCTTTCCACCAGAGAAAATAAAAAAGTCCTAGAAAGAGGAGAGTGACTCATGCAACTCTGCACCCTGGGGTCTGAGGTGTAACTATTTTGAGGAGACAGCAGTGATAAATAGTAAAAAGTTTAAAATGGAGAGGTTCAAAGAGGGTGTGGAAATCATCAGTGTCCTTACCAGGTCTAGTATCTGCGGAATGGAGGTAGTAGTTGTGAGGAGAGGGTTGGCTAAGAAGACATACCCACAGCAGGTGTATGGGGACCACTTGAGCTTTCCTAGGAAACATAAAGATATATAAGGCAACTTATGTGGGAAAAGTATTGCATATGTTCATAGTCTTTTCTTATATACATAATGAAATATTCCATTGTTCCTTTCCTTTAAAAAATAAACTCAAGACTTTTATTTTTTTCTCTACTTTATTGAGGAACTACAATAGATGCTGGTGCACAGATTCGTGCACATTGAAAGGAAATTAATTAGAAGGTGGCTGGCAGGGAGGGACTAATTGAGATGGGCCGGGCATGCCCAGAGCCAACCTCCTGTGGTCCCTCCCTGACTGGCTGCACCTAAGGTGGTGCTGAGGCTCAAAGGATCTCTGTGGAGTGAGCAGGGTCCTCCTGGCAGGTGGGATCCCTAGGCCTGGCCTGCAGGGATCAGGCCAAAACCAGCAGTCTGACATCCCCTGAGGGGTCCCAGGGTGCAAGAGGGCACTCTACAAAGTTGCTGTCACTCTGCAGCTCCTGCGTTGAGCATCTGCTTCCTCGTGGTCAGTGTGAGTCATACCAACCAGTCGACCAGTCGGTCAGTGGGTTTGATGGTCGCTTAGCCTTTTATACATATAGATAACTGGGAATAACTGGAAAATATATAATTAGAGATATTAAGTAGTAATACCTAGATTATTTTGGTTATTAAATGCTCATTTGAAGCATTTTTTTGGCATTTATTTCAATATAGTTTATTTAAATCTTCTATAAGAGCCATGTCAGTCAATGTAGTTCTTAAAAGTACAATACACAGCCCATGAAAATGCCCTTGTGGTAATAAGACATATCTATGGGTGATTTAGGAAAATATGCAGTGTGTTCTGATGCCTCTCTTCATTGGGGTGGAGAGGAGGTGTCTCACAGGGCTAGACTTGGAGGGAGACACCTCTAATGTGATTCTTGAGCATGAATCAAACTTCCTTGAGGTTTCCACCCTGGAGGTGTTTACAGATCAGTCTCCAAACTGAAACAAGCAGTCCTTGCCATGCTCTGCTCACCTTCTACTTCTTTATTTCTCACTCCCTTATCATACTGTATTGTTATTGGAGAATTGTGCTGCCTTCCCTCTGAGGTTTGACGGTCTGATAGATGCTCCTGTCTCTGGATCCGTTTTTGTTAATCAGTTTATGTTGTTCATTGTATTCCAAAAATGAGGGAGATCATGTGATGTTTATCTTTTGTGTAGAGTTACATCCCTCGGTTTGCAAACTCTCCTTTCCCTTTAACCGGCCTTGCAGAAGGTGCAGCTGGGGATCCAGCAGAGCTAAAAGCAAAGCCAGTGTCCAGAGTTTCTGTTCCATGGGGGAGCTGGCTCTGGCACAGCGTCAGTCCATCAGTCTGTTGTGTGTGGGGTCCATGTGGCTGTTGACCATATGGGTGAATGCAAAGCGTGATAGCACACCCCCTGCCAACAAGGGTCCCAGGAGAGCAAATGGTCCAAGAGTGTGAACTGCCTTTGCTTAAGAGTTTGTCTCTCAGGCTGTGAACCATTCTGGCCAATGATTAGTTCCCAGGTGTGGCAGTTAAGACAAGTGCCTTCCCACGTCACCCAGACCTTTACTGGGCATGCATCTAAATTGCTTCTGTCCAGTCTCTTTCCCTATCGATTTGAGGGAACAGAACTGGAAAATGTTAAAGTGCAGCTTCCTGGCAAAACTGTATAAATGGCATGCTTATATCATCTAGACTTCCTGGTGCTCCTTTCCTGTTAATTAGTAATCAGGTTATTAGAACAGTATCAGCATGATGATTATTTGCTCTGTGTCTTCCTTCACCCACTAGAGTTTAATCTTCTTGAGAGCAGGAATTGGGTGTTCTTTTATTTAAAATACTGTGATGCACATTGCCTTCCTGTATACCTGGCACATAGAAAACTCTCAGGAAGTTTCTTGAATGAGCGAATGAGTAGTTATACATACATGAATATATATATATATATATATATATATATATATACACACACACACACTCACACACACATATGTACATATATATATTTAATTGCATATATGTATTCTACTTATATAAAATGACATGTTTGTTTTATATTCTGTTAGTCTGTTTTGTGCAATTATTTTTGTGCAGCTGCTTTATCTTTATTCAATACATGCTTTTCTTTTACTAAAGATGCTAATTTTACTACTAATTATTAAAGGTAATTAACCTCGTAGCATTATTTTCCAAGAGAAAAATAATTGTTTCCTTTACTGTGGAGTTTACTTCCATGCTTATTTGAATGAGCATCAATTTTTTATGGACTGTGCTCCCCCCTTTTTCAAGTATAGCAATCTTTTATCTTTATATTTGCTGATAAATTGATGTTAGCATAAACTTAAATTGTCAAGAAATTAAAGGGCACTGACAATCTTGAAGTCATCATTGAACAAAAATGACTGAATAAAGACAGATCCAATTCATCTGTCTTTGGTTCCTGACTTATCAGTACATATTTCATAATAAATTATTGTTTAATTTCTTAAATTTAAAACCTAGTTATGAGAAATTCTAATGTCAACTGTCACATTTTATTCTCCCTAAAACAAAAGTGAATACTCTAGTATTTTTTTGAAGTCAAAGGATCTTCTAGAAAAACTAATAGCTGTCAAAAAAAATATGAATGTTTGTTAAAACAGCTGTTATTTATAACAGTGCTAAAGAGAATTATCTCTTTTCTTCCTTGAGTTATTTAAAGATACCAGGGATGATAGATAACAGACAAAGTGACAAAGAATACAATTAAAATCCTAACCTGTTCCAGCTGGTTAATTCCAATGAAAGGCACTATTTTCTTTTCTTTTCTTTTTTTTTTAACTACATCTAAAAAAGCTTCTATCAATGCTAATTACTTTAGTGATTCCTTCATCTGATTAAGATTTTGAAGAATTTTGTTCTCAAAATTAGTCTGAGATCCTGGACTAGACTTTGTCATATCATAGTCTTTATATAAAATACATATGATAATTTATCACAGGATTTAAATAGTTTTTAAAAGAAAGTTAAAATATCACAACCACAGTATATATAACTTAAACTATATAGGCAATTAATCAGAACTAAAACAAGTTTTCTAGGTTTCATTAATACCTTTTCCCAATATACTTGTTTTAGATACTCATAGCCAATGGACTAGTTGATAATTACTGTTTTACAAACATATTAGCCTAAATGTAACTTTAAAGTTATTTATCATCCTTATCCATTCCTCTCAAGTTGGCAGCCTTCTTATCAGCAAACTGCAAATCCATCTACCATATTTGTCAAGCCATAAATCTGTGTCTTTTGTCCTCCTCCTTGTTATGCCTCTACACAACCAACAAGTAACAAATATCTCACACACTCACTTCCCTTGGCTGCACGGCCACCTCTTAATCCAAACCTTTGTGGCTACTCACCTGGATGCTTCTTGCTGCTTGCAGCTCTCCTTCCAGCTTCCATGACACAATCTTTTTTGTGTGTGTTAAATTGCAATTTCTTTAAAGAAAAAATCATGTTGCTCTTCCATTTAAAACCTTTTAATATCACATGACCTTACTCATTTGTGGAATATAAAGAACAACATAAACTGATGAAGAAAAATAAATCCAGAGACATAGAATCATCAAAAAGACTGTCAAACCTCAGACGGAGGGCGGAGGAGGGTGGGTGAGAGTGGGGTGGAGGAGGTAAGAGATCATATAAGCATAATCAATGGACACAGACAATGGCAAGCGGAGGGGGGAATAGGAGGAGGGGAGTGTAAGCCAGGACTGAAGTTTGGAGCAGGCTGGGAGATGACAATGGGAAGAAAAGAGGACTATGTAATACTTTCAACAATAAAGAATTAATAAAGAACAAAAACAACCAACCAAACATAAAACACCTTTTAGTGGATTCCATTGCTCTTGGAAAATATCCAAACATTTCACTGGTCCATAATGCCCTGCACAATTTGGCTTTTACTTATCTGTCAATTTTTTCTCACACTCTTTCACCCCTTGTTCACAAAGCTCTCTAATGAGCTATGCTAATAAATGTCCTTTTTCATCTTTGAGCATTTGTTATTTCCTTTGCCTAGTCTCTTTGTATGGCTGGTCCTTCTTACTTGTATGTCAAATTTAACAGGAGACCAGGGGATAGGGGCAATTGCTATGATTAATATTTCTTATAACTGTAGTTACTCCCCAATATTCTATTTTTGCCTCCAACAAAATCAAGATAATGGATACTTTTTTGGTGGTAAGCAAGGGGATGGCATACGCAAAGAACATGAGTAAGTTCATGGTTTTCTAAATATTCTGGTTTATAAACTGATGCATATGTTTAAAATTTATATATTTTGTGTATGTAGTGTATTATTTAATAATTTTTAAAGTATCTAAAATTATGAGTTTGCAAGCCCAGTATAACTCTCTTTTTCAGAGAAAAAGCATAATGGGTGACTGGTTAAATATTGCTCAAGTCATAAAATCTCATCTTGGAACTAATTTGGGAAGAAGATGAAAATAAATGAAGGATTTCTAAACAAAGTACAGGAACCTGACCTTGCTTTTCTTATGTTAAAATAATAATAATAAATGCAGACACTCTAAAATGGAGCTGGAGCCACCATCCCGGAAGACCTGCCTCATATGTCTTACAGCTCAGATCTTTGGAATGTTAAAACATTGCAAAATAACCTTTGGACCAGACATAAAACAACTTTGTGTCCCAAAGAACTGGACCAATGACTATGGTACTAAAAATTATGTAACATCACTAGAGTATGTCATCTGTACCAATAGAAATGTCTTCCTTCCATCATTGTAATTATTCCCTTTCCCATTCTCTTGCTTTGTCGAAAATTATTTGGGCTTCTGCCTGAATCAATGTTTTAATCGAAAATTATTTGGGCTTCTGCCTGAATCAATGTTTCCTGAATAGCACTTATTGATCTCAAATAAATGCTTCTTGCCACTCATGTTGAAAGGCCTTTTAAGGTTAACACCAGAAGGCCAATTCCAATGTCTAGAATGGTTAGCAGGCTGGTAAAGTATATCCAAACAGAAACTTGAAGATTTGTTAAAGAGATTTTCATGTCACTTAAAGCACTTTCCCGGTATGTCTCAGGTAGATAAATGAGATCTTACTTGAAGATTAAACAAATTCTGATTCTATAACACACTGACTGTAAAGAAAATGAAGTGAGAGAAGAGATGTATGATTGAGCAAACTCTTCAGCCTTTCTATGCAAATGGAACCCAGAGCACTCATTTCACTCCAAAACTGAAAATGCCTCCAGCCCACTGAGAACACAGTTTCTTACTCTGAATGGACAATGGCAACCGTAAACAACATAAGGGAGAGTGGAAGTGTGTGTGTGTGTGTGTGTGTGTGTGTGTGTGTGTGTGTGTGTGTGACAAAGAATGAGAGAGAGAGAGAGACAGAGAGAGAGAGAGGAAAAAGGAGGGAGAGGGAGAGGGAGAGGGAGAGGGAGAGGAAGAGTGAGAGGAAGAGTGAGAGGGAAAGAGAGAGAGAGAGAGAGAGAGAGAGAGAGAGAGAGAGAGAGAGAGAGAGAGAGAGAGAGAGAGGGAGAGAGAGAGAGAGAGAGGTCAAGCAGGGGGAAAGAGATTTTTTTCCTAAATTTGAAACTAACCAATAAATCAATGGAATATTGGCCCCTTGTTCCAAGACTTGCTTCTTAAGATTTCTCATTTGTAGAAATATTTGTTATTTTTTATTTGCTACTGAAACATATAAAAGTCATTTTATATGTCTGTTTGCCATTTTCTGGGACTTTATTCTCTGGATAAAGAGAACAGGCTTTTGGATTTTGACTTTGTCTTCCCAATTGAGTATTCTTTGGGAAATGTTTGCCCCTCAAAAATATAAGGATGAGATTAATACCTGATCACTGGGTTTTTGTGAGGATTGAGTTACCATTTGTAGAATGCTTGCTTGGTTCAATGCTCTGCACACCACAGGCATTTGGTAAATGCACATCCCTCACCTCTTCAGTCTTCTTTAAAATTTCAAGACCAATTTAGAGCTGAAAGGTGTGTAAAGCCCTTTTGTGATTATGTGTAACCTGCCTCCTCCCTTTAACATGCAAAACAAAAATAATTTGCTGCAGAAAACTCAGTCATGAGAAAGCAGACGGAGCTAGAACCCAATGTGCCTCTCACTGCTCTCTGAAAAATACTTCCTGTGTCTCAGGACAGGTTACAAAGTATTTCTATCTATGTGAATTCTGCCTCAGTGGTCAATAATTAAAATAGCTCTTAAAGAAACTCCTCTGCATGGTGGTCATTTTCCTAGGACTACATTATTTCAGTTCATTTGTCCATAGTCCTTAGCAACATTGATAGCTTTACTCTGAGAGCTAAATTCAATTTTTCCCCTTTAAGAAATACTCCACTTTCTCATTTGTCACTATATAATTAATTTCAGCTGCCTTTAAAATGTTGACAATAGCTCCTTTTCTCCCTGTTTGTTCTGTATAACTCAGGTTTAATTCTTTTAAAAGTGAATGAGAAAGAGATTTTTATTTCTTTTTAAAGATTAAAAAAAAAAGAACAACCTTGAGGTTCATTTATTCAACTATTTAATTACTCCTAAAAAAAGAAGAAGAAGAAGAAGAAGAAGAAGAAGAAGAAGAAGAAGAAGAAGAAGAAGAAGAAGAAGAGGGTTGCCTTTTACTGTTCTATTTTTCCAAAGAATTTAGAAAACAAATATTTGTCAGTATTTCAGGATTCTAGAATTTGTACATGGCAGTAGATTTTCAAAGTAAGTTAAGTATGTCTCCTGAAGGAAATTTGAAGTAATGATATCCTATATAAATTCACTTCCCTCTAATGTGCTGTCCTAAAAGAAAACAGGTTAGAATAATAGAAATAGAAAATGTGGATGGAAATCTCATGCCCAAGGTCCCAGGTAATGCAGCATTTTTTTCAAAATTATCAAAGACATGAACACTTGGGGAAATGGATATATTTTTCAGTCCACAATTTTGACCCCTGGATAAGACATAATACAGAACCTGAAGGTAATACTGATAATTGTCTCAGAGTTCCCTAGAGAAACCTCTTGGAGCACAGCATTTAAAAAAAGTGATTTGAAAACATTTGTTTCAAGGGATGCTAAAAAAGGCTCGTTTACAAAAATTAAAAGACAATATAGGTGCAATAATAATGTTAAATGTAAGAAACTATGTTGATGGTATTATGATGATGATGATGATGATGATGATGATGATGAAGTTCTGTTGATCAAGATATTAGCTTTTAGATAACATCTTTACTTGAATACAGTTTAAAAGTAATTTACTCTTACAAATGGCAAGTGGTAATGACTAGCACAGAAGACCTGCTATGACTATTTTTTTTGGCAGAGCAAAAATAACATGTACTATATTTTCCTGTGTATAAGACACTATTTTTTTCTAAAATAGTTAGACTGAAAATTGAGGGGCGTTTTATATACAAAGTCAGCCAAGGAGGAGCCATGGATGCAGAGCGCTCATACCTTGTCCAACAGGTTTCCTCCAATCAGGAGCCTTATTGTTACTGACATCAGCTGATGCTGTCATTGGAGGTGGAAGTGGAGAGTGCCAGATGCAACAGGGACTGGAGTATTCTGAACCCATTAAGGCGAAAACAACAACAACAACAACAACAACAACAATAAAACCAACAAACCCCCCCCCCACACACACACACAAAAAGATAAATGCCAGTAAGCCATTGTCTTACTCTGCAAAATTCAAAGTGAATGTAATCAGCGATGCAAAACAGCATGGAAATAGAGCTGCAGAGAGACAATTTGGTCCTCCTCCCACTGAGCGTATGATCAGACAGTGAAGAAAACAGGAAGAACAACTCCTTAAGATGCCAAAAAAGAAAAAGGACTTAAGAAAAAAGCCAGCAACTTGTTTAAAATATTGATTTCTTAATTTGGGAAAAAGTGGGAGGCATCCTATACACAGAAAAATGCGGTAAATCTTTTTTAATTTTGAGTGGGCTATGATTGTGGACACATTAGCTGGAGAATGCAGTCCATGCAGCATAAGTTTCCAGCTCTTGTGGCTTCTTGGTCTGAGGAGGTGATAATAGAGTTATCACTTGGACATGATTTATGAACTGCTATATTTTCCTGCCTAACTATTCTGCATTTAGCATTCTTCTTTACTGAAAAGCCAGGCATGCATAAAGTCTACTTGCAAATATCAATATTTTTTTCTTTAAAATTAATTGATATTCAAGAAAGTAAAGCCTATGAACCAGAGGAAAGTCCTGGTGATTGGGAGATGGGGTGTATAGAATATTTATTCGGTTGGCTATGAAAACTCATCAACAGAATGGGCAAGATTTCTATCCTTAGCTTTGGCTTTCACTGGAGGGTACTTTGTAATATATAAAGAATGTGTAGCTTACTCTCTCACCTGGACCTTGTGCTTTATCTGGTTAAAGGCTAAGTATATACGTGGACACTTTTATGACAGAACAAAATATAAATATTCTTTCATTTCTACCTTCTTATTTTACCTTTCTTCCAAAGTCTTCTTGACCTATATACATTTCCTTAATTTATTAACAATGTATTTCTGTTGTCTATATTAATATCTCTCCTTCCCCTCTACTCCATAGGCCTTTCCTCTGAATTCTGTTTTATCCCTGGGAAGACACAGGGGTGTTTCTCTGTAGTGAGAGAACCATTTCCAAGTGACTCATGGTACCACACATTTTATTTTAAGGGAGGGTGGGTTGGGCCATGTAGGGATAGGGTTGGGGCAGGATGTTGGAAGAAAAGGGTTCTAGTTGCTAAGCAACCAGAGCATGCATAGAGTTCTCAGATGCCATCCCATGTGACATGTGAACAGAGACTAGAAGTGTAGTTAAGCATAATGATAATGATTTATTACCCAACAAAGCAAAACAAAACTGTAATGCTTCTGGTAAGAAATGGCATGTTCTTTCCTCTGTTCCCTTCTCTGAAACCCACAGTTATCATCAAAGAGAAAAGAACTACAAACTTACGTCTTCAGTGAAATCAGGAGTTGGCTAAAACTCCAGAGTACAGCTTTTGAAGAATATAGCCAAATATGGGAACCCTGGGCCAAATGGAGAGAGAACACTGAGAGCCAGTGCATACAGTTCCAGGTTTTCACTAGATTGCAACAACTCCCATTTGGAAAAGGCAGACCGGCCACAGGAAAAGCTGGGAACAACCATAGCGTCAGTCCTTTCCAGAAGAGAGGACGGGAGTAGTAGAAACTGAACCAAGGAATTGTGGGACTTATGATTATATAATATAAGGTAATATTATGTAATGTTACAAAAAATGGGAAATAATTACTAAAGGTACTAAGAGTACCTTTTGCTTACAATAGGAAATATATAAGAGCCCTCACAGCTTCATTTTTGTATTTGGAAGTAAATAAATACTAAGATTACCAAATCATCACAGAGAGATTGAAGTAAAGGAAAGTTATTTTTTTAATTACTAAAAATAGAAAGAATTTATATTGGGCCACTGTTAAAAAGAGGAACAAAATACAAATATGTCCAAAAACAATTATAAGCCTGACAAGTTGTTATAATGAAAAATTCTACACAGAGTAAAACAAAAGAACCCACTGAATATTTTGTAATTATACTGAAAAAAAGAGAAGTAATAAAATCAAGAATTTATATTATATTTTTACAGAGTCATAGCCAAACTATTAGAGTATAAATGTAAATAAAACACCTATAAAAGTAGACTCTCAGGGTGACTTTAAAAGATATGAACTACAGCCGAAACCCATTTGGCTCAATGGACAGAGCTTCGATCCATTTGTTTGATTCTGGTCAAGGGCATGTGGTTGCGGGCACATCCCCAGAAGGGGGTGTGCAAGAGGCAGCTGATCGATGATTCTCTCTCATCAATGTTTCTAACTCTCTATTCCTCTCTGTAAAAAATCAATAAAATATATTAAAAAAAAGATATGAACTACAGGCTATTTAACGAGACATAGTTGGAAGAAAATGCCACAGAAAGGTTAAACATATGTTAGACAAAAGCAAACAAAATAAAGCAGGGTTCATGATGTTTAGATACAGTTGAAATAAAAACTCATCTAAACAAGAATACTTAAAATAATATATGCAAACCCAAATGAGGAGTGTTTACTTATTTTCTTCTTACTAAATAACAAAGCATTTAAAAAGTGCAAAATGGCAGAAAATACACAAAGGGCTTAATGCAGAAAATATAGTAGTTAGAATATTTAATTTTCTTTTTTTTATCCCATAAAGCTCAAGTAGTGAAAAAATAAATAAGGCTATGAATCCAAAAGGTATAATTATTAAGATTCACCACACACACATAATGCAACTTTATGCACTAAAATTAGAGAATTAATTTCCTTTTGAAATGCTATTTAATTTTAGCAAAAACAAACACATATAGCCCCCCAAGGAAGCTAAGTAAATTACAAAGAGAAAAAAGATCATCCAGGCAAAAATTTTGAATCACTGATATGGAATTCAAAATTGAGATGCAAGGCTGAACTAACCCAAGGCTGAATACCTATGGCATAACATTCCAGAAAAGCAATTGGTCTGCAACTACCATGGAAACTGGCTTTGGCCCAACGTCTTCCCAATCAATTCTGGACAATCATGAGTCTGGACCCGTATCTTCAACCATGCTTTGGAGAGAGGCTGGTGTTTTATTACATGATGAATGCTGATGTACTCATTCTTGCGCATCCAGCTGAAAACCAAAAACTTAGATCCCAGCTCCTAATCATGCCAAGAACAAGGCTGATGATGCCTCCAGACATAAACGCTGAGCGGGTAGGGGGTAGGGCAGGTCTGGTGCCAAGAGTCTGCCACTTTGTATTGCCCTGGCACTTGGCCACAGGAGCAGAGAGGCCCATATTTCCCTACGCATGCAATTTACAAGCTCCAGTGCCAAGGGTTAGGGTCATGTGGCCCGAGTTAAAAGCCAGCCCTTCTAAATCCTTGTGGGAGGCTCTGGTTGCAGCAGGCAATGGAACACCTGCATACCTGCATCGGTGTGCTTTCTCCAATAAATTTGTCCCTGCTGGAAGATGTGTGTGTCTTCTGTCAGCTTACCCTTATTTGTATATTAATAACCAAAAAAACCCCTAATTTTTTAAAAAGGTGAAATGCTATCATTCTTTCATCACTCTAGGTTATAAGGAAAATTTGGAAAAAACACTATGTCACAGAATATTGGGTAGTTAAAACTATATATTAAAACCTGAGAGGAAAGAGTTAACACTAAACTCAGAGGAATAAGCATATTATGTTGCATAAGCATACTATGTATATTATAAAATACTGATGTGGCCTAAAAGAAGATGACAATAAATTACTTAATCTCAAGAGTGAGGAAACATAGACTTAAAGAAAAAAAAAATAATAATAAAAGAAAGTAATGAATTAGAAAAAACAAAAAAGAATTAATGAATAAAACCAAGAGTTATTTCTCTAAGGAAATAAGTAATAAGATGATGAAACTGCTAGCTAGTTCTATCAAAAATAAAGAACACACACACTTAAAAGAAATTAAAAATGAGGATGAGGAATTAAAAAAAAAAGTATTCAACTAATATTTTCTGAATTCCTATTATTTGCCAGGTACATTTCCAGATAGGTTCTGAGTATATAACAGTGAATAAGACAGGCAAAATACATTTTAAAAATATACAGACCTCATGGAGACTGCATTCTAGTAACAGAAAATAAATACGGTAAGTAAGCAAAATGCATAGCATGTCAGACAGTGATAAAAATCACAACGGGAAGTGAGATAAGTAGTGGGGCTATGATTGGGGGAATTTTTGGTAGGGAAATGAGATTTGAGGAATGACCCAAGAGAGTAAAATCAGAGTCCACCTGGAAGAAGTGATACAACTCAGGAGAAAAAGCAAGTGCAGAATCCTGAGGCAGGAACAGGGCTGGCCATTGGAAGTCTTGATGCAGAGAAGTGAGACGATCAGACTTACTCTATGAGATGATCAGTTTGATTGCTGGTTCAGAACCGACAGAACAAAAGAAAAAGATGAGAACAGGAAAATCAGCTTAGTGAAAAGTAATATTACCGCAGGGAATGAAGTGGGTCTCATTCATACAAAACAAGAAATCTGCAATTCCCTCACTCCCTTTCTATAAAGTGAGCATTGGAGGGGCAGCATTCTGGGGAAGAAAAGAAACAATGACCCAGTCTGTCCTTCTTGTATCCGTGGTAGTGGCAGACCTCCCGGCAAAAAGCTAAGAAGGGTGTACTATAGTCTGAGTGTCCTTATCTTTGGAGAGCTTTAACCAGGATACACCTGTTTCTAGCATGGCTCATGATAAACAAGCGTGGAAGTCATCCATTTATGGGGTATGAACCTCCCTGGAGACTGTCATGTATGCTCTTTTTATGATCGAAATAATTCCATTTGTGAAAATCAGGTTACTGTGGTTTCCACTGAAAACCTCATCAGCCATGGTGGCCTGAAGTATTTCTGGGCAATAAGGAAGGTTGAGAGGATTTACATGAGAGTCCTGGGCTTCTTCCTGTTTCATCTAATCATTCAATGCACTGCTGCCCTTGAAATTATTATCAGTTCAGCTCCGTACTAAGTTATACTTTTGATTTGGAAGTCTTATTTGATAATCTGACCCTTAGTGTTATTTAAACAATCATCCAAAAGAGAGATGATAATGGCTTGGTTCAGTGTAGGGAAAAGGTGACTCAATTTTGGAAACAGTCAAACGTACAGACAACATAATTTTGAGAGGAATTGAACCAGGGGGTATGAAAAAAAAAAAAAAAAAAAAAGCAAAGAATTGAGTGACTCAAAGGTGTTTGGCCTGGACAATTGGCACAATATACTTGCTATCACAGGTGGAGGGAATTATAGAAGAATAGATTTGGGTGGTGGGGGGAATTAAGAATTTAATTGGACACGTTAAGTATGAGAGGCTCAAAAAGTACCCAAGTGGAGTTGTGCAAACAATTGGCTATCGGGACCTGGGATTCAAGGAAGAGCTTTGGGACAATCACAGACATTTTGGAGCCTCAGCCTAGGATGGTATTTAAAATTGTGGGACTAGAAGGAGGTCCACGAGCATTGACAGAAAATAGAGGAGGCTCAAGGAGTGAGCCCCATGCCCCTCCGTGTTTAGGGGTCAGAAAGATAGTGAGAGGCTGGCCGGTATTATAAGAGAACATCCAGAAGAGTGGAGAAAGTGTCAAGAAAGGAGTCACCAACTGTGCCAAGTGCTCTGAGGTCAAAGAAGATGAGGACTGAGCATCAGCGATCTTAAGCAGACTTGTTCAGCTTAGGTGGTGGGAGTGAAAACTTCCCAGAGTAGGTGAAAAAAGATGGGAGGACAGAAACCAGAGACGGCAAGCATGGCTAACTCTTCTGAGCTTTGATGTATAAGGGAGTATAGAACTGGAGTATCACCAGGAAAGCGAAATAGGATGAAGAGGATTCACCTTTCAGCTGGGAGAAATGATAGCATATCTGTAGAGTGGTGAGAAGAGCATAATGGAGAGGGGGAAATTGCTTAGGCAGCAGATAGGAGATCTGCCTGAGCCATGTCCATGTGTGAGCAAAGAGATGGGGGGTGGACTTAGACCGGAGCACGGGAAGGCATCCATGCAACAGGAGAGAAGGCAGAACTTGGGGGCATATGAGCAGGAGGGAGGTGGGACATTATGGAAGAAATTATCTCTGTGAGGGAGGAAGTAAAAGTCTTAGAAGAGGGAGAGAGAGAGAGAGAGAGAGAGAGAGAGAGAGAGAGAGAGAGAGAGCGAGCCTCCTCTTGGGAACAGAAGAAATTATGAAATAAGCTAGAAAATGGATGAACTGAAATGGGTTAGTATATTTACCAGGCAGCCATTGGCCCCACAGTGATTAGTGGTCCGAAGTTGAAAACAAACCCTCAGCATGTGTTTTATCTCTAGTTACACCCATCTGCAAGATGGATTGTTGACAGACAATGGCTTAGCATAGACAATATGACACAATGGGAGAGAGGCTGGGAGATGCAGGGGCATGTCAGGGAATGATATTTTATTTGACCATAGGTGGACTTTAAGGTGGGAAGGAGAGCATTAAGGACAGAAGGAAAACTCTTACACTTTCTGATACTGAAATTTTGTGTTTTCTGTGTACTTTCTATCTCATCAGCTCGAATACACTTAGATATTTGTGCGTATTTTATGTAGTAATCAGCTGATAGGGTCCACAGATTTCCTTAGCCTGCTCTGTAAGGCTGGACATAGTTGCTGTTAAGACACCAGAGAAATATAGGAATCCATCCTTTTTGAAGGCATTTAAAAGGGAAAGCAACCTCATAGCCTCTTATTGTAAGTATTCAGTTCTCTGTGAGGAATCAGAAAAATTATCCATACAGAGTCTTCTGTCTCTTACACAAGCAACAGAAATATTGCTTTTTGCTTCTGTGGCTTAGAATTTTTTCCCCTTTAGGTTTATTCACACCTTGTGAGGGATTATTCACAGAACCGCAAATTTAGCTTCTTAAAAATGAATTACAATTTTATTTTTAGAAATTATTTAGTATAATATGACTATACTTCTAAAAGAGAACAGAGGCCCCAGAATTTGTTATTAGAATTAACATTTGTTATGACAAAGCAATGTGGACTCTTATCAGTGTTTGAAGATTAGATGATAAAATTCTATGATAAAATTTTCTTGTTGGAAAAGCTAGTGTGTCCGCATTAGTACATGTCTTTTAAACTTGCTTTCTTTTGCAAATAAAGCACATTTCAAGTTATAGTTGGCATATCCTATATCATAAAGAGCTAACATGCTAAATGGACCAAACAGCATTATGACCGTCCAGACGACCTTCTGGATGAAGCAGGGGCTGCCAGTGGCTGCAGGAGCTGAGCCCCTTGCATGAATTTCATGCCTCAAGCCTCTAGTCTATTTATAAAAGAACAACATGGGGATTCTAAAACAAAATCAAACCTATTGTTCTTTAAATACATTTTTTTCTAACACAACAAACACAATCTTACTACAATGTTTACATGAATGCTATTTTAAGGTGCCTAATTTTGTTTTATTAAGGGAGGGGTTTGGTGCTAAAATTGAACATTGTTCTGGCATCATGAGTCCGAATGCAGGACTTTTGAGATCAGTTGCTGAGTCACTATTTCAAGTAAATGATTTCATTGTAATGAAATACACTGCTTCTTTTCCATTGTTAAAGAATGCTGATGAGTGAATTGACTACAGAGGTATGTAGACTCAATTTATCAATTCACATAATTACCATTTATTGTGCGCCCATTGTATACAGGTGCTGCATTGCATACAGAGGATACAAAGATAAACAGGCCTTGGACTTCACCCTTGAATTTGGGAGACAGACACACATCCCTTTAATTAGAAAACAATGTAGTAAGTGGCATCAGGCAGATTTGAAAAGTGGTGTAGGAAGAACTAAGATAAAATACTGGAAAAGTGGCCCAATATTAAAAGAATATCAACCACAAAATTTTTTGTATAATTGAATTTTTTTTCAATTCAGCCAAGCATTTAGAGAACATATGGTAACAATATTTTTGAAGCAATTGTGCCTTGCAGATACAATTATACTGACAGTAATCTCTTCTGGAAGATGATACACATATGTGAAAAGCATTGTAGTACAATCTAGCAACATAATACTAAAAAAACTGAAATAGAATAATAAATGTGGGTAGTGTAGTCAGGAATTAGTTGGAAAGCTGGGCTCTGCATTAGAACAATGTTATTTAAAGGAAATGAAGGAAATGGGCTTTCAGGAGCTTATTCATCTACTGATATTCGACCTTCAACAATTCAAACATTCCTATCTCAGTCTCTTCAGATATTCTCCTTGGAGCAAGCCAACAAACAAAAGAGGATTTGAAAATACTTTAAAACAAGGTTTTGTGGGAGGTTTTATCTACTTTTCAAGGTACAGATATTTCTTATACCAAAACCTGATGAAGGTGAAATATTAAAAAATGAAAACTCCAGGCTGGTAAATGGGCATTTCAAGGTAAAACTGATAAATGGGCATGTTCAACTTTTTTTCTGCTTGTTCCAGATTAGGTGTAAAAAGAATTCAGGGTCCTATAGAAAAGAGAAAAGCCTGACTAAAACCTGAGAAAGACAAAGAAGAGAGCATGAAGTGGGTAATTATGAACTTGATCAGACATTTCATATACATTTTAATAGCTTACATTCTTAATGCAATACAAAATGGACTAGTGTATGAATAATTTTAATGAAGGTATAAGGCTATATGATGAAAAGTATGAAAATGGTAATTAAGAAAATAAAAGAAAGCCAGGATACATTCCATATTCCTGCATGGCCAGCCCTAATGCCATAAAAATATATATGTATATTTTTTAATCAAATTGCTATTTATGATTAATTCAATCAAAATCCCCCATGTTTTTACAGATAATATGCTGATATTAAACTTAATATAGAAAAATAAACATGCAAGCATGATTTAAAAATATGAAGAACAATATTTAGTGGAGATTTGTCTTACCAATTATAGTGCCAATAGCCAAAACAGTATATTACACCAAGTTAACATAATTTCTAATGGTGAAAGGGTAAATGCTATGTACCTAAATTCAGAAACAAGACAAGAATATCTATTCCCTCACTCTAATTAAGGATTGTATTGAAAATTCCAGTCAGATCAACTAGGCAAGAAAAATAAAAAAAATCCAGATTTGAAAGAAAGAAGCAAAGCCTTTTCTATTCTCAGATAATATATGCATGTACAGGGCAGGGGAAAAGTAGGTTACCATTGTTCATATGAAAATAATACAATAACCTATATATATAAAAGCCTATTCAAACAATACAGCTGAACTGATCACCAGAGAGCAGATGCTCCGTAGAGGAGCTGCCCCCTGCTGGTCAGTGCACTCCCACAGCCAACCTCCTGTGGCCGGCCAATCTCCTGCTGTCCCTCCTCCCTGCTGGCAGCCCTAATCAACCCTGTTTGCTGGCAAGGCCAAGGGTCCCTGCCCATGCACAAATTGGTGCAGTAGGCCTCTTGTTAATAAATAATTATATAAGAATAAACACTGTATTTCATATACTCACAACTGTAAACCTACTTTTGTCACACCTTCTATATAGAACATAGTAAGAAATTCTCTCTCTCTCTCTCTCTCTCTCTCTCTCTCTCTCTCTCTCTCACACACACACACACACACACACACACACCATTTATGCCAATAAATGAGTTTAGTAAGGATTCAGACTATATGATCACTATGCAAAAATCAATTGGCTTCCTATATCATGGGGTTGAGAGTCAGAGTCCCAGTCAACGGCACCTACCTCTGTTGCAAGTTAGATCTCCAACCTGGTTGAGGCACTTTTGGGAGGCAACCAATCGATGTGTCTCTCTCACACTGATGTTCCTGATGTTTCTCTCCCTCCCTCCCTCTTTCCCTCCTTCCCTTCTACTTTTTCTAAAAATCAATGGAAAAATATCCTTGGGTGAATATTAACAAAACAAAAAATAAAAATAAAAATAAAGAGAGGTTGTGTTCTGTAACAAATAATGATAAACTTAAAGGTCACTGAAATATAAAGTAAAAACATTTTGCACTTATTGTTAATTTCTCAGTATTTCCAAAAGTCATAATGTTTCAAATTTCCATAGGTAAGCACCATTTCCTATTAGAGTGATTATACTTCTATATGAATTTTATACTAATGAGACACAACTGGGAAGCATATTATAAGGGTATAATTATTATGGTTGTTGCTCCTGCTGCTGATTTACTCATTATTATTTGTCTTTTAAAGACAAATCATGGTTTTCCTGGTCTTGGAGAGAGAGTTATGGTTGCACTGTGCTTGAGTTCTTTCACAGACCAAGAGAAAGAACAATGATTAAGCACATCGAAGTCACATTATCTGAACTACTCTGTAATCTGCTCCTGCTGACAGGAGGCACTTACACTGCATTCATATGGGCTGAGGAGTGATGAGATAAAATGAAGATTTATTCCATTCCATCTGCCATAGACTCTTGATGGAAACATAGCTTTTGGCCCATGTAATGGGTTTCAGCTAACAAGACATTGTTTGTTTGTCTGACTAATCATCATGAGAAACCATTCAATATCAGCTTATTTATCTTTAGATATCAGTTTATTGGAATATTATTACTCAAAATAATAACAATATAATAGTTTATATATTTTCAGCTCATATTGCATTTTTATGTACATAATCTCATTAGGTGTGAGATTCTTGAGGAAAGAGATCATATCTTGTACATCTTTGGTTCCCTGATATCTAATATGGTTTATTTTCTTCCTAAAAATAAATACCATCTTGGATTTCTAGCACTACAGTCTTGTATATCTTTGAACTTTCCAAATTGGAATCGTATATGTACCTATTTGGGTCCAGCTTTTGTCATTCTATATTGTACTAGAGGCCTGGTGCATGGATTCATGCACCTGTGGAGTCTCTTGGTGTGGCCTACAGGGATCAGGAGGAAACTGGCCCAGTGCACGGGATTCATCCAGGTCGTGTCCTGTCTCACCCAGCTGGTGGGTCTGTAAGGAGGAATCTCTGAAAGGTTAGAGGCCTCTGGGTGACCTTGCTGAAGGTGGCAGTCCCTGCCTTGAGTTTTCCAAACAAGTCTGACCCTTTGGGTATTTTACTGGAATCTTTATGTTTAGACTTCAAAACATTCTTGCTTAAAGGATGCATGTGTTTTCTCAAGGATGCTTACCCTGCTGATAATATCTAACAGTTAATTTTAGTTCAATCTGTTATTACAATGAAGGCCAAAGGAGGCAGGCGAACAGGACCACTTGGTGGCGATAGTCAAGTAGTCCCTTGGCTTCCCTTTTACAGAAACGAGTGTCAGAATAATCATTCATCTGTCCTTCAGGGTCTGCTGGTCAGTTCTGGCAGGCCCCAAACCTAGTAGATGACAGGGAGGAATTCATGGGCGTGATTCAAGTGCAATTATTCAGAACCCTGTGCTCAGGAGACACCATTAAGGC
Organism: Pipistrellus kuhlii; assembly: GCF_014108245.1. Classification (NCBI taxonomy): domain Eukaryota; kingdom Metazoa; phylum Chordata; class Mammalia; order Chiroptera; family Vespertilionidae; genus Pipistrellus; species Pipistrellus kuhlii. Next base: position 25,128,521 of record NW_023425449.1, read on the forward strand.
TTAATGCTGTGCAGTTATCACCTTGAAATTCTTTGTAATTTTATCTTTGGATTTGTGTTTTGTAAGTGAAGATAGATAGGAGCATGCTTTAGGGACTTGGGACCTCTCTGTTGCCTCGGGATGGGTTCGCTCTACCCCTTGCTCTCTGGTCCTGCCCAAGGAGCACTGCTGCCTGCCCTAGGAGATAGAGGGGTGGACACACGGAAGGTGGGGTCAGACCCTGTGCTCTGAGACATGGAGTGGGCTCTATGCCTGTGAAAGTCTACACACACCTTGCAAGTTGCCCCTGCCCAATCAACATGACATTAAATAGCAAATAAAAACCACCAGGGCAAGTAAAGGGATACCATTGAAGAAAAGTCTCTTTTCCCTTCTTTCTTGTCCTTTCAAGGTTCTTAACATTTGCATTTTGCCCAGGCCTGAAAATTATGTAGGCAGATTTGGTAGATTTTATTGGGTGTTATGAGTTGTTGGGATCCATTTTCTTTACTTTTATATCTTAAGCATGAAAAGTAAATATAGTTTTCCATCTAATATTCAAAATACACAAGAATTTTATAACTCCTACATAGAATTTGTAATTTACTATATATATATATATTTGTAATTTACTATATATATTTTAGAGGCCCTATGCACAAAAATTCGTGCAATAGTAGGCCTTCCTTTCCCCAGTTGCCAGCTAACCTGAGACCCGAGCTTCCCTCTCTCTGGCCACCCACAGGCACTGGGACCTGGGCCAGCTTCCCCTGGGCTACCAGCAGACACTTAAGACCCAGGCTTCCCTTCCTTGGGGTGGCCACAGGCACCAGGGACTGTGGCAGCTTCTCCCAGGCCAGGCCCCAGCTTTGTCAGAAAGGACATCTGGAATGACGTCCAGTCTATCTGGTCTAATTAGCATATTACCCTTTTATTAGTGTATATATATATATATATATATATATATATATATATATATATCCATTTCTGTTTCCTGGCTCCGAGAGTGCTATGGGGGAAATTACATCCACCTTATGCAGAGAAATAAGTGGGTGACTCAGGGTTTTTACACTGAATAATTGGCTAAACGGGGGCTTGAACATAGGTGCTCTAATTACAATTACAGTTTTCTTCCCAGTAAATCGCAACCCGCTTTAAGAAGGCATCATCTTGGTTGTCATGGAGGAAGCTTTTACGTCCCACATTGGCTATGGGATTTCCACATTGCTTCTTCAGGACAGCTGCGTAGTGGATACAAGCTTGCCTAACATGTTTTATTCACGTGGCACTTTGGTGCCAGTTTTACAGTGTTTTCAGCCACAAGCAAAGAAACAAGTAGCTGAAAGTGGGTAATTAGGATTGCACTGGGAGTTCTGAAAGTGGGTGGAATGTCCTTAAAATCGGAACATCTGGCTGTTACACTCCGTGAGCAATAAATGATTAAAGCATTGCTGACACCGGTTAGCAGAAATATGTTCCAAAGCTCCGGTTTATGTGATTTTTGTGTTTAAAAGGGCCGATGGAAAAAAACATAAAAGTAATATAAAATGTGACTAAGCCACATGGCTTGCCTCCCCCTTGTCAGGTCCTCCTGTTTAGTATTCTGTGTCGCACACTGAAATGGGTGCTTAGTAAGATGGTGCTCTGATTGCCGCTGGGTCTGCAGTGCCCCCAGGCACATCCACAGGTCCCTCCTCAGTAAGTCACTGAGTCACTCAGGCTGCACTCTGAGAACAAGGATATGATTGCCTTTCTTCTCATGGTGCTGCCTTCTCGTTAGGTATACATACGGAGACACTCGACTCATTTCCCCCCTGTGTGCTCCATTAGCAGGACCAAAAGGCAAGTTACGACAAAATTTTAATTTTATAGTAATAACAATGCTGAAGGCAAATAGTGGAGTAGCTTGGTTCCAAAATTACCTTTTCCCCCTTAATTTGCTGTTTATTTCAGGGTACTCACAAACACTGTTGAGTGCTGTTTACGCTGTTTCTTTACAGAAGGCAGTGAGAAGTGTCCCATGTACAAAATAACTGCATAAAATCAAAGGAGTGGGCTGTCCCCGGAGCTCTTGAGCATCACCTTCTTATTCAGAAGAAGAATTTGGAAGAGGGAAGGCAGGATGGGGGAGGTGGAGGAGATGGAGAAGCGGGAGAGAATCAACCAAAGAACTTGTATGCATATATGCATAACCCATGGACACAGACAATGGGGGTAGGTGGGGAGCTAGAAATGGATCAATAGGGGGGAAAAGGGGACATATGTAATACTTTCAATAATGAAAATTAAAAAAAAAGAATAAAAAGGTTTGATTTTGCCCACAAAGGAGAGTGGAAAACACAAGTATGGTAAATAAAATTCCTTGGAATATAAAACAAAATGCTCAGAATTTGGAGCTACTGATCTGTAGAGACAGACAAGTTTCAAGGTAGGATCATAATTAATTATTGGGGACCTGGAGTTGGTAAAGGAAAAACAATTTGGCCTGGCCTTATGGGATTTTGGAGATTGAAATAGAAAAGACAACATATAGTAAAGAAGTTCTGAGACTTGCCAGTGGTCTTAGCAGGTTTGATTTTTGTTTGCTTGTATTTTCCCCCCTCTCTCTTATTTTAATATAGTTATGAAATGCTAAAGGCTCTCAGCAAACAGAGTTGATGAAGGAGGAATCAAATCCGGTGTTAGGTTAAAGTAAGCCTGGTTGATAACAGAGGAGTACTTTGGACAATTAATTAAATGCCTTTCTCTGGATCAAGGATTTCTGTGCTCATGCCTGCCCATTTAGATAAAGAACAGCACTTCACCTGTGTTCTCACCTCCACCCACAGATGCACACTGTGCATACTTTTATTATAGCTTTATGGAAAAGTAATTTAGCAGAAAATCATACAGGCAGTCAAAGTTAATACGATCTGCATGAAAAGCCCGTAAGTTGTTCTTCTCCCAGGCTTTGTTACTGATGTCTATAGAACAGTGTCTGCCCAGGCTTCCCCCAGCTCTGCCAGGTAGCCAGCTGCTCCTGCACATGCACATTACCTCTCCTGCTTCAGCCAGGGCTCCTAAGCACTCCTACCAGCCCATCCAGGGAGCCAAGCTCAGTTCTGCTGCATCTTCAGTGCGCCACTTGTCTCTCTGATTGTATGAGAGATTCTGTCCACGACTAGGACAAAGAGAAGTAGCATAGAAAAAGGGGCTTTTCTTTGAGTTCTTTCCCTTTGTAGTACACAGCTTAATTTATGCAGAGGTACAAGAATGCCACTTCTTTATTCTCCAAATGACTCCTTGCTCTTAAGGCCTTGGTTCCTATTATGAGAGTGGGACATGGGGTGAGTGGGGATCTAGCTTGCCAATTAAAGTAAGCCAGTTTTTTTGTAACCGAAAAGAATCTCTTCAATTCAAAATTAAACTCCCAGTTAGGATCTTTTTTTCTTCCTTCCTCCTTCCCAGGAATCACCTGTGAACCATAGAGCTTGTGTTTTCTGTGACTGTGAGCCCAGTACCTTTCCTGGAGATTTGCTGTCTTCTGCAGAATCCCGCTGGGCCCAGTACCTTTCCTGGAGATTTGCTGTCTTCTGCAGAATCCCACCAGGTCACCGGGTGGCCTGCACTGATGTCTGCTGAGGTATGCTGGCATTGCTCGAAGTTTGGGGGTATCGCGCTGGTTGCCATATTAAAGTTTGTGGTTGCTGCCCAAGTGGTCCTGGGGTTCCCACACTCTTGCTGCTCTGAGCCCAGTCCACCTGTAGGCCACTGGTTCCCTCAGCTCCTCTGATCCTTTCATGGGGTATGTGGAAATGTCTGTGCCCCTGGCAGGAAATACCCGGGCCCTGATTCCTGGGAATGATTTAGCACGCCACCCAAACATGCCAGTGCTGCTCTGCTCACTGCATGCCCAGGGAGAGACATTGAGAAGCTGCTGACCTCCTTGGGTGATGCTGGGGAAGCGGAGCTGGAGCTGTTCTGTTCTCAGAGTCCTTCCTCATGCTCTATTGGGGTGTGCTTTTCACTTCCTCATAGAACTTTCCATTCTGAGGGGGACAACCATGACTGGCTCCATGGCATCTGTATGGAAGTATCCTGTAGCCACTTGTCCTGATTGAGGGTCCATAGATTCTGAAATAGCAATAGCCTGATGGAGACTAAGCACAAGTCTTTGTTCAAGAAGAAAAGTGTTCCTCAGAGAAAGGGCAAATTAATTAGGTAAATGCGTAGAGAATATATTGTTTACATGTCCAAGAGAACAGGTTCTTAAATGCTGTACTTCAGAATCAGCCTCACGTGTACATAGCTGATGTGCCAAATTTACAGCATCTTACTCTAGTGTAAAAACAGTCCACTAATGAGCTGGTGTAGGCAAGATTGTGGACATATGCTATTTCATTCCTTTTGAGCTTCTGAAACAGATTACCATATACTGGGTGGTTCATAAACAATAGAATCAATTCTGGAGGCCAAAGAAAGACTGAGAAGTCCAAGATCAAGGCAAAGAGGGATTTGGTACCTGGTGAAGACCTGTTTCCAGTCTTCTTTCAGGATCCTCACATGGGGAAAGGGAAGGAGGAGCTCTCAGGGGTGTCTTTTATAAGGGCACTCATTTCATTCATGAGGGCTCCACCCGCGTGAGGTAGTCACCTCTCAAAGGCCCCACCTTCAAATACCACCCATTGTATATGCTGTAGTGGGATGTGCCTGGACCTTAGAATTTTCAACTCAGAGTTTGTGCAGTTGTTTGCATAAAACTTCAAGTTCAAGCATAACTAAAAAAAGAGAATTAGGACAAAGTCTGTCACACAACATCTGGGTATTCAGGCCATCATCCACTTAAAATAACTGTCAGCTCATTAGCAGCAAATAGGAGATGACTGAAGAATTCTAAAACACTCTGTTGCTAGCAGAGTATTTTCCATTCTCTTGTAATATTTGGTATCTATAAACTCAGTTTGCATTAGTCAATGGGCTGATTCAGAAGACTAAGAAGATGATACAGTTGCATCTACTTGAATCACCACTATAATAAAATTCCTCATCCGCTTTTGAAAAGCATGAGTATCTGCAGTGAGCAATTGAAAAAAAATGCATAATTCAAAACACTTTGTAAACTATAAAGCACTAAACAAATGTGAAGTCTTATTATAATAAAGTAAGTTTTTTTGGTCTTTTTATTGGGTATATTTTATAATTTCCTAGAATGTAATGTAAAAAAATACAGGTCCACAATGTCACAATCCAAGAACTTTGTATATTTTTGCTCTAAATTAATTTTGTAGATTTATTTTCAGTTTAAATATCCAAAACAGTCTCCCCCATCACACACACACACACACACACACACCCCTCTCAACTGGGTTAATTATGCTACTAAATAATGAAGACCAAAATGATTATTTTCAAAACAACGTAAGATTGCACAACTACCAATTCCTTTCCATATTCACTTAAAATAAGCATTACATTTCTATTTTTTATGTACCCATAATGGTTGCCTGTTAGCAATATCAACAGAAAAAGTATGGTTTAGCCTCAAGTCAACATTTTTAAGAACTGAAAGAAATAATTGAACATAAAGTAAATGTTTGGGTAGAGCAGCCAGAAACACTAAGTATAGGTAGCAGGTGCAATGATTTCATTGTGTTTAACACTTGACATGGTTACCCTTTTCCCAAGAAGCATCTATTAAGCCTACTGAAACAGCAGTCTATTCACCCGCCCCGTGAAGTTGACTGTGGGAGTAACCAGATGCCACTGCTGTGGTTGGAAATTGCAAGTATTTTGAGATTCCTTATCTTTTCACTGAAACCAAAAGGTTCTTCTGTAGGTGGAGGACCAAATGCTATGCAGAAGACATAGCTGCAAAGGGCAGTTGATATTGATTGACACTGTTATATTAGGTAGTTCATAGCTTATTTTAGGTGCATTTATGCACATAAACTATTTTCATGTTGAATGTAAAGAAAACAAGTTTAAGCTATTTATTTAAATGTCTGGTTTCTAAACCTTCACACCTAAAAAAATATATACAATATTAGTTTTATTTATTCAGTCATTAAGATCTTTAAAATTGAGAAACACTCATACATTCTGGTAGAGTAAATTGATATTTTAGTCAGTAGGTAAGGAAACCCAGAGGAAAATAGGAACCCTGTTCTAGAAACCTAGCCCTGTCTCTTATGCTGGCTTTGAATCCCCCTGCTTCCCCCCCCCCCCCCCCCCGAACTCCCCCCTCCACACACACACACAAAACAAAAAACACAAAACAAAACTAAATACAATTTATATGTGCTTCAGGGAACAAGCAAGCATACATACAGATGAAAACAAAACAAAACAAAACTATGACAAACAACAGCACAAACCCCAAGAAACTATAAAGGTCTTATTTAGCACTTAAGGGGAAATAAATACAGTTATTCAATTCATTATTTAATTTTGATAGTTTGGAAATAAACATTATGCAAAAATCTCACTTGAATTGGAGGTGTCATTAAGCTGAGAGGAAAAATGTAAAGTTCCATAAGTAAGTATTTCTTTTGGGGGGCAAATGGAAAAATTAAGTTTTCTAGTTAAACATTGTTTACAAATGCCCTAAAAGACCCATGCTATTGAGTATAGAGAATAGCTCTCTATCATCTGCAGAAGCCACAACTTTCATTTGGATAAAATGACTTGTCCTAACTTTTAATCATCTAATGAATCAGTTATGACCTGAATGAAAGTCCAAATACATTGGACAATAAATTGGAAATTATGGCACACTTTTGTATAATTATGTCCATCTGATGAGAAAAGGGCTTTCATATTTTGCCTGAAAACTGACATGAATTGACACATGACATGACCATAGGAGACCCTAAAAGTTGGGAAATCCTGATTTTTAGTGACCTGACAAAAACCATTCATGGAGCTCTCTTCTCTCTCTCCCTCCCTCTTCTTCTTCTCCTTCTCCTTCTTTTGCGTGTTCCTGAATCTTATGTATGTCTTCCAACATCATCTTGATTTTATTTTATTTTTCTAAAAACTACTTGAATGAATAGAAACGAACTCTTCCTTCTTCTGAAGCAAATAGAGGAAAGCGGGGGGAGAAATTATTTTATTTAAAAAATATTTTATTTATTTCAGAAAGGAAGGGAGAGGGAAATAGAGATAGAAACATCAATGATGAGAGAGAATCATGGATTGGCTGCCTCCTGCACTCCCCCTATTGGGGATCAAGCCCACAACCTGAGCATGTACCCTTGACTGGAATTGAACCTGGGACCCCTCCAGTCCGCAGGCCGACGCTCTATCCACTGAGCCAAACCAGCTAGAGCATAACCATTTATTTATTTATTTATTTATTTATTTATTTATTTATTTATTTTTATTTATTTTGTTAACTTACTCCTTTCATTCCCTTTTCTCTTTGCCCCTCTTGTTCTCTCTAATTTGGATTTATTAGCGAGGTGGAGATGAAAGCGCAGAAGGAAAGGGATACACAAGGCAGAAACTGCAGACATTGTTTTCTCAAATGGCTGCCATGCTTCATTGTGTTGAAAAGCCCCCGTGTGGGCACCACTGGCACTCTGCCCACACACCTGGCTACCCCGAATCTCCCTGAAGCTGCAGTGAGTGGTTCTGGCATACTGACAGCTTTCCACTTCAAGCTTAGTGTGTGTGTGTGTGTGTGTGTGTGTGTGTGTGTGTGTGTGTGTGTTTTCTGGCCAACGGCTTCTTCCAACATCTTCTCAAGCCACCGACCCGGATGGTGAGGATAGTGGTCAAGGGAGGGAGCAACTACCACGGGGAGCCCTCCCCATCCTCTAGGAATCATTGTGAGGGATGTTCGGTAAGGTTTCTGTTTGGTCTCCAGTAGACTGAGTCCCAGTTGCCCACAGTGGTAACCAGCGTGTTCATGTGTAGTTATTAAAACTTCTCCTTCTTTTATGCTTTACCCACTTGCTTTGCTGTACTTCCCGAGGTCACCTTCTAACTACTTGCCCTCAAGTCCTTTGATAAGAGTTTGCTGTAGGGGGAACCCATGTTGAGATGGTCACTCTACTGATTATCACTGAACACACAGAGGCTTGGAAACATTCCTTAAGAATGAAGTTCACATTTCACAGATATGTACATTTTAATGGGGTTTCCTAGTATTTCACAGTTACACAGTGCTTTGTGGTTACCTACAAGCCTCCAGGCATTATTTAATTTTTTAAAAATATATTTTATTGATTTTTTACAGAGAGGAAGAGAAAGGGATAGATAGTTAGAAACATTGATGAGAGAGAAACATCGACCAGCTGCCTCTTGCACACCCCCTACTGGGGATGTGCCCGCAACCAATGTACATGCCCCTGACCGGAATCAAACCTGGGACCCTTCAGTCCGCAGACCGATGCTCTACCACTGAGCCAAACCGGTTTCGGCGGGCATTATTTAATTTGATTATCAGAAGTTAGTAGTGCATGCTATAGTTACTTTTTTTTTTTCCATATAAACCAACAGGTTCAGAGAGGACAAATGACCTGCCTAAGATCTCAGAGAAGATCTAGAAAGAAAATCCAAATTTCTTTCTACTGTGTACGTGTGAAATGCTATTCTATAGTTAGACCATTTGTCTTTTATTGTTAAACTTATGGAAAGAGAATTTTACAAACTTTAATTTAATTGTGCCTGCTGTCATTACAATTGGCTCTCCAGTTTAGGCCTCCAAAATTGTAATACATTTGTTTCCTTCTTTTTCCAGTGGGGAATACAAATGTGCCATTTAGTGTTCTAAACCAACAGTGATGGGCATGCCTGTTACATGCGGTGAGTAATATGATTCAAAGGTGAGTGGTCTAATATTTGGAAATAGCTCATTAGGTGGGAACCTCAGTAACATAGTTGTGTGCTGACTCCTTTCTCCCTTGTTCCCAAAGCAACCCTCTAGGGGAGATGGGATGGGGGTGGATGGGGTGGGAGTTGCAATGAAAAGATGAATTATGTTTAGCAAAAAAGCAAACCTTGGATGATTCATTTTAGATTGCCTATAAAGGCTGTCATATCACAAGAAAGCCTATTCTCATAAGACTCCCCGACACACTCTGCAGGATATTAAAGAAAAATTTCTTCAAGATAAACACTTCATCTTTGAATAAAGCGTAGCACTTATCTTACTGAAAAGACCAATTCATCAGGTTGGCAACTCTTACTGCAGAAGCCTGGGGTTAACATTACAGTGAAATTTTCAATGCTTTCCTAAATAGTTAGGAGATAAAAATTCAATGTGTAGCTAGAAATGCAAATCGCTTGCATTCTGTCCAAGGTATTGCATAGTTTATGCTATAGTTTATCCCCAGCTTTAAATGAGTATAAAGCTCACCTAAATCCCTTAAGTTTCATAACACTGTTTATTTTAAAGGTAGCTTTGGTAACCTCTGAAACTATATGGTCACTGTTGACAACATTTCCAAAATGAACCATTAGCATGTTTAGCTTCCTGGTTGGATTTAAGCTGAAGTTTGGGTTTTGTAGTGAGGAGTTACAGTACAAATCACAAAGAACCTAGAAATAAACTTAAGTGTTCTACAAGAAAAGAGCAACACTCACTTATCAATAACTTCATTACAGAGAACTTGGATAATACCTGGAGACTTCTGAATTTTTGTCAAAATCTTTCTAGGATATATTGGCCTTTCTCATCCATGGGTCTTAAGATCTATATGCATCTTTCTTTAACACAAAAATATTTACATTATTATTATTTTTTATATTTAAAAATTGAAGCTATTCTCTCTCTCATTACACACACACACACACACACACACACACACACACACACACACACACATATATATAATGCAAATTAGGCCAGGACTCCATAATGGTCATAACCAGATGGGAGGAGGTTGTGTGCACAGGTGAGGTCCAGATCAGATCAGAGATGGAGACAGAGGCAGGGGGGACTGCCTGAGCTGGCATGGTGGCTCAGGAGGCCTCAGGGTGGACACAGGCAGGGGGCCCAGGGGACAATGTGAGTCAGGCTTGGGTCCCAGGCCCCTGTGGGGTGGCTCCTCACATAGCAGGAGGCGGGGCACCTCCTCGTATGATTTCATTCGGTCACTGGGCCTCTAGTTGTCATATAACAGCATTAATTTCAGGTGTACAACATGATATTTGAATATATTGCAAAAAGATCACCACGATAAATCTAGTTAATCCATTTATCACACGAAGGTACAAAATACTTTTCTTGTGATGAGAACTTTAAAGATCTACTTTCTTAGCAAATTTCAACTATAGTATTACTAAATATAATAACCACGCTACACATTAAATTCCCCAGGACTTATCTATTTTATAACTGGAATCCTGTACCTTTTATTTCTTACTTTATTTGTGGTATTATAATCAAATCAGGAGTAACTCCTCTTTCTGTTTCTCAGCATTGTATTCCTATTCTCACTTTATTTTCCAATTATATGTTTGTGTAAAATAATGTAAAACTACAGTTGTCACTTTCTAGCTCCAACTGACTTTTGATATCAACCTAACACAAAAGGGTGGAAAATTGGAATAAGTATACAAATGATTCAAATATACTTCCATGGACATAAGCAGGTAATTGAATCAAATATTTTCTTTCAATTTTACTATTCCAGATAATTGCTTAATTTCTAAAATTAGTTTTCCTTGACTAGACGTAACCTTCTTGAAAACCATGTAAACATTCTCTTTCCACTCTTGTACATGCTTTGGCTAAATGATGTATTTTCTTCATGTTGCAAGTATAGATTGCATAAATTCCATTTCAAAGAAAAAGAATTCTAAAATCTCAGCTGCTGGGTTGGGAGTTGATTTCATTTGTATATACCCAGTAATTCATTCTGAACTTTGGAGATGGTAATTTTAGGCCCAAACTTACATAAATTTTATCATTAACACAGACAAAAATACTTGGCTATTTTTGTTTTGTTAACGTTATTTTTTTAAAAAAATTGTTGTTTTTGTTGCTTGTTTGGGGTTAGGAATGTGAAGAAGGCAATATTTTGTGACTTATTTCCTTTACTGTGAAAGAGATTTTTATTTCTGGAAAACATAAAAGAGAAAAGAACGTTTTAATGGAACATTTCCAATTTCTCTTTTAATCTGAAGTCAGGGAATACTTCTAAAAATAGGTTCAGATTTGACATGTATAGTTGTGTAGGAGCAACTAAACTTGGGCTGAAGACTTAATGAGTCAGTGTGGAAAATACATTTTCTACATATGAAGAAAATAGAAGATTTCCATTTATATTAATAATTAACTTAAAAATTCAAGAAATTCAAATTGTCAGTTATAAAATTAGTTATGGAGAAAAAAAAATTAAATTTTTTTCTGATTTTTTCTACTATTCAAAAAATGAAATAAATCTTATAGGGATAAGCTGTTTTTTATACATACAAGGGTGTAATTATTTGAAGTTTTAAGTCAGAAGATTAGAGTTAGTACCTACAATTCCTTTCTCTCAATACTTTCATTTGCGAGACCTTGAATTAGCAATGTTTTATTCACTTGCAATATTTCACAGGATCCAATTTCATTTCTAATCCTACCTCTTGGATTTATGTTTTTGAAAAATCCCACTTTTGCATTTGTAATTTATCGATTATTCTTATAAAAAGGAAGAATTTTGAATTTTATCTTTTGACAGGTAGAGTGTCTTGGAATGAAAGAATTAACATTGATTGTCAGCATAAATGTAAAAGTCTCTAAGGACTTCTTTTGAAGAAGAATGCTTTGGCATTTTTCAAATGAAGACTAAATTCTGTATTCAGATCAGATGTGAAAAATATTAGCAATGGCTTATCAGACAGAGTTATTTTTTTCCTCTTACTGACTAATCCCTTCTGTTATGTAAAAGGAATGAACATAACAGAAGCCAAATTGTCCTGAGCCTTGAATCCTAACAATACCTTCAGATAAAGTGCAGCAGTGGGAGCCATTCGGAGGCAGCCACAAAGATCATGGGAATGATAAAGGCAAAGTTAAAAATAAAGTTTCTTAAACAAGACACAGTCACAAGAAAGCATTAATAATTGGTCTTCATTAATATAAAAACTACTGTATGACTTCAAACAACATCAGAACACACCTAAAGACCAAAGACAAGTTGGAAGATATTTGCAATGAATGTAAGAATTAATAGTATATGTGTGTGCATATATAACTTATGCAGATTCCTACAAAATGAGTAAAATATATTTGAAAAGTAATTTTAAAATGTAAGATAAAGAAATAGTTAATAAATATTTAAAAATATTTTTTCATAACCAAATTATTGCAAATTCAAGTTTCAGAGAAAACTCTTCACTAACTAGATCATTTAGAAAGAATGCTATCATGTGGTAAAACAAACGCTTGAAATTGGTACAATATTTTTTGTGGTCATTTAGACAAATATAATTAATCTAGGAAATTATGTTCATTATCAAGATTTTAAAAGTTATAGATCATAATACACTATGTGACAGGGTATTTCTAAAAAGGAAGAAAGAAAAAATAGACATATTTATTTCCTACAGGTGAGGAGAAAAAAGATTGAAAGCCTTAAGTCAAAATTCAGTGACCAGTTATCATTGGATTTTTAAAATTTTTCTTATTTAGTTTTTTGTGTGTGTGTCTACATTTTCCAACTTTTCTTTCTTTCTTTTTTTTTTTTTTTTTTTACAATAAATTTATATTCTTTTTGCAATAGGGAAATAAAATAAACATAATAAAACACCCTTAAAGATTAAAATAAGATTAGTGTTTTCTACCATTTATCATAACAATTCCACTTCTAATAACTTTTATAAGAAAATAATAGATATGTGGAAAACATTTTATGTAACTGTTCATCAAAATGTTATTTAAAATAGAGAAAATATGGGAAACATAAATGCCCCATCAGGAATGGTTAATGAATCATGGTACCTCCATGCAATGGAATTATTATTCTTATTAACATAAAAAAACCAATATGTCATGGAGTAAATGCAATATAGTAAGATACCCATTATGAACAACAAAGAAGCATTTACATATACATAAAAGAAAAAAAATGAGTGAGTAAGTACACATATGGAGTTCACTGTCTGTCTGTCTCTTTTACCACCCCTGACCTACCCCCATCACATACACCCTTGCCTATGACCTGTAAATATACACACATTCAGAGAGACCAAACTGTTCATAGTGTTTATGCCTTCTTGGTGGGGATTATGAATGGTTTTAATTTTCTTTTTTATATGTGTTTGTATTCCCTAAATTCTCCTCACTGAATACTTACCACTATTTTAAAACACCCAGACTACACTTAAATGTCCTTAATTCCTGACATAGGGTTAATGGTGCTAAGCAAAGAAGTATACCATTACATAAATGTATTGCTATTAAATTATTGTATTTTCTTTTTCCTGCAAGGTCCACATTAAAAATAAGTTCCTCTTGCTCTGACTGCTCAGCTCTCACTGTCCTCCCCGCCCCCCTTCTCCCTCAGCACTAACCCTCAACCCCCCCTCTCCACCCTGCACCCCTGTCCCACCCCCTCTCTCCCCTTTCCCACTTAGGTTTAGCACAAACTGCACTTTAAAAAAATTAGTTTTAGATTCATTTTCATGGAGGATTAAGAGAATATTTCTTCATGATTATCACCTCATAAAGACTATACTTACTGAAATGCCAATTGCACAGGGAAAGACAAGGCAACTAACTAGGAGCTCTAGGATTCTCTGAGCATTTCTAGAGGTCATAGGGGCAAAAAGGTGGACACATCTACATGGAGAGATTGAGTTAAAGGTTTTATGTTTTTTTTAAAATTGAAACTAGATTGAACATCTTCTCAGGAATGCTCTCCTATAAATGTGCAAACTTTTCATAGAGATTACTTTTTAATGGCTCCTTTGTGATACTGCTACCTCTGGGTTATCTCTCTTTATCACTTGGGTCTGCAGTAATGACATTATCTTTGCAAACACAGTGCCTAGATCAGAAATGAGTAAACATTTCATTTTATTGCCACCTCACTATGCAGTGCTACATTTTTTCAGCATGTTCTTGAAATACTGGTTATTTCCTACAAATCAAACTTTATTTTTTGAGAAGTTTCACTTTCCAATATATTACTTTGCTATAGCATACTTTTATTATACTAGAACCAAATGTCACTCATTTCTAAATTATAAAATGGAAGATTTTCAACCGCTGCTATCTTCAAAGCAAAGAGCTGTGCAAATAACTTTTAATTAGATAAACCACATATAAAATTGGAAAATGAGAAAGAAAAATTATGTAGTTCCATCTTCCAACCAGGAACAAATAAACATTAATGCATTTCCTTCTTTTCCAAACACTATTTCTTTCTGCAATGGAATTTTGGTACTTTCTTAAAAATAAAATTGTTTCAGAAATTCAAAATATCTGTTTGATTTTTAATGTAAAATTTTGAATTGTTAACACCCAATATTGAAAAACAAACTCAGAATTTTCTAAAATTTATAGCTCGTCTAACAAAGCAAGAAGATTTCTAAATAACCTTAAAGAAGTATGGTTTTAAGCTCATACTAAATACTGGGTATTGGTTTCCCATAGGACCTTGTATATAGTAGGCTCTTTGTAAATGCCTGTTAATAGGTTTCAAGTGTACATGCCTATGATACATGATCTATATACTGCATTGTGTGCCCACTACACACAAAGACAAAATGCTCCATGCTTTTCTTTTATCCCCTCATCTTTCATGGTTCCCAGGAAGCTGAGCACAGGACACTCAAATTGAATATTAAATCTAAAAGCAAATTTTTTTGGGAAAATTCTTTAAAAATATATATATTTTATTGATTTTTTACAGAGAAGAACGGAGAGGGATAGAGAGTTAGAAACATCGATCAACTGCCTCTTGCACACGCCCTACTGGGTATGTGCCCCCAACCAAGGTACATACCCTTGACCGGAATTGAACCTGGGACCCTTGAGTCAAACCAGTTAGGGCAGGAAAATTATTAAGTTTCACTCTCACTGCCAGTACTATCCACAACAACCTTCCATTTTCATGTTCTACTCCAGGTTTCTTCCTCCTCCTCTTCTTCTTCTTCTTCTTCTTCTTCTTCTTCTTCTTCTTCTTCTTCTTGCCAGTTGATGTATTTAATTGGCATATTTCCCAATAATACTTTTTAATTTACTTATTTTGAAAGCTTTTATTTTCCCTCATCTTATCAAAACTCCCTCTATTATCAAAATAAGTTCCTCTTGTAGTCAGAGCAAGAGGAACTTATTTTTAATGTGGACCTTGCAGGAAAAAGAAAATACAATAATTTCTAACTCTATTAAAAATCGATGTTTCTAACTCTATTAAAAATATGATCTTTTAAGCAAGAGTATTTGGATGTTCTTGATGGTTTTTCATATATCTCTGTTAGTAGAGACACCAGGCTTAAAGTCCATGCAATAAAAACAATTTTATGAACAAAAGAGCCACAGAGTAAATTTAAGAGCCTAAGCCTATTAAAATGTTGCCAATAACACGAGGGGAGAGAGAACTTCTGAATTTGTATGGTGTCTGTCCACTGTCTCTCAAGCCCCAGATGACTAGATCCGATGGAAAACAAGCAAGTACAATTGGAACAGTTTCAGGGAAACCTCTCTAGCAGTACCTTTCCATCAAAGGCATGTGTTATGAGAGCTTCCTGCATCGTATGCCCTGCACTTGGCATTAGCTGGGACCCAGCTTCAGAGGAGCAGAATTAAGGTTAGGGTTAGGGTAAATTTTGTAAACAGATATGCAAAACATCTGCGACTTCCCAGAGATACCAACGGGACATTTGGCATCAGTCTGAGATTATTTTGGCAGATGAGGTGAAAACCAGTGAAAATAGGCTACTGCTCTTTGTGGAACCCCACCTGTGCCCCTTGACTGGTGAAGGAAAAAGGAAGATCCCAGTTTCACATAATCTACCCAACACACTAAAGCAACAACAACAACAACAATAACAAAATAACACATACACAGTCACCCCTCAGTCTGTGATTTACCCTTTTAGCATTGCTCTGCTGCATGGGTAAGCACAGAAGAATGCCTTCCTTTTACAAGTGCAGCTGAGCATAAATAACTCAACAGTAGTTCTGACAGTGGTGTTTTTTTCTGTGTTCAGTATTAGCACTAAACCCAGTAGCAGGTGGTGAGTTTACAGCTATGCTTTCTTATAAGCACTGTCATTGGTGAAGCCAAAGAAACATCACTGGCAGTTAGATGTAATCAACATTCACTGAATTGCTGTTTGGAGCAGTGCAGGGCCTGAGGTATAGGTGTACACATCTGGGCCTGGGGAATGGCATCTCTGGTTATTGCTGTCATTATTTTAGCTTCCAATCGTGGTTCTCTCTGAGCCTTCTGTGAAGGGCCAGTTGGTGCAAATAACTTAGAAAAGATACAAACATTTCTGAGGACTGCATTTGGTTCTGAAGTAGGTTTTGCATCTGGTATAGTAGTCAAGATCCACCATCGTTTCTCTCATCAATGTTTATGCCCATACAGGACTGTGCCAACCAGTTATAAAAGATGACTAAAGTGAAAGAAAGGTTGTCAGTAATCGAGAGTAGTGTTTGTCAAACTGCAACGTCCAGAAAAATCAGAGGAGGAGTCTTGTTAAAAATGCAGATTCTGACACAGTAAGTCTGGGGTTGGGCCCAAGAATTTGCATTTCTAATAAGCTCTCAGTCAAGGCTGATCCCAGTTTTAGACAAATGTCTAAGATGAAGTCTAGGGACTAAGAAAGAGTGCTGCTACCATATATGCCTACTCCTGAAGGTTTTCCTTTTCATGAAGAGGAACACCAGTTAATGTCACACACTCTTCTGGTCAAGGGGACAATTTGCATTGAGAATTATTCTGTGGCAATACTAAACTACAGAAAAATTTTATGTTGAAAAACCACATGTGCAATTTAATGTTGGGGGGGGGGTGAAGTAAGTAAAGATGAGTTTGGAGCAAGTAAAGCATGGCAATAGATACAGTGGAAATGAAAAAAAATTCTAAAATGTCTTCTCTGTTCTACACAGAGATTGCCATCTTTTAAGTAATGAAGGACGTTGCACATCCATATTTTACTACAAGCCAAATGTACCACCTATCTATGAGCTCAAATAACAAGCGATACACTTTCATGTTCAAATTCCATGGGCAGTGGTTCTTACCTATATTCCTTTGGGATTGCACAGGTGCCCCCCTCCCATTATTTCCAAGTGTGCCCCATATCTCACATACACTGAGTGGCCAGATTATTATGATCTCTGAATGCATAATAATCTGTCCATTCACTAATAAAAGAGAAACATGCAAATTAACCATCACTCCACCAGCCAATCATAGTGAGTATGCAAATTAATCCAACAAAGATGGAGGTTAATTTGCACACATAGGTGTAGAGCAAAGACTGAAGACAGTGTACAAGAAAGAGGGAGGGAAAGCAGAAAGTGGGGCAGGGTGGTGGCAGCAGTGGCAGGAGGTGGGAGGGAACCCACCTTGGCAGGCTTTGCTCCCTTCTCTGCTTCACT
Organism: Pipistrellus kuhlii; assembly: GCF_014108245.1. NCBI lineage: Eukaryota > Metazoa > Chordata > Mammalia > Chiroptera > Vespertilionidae > Pipistrellus > Pipistrellus kuhlii. Next base: position 25,146,030 of record NW_023425449.1, read on the forward strand.
CAGGCTGCAGGAAGCCCTATTCTTGCAGAAATCTTCCTGCAATGGGCCTCTAGTATATATATATAACAGAATTCTAGTGTATATATATATATACTAGAGGCCCAGTGGATGTACTCGTGCATGGGTGGAGAGTCCAGCCAGCCTAGCTGGGGGAGGGGACATGGGCGGTTGGCTGGCCTACCTGCTGAACTTCTGGTCAAGGGGACAATTTGCATATTAGCCTTTTATTATATAGGATATACACTGAGTAGCCAGATTATTATGCATTCCGAGATCATAATAATCTGGCCACTCAGTGCATGTTTAACTTTTCCCTTGTGTGTTTGGTTCTGGTGTCCTTATTGATTTGAGTCTAACACCTCATCCCTACCAGTGCCCTCTGCAGCCTTATGTGCACCTTGCTAGGCTGGCTCCTGGGAGTTCCAGAGCCTCAGGGCCGAGGGTGCAAAGGTTGGGATGTGATATTGAAGAGTGTCTTTGTTTCTTACTCCTGAAGGTTTTCCTTTTCATGAAGAGGAACATCAGTTAATGTCACACACTCTTCTCTCCTCGCTTCTCTCTTCATTCCAGGGGAGAAATGTGGAAGAAGAAAAAATGTGTACTAGTCTGGATTCTTTCTTTTCCCTGTATCTAGACAAGTGATTCTCAATGTGCTGGCTTTGAAGAAGCACATCAGCACACTGGGAGCTTGTTATCGAAATGTAAATTATTGGGCCCACACCAGACCTACAGAACTAGAAACTCAGGGTGAGGAGGGAGGTCCAGTGACCTGTGATTTAGACTCCTCCTCTGCGTGGCCTCCCCGTGCAGTGGTCCTCAAGCATTCGAGTGCATCAGAATCACCCGCCATTTCTGATTCTGGAGAAAGAACTGTCTTTAGGGAGTATGCATTTGCCAGTATCCTCAAGGTAAGCTTTTGCTTTCCTTCGACATAAGTTACACAAGGGCAATGCCTCTTTTCTCTTCATATAGCAAACAGATATGCATATCAGAAAAATTGAATTTCAAGCCCAAACAATGCCAAATTGAATTTTAGGCTCAAACACCCATTCGGAAGAATAACAAAAACATAATTTGTGAGAAAAATTCTATAGCTGTCGAGGAGTAAGGCCCCTCTTTCTGACCTAGCTGCAACGTAACCAGGAAGGAATGGGTTGTTTATTTTGAAAAATAACAGAATTCTGCACTTCTTTATGGGAAGGAATTTTTATGGGTAACATTAAACTTAAGTGCATGGCCTTGAAGAGACTCTAATTTCTGAATTTATTCTGCTCGTGAATCAGCTGTGTTTCTTTATTTATTGTAGAAAAAATTACAACCCAAACAGGACCTGCTAGGGATACAGTGAGAAAGAGGCCCTGGTAAATATCTATTATCCAGGCCACACGTGAGCAGTGTGCACATAGCTCACAGACTGGGAATCTTGGCACTTCCACAGAGAATGCACCTCCAGAAAACATTTAATTCATTCATCGTTTTCAGTAAACAACTCCAGAGACTTTGTTTTTGAGTATCTACTATGTGCAAAGCCTTCAGGTTATAAACATGATATTGTATAAGATATTTGGCTACATATGTAAAAGTGTTTTGTCAGTCATTCTTTTTTTAGCAATAATGTGTGCAATTGACCAATTGTATTTACATGTGCTATCTCAACCAGCTTTTCCAAGATAGCAGTCTATCTGCTTTCTATGGAGACACCGAATGAGGCTCAGGCACATATGGCCCTTGCTCCATTTAAAAAAAATCCTCACCTGAGAATATGTTTATTTATTTAGAAGGAAAAGGAAGAGGAGGAGGAGGAGGAGGAGGAGGAAGAGAAGGAAGAGGAGGAGGAAAAGGAGGAGGAGGAGGAGGAGGAGGAGGAGGAGGAGGAGGAGGAGGAGAGAAGCGAGATTCATTGATCTGAAAGTGCTCCAATCAGGATTTGAACCTGCAACCTTTTTAGTGCATGGGAACACTCCAACAAACTGAGCGAGCTCCTTTTAGATGATAGATGATAAATGGCATTATTCCTGGGAGTTCACGAATGTAACTGGAGGGGATTGAATGGTGGTTCCTCCCAAAAGGTTCACAGGTCTCCCCAGAACCTGTGAATGTGACCTTGTTTGGAGAAAAGGGGTTGGCTGGTGTAATTACGTTAAGGGTTTCAAGATGGGGTCATACCAGCTTCTCCCTGTGCGCTGAAGCCAGCCTGCACAGGCCCTATTCCTTCCCTTTCCCCCCTAGAGCGACCAGTGGAAACTCCTTCATAAACCTCTGTTTTCATAAACAATCAGGAGTCATTGGGACTTTATTTATTTGTTTATTTAACCTTTGGCCAGGGCTGTTAGGGAGTAACTTATTATTTTTTTTAAAGGATGATTTTAATTTATCCTAGAACTTGCTACCCTGCCTTCCAGGGAAAGACCTCACTAATTAATAAAATGCTTGCATCTCCTCTTGAATTTATCCCCAAAGAAACCAGCTTATCCCTACAATAAATCAGCACGTATTTATTGGGGAGGGGTATACTGTCATCCCCGTGGGCTCTAAGTCCAGTGACAAGTGTCTTTATAAGAGGAGGAAGAGACAGACAGAAGAGGAGAGAACGCAGAAGGGAGGGCAGAGTGTAGACGGTTGCTGCCACCAGCCAGGGATCACCTGGAGCTGCCGGAGGCTGGGACAGGCATGAGGGCGTCGCCCCCGGAGCCTTCCCAGGGAGTATGGTCCTGCGCCACCTTGATTCCAGACTTCTGGCCTTCAGAGATTCAAGAAAATAGACCTGTTGTTGTAAGCCACCAAGTTTGTGGTACTTTGTAAGAGCAGCACCAGGAAAGAAACATAGCAATTTGTTTCCTAAATTACTTTACTCTCCTTGACAACTCTAAGCCATGCTCTCTCATGACAAATATGAATCTGTCACCTTTCCCCTATCTCCTGATAGCAAGGACTGCTTTTTCACAACTGAGTGTCACCCTGGAGCAGAGACCGGGCTAATCTCTCTGTGTGGCTGACAATTTTAGTATGTGAGCTGCCAAAGCGAGCACAAGGACTCCTTTTTCAACAGGAGCCTATTCTGTTAATGGCCTTGCCAGTGAAGCATCTTTGAAGAAGAGATTGACATATCACAGAAATTTGGGGATATTTTTGTTGTTGTTGACACTGTTACAGATGTCCCCATCCTGCCTTGCCCCTGTCTACCCAGGCCTTCATCACTCTATTGTCCCTGTTCATGGGCTATGCATATACATTTATAAGTTCTGTGGTTAATTTTTTCCTATTTCCCCCCTCTTCATCCCCCTACTCCTCCCATCTGAGGTCTATCAGTCTATTCCATACATCCATGTCTCTGGACCTATTTTTTTCATCATTTCTGTTTGTTCATTAGATTCCACATATGAGGGATATCTATGCTACTTGTCTTTCTCTGACTGGCTTATTTCATTTAGCATAATCATCTCCAGATCCATCCATGCTGTTGCAAAGGGTAAGAGTTCCTTCTTTTTTTTTTTTTTTGCAGCCCTGTAGTATTCCATTGTGAAAATATACCCCCCCTCTTTTTCATCCACTCATCTAGTGATGGATACTTGGGCTGTTTAAGTACGTAATAGTCATGCAATCATCCCCAGAAGATAAAAAAATGAGGTGTGTGTGTATGTGTGTGTGTGTGTGTGTAAGAGAGAGAGAGAGAGTGTGTAAGAGAGAGAGAGAGAGAGAGAGAGAGAGAGAGACTTCTAATTAGTTGCTTGTAATTACTTGGCATTTCTAATTGACTTTATTCTACAATTAACTTTTAAGGTGATTACATATTTAAAGCAATCGTGCTGATTTCTTACAGAAGGAGATGTGTGCAGGCTTGGGAAGGGGTTGTGCGCTCATGCTGTTGCCACACCTCCAGGAGGCGTTAAGCAGGCTGGCATCACCCCGCTCCCAGCAGCACTCACCTTCCCTGCAGCCTAGACTGATCGCATGCCTGTTTCCTAAGACTTTAATCCCGGTGTGCTTTCTTTCCGGCAAGGTTCGCTGAGAAATACAGCTCTGCGCAAAGCCTTGCCCATGGCTTTTCACAATTGTCTTTTATTCAGCATAAACTGAAAGAAAAGCAAAACGGAGTGATTTTTCCTAAATACCTCATGCACAGTGTGCTACACTATATAATTAGGAACTTACCATAATAAGTGGATACAGGCTGATATTTTAATTGCACTCTTGGCCAGTCAACTTTGGAGGCACGTATTAGAGATGTAGAACATAAAAGCACATTAAAAACCTACTCAGCTCTTGCCTCATGCCTCTCATCGATGCGGGTGACTGAACTTCTGAGATGGATTTGCTGAGAAGGACACGGAAAGCTATAATGTGCAGATGACCCTTGCTCTCTACAGCCCAGGAAAACCGCACATAAATGATACAAGACAGGCTTCGCTAGTTCTTATATTTAAATGGTTTAAAGAATAAATGGACATCACAGCTATTTGTAAATAAAATGGCATGTGGTCTAAGAGTCTGAGAATGGATGCTTGACAGCTCATTTAGGTAAAGGTTTACTTGAAATGAAGTTGGAAGTAGGACCCTCCATTTAGTGTTTTCGAAGAGTCCACGGAACCGGTGGAATTTCCCCAGGACTTTAAATGAATGTTTACTTTTGAGGTGTTTCTGAGAGTAATTGCACCTAATTTTTTTTCCCCCTAGCACTTTTAGGAAATTCAAAAGTTTCTTAGACCTGGTGGAAGAAAAAAAATAGAAAAAATAGTTTTGCTTTTTCATCTCTGCCTGAAACTTCTTAATCAGAGCCACTTGGCTAGCCATAGATTCTGAGCATCTTCCCTCATTAGGATCACGCAGGCTGTGCTGTGACACCCGAGATGATAATGAATCATCATTTCTTTCTGTCCTCCTGAGTGGACAGATGAGAGCCTTCTCAGGCTGTTCTCTGTTGAAGTGCCCTCTGACCCACTTGATAAAATTGTTCAACACCTTAGAAGTTACACTTGTCATTTCTGTGGGTGATGCAGAGCCTCATTGTCAAATGGCACGGTGTGTGTGTGTGTGTGTGTGTGTGTGTGTGTGTGTAGAAAGCTATTTACTTATTAGCCAGGGGCCAACATTAATTCTAAGGCCCAAGATATGAACTCTAAATAAAATGTCTCTCCATATTTGAATAGGTCATCACTGACACTGAGGCTATCTATGATGTAGAAAGGCCATGACTAACAACTCAGTTCCACACTTATCTGTACTTGAAGACTGTCTCTTGGGTCTTAGTTGGAATTCACGTCAATTCAGAGAAATCAGCATTAAAAATGAGTAGGTGTTCAGGCACAGTCTAGTGAGACATAGAGACATTTTCAAAAAATGAATACCAAGTGGAGTATGACAAGTGCTTTCATTGGAAAGACACTAGAGTGCAGGCAGGAGAGTGGTAGACAAGATGAAATCTAACAGGATGTCTCAAGAAAGATGATGAAGGTGACACTTGAGTTGTAGTTGTAGAACAGGGGAGTGGTTAGGATTTTGGTAGGAAAAATGGAATAAGAAAGGCATCCCAGAGTTGAAAGTTTACCACAAAATGGGCTGATAGATCACAATAAAACCAGAGAGAAAGGTAACATTTACAGACATGGGGAAACATTCTTATTCTGTTTTAACTCTAGGAAGCATAAAGAGCAAGCAGCCCCCACCTAAGGGCCAAGAAATGCTCAAGAACTGTCCTTATGTCCTACAGTCTACAGAACTGCACGTTATTTGTAAATCTGTTCCATGAGCTACATCTCCAACCAAAGGTTCTGTTGGCTCTTTACCTTTTAGACTATTTCAATTCTAGTAATTTCCTACTGATGGGTTACTTGGTTCAACTCTTAAATGACTTCTTGCAGATACATTGTCGAGGTGAGTCAAAAGTATCAGAGGTGGCTGAGAGGAAAAATAAATAAAAACCTTTTCCAAATTTAGGACACCATTTCAGAAGATTGTTGAAATTATTACTCTAAAATGTCTTTCTTATTTATTGAGATGAAGTTGAGGGCATTTTGATATTTCAAAAAATTGAGCTAATTCTTTGAAAAACCATATTACTTACTTTTTTCTATTTATTAAACTGTCATAAAGCATTTTATAATTTTTATATTTCAATTTTTTTAACTAACTAGGAAAATGCCTGTCTATTACACTCTATAATGAGACAGTTTTATTTCTTTTCTGGGATCCACTTGTGAGGAGGCATTAACTTGGAAGGTAGTTTGGTCTTAGGAACATGAAGGCAAGAAACAGATTTGTTCCTATATTGTTCCTATCTTTGTGTGACTTTGGGTAGAAATAGCACCTACTTGTGCTTCAGTTTCTTACCATTCTTTTTATAAGAGGGAAGATGTTAAGTAATTTGTATCTCTAGTTATCTCACTTGGTTGAAGTGGGAATAAAGGGAAGTAGGTAGATGAGAACAAGTTAGATAAAATTATTTTGCTTATTGCAACCATTCTTCAGTAAACTCTTGATGACCCTGTGAAGGATACAGAAAGTTATTTGGGGAAGTCTACTAGCAAATACATGGTTTTATTCTGACTCTTAACCTTTGTGTCTGAAGTGATGTAGGTTTTTGATAAATTAAAGGATGAGAAATAGGAGCAAAACCCCTTATAATCACTCTTACTAGAAATAACGATGCCTACAAATTTTAAGGGGACATTTTACTCAAGGCATTAAATAAATGTCAGAAATCCAATTTTTTAAAAAAGTGACTTAACCAATTGTTACAAGCTTTCTTGTAGATTTGCTTACATTCTTAGTTTCTGAGAAGTTGTATGTGCCATAATTTCTACTTATATGCCCTGTGTCTTTGGCACACTGGGTAAATTTTATTGTGGTATTCTTCTTCTGACATATTATATGATGGACTATTTCTTTACTCCTTTCTACAGTCATTATTTTTTCTTTTCCTTCCTTCCTTTCTTCCTCCCTCCCTTCCTTTCTTTTTGGCTTCTTATATCGAAACTATATGTACTCTTCAAAATACTCTCAGTGCTTTCAAACTACAATATAACCTATGAGTCATCAAGGTGCACGAATGAGACATTTTGAGAATATTTGTTACATGCAGTTGGCAGAGAAAATAGAGCGAAGTACAGGTTGTATTAAGAATCATCATGGAGAAAACAGCCCAAACCCCAGGGCATTCTCGCCTACCCAGAGTTGTGCTCATACCTCCACCTCAGCAGATATTGCCAAGTTTTTATTTGAGTAAGTGATATTCTAAATCACTTTATAGGATTTTGTATTAATTAGCCCAGGATAATGTTTAAATTTTATTGAAAAACTATAGCACAACTCTATGAAATGAATAGTCGTTAATTTTAAATCAAATTGTACCATGCATGCAAATAGAGTAAATTATGTAGTTGTCATATATTGTGTCATATGTGGATCCAGAGACAGAGGGTTTTTCACTTTACAGGTAGCTCAGATTAGAATATGTTAACTGGGGCAGAGAGTGGCCCTATTTTGGTTATGATTTGGTTATTCCAGTGACTCAGGCTCAGGGTAGCTGATGAATTAAGAGTTTTTCTTTTTTCATTACTCAAAACATGTTGACTAATTGTGTACATTTTTCTTTTCTGTTAATTTACTATTCAAATTCAGGCAAGCTGGTCCACATGTTGTGACAATACTACATGTTACAAGTATGCATGCCCGTTTAGTACTTCTCTTAGCAACAAAGCTGCATAACCAGTGACCCCTGGGCCCCAAATGGCTCAAGAATAGCCTTCAGGAGCTCTATTTACTCCCTAGAATTGTGAGTAGAATTTTCTGAGTAGCACATATGTTCATCCTCTGCAGAAGGGAACTTTCATGAAATGATCCATGTTCCTCTGAATCAAAGACCCTCTACCTATCTGTGCCTGAGAACACATAGATTTCAAGTTTTTGAGCCCTGATCTCTGCATATTTATTTCAAGTGTCAGGTATAATTGCAGAAAAATCTCTATATAAGGTGCAAGTGGAGTTAAGGTGCTTGAAGTGAAGGACTCTCTATTTCATCAACGAATACCCAGTGACTTGCACAATGCCCAATATATAATAGAATTGGGTAAGTCAAAAGGAAAATAAGAATTGGGGGGGGGCAGTGTCATGAGTACCATTATCATTAGACAAATTAAAACCACCTGCCCTGTCTCCCAGTTATGCCACATATGTGGGTGGTAGGCTGCCAGCTGTTCCTCAGAAGGTGGAGTGTGCTCTCTCTCTCTCAGCCCCATGTAAGTACCTCGTCTGGGCATGTGGGCTACGTGGAACCATTCCCAGCTAGTGATTCTATGCCTTTGAAAGGGAGCCCACGTATCAAAACCTGCAGAGTGCTAAGAAAATTCACAACATTTCACTAAAAATAAAGGAAGTGAGAACAGTGGCTTTGGCTTTGAAACCCAGAATAACTCAATTTAGTATATGTGTGGAAAACTACTACACTTTTTCTGTGGTGAAGATATGACAAGTCTCTAACATTGCTATTTAATCCTTACAACATCCCTTTCTGGTAGATACAGTTATGTAAACGTGGAACATGTATGGGAACAGAAGATTAGTGAGCGTGGGTCACTTGTACAAGGGCAAGCAAGATTGGAACCACAGTTACCTGTGGAGCCGTACCCCAAAGTTCCAACACAGCCCTCAGGATGAGCAACTTTGGTTGTCTTTCTGTCTTGTCTGACAGCTGAGGCTCCAGGCTTTGACGACCTCTCCTCTTGGTCATATTCTCAGAGCTGGCTGCAGAGGCAATGTTGTGCAAATGAGTTTCCCAAAGAAAGTTTAATTTAATTGGAAGCAAAGGGAGTTTTGCCACTAATTCCAAACCCTTAGGCAAGATTTGTGGCCAGGGTTTGGTTTTGTTATCTGGAAACTGAGGAGTTATCTAGGAGCTCTTCCTGTTCTTACCTCCTATGTTCCCTGGTGACTAGAATACAATGACAGGAATATACCTTGTCCTTGCTGTCCTAGTCTTCCCTCCCTCACCACCACTGGGTTGTCCTGTGTGCTGCCTTCAGAAGATCTACTCCTTAAAATTAACATTTTACTTTAGTTCCTCTTATGTACAGTAAACCACCTTATATTAAGTTCTGTGCCCCCCCCCCCCCCCCCCCCCCCCCCCGCCCCGTTGCTAAATAGCTGATTGCCTGCCCTTGTGGAAGCTTTGGAACCTCAGGGAAGAGCAGATATTTGCAAGCTCCTTGTTCCCTCCATGCCTGGGATGGTCATATTCCTCTGGGTGAAGGAGAAGCATTTTATTCGCTGCTAAACAGTGCACTTCTCCCACAGTTATGAATGGCCCACTTTCGGGTCGTATCATTGGTTTTATTGGCCAGGTAAACTAGGGTTAGTAACTGTTCAAATGAATGACTACTGTATGACAAATGCAAGGTGAAAAGTTTTCTTATGTTTTATTTCATTCACTCTGCACAATAATGTCCTGAACTATGGACCAGTATCTTTGCCTTTTCACAGAGAAGGGCACTGTATTAGCTTGCCAGAGCTGCTGTAACAAAGTGCCACACACTAGGTGGCTTCAACCACAGACCTGCATGACCCCTCAGTTCTGGGGCTAATGGTTTAGGCACAGCTGGTTCTTTCTGAGGCTGTGAGGGAAGGCCCTGTGTCAGGTCTCCCTCCTTGTCCTACAGATGAGCACCTTCCCCTGGGTCTTCAGGTGCATTACCTTCCCTGGGCATGTGTCTGTGTCCTAATCTTCACTCTGTGAAGCCATCAGCCATGTGAGATTGGATGGCCCACTCTGATGACCTCATTTTAATCCAACCACCTCTTCAAAACCTTTCTCTGCAGATGCGATTGCATTATGATGAACTGGAGGTTAGGACTTCAATATTTAAATTTCTTTGGGGGTGGGGGAAATCACTATTTAGTCCATAACAGGCACTGTTGGCCAGAGAGGTTTAGCAATCTGCCTAAAATCATGCCTAGAGTGAAGTAAAAAATTGTATTGGCCACAATGACTGTGTGTGATCCTACCTCAGCAATTCTGCCATCATGTTTAATTGGTAGAAAAATCTTCAGAGAGAAACACAGGACAACACAGGAAGTGGGCTTTATACTGTCATTGAGTTTAATAGTTATAGAGAGTGGACTGAAGGAAGTTTGGTGCAAAGTGACCAATTTTGGACCCTGCACACGACCAACTAAATTCTGGTCAGAAAAATAAGGTCTCATTTAATCAAGAACTGCCCATGTGTAGTTTTATCCAAGCTTCACTAAGCTTCCTGATTCACTTATTCATCAAACATGTTGTCCACCTACTCTGTTATGTTAGACTAGAGGCCCAGTGCATGAAATTTGTGCACTCAGGGGCAGGGATCTCTCAACCCAGCTTGCTCCCTCTCACAGTCTTGGAGCCCTCGGGGATGTCCAACTGAGGGCTTAGGCTTGCATCCCATGGGTCTAAGCCAGCAGTTGGACATCCTTAGCACTACCATGGAATCAAGAGAGGCTCCTGCCACCACCACTGCACTTGCCAGCCATGAGCCTGGCTTCTGGCTGAGCAGCACTCCCCCTGTGAGAGCTCACTGACCATCAGGAGGCAGCTCCTGCACTGAGTATCAGCCCCCTGGTGGTCAGTGCATGTCATAGAGACTGGTCGTTCCTCTGTATGGCCGGTTTGCATATTAGCCTTTTATTATATAGGATGGCAGGCCCACAGTCTATGAGATGACACTCCTGCCCTCATGGCCTTGCATTCCTGTGGGGCAGATGGCCAATACACACATTACACATCCTCATACTATGTCAGCTGGGCAGAGTGCTCTAAAGAGAAAATAAAGCAGGATGAGGGGATAGAAAGTGATGACAAATGTGAAGCACTGGGGACGAGTGGAATCTTTGGAGGTGTGTGTGTGTGTGTGTGTGTGTGTGTGTGTGTGTATGTGAAGTGAAAGTATATGATCTGATCTCCTTTTGGAAAGTATTATTCTGGGACCCTGTGGAGAATGGACTGTGTTGGGGTTGAAGTGGGGGAGAATGGAGGCAGGGGGCCCAGTTAGGGTCATTCGTCACTGAATTGGAATGCTATATTCCCCTAGGACGTGTACATGCAGGACAAGATTACACCCCAAGTCTCAACTCCTGAGTTTTGTGGCTTTGTTTTATTTTGTTTTCTGCATAACTATTAACTCCATTTCTGGATCATCCATCAGGCCCTTAAAGTTCTTCACGGAAAGGCAGAGGTGCATCATCAATTAATGAAAAAGCCGGTAGGTTTTCTGCCTTTGGACTTGTGAGTTGTAGATGTTTGATGAGAGTCTGAGTGGATAAAGAGTCAGAAAATTCTTTGCTTCCAGCTGATGGAGCCAGGGTGGTCATTATATTTGCTTCAAAAGGTCACCTCGAGGTAGAGAGAAACACTCACTGCTGGAATAATCGACGCTGCAGCTAATATGCTTCCTCCCCCACAAAAGCAACCTTCCTGCCTGGCTGGAAGCCTGGGGACAAGGCCTCAGCTGACTGGGTCCAGCTGACTGGGTCCAGCGTTAATGTAACCAACTCCCTTACACTAATCCCCTGGTATCCTGTCTGGCTACCAGTGTGGAAACTGCTTTCACTTTCCAGGCAGCCCCAGCCGCTGCTGTCCTCTGCAACCCAATTCTTTCAAAAGCCGAGGGCCAAGTCCCACAGAGCAGGAGCCAGGAAATACTGGCCACCTAAGCTTTTGAGAAGCGAGGAGTCAAAGACTCTAACAATATTGGCTTGTAGTGGCTCGCCTGGATCTGAGCCTCCTCAGAGAGATTCCTGTAAATGGCCTGAGTACATATTTGGCTTCTCCCTGCAATAACATTCTAGGACATTGCCTCTGTTCAGAGCTCTCCTATGCAGGCGGTAATGAGGGGCGGGGGAAGCAGTCACTGCACATGCGCCTCGGTGAAGCTGCCTCTCCCTGGTGGAGTTTGTTTAAAGCCCACAGAAGATACGTTTTTTGGCATGAATATTAAACGGAGCCTTTAAGGAACTATCACAAATTATGACTCTGGACAAATGAGAGCAGTGGGATAGAAAATTCCAAAGTTGTCATGCATGTCTGCCTGTGACCCCTGGACATGAAATTGGAGAAAGTTTCAGGTGCTATTTACCTTCCTGATGAATGAAATCTAAATCATAACGAAACGGAAAACATTAGTTACTTCAGAAGTAAATTCTTTTATTAGAAAGAAACTATTTATTGTATCAAGGGTCTCAGGCAGTAAAAAAAATACTGCCTTTGAATTATTATATTATTATAGTCAAAGGCAGTATTTTTTTTTAAAATAAGAATATAATTAATTTTAAAAAATTGCTTTGAGAGAGGAATAGTCACAATGAGAAAACTTTCAATTGCATTATATACAACAAACTTAAATCTTTTCCTCCCTGCTTGTTTTTCATAGTAAGTTTTTTAAGTTTGTTATTTGAGAACCCTATTTTGTTTTAAAAGGTTCTGCTGATTGAGGATCTGTTTTCTATGACTAAAAAATAGATCGATACAAATTTAGATATTCATTATAACTAGATAAATCAATACACATCAGAAACACAGAGGACTGTAACTTTCTTGTAGGCTTAAACAGCAGAGAAAACAGTTCTAAAGGGGAAAGGGAGGGATGCTATTCAAATGAACTCAGGTTTGTTTTTATTTATTTATTTATTTTTAACATTTTTAAAATTGATTTCAGAGAGGAAGGGAGAAGAGTGAAATAGAAACATCAATGATGAGAGAGAATCCAGAGGATCGAGCCCACAACCCAGGTATGTGCCCTGACCACGAATCAAATCATGACCTCCTGATTCAGTCGACACTCAACCACTGAGTCATTCCAGCTGGGCTAAATAAATTCAGATTGAAATCTGCTACCAGCAAAAGAGAAGAGAATATAAGTAAAATGTATTAAATATTACCTATTATGAGTTTAGCATCAGGGGTGGAAGTGGACTGTTAAAATAGTTGATATTATAATATGTTCGATTGATTTTGCAAAGTACCTTACATTTAATCTCTTTTCTTACTGCACAGCAACTGCTATGAAAAAAGAATTTGTGTTCTCTGAACACACAATGTGCAGGGGGTATATAATGCAGAAGCATGTTACTGAGACATAAGAGAACTCGGGTTTAAATATTTACCAATCATTTTCAGAGCAGTTTGTCCACATTGCCCTTGAATTCTTTATAGATCTGATGCTGAGTAATAGAACAGCAAGTCCTTGCTCAGGTGATTCAGTTTCCAGGACGATCCTGAGTGTGGCAATGACATGGATTCCATAATATTCAACAGCTTTTCCTTTCTCAGCTGTTTACCAGCCTCTGAGGTCTTTGTGATGGTATAGATGTATGACTCAGTATCTGGAAGGTAAACATGCACATATATCTATACCCAGGAGAGACATTGCTAACCAGTCGTGGCAGCCTTTCTTTTGAGGCCAGACACAGCTTCAGAATCATTCTCCACACAGACTAGGCAGGCACTGCCAATAGTTCAAAGCAAGCCTGTGCCTTGTTACCTCATTACTCTCCCTAATCGGATGTAGGTGTGCTCCCAAAGTTTCTACTGAAATCCTCATGAACATGGTGAGCTTGCTAGAGCTGGTTGTTTGTGTGTGGGTTGGGGTAGGGGCAGGGAAAGCAGTTCAGAGGAGCCTTTTTTTTTTTTTTTTTTTTTTTTTTGACAAGGCAGCAGTAGCTAAAGGCTCTGAATGACTAGGTCTTTTGGCCTTGGGAGTAGGTTTTAGATTTAAAAATAAATTTATTGTGAAGTGCTAGAGGGCTCCATTCTTCACTGACATTTTAATCACATAATTGAGTGTAGACAGAGATGGCATGCTTCGAATAATATCAATAAGACTGATAACACTAGCATTGTTTCTCATTTAAACAACATCTGCTTTGTGGAATGCATGCTTAATAATATCAATAAAAATGATAGCAACAATAGTATTACTTCTTGTTTAAAGAACATCTGCTTTGATAACACTTTTATATAAGCTATTTCTGCTCTATTTATTAACCCTGCAAAATAGTCTCTGAGAAGATGAGAGACTAAGTGAGATGAAGCAGGTAGAAAGCAGGGGAGATAGTATATGTGATGCCCAACACTGTGTTCTCTCTGTTTCATCATGCTGATTTTAACATTTGCAAATAACAATGATAGAAGGAGCAGCTAATATTTTAGACAACCAAAACATAAAACGATGTAGCAATTAAAATTATGGTGCTGAAACAATGTTAAAGGGAACAACCATCAAGTTAAAAATCATATGGCATAATATTCCTCTATGATGTGAGGAAGGCATGTAGCTTTGACAATCTTTCAGTTAAGATACTTGAAATTTTTAATTTATTAAGCTCAAAATGTGCCAGTTATCTTGGGTTTTATTAGTAGATAGAAAACATCTAGATTTGCCTGGCCAGTATGACTCAGTTAGTTGAGTGTCATCTCATGTTCCAGGTTTGATTTCCTGGTCAGAGCACATACCTGGGTTGCAGGCTCCATCCTCAGTAGGGGACATGCAGGGGGTAACCAATGGATGTTTCTCTTTCATGGATGTTTCTATCTTTCTCTCCCTCTACCTTCCTCTCTCTGAAATCAATTAAAAAAAGAAAAAGAAAACACCTCGATGTAAGAAAGTGCTCTTTCAAATGGAGTTGGCAAAGAGATCAGGAGAGAACGAACAGGATGGATACCTTTCTCCTCTTCGCAGGAGTTGCAATGGAAAGTATGGAGGCAACTGTTTTCCTGTTTTTCATATTTTTCTTAGGAATTTAGTTAGTGGAAAAGGAAAAAGAAAGATTTCCTATTAACTAAAAATCTTAATACTTCTTTGTGCTTAAAATAGGTGATTTACTTCTTGAACTGAACATTATAATTTTATTTGAAAATTTCTTCCTTTTCTGTTTTTCTGACACTAAAACTAGATGTCACACAAACATGGTCATGTAAGGGGTGGCTTACATGATATTGTTACTGTGTTATTCAGAATACATCTATTTCTCTTTCTGATCTTTCATAGCTGCAAAAACATTTTGTTTTCCTTTCTTTTTTTAGGCCTTGTTGGTCATTTTCCTGAACTGAACACTTGTTGGAAAGCTCACGTAAGGTGCTAGCTTTAAATGACCATTCATGAGGCGATTTGCCATTTAGTATTTGACTTCAAAACGCTGGCTCTGCGGTGGCCAATTCCAGGTAACTGTCCGGTGGCTGGTCTCAAAAAAGCCGGGGTTCATGTTCGGATATGGGGCAATTTGGGGCGCCCTGGTCCTGTGGCCAAACTGTTCCCTGGTTTTTGTTTTTTTCTACTCAAGCAGAAAAGTCTGGGACAAACAAATTACAGCTGTGTGAGGAGCCGTGGCAGAGACCTGGTTAACTGTGACCGCATTCATCCTACCTCGTGATATTTTAATGTCCCTTACAGAGCAATGCCCCATTCCCCTGCCAACTAGTCCATGCTCAGTCCCCCTCTGAAAACAAAGAAGTCACACTGCATTTTGGAACATTGATTATTGAAACCTTCACTTTTATGATTTTAAACCCAGAACTCCTTCCATCCTCGTTATTCATAGTTCAGAGTTAATTCGAAAGGGTTGAAATGGAAATTCAAATGTGAGTGCTGCACATATAGCTTATATTACATGTATTATACTTAAGGGTATGTGAAAGTCGGCAACATTACCAAATGTACCTCCCTTAATGCTCCCCACTCCCCAACAAAGGAGATCTTGCAGAGAAAATGCTTTTGTTGTATTCAGAGGTATTTGTTTTTCAATTCTTTGAAAATGCTTTCAGTAGGTGTCTTAGTTTTCAGAACCTACTTGGCAAACAGTTTTCCACGTTACTGAGAAGTAGCACCTGCAGCTTTATAAGCTTTATGGGGTTTTCAAATGAGACTTGTGGAGTCTAGACAAAACCATTTGGCTAATCTTGATGAGCTACCCTGGGAAAATAGGGAAGAATAATAAAAACTGTTGCTGTTATGAGCAACAACATAAATATCAATAGGCATCACACATACATTCATAATAGCTCATTTTCTTGCAGTTTTTATTAAAAATTTCACCCATGGTAGGCTGCTAATTTAAATTCAGAGGTGCCATAAGGCTATGTCTTCTTCCTTTTGAAAACATTAGAGTGAAAGAAAATAATATTGAACTATTTAAAAAAAAATATATCCTGCAAACCACGTTGCCCTGGGGGCTTACCCCTCTGAAGCACAGGGGTTAAATGTCAAGGTAAGGGCAATGCCTCTCAGCTTGGTCAGATTACATTTGTGCTGTGTTTGGAGAAGGCAATCAGCTGAAGAGTTGGGTTTTGTCAGCAGTGGATTTTTAAAAATTGTGTTAGCATATGAAAGCCAGTCTTGGATGTCACAGACTGACCACATAGTTTTCATGACATGTGAAGATCTTCTCACCAGAGTTTCTGATATGTGCAGAGGAGATGTGTGATTTGCTACTATAGGAAAAGATGACAATGTGATGTGGATGGGAGGAGAAGTACCAAATCTGCAACTTCTAGCTTAAGACATTCAGCGGGAGGAGATACAGGTGGGAGAGGCAAGAAATAAGCACTGTGTCAGGACAGAGAAATGCAAGGCAGGTTAAAATCTACTTTGAGGAGCTGAGGAGCAGAGGAGCTGAGTAGGGGACTCTCAGAGGAGACTGCCTGGCAAAGAGCTCCACACAGTTATTTGGGGGTGGCCTCAGTGAGATCAGTGCAGTGAGAGAGACATGGAGGCTTGGTCAGGGAGACAGCCTGGCATTTCGCTTTCCCAGTCACCTTGGCTTCCAGGTGGAGTTATGTCAGCCGGATTACCACGAGTACACAAAGGGGGAGAGGAAGAACAGGCCAGCAGCTGGCTAACAGCAAAGGGCCTGCCACATGGGGCTGGCCTTGGGGAGGCGGGCTGAGCAGCAGCAGAGGCTATGGAATGTAGCCCAGGCCAGGTTCATGGAGATATGGCAGAGTGAAAGAGGTCTGCGATGCCAGCAGGACTCTCAGGGAGAGAGACAGGACCACAGGAAACACTAGCCTCTCACCTGAACATCATTTGCCAGCAGCATGCCCACTGTGGGTCCAGGGCGCCTCAGCACTTGTAGTGTAGAACTGACCCAGCCCTGCGGCCAATAAAGAACCATGCTGGGATTTGAGACTCTGCCTGTCTCCTTTGTCAGGTGGTTATACACACCACACATCTTTCCATGCACTAGACTAGTGCAGAGAGAGGTGGGTGGAATGGGATAAGGTCTCAAGCATTGAATATTTAAGCCAATGAAATATTATTTGTTTAATACATCAAATCCTGGCTTAGGGGAAAGATTGAGACAGTCATAGCTATAAAGAAATTACCTTTATTTATTTATTTATTTATTTATTTATTTATTTATTTATTTTTGCATATCTGACTGGTTTAACAAACTTAGAAATCATACATATAGTAGAAGCCCAGTGCATGGGATTTGTGCACTGGTGGGTGGGCATGGCCTGCAGGGATCAGCCTCTGTGGGAGCATCACTCAATCCAGTCAGCTGCCTGGCTGCAGCAGAAGCAGCCACTCATCCCGGTCAGCTGAGTGGTGCTGTCACTGTGGGAGGTTAAGCATCTGCCCCCTGGTGGTCAGTGCTGGTCATAGTGACTGATCAAAGAGTCATTCTGGTTGTTCCACCATTTGGTGGCTGGGCTTTTATTATATACTAGTAGCCTTGCACACGAATCTGTGCACAAGTAGCTTGCTGCAGCTTGTCTCATCTGGCCACCTTGCCCACCACTACTGGTAGCTCTCCACCACTCCTAGTTTGCTGCCCCACCTCCTGTAGCTCTCCACTGCTTGTAGATTTGTCGTGACATTATGGAGTCCCTGCTAATTTGCATATTTCTCTATTATTATATTAAAAGAATATATATCTATATATCTATATATCTATATCTATATCTATATCTATATCTATATCTATATCTATATCTATATCTATATCTATATATATATATATTTGAGGCCTGGTGCAAAAAATTCATGCAAGGAGCTCAGCCCTTGTAGCCCCTGCTGCCTCAGCTGGCCCTCATGGCCCCAGCTTTGTCCAGAAAATCATCTGGAAGGTCGTCTGCACAGTTGTTCTGCTATTTGGTTTAATCAGCATATTAGCTCTTCATTATGTAGGATAATTATATATGTGTGTGCATTAAGTATAATATACACACATGCACACACACACACACACACACACACACAAATAGAGCTGACCAAAGGTGTGCTTTGTGTTTACTTTCTATTTTATTTTGATTTCTTTTGAGCCTCAGGATAAGATGAGAAAGAATTGGGTGCAGGCATGCAGAGAGGAAAATATTTTAGCAGTAGGGATTCTTAATTCTGTAGTCTGTGAGACTTTGATGGTTCATGACTAAGTCTACATAGTTTGTTATCAGTAAATAACTAAAATAGAGTCATGTAGCTGAGTTCCAGGCAACCTATAGAAACATAAAAATAATAAAATGCTCTATGAGTCACAAATTTTAGGATAGTTTGTTTAACAGTTGTTAAATTGAATAGAAATCCAAGGTGGTTGTTTCCACTATTTTCTTACAACAGATGCCTGGGTTTCTTGGGTATGGTGTGCTGTCTGCCTTTATTGCCCTCTAAAGACATTGTCAATGTCCCGGATGTCTGAGGGCTGCCATGGCATAATGGGTACCAGCGCCTAAGGCTGAGGGCTCTGAGAGCACCACCATGGTTGACCTTTTCAGTGCCACTAATTGCCCACGATGCTGCCACTATTCATCTCAATACCACTGCCAGCTCCACAACCACCCCGGGCACTGATACTGTAGACCCCTGGTGGTCTCAAACCTGACACAGAAATTATGCAGAAATAGCTCCCTCAGCTTTCACTTGGTCTTAAGACAGCCATCCATGGATTCTCAGCAAGGAGTAAAATCACAGCCAACTCCTCAGAACCACCTCTGTCTTCAGACACTTGCCTACTGTTTGTCATCCAAGCTTATGCACTTTGACACACTTTTTTAATGTTAGTTCTTTTCCCAGTTGGCTGGTTGGCAATCAATGGAAATCAATTTCTGGCCATCTCACCTTACCAGTCTTCCAGTTATGCCAAGACATGCTTGAGTCTAGAGTAAAAGCCATTTCAATTTCAACTGAGGCCTCTGTGCAGATAGGCTGATATGTTAAAGAACTACTTTAAAAGAATTCTTTAAAAAAAATTCTAAAAGTCCAAATGAGGAGGAGTTTCTAAAAAATTCTAAATTCATGTAACGCATCATCTGAAGTTTTTCTCTGTTGGTGGCTGGTTGTTAAACAGCATGTAAAAGTCAGCTGGCATTCTCTCTGATGTTCCTGTTGAGTGGCTATGAAATCATAGGTGACAGACTGTTGGCCACCGTTAAGTAGACACACACTGGTGTTTGGACAGCAAACGCCAGTTGACCTCAGAACTTAGAGGTGGCTCACATAAATGGAGTCATAACATTAAAATGGATTTTTTAAAGCTTACAGTAAATTGGTTACACTAACCCTGTTCTTCAGACACATTTTTTATAAGGCATTACTACAGCTCATGGAAATAGTAAAAACTCTATTACCTTTTTTTGGTGAGCCTGACTCATACCAATTGCATTTGCATGGGGATCTCAGACCTTTAATCAAAATCCCATCATTTCTCTTCTTTTTTTTTGTTCCCAACCTGCTGTCTGCAGCAAATAGGTCTTTTATTGAAGTGCCATGTTGACTGAGATAAATGGTAGAGTTAAGTAAATTGAATTTCATAAGAAAATTGCCACGAAGCTGCAATATGAAGTACAGCAATTGTCCCTTCATTTTCTTTGATAGAAATATTAATATTTTATATTAATGAATTCATTACCTGTATTTAGAATAGATAGATTATGTGCCTTTAAAACTAACCATATATCAATGGGATTTCCTCAACATTTTTATTAAATAAAATAAAATGGATAAAATGAATGATGGAAGGATGACACCTTTTATTTAATATTGGATTTCTTACAAGACTTAATGCAAAAACAAAAACAGAATAGTTTTTTTTTTTTTGCCTAGCCACTGCATATTGCACTCAATGAAAATTGTGCACACACAGAATTTGACAGGTTAGTCAATAGTACCAGAATGTCTTTAAAACACCAAAAGGGAATGGATAAACTATATTACTTATTCGCATTCATAGGAAATTAAGGGAAATGTTTCCTCACATTTCAGATAACATAATTCTTGTGGTTTCAGTTCTGCCTCTCTGCACTGCAGGTCCTCCAGGGCACTGGATGCCTTTGGGAAATGGTACTAAGAGAGGCCTAGAATTACACCGTCTATCACCCGGTGCTCTGGGTTTCCATTGCCTCTGACTGTATTTTTCACATGAAATGAAATTATTAGAAATCTGTCATTGCCTGTGTTGCCCTGTGAGTGGAAGGTTTTCCTCCAGTTTCCATGCTGGCTCTCAGGCAGGGTCCAAGCATTGTTTTCCTGAAATAAGAATCAACTAGTCAGAGTGGTGAGGGACAGAGGGGCAACACCATTTTGTTGAGTTTGCCCCATACATATTTGTATGTGTCCCATACACATAATCTCCCGAAGCAGAGAATAACAAACCAAAAGCAGCTTAATCCTTAAAGTAATTTTATTTCTTGATGCTATTTTGTAATTTACATCATTCGTCCATACCGTATGTTTTTGGTTACGTTGTTGAATTATTTTTTTATCTCATCAATCAACATCGCTGCATTCATTTTCAAAATAGACATAACAATTTGAACATTTTACTTTAAAAAAATTTTTGGTCATGACAAAAGGCATTCATTTTCTCCCCAGAGCCAGTCTTCCTTGAGTAGTCAAAACAGTGAGTGGCTTCGTCTTTGCGGTTTCATAGAAAAATGCCAAATGTTTCTGATGTGGGCTTTATATTCTGTTCTAGATATTATCAAAGTTTTTTTCTGGTACGTTTTACTAACTGTGGAATTTATTTTCTACCATCTTTCTTCTCTTTTTTGTTCCCTACCCCTCCCCCCTTCCTTCTTTGTCCTTATTCCATAATGAACTTGAAATATCTAAACATGATTATGAGAAATACTCAAAATCATTCCCCATTCCCTCTTCCCAATAAAAAAACCAATAAAAAAAAACTTATTTAAAAATGCCCCCCAAATGTGCCATTCATCCCCCCAAATTAACCTCTTTTGATGTAATATTACATAAAACTTAGTTGAGATTTCTACTTGGGGTGAGGGTATATAAATACTACTAATGGGGTAATTACACTAGCGTCTAAGTGTGAATGTGAAATCCTTTTTCCCCAGCAGCCCTATGTTACAAGTGGAACTCCAGTGATCTGTAGGATGCTATGAATTAGACATTTGGGTGTTCTTCCAGTTCCCTGGGCTCCACTGTCACATATTTGCAGCCTGAACAAAACACAAAACAATTGGCGTTCAATGTTTTGAAACTGCATCTGGATTCATGAATAGTGCTTTCCAAAGTTTCCTTGCAAACATTTCTCCTGACCAAACATGTTGGAGCACTTTCAGAGGGGAGAAGAGGATTCCTGAGCCGTGTCATCATGAAGTCGATGCAGCCTTGGGCTCTACCCTGGGAGTTAGGGCCCAGGCGCTGCTTCTGCTTTAGCTGTAGCACCTGGAACCTCTGGCCTTTAGATGCTTCAGAGTTGTTATCTGCAATGAGGGCCATTGAATCTCCATCTCCTGGGTTGGCTGCTAATGTCATAATTTGGTAATCAGTTCGGTTAAGGAAAAAATACACCAAAAAACTGTACCTCAAATATTAGCAAAGATGGGGCATAAAAAATAAAGTCTATCTTCTGTGAAGCTAGTTCTGAGAAAGATTTCTGTATCCGAGTTTAATTCCAGAGCAAGCTCAAACCTCCCTCCTTGAGATGAGGAGAGCCTCAGCATGCAGCATGAACACACACACACACACACACACACACACACCACATGGACCTGGCTCTCTGAAATCCCAGGCAATGGTGCATTAATCGCTCCTCCTTACCAGTGGGGGTGGGAGCTTGGGGTCACTCCAAAATGACCATACATGGGTACACTTTGCCAGGAGTAATTCAGATTTTGGTGAAAGGAACTAAAAGGAAAAGACAGCAGGCAGATACAGTGTTTTACAAAACTCAAATTTGAGATGTTATTAACTTCCTGCAACAAAGGACCAGTAACTGGGTGGCTTAAGACCACAGTGATTTACTGCCTCACAGCTCTGGAAGCCAAAAGTCTGAGATCAAAGCAGGGTTTTTTGTGTTTTTTTTTTGTGTTTTTTTTTTTTTTTTTTTTTTTTTTTTTTTTTTTTTTTTTTTTTTTTTTTTTTTTCTGGGGACTCGGAGGGAGAATCTGTTGCATCCTCTCTTCTAGCTTCTAGTGATTTCTGGCAACCCTGGGTGTTCCTTGCTTATAGATGCATCACTCCAAAAGAGATTTCAATGTGAAAGGCTTCGACTTTGTAAACTCACTTTTTAAAAGGGACAGCAGTCATTTTTTATTTAGAGCCCACATTGCTCCAGTATGACCTCATCTTAACTTGATTAAACTTGCAAAGACCTTATTTCCAAGTACGGTTGTATTCATAGGTTCTGGGTAGATGTGATTTGGGGGAGGACCCAGTGCAGAGCCACTGTTAAGGTCCCCATCACCAGGACATACTGTTGCTTAGGGGTCCGTGCTAATGGTAGAGTGTGCTACCCTCCGCGTTGTCACTTGCTGCGGCTAAGTTAATCTATGTCTTATTTTTAAAAATATACACTATGCATAATCTTAAATGATTGCTTCCTCTTCAAGTAATATTGGTACCTCCCCTTCCCCAAGGATTGGCTTGTCCTCTTTCTGAAAACAATTATTATGGTAATCAAGCATTATCTCCTTTAGAAGTTTAATTGAGGAAGAAGTTCCAGATATTTATAACTACCAACCTTTTTTTATTTTGCAACTAACTGGTGTCTACATTTCCCAGTAGTTTGAAGCGGATAGAAGGATAGAATAGATATTTTCTCTTTTCTTATAAATTATAATCGCTCATTGATCTGGACTTTGAACAAAAGCAGAAATTGGATGAGAACACTAACTTTCCTCTATTGAATATACCACTATAACTATTATATTTCTTTTGCCTCTGGGTTCTCATGAGTCAATATTTTGCTAATGAGAGTACTGTCCTACTTACTTCCAGTGAGAAAAATTCTTGTCATTGTACTAATATGCACCCAAAAATGAACTCCTGCTGTCTGTCTTTAATAGATTCAATAAAATTAATTTAATGGACAGGTAGTTCTTGGTCAGCATGCCCAAAGGGCTTTTTCAGAACACTAATACCTTATGAGATGGTATTTGACACTCTATGATAAAAAAAAAGTGTCCTTGGTCAAACTAGTTTTGGATATACTGGATTTTAAACACATCCTAGACTCTAGGACCTAGAGATTCATAATGCACAATAGCAAACCAGAGACCCACAAAGTGCTCACGAAAAATAAATCTAGAAATCTAAATTGCTCTAGCCTGGGTTTATTTTAAAAGTAAAACTTCCAAATCCTTTTTCTAACATGTAAATGATTTGAAGAACACTGCTGCAACTTTTAGAGGGAGAGAGAAACAGATATTTACGGGTCAGCGGTTGCTGGTATGAGCTCACCTGAAAAATTAGATGATTGATAGCTGCTCTTTCATTTCGTTGTTTGCTTCACTATGTCATCTGAGTACAGCTGCTCAAGAGGCATGAGGATGTCATGACAGAAAGACAGAAACATTTTTCTTACTGTAGGAACAGAGTTCATCTTTTTATTAAAGACAAACAAACAACTAGACTTTATTTTGAGAGCAGTTTTAGGTTGACAGAAAAGTAGAGTAAACAGTATAGAAATTCCCCATATACTCCCTGCCCCCACATTAACTCAGCCTCCTTCACCATCAAAATCTGCACCAGAGTAAAAACGTTTGTTATCATCTGTGAACCAACATTGATACAGCATTATCATCCAGGGTCTCTAGTTGGCATTAAGGTTCTCTCTGGGTGGTGCATGTTCTATAGATTTGACAAATATAAAATGCCATGTTTCTACCATTATAGTATCATAAAGAATACTTTCACTATCCCCCTCCCCCAAATCCTCAGTGCTCAGCTTTCACATACCTTCCTCCCCACAATTGTTGATTCCTTTGTCTTCATAGTTTTTGTCTTTTCTGGAGTGTCATGCAGTTGGAATCATATAGTATATATTATTTTCAGATTGGCTTCTTTCACTTAATAATTTGCAGTTAAGGTTCCTCCCTGAGACCTCATAGGAGATTTAAGAAACATTTTTAAGCTTCTTGAGTCTCAGTTTACTAGCTGCAAAGGAGGCTAATTCTACTTATGTTTCTGAAATGTTGTAGGGATCCAATGAAATGATGTATCCAAAGAGCTTGGCAAAATGCCTAGAACATTTCACAGGCTTAAAACATGCCTGGTTACTGACTGCTCCTTGCCTAGATAAAGGGAGCTCCCTCCAGGTGGGCAGGTTGGAGTCCAAGGGGAAAAGGGCAGGGTCAGTGCATGGTGTTTTGTCCACTGAGATAGCTCCATTCATACTAGTTTACATGTCTACTTCATTGACTCACTCAAGAAATGTGTATTTTTAAAAATATATATTTTATTGATTTTTTTTACAGAGAGGAAGGGAGAGAGAGTTAGAAACATAAATGAGGAAGTCATCCATCAGCTGCTTCTTGCACGCCCCCTACTGGGGATGTGCCTGCAACCAAGGTACATGCCCTTGACTGGAATCGAACCTGGGCCCTTTCAGTTCGCAGACAGATCCTCTATCCACTGAGCCAAACTGGTTTCGGAAAGAAGTGTGTATTGAGCCACACGCTGCTCTAGGTGCTTATGACACATCAATGAACAAAGCAGACAAAGGTCCCTGACCAAAGAGTTTCTATGTTGGCAGAGAAAGATACACAATAAAGAATTGGCTAAATAAAGGAAGAAATCATCTCATATGTTAGAATGGTAATAAGTACTACAAATAACAGAAAAGTGAAGTAGTGCAAAGGGACCAAGTATGCAAGGGAAAGGAGGAAGGACAGCTTGTATTTTAATAATGTGGTCAGGATAATGTCTACATGTGTCCCTGGAGGAGGCGAGGGAAGTTAAGGGAAGAGCTTGAAGGAAGAGCACCGGAAGGCAGAAGACAGATTTGGAAAGAATCCAAGGCAAGAGGATGCTTCATCTTGCGTAGGCCATCGGAAGGACTTGAGCTTTATGCTGAAGGAAATGGGGAGGAAACACTGATGGTTCTGACACAGTCCAACCCATAAGGCTCTTGGTAACATTAGAAACAAACAACTAGACTTTATTTTTAGAGCAGTTTTAGGTTCACAGAAAAGAGGGATCAGGGACTTGATATCATTCACATTTTAGGACATATTCTCTAGCTGCTCTGTTGTGAATTGAAGGTAAAAAGGCAAGGGAGGAGGAAAACAACTAAAAAGTTATTACATTAATTCAAGCATGACATGGTGAAGGCTGGTGCTAGAGCAACAGCACAGGAGAGAGTGTCAGGATTCTGCATTCATTTTTAAGACAGCACCAATAGGATTTCCTGAAAGATTTCTGAAATGGATGTGGTGGTGAGAGACAAAGTGGACTCAGGAATTACTCCAGATTTTTTAACCTGAGCTAAAGGGTGAAGTTGAACTAAAGGATTAGCTACGATTGAAGTTGAGCAAAGGATGGAGTTGAACTAAAAAATGAAGTTGCCACTAACCATGATGGGATTTCATATTAATGATGATGGCCATTAACATAATATTAGCATACTTACTCGATTTTATGGTAGACTTGGCCATGGTCCAGAAAGGAAGTAGTTTTAAAGTATAGCAGAGTCAATGCAGAAGTTAGTGGTTGGAGGGGGGAAATCTTGATGTCATTATTCTAATTTTGAGCAGTGCTATCATTTGTTACCCAGCTGTCATTTGTTACCTAGGGGCCTGGTGTTCAGTAGTGACTACCACAACATTCTTTCAGGGAAAATTTCTGTGCATGAAGTTATTAGTTAGAGAAAAACTGAACTTCTAGTGAGTTTCAATTGAATTCTTAGCACTAAAACTGCAGGAGCTCACTGCATGTTGTAGCTAATAGAAAAACAAAAGTATGAGAAATGGTAATAGCAGTTCTTGAGTTCATAATGCCATATTATGACTTTAAGAGGTAAAGGTATATTTATTTCTGTCTGGATAAAAAGGCAGTAGTTTAGAAGTGGGCATATAATTATAAAAGTGTTTTAGGTAAAGACAAAGCAATTTAATTTCCAAACACATTAAACTCCCGAGTTGTTATTCCGTAAGCCACCAAGGAGATGATAATGGATTTTACCAGCAGTGCAAAATCTGGTACATTATGGTCTTTGGCTTTTGTTTCTGTTTAAGATGTACTTATAATTATTTTTCTCCCTTAGACCATATAAATTCCTTTCAATGAAGAGTTTTCACAGGGAATTTTCATGAATTTTCTGCATAGCTTGCCCAGTCCCTCACCTATTTTTTCATATCTTTTTCTTAAGATGATGTATACAAAAATATTTTGATGGGCAACAAAGATATATTCTTATGTAAAATATCAACAATCATTCAGTAAGTTATGATTTATTTATCCATTCAACCCATACACACATTGATCACTTAACATAAAATAGACACTGTGCCCGGCTCTGAGGATCTCCCCAAATAGGTATGAAAAATAAAATTTTAATAAAAACAGTTTGAAAAATCCAATAATATAAGAATGGTACAATGGTAGCACAGAATGAGGCATTACCAATTACCTCTAGAGGGATGGGAAAAGTGATAACTGACCTATGTCTTCAATGAAGAATAAGAACTTTCCATACATTTAGTAGGGGAGAAAGCATATGAAACAAGCTACTGCAAAGATAAGATAGCATGAGATACATGGTTTATTTGAAGAATTGAACATGTAATATATAATTAAAAGAGCTTATGAAAAGTTTCTGAAAAATGGAGTATTATGGGTTGAACTGTGTCCCCTAAAAATTCATATGTTGAACTCCTAACTCCAGCACCTCAGAATGTGACCTTGATTGGAAATAGGGTCATTGCAGATGTGAACGGTTAAGATGAAGTCATTAGGATGAACCCTGATACCATATGACTGGTGTTCTTATAATAAGGGGGATTTAGGACATAAAGACAGACAGACATACACAGGGAGAAAGCTGCTATAAAAGAATACCATAGACTGATGCTTGTAAACAACAGGGATTTATTTCTCACAGTTCTAAAGGTTGCAAAGTCCAAGACAAAGGAGCCAGCAGATTTGATATCTAGTGAGATCCAGCTGCCTGCTTCATAGGTAGCCAGCTTCTTGCTGTGTTCTCAGGTGGTGGAAGGGGAAGCTTTCTGAGGTCTCTTTTGTAAGGGCACTAATCCCATTCATGAGGGCTCCACCCTCGTGATCTAATCACAAGAGATATTAGGTTCCAACATATGAATTTGGGGGGCAACCCAAACATTCAATTGATAGTACCATATGAAGGTTGGCACTTGCTGCCACAAGCCAGGGAATTACCAGGAGATAGGACTGGTCCTTCCTATCTCTTGGCTGGAATAGGTCCTTCCCTAGCATGATCAGAGGGAGCATGTTCCTATTGACACATTGATTTTTGGCTTCCACACCTGTGAGACAATACATTTCTGTTGTTTGAAGCCACACAATTTATGGTACATTGTTTCAACAGCCCCAATAAATTAATTAAAAAAGATTTAAGCATGTTGATTTTATCATTTGGCCCATATCCTATAAAAGTCCTTTCTGAGAATGAGAAAGAAGATATGTTTTTCCCTTTTGGAGATGAAATGTCTAAAATTATAAAGCTTTCCCCGATGAACTAATGGGATGTAAATACTTTTGCATCAGACCATAATGTACCTTCTTCCTTAATTCTCCAAATTGACTTAAATATTTATTCACATATAGGAATGCCATTACCCAATTCCTCCTAATATTTTTGCAAAAGCCCATACTTTTCTTTTGTGGAATGAAATGGAAAAAGAAATCAACATATTTCTCCTAAGGGTATTGGAGGAGAAGAGGCCCTCTCTGACACATTAGTTTAATAGCAAAACTACTAAACCAAGCAAGAGCAGTGGATATTAGTCCTAATTATTTTATGAAGAGCAAACTCTTCAAAAGACCACTCTGTCAGTCTGCCAATGGTCACATGCAAAGGTACAAAGACCAAGATGAAGCAAAAGCAATGAGCTGCTTTCACTTATATAGATAAGGCAGGACGCCCTCACTCAAGCTAACCCTCTCTGTCAATAAAATGAGTTATAACTAATTATCCA
This sequence comes from Pipistrellus kuhlii, assembly GCF_014108245.1. NCBI lineage: Eukaryota > Metazoa > Chordata > Mammalia > Chiroptera > Vespertilionidae > Pipistrellus > Pipistrellus kuhlii. Next base: position 25,174,411 of record NW_023425449.1, read on the forward strand.
TTCTTCCCAATAAGATACATGATTAGAGGATCATCATTACTTTTTTTTAGCCTCTACTTATAAGACAGTATAATTTAGTACATTTTTGGTCTCTTATCTTCCCTAAACCAATGATTTTGTATTGTTTATATCAACCTGTAAACACATAGTCATTTTTCCTTCTTAAAGCCTTCCTCTATTGCCCCGCTGGGTGACTCAATTGGTTGGAGCATTGTCTGGTACACCAAAAAGGTTTCTGGTTTGATTCTTGGTCAGGACACATATCTGGATTGCAGGTTCAATCCTGGGTCACATGTGGAAGGCAACCAATGCATGTCACACATTGATGTTTCTCTTTCTTCCCTTCCTCGGTCTAGAATCAAAGAAAATACCCTTGGGTAAGGATTTTTGTTTGATTGTTTTTTTAAAAAAAAGTCTTCCTCTCTCAATAATAAGTATATTAACTAGTGGAGTGATGGGATGAAAGTCTAATAGAAAGTTTAAAAGGAGTGATTTTGAGAGATTATGGTCAGGAAGAAACTCAGGAAGGATTGGCCACATGTGTAGACTTTTGCTTTTAAAAAATAGATGACAAGTGGGAGATCCTGCCTAACCCTAAATCATCACTTCACTGAAAATGCTTTTATAATTATTCAGTTATTTAGTTAATGCTCTCCAGATCCCTCCATGCTGTCACAAAGGTTAAGAAACTGCTGCATAATACTCCATTGTGTAAATTTACCATAGCTTTTTTACCCACTCATCTACTGATGAGTACTTGGGTTAGTGCCATAAGCTATTATAAATTACACTGCTATGAACAGTGTATTTTACCTAAAAAAGGTTCTTAAAAAGAGAAAACCAAGGTATACAGATGCATGGTAAGTCACATAGCTAATGGTGGGCAGAAACATCGAAACAAAGAAAGCGTCTTCTAAAAGAGAACAGCAGGGCATGTTTTGAAAAGTGATTAGAAGATGGCCTGGCTATGGTGGAAAAGGGTGGGAAGAGAGCTGTAGGCAGAGGAAACAGCAGGTGTAAAGGCAGAGATAGCATGGCATGACTAGGAAACAGTGAGCTGGGTATATGTGTGGTGTGGAGGCATGGCATGTGAGGCAGTAAGAAGGGAAATTGGAGGGATAACGAGGAGCCTGGTCATGAAGGGTTGATGTCATACTCAGAAATTAGGATATTTGCCAGAAGGCACTGCCAGGCTGTTAAAGAATTTAAAGCTGCAATGGATAGAGCGTCGGCTTGGGGACTGAAGGGACCCGGGTTCGGTTCTGGTCAAGGGCATGTACCTTGGTTGCGGGCATATCCCCAGTAGGGGGTGTGCAAGAGGCAACTGATCGATGACTCTCTCTCATCGATGTTTCTAACTCTCTATCTCTCTCCCTTCCTCTCTGTACAAAATCAATAAAATATATTTAAAAAAAAAAGAATTTAAAGCTGGGGGAAAAACATGATTAGATTTTTCTGATTTAGAAAGTCACATTTTAGCAGTTGTAAAGCTGGTGCAGACAGGAGCAGGGAGGCAGGCAGGTCAAGAGTCTGAGGAGTCTTCTAACAAGGGCTTGAATAAGGGCAGAGCTCAAAAGTCTTCAGATGAACAAGCACTTCCGGAGGCCTCTCCCTGGTCCATGTGGATACCAGCCCTTGACACCTGCAATTTAACCAAAACCTTGAAGTGTTTGATTATTACATTCAAATATGAAGAACATTGTTTTAGATAAGATCTAAAGATCCTGCTTCCATATCTGGAGTTCATGATCCTCAAATTAAGGATATAGATGTGCCTATCATCCATCACACAAATTACCTAAGTGACAGGTATCATCTGAGACAAACACTTCCACTGAGACTAACCAGGATAATTATAAACTCACTCCATTGCATATACCTAAGCTACAAATGGAAATTAACAAACTTTCTGACTCTCAACTGTTTAATCAAATATTTCAAGTTCTATTGAGCCTTATGATTATGAAGGATGAACTTTTTGTATTCTGATTTTGAAAATATAAAGTATTATAAAAATGTTTATTCTGAAATCTGTCAGACACCAATTACAAATTGTATTGACCCTGGCATTGAGCCTAATAAGCCTGACTTCAAGGATACAGAAGGAAGAAACAGATGTATACCAAGGGGCCTCAAAAGCCAGATGGATGATTTTATGCCTATTAACTGACTATTTGTGTGTTTCAAAAATAGCAGTTACACCCAGAAGAGGACAACATTCTACTGGCAATTAACCTATCATCATTTAGGAAAACTATAACAAGCAGAGAAAAACATTATACTAATGGATTGATGCAGCATTGTCCCCTAGCTTATACTTTATCCAATCAGTCATCAATGTGCATAAGTGAATAAATGCCCTAGTCTTTATTTTACAGCTTAGGTAGCAATAAGTACTTTGTAGAAAGCAGACACTAGGACAATGACCAAGTCTTAGAGTACAAGTGCCTAATCAGCAGTCTAGTCCTCACTTAAGGGCCCAGCATCCCTTAAGTGATTGGGTTGTCCAGTTGACCTCATTTTTGAGACCCCTACATTATGTCATTGGGATTCATATGGAGCACACCCAGAACTCAAAATATTTTAAAGAATTCAGATCTTATATTGTGGCACATGTATACAACAGAATATTCTTCAGCCATGAGAAAGAAGGAAATCTTGTCATTTACAACAGCATGGATGGACCTTGCAGGTATTGTGTTAACTAAAGTAAGAGAAAGACAAACAGTAGATATCAAACAGTGTATGATATCACATTCATTTGGGATCTACTAAAAAAGCCTAACTCATGAAATTAGAGATTGCCATAGGGGCTATCGGGAGCTAAGGAGTGATAAAAATGAGAAGATATTGATCAAAGGGTATAGACTTCCAGATAAAAATACAGCCTTGTGATTATAGTGAAGAATACTATATTCTATACTTGAAAGTTGCCAGCAGAGTAAATCTTAAAATGTTCTCACTAAAGTAAAAGAAATGGTAATCCAAACCCAAATAAAAAGAAGGAATTAAACCTTATATGATTGAGTTCCCACATGCCCCCTCATCCTATTCATCTCATGCCCTCTCATCTCATTCAACTCCGACTCCTTAAAGTAACTACTGCTTACTTGGAAAAATGTTTTCTACTCATCCATGTCACTGCCCTGTTATAGTCACCATTACAGTGAGCTGCTCAGACCTCTGGGGAACATAAGTGATTTGTCCCTGCATGCTCCTGGAAGCCACACTTCCCACAGGCATAGACTCTGCTTTGACTGGTTACTTAGAGTTACTCAAAACTAAGTGAAACATTCTTCCAATATTTGGATACCATGGATGAGTTCTCTTGTTCCTTTCCTCCTTTAGCTAAAGGACCCCAGGGGTTCAGTCATATTCTGTGTAATATGATTCACAGATCTCTACCATCTGCCTTTGGGCATATCTTTGTTTGCCAACTGAACACAATACAATAGATAGAATAAAGTAAAAAATGAGCCATCTACATTAATCTTTTTTTCAGCTTGGCTCTAAGCATGTCTGTTTCTTAGTCAATCCTCAGTTGAAATAGTGACTGTCCAAGGGCTCAGCACCAGATTAAGAATAATGGGAAGTGCTAATTACCAATTTGCTCAGTTAGTGACTTAACATTAAAGGTTAACTCATTCTATTTCCCTGAACTGCTCTGGTGCTGAGTCATCTGCATAATCTTCATCTGAGAACAGTGTTATTTCTCAAGTAGTTGTTTCCAAGCACAGGTCTGACTGTCCTCAGAAATTTATAGCAAATGCATGAAGACCCTGGCAAATAGATTTTTTATACACATTCAATGTAAGCCAACTAATGAGTTATCTAAATATCAAGAGATGTCATTAAAGTAATTATTTAAGATCAAAGTGTCACTTCCTGAGGGCAAACATGTTTATGAGGACTTTGGGTATAAGAATAAGAAAATAATAGATATCATGTAAAAAAAATTAAGACTAAAATCTTAAAAAAAACTTTACCTCCTTCACACTTCCCTAGGTATCACAAATTTAGATATCCTTCACTTACCTGACAATATGTATTTAGTACAATAGCTAATTGTATGGAATTGATGCATAGAATCAATTTTATTGACATGACATGGTAAATGTTTAATCAATATTTGATGAATTGAATTCTAATAACCAGAGAAACCACATACAGCTACATTTATAAATCATCTTTAGAGTGAGTTCATGTAAACCATGGAGATATGGAAAAAATGCTTGTTGAAAATATGTGCCTTGAGTGTGTGGCTTTATAAACAAATCTGACTATTGTGCATATATATTACTCTTCTTTTCTAAACCTTAATTCTTTTTCTATAAAATGAGGCTAATAAACCTCCATTAAATTGTTGTGAGAAGTAAATGACTGAAATAATTTAGCAAAACACTTAGCTAAATGTTTGGCAATAGAAAATCTTCAACTATAGAATATTATGTGCAATAATAAATTTGCAAATAGCCAATCTGTCCATTTCTATCTTGCCTAGAGTTCTAAAGAAACTAAAATATTTTCACTGGAAATTTCCTGTGCTTACATTAGAAGATAATAAAAATGGTAATACCAGTAGTAAATGGTTATACAGTGCTAGACAGGATTCTAAGAATTTTATTTATATTTGTTAATCTGATAAACATAAGAGAAGGAATTCATTATCCCTTACCTACTTGACTACTTCAATAAATGCATAACCCAGTAAGAAACAAATAACATTTGATTTAAGATTTAGTTTATCTCTTTATGTAGTACATCTTAACATTGTCTATTTAAAAATGTAGTACTGATGTACTTAGTAAGTTTTTAGTAATGTCTTTGGTAATTTATTTAGTAGCTATTTCATAAGTTAGCTTGTTCATGAATCTTTTTTACAAAAGGTAAACAATTTTAATGTTCTTTACTTCTGTGCGTCAGGCTCTTCATCACTGGCACAAATCCCCTTTATAGTTCAGAGATGTTGAGGACTGAATAAGAAAGCATGTGAAGCACAACACGCAGATATAATGGCCATATACTTATTTTCTATGTGCGATGTGGATTTCCATAGGCATCGAAAAAAGAAAATCATCTTAAATATATCCCTCTTCTAAATTAGTTATTTCTGAGTGAACCTAATGTTCTTCTTGTATTCTAAAACCTGAAACCCTGAATTACAGGTGCTGGCAGTCCTCACTATCATCATTGACCTCAACAGGCTATCCCTCTGGTTAGCTCTGCTTGAGTCCTTCTGGTCTGGCCCTAGTCTCACAAGTACAGTTGAAACTAAGAGGTTTTCAGGGAAAGCACAGAAACACTGTGAGCCAGGCAGCCCCCCAAATCAATCAGGTAATGCTCTGATTGGGTGACATTACCCTCAGTTTGAATTGTCGATGTGCAGTCTAGTCAGGCCATGCATCTTTTAAAAAGATGTTATTAAAGGTCTTTATAGAGCAACATCCGGAATCCAGATGCAGTTGCCCAGGAGCCCCTGTTTTGCTGTGCTTCTGGCAGGGGCATGGCAGACAGCTTTGGGTTCCCACCCCTCTGTTCCGAGATGGGGGTGGGCAGTATCTCATCTTTGGGTTCCACAAAGCTCACATGTGGAAGGGGCTTCTTAGGGCCAATCTTACCACTCATGTTTAAGGAAGCATGATCTTCACTGTGAGGCTCAGCACACCCTGTGGGAGCAGCACATGGCGCCTGGCAAGGTCAATGTAGTAGTTAACAGGGTCCCTACCGGGAATCATCAGACCATCAACAAACTCCATGGATTTAGCCCTCTGTCCTCAGAGTTTCCCAGACACCACACCCTCACGGCCTTTGGCTCCCACTTTCCATGATGTCACTTATATGGAACCTCTCGGATTTTATTTCCAAAGCCAGTTATTGGCATATTTTCTTGTTTCATGTTACTTACATTTTATGATAGTCCTGCTTACTGGTTAGATTTTAGGCCTTAATGGGCAGGTACCTTATCTATGCCAGTTTATGTTCCTGATGCCTACTAAAATCTTCTTAAAGAGAATCTGCCATGGTCCAGGGATAGGTTTCCTTTTCCTTAGGGATAAAAGCAGTGAGCTGGCTCACATTGGCCTGTAAGAGCCAATTGTTCAATTTTCAAGGATTTTACAAACCGGTGGGTATTAGGTTGGTAGCTTGAAGTAAGTCCTAGTGGGATTACTTGCACCACAAAGTTGACAAACACTACAAGCCAGCCTCTTATCCCAAGAGCCAGTTGCTGATAGTTTATCTGCATACCATTGGTTTGGAGACTCGGAGTACAACAGATTAAGCTCAAATCAGTTCTAATTTATGTAAACACATCTGGAGCTAATACCTGCTTATAAAATGCAAACCCTTCTGGGGGAGATAATAGATCAACCGAAGGACTTTTATACATGCATATAAGTACAACCAATGGACACAAAACTCTGGGAAGGGAGGGGATGTGTGGGAGGGAGGGAGGGGGGCAAAAAAAATCAATAAAATATATTTAAATAAATAAATAAATAAATAAATAAATAAATAAAATGCAAACCTTTTATTTCAATCAGAACTTATTTCAAATATCTCTGCTTATTATCCTATTTTAAAAGACTGTATCTTTAATGAAATAATTCTTTTTTTTAAGTGTCATCTCTTTCATTTAGTATTTTTCTTTTATATTTTGTAGTTCACATTACTACCCTATTTCCAAATGTGTTAATAAAATCATTGGGCATATTCAGAGTAAATAACAACCTGACTTAGGAAATAAATTGTCGAATAAAATATGGCAGGGCACAGATTAGTTCTTAAGAATACATAGACTGCATTGTCCAGTACATCAGTCTATTTAAACCACTTACAATGCATAATCAAAGAATAGTTTCCTTTATAAAACATGTACATACATCATTGATTTTGTAAATTATATTTCTTAGTAAGGAATAGATTATGTATAGCTTTGCTTTTGGGTGAGACAGTTTTGATGTTGAAAGACAGATGAACTTGAAATCAGAACACTTCTTGGAGTTTTTTTCTCTTCTAAGTATTTGACCTTGAATATTCATCTACTTTTCAAAATGTTAGGTCCTTGAAATTCAGAAGAGTAATTATATTTACTTCAACTCTTGCTAATGCAGAATTGTGGTAAACATTTCATTAATTAATATATGTAAGAATCTCCTCTATAACACGATATATGTTACAAAATATACTATTATTAAATTTAGTAAATACTAAATTTATTAATAAAAATCAATTTTGCCACTGTTCCCTGGTTTAGACATTAATCTGAAAATAATAAAATATTTTATTGATTATGTTTTATTAGATAGATTATTCATCATGAAGAATAAATACTCTAATTGTCTTATCTTTATGTGATTATAAAATTTATTTATTTATTATTTATAATTTTTATTTGTTAACTGTCTTTTTAAAAGTATTTTTATTGATTTCTTTACAGAGAGGAAGGGAGAGGGTTAGTTAGAAACATTGATGAGAGAGAAACATCGATCAGCTGCCTCCTGCACACCCCCCACAGGGGATGTGCCTGAAACCAAGGTACATGCCCTTGACCAGAATTGAACATGAGACCCTTCAGTCCACAGGCCGATGCTCTATCCATGGAGCAAACCAGTCAGGGCTGTTTTTATTTTTTATTTTTTTATTTATGAAATGATTCTTTTAAAACAACTAGGATATGTGACTTTCTGACAACCTAGAATCTATACTCAGCAGAATTGTATTGAAAAAGCAAAAACAAACAGAGGCTTGTCAGATGTACAAAATCTGAAAGAAATTATCACTAGGAAAATGAAACTACAAAAAAGAATTTCTGATCAGCAACCCTGCGACACCATAAATATGAAAAGAAATATTTCAGCCCTGGTTGGTGTGGCTGAGTTGGTTGGGTTGCTGGTTCAATTCCTGGTCAGGGCACATGCCTGGATTGAGGCCTCAAATCCCAGCAGGTGGTACACAGGAGTCAGCTGATGGTTGTTTCTTTCACACAGTGATGTTTCTCTCCTTTACTCTCTTTCTAAAAATCAATAAAGAAAAAACAATGTTTAATCTCAATAAACTTTAACAAAAGAAAGGAAACTTTCAGGTAGAGGAAAAGTAATACTAGGTGAAAATGTGAATCTTCACAAAAGAATGACTAGCAGAGGGAAGAGTATCACTTTTTTTCTTCCTCATAATTTCAAACTGTTTCAAAGATAATTGTTTAAACAAAAGTAATCATGCATTGTGGAGCTTATAATATCCATAAAAGTAAAATGTATGACAAAAATAGCAAAAAAGCCCAAAGGGAAGAAATGGAAGTATATTCTTGTAAGAGTCATATACTATCAAGTGGTATATTATTTCAAGGAAGACATCAATAAGATGTATACCGCCAGTTGGCAAACTATAGCTCACAGATCAATCTGGCTTATAACTTGTTTTGCATGGTCTATAAGCTAGAAAGGATTTTATATTTTTAAAAATTAAAGAAAAATGGATATGTAACAAAGATCATATGTGGCCACAAATCTAAAACATTTATTAGTTGGCCCTTCACAGAAAAAGATTGCAAACTTCTGATGTATGTTAGAAATTCTAATGTAACCACAAAGATAACAATGCAAACAATTGTAACTAATAAATCCACAAAGGAGATATAATACAATCAGAAAAAATACTCAATATAGAAATTCCTAAAAAAAAAAAAGAAGAGAAAGGAAAAAAAAAAAAAACAGCAATGAAAGTAAATGATATAAATAACATAAAGGACAGAGATGATCAAGTAAGTAAAAAAAAAATGTGAGATCCAAATGTATACTGTCTATAAAAGAACTTTAAATATAAAAGTACAGAAATTCAAGATTGCTCTCAACAATGAGAGGGTCAAGGAAAAAAATACAAAAAGGTTAACAGGATGAGATAATATACACCATGCTAGTATTGCTAAAGGAATCCTGGAGTAACTAAAAATCAGACAAGGTAGATTTCCAACTAAATCTCCAAGAAAAAGTGAGGAACCCTGCATACTGATAAGAAGGTGACCTCCTTAGGAGGATAAGATAATGCTACATCTATAATAATAAAAGCATAATATGCTTATTAGACCGGACATCCTTCTGGATAAAGCCAGGGCTGTGAGGGAAGCCCGGGTTCCAGGTGCCGGAGGGAAGTCGGTACTGGCAGTCAGGGGGGAAGGAAGGCATACTCTTGCATGAATTTTGTGCATAGGGCCTCTAGTATTTATATAACTAACAACATAGCTTCAAAAGCAAAAGCTAACAGAACTTTCAGGAGTAATAGAAAAAATCCTCCATGATGATTGCACCTTTATCTCAACAATTGATAGAACAAGTAAATGGCAACTCATTAATAACATAGAAAACATCAACAAAATATTTTACCAATTGAACCTAATTATATTTATAAAACACACCATCTAATGACAGCAAAACACTTTTTTTTTCAAATGCATGTGCACATTTCCAACAACTAGTATGAATTGAAAAATCATTATGTACTAGAAACTTTTCTAAGCTGACTTTTTAAACCCTCACAGCAGTTCTGTGAAGATGGTATTTCCATTGTCCCCATTAATAGACAAATAAATGTTTTCAACGTCACCAACTCTAAGGCAAAGACTTCAAAAATGAAGCCTGGCCTCAGCATCTCCAGTAAAACAAAGTCTGCCCAGTCCTTTGATCATGAGACTCAAGCATCATACCCCCCTCATTGGGTCAGTTTCATCTTCCTAAGGGCCTCTTTCCCCTTATTTCTCCAGAGAGCTGTGTTTCATGCTTTTTTAGCTTTGAATGTTGCCTCTTTTCATAAAAGTAAGCCCCTTTTCACTATTGAGGCTGAAAACCAGGAAGCCAGCTTTTGGTTGTAGAAGTTAAGAAGCAGTTCTTAAATTGTAATGGAAGCATTCACCCCATGCCCATGGTTTGGTTGCTCTCCCAATCTGATGCACCGTAGGACTCTGTAGGCCCTGAAGTGGCACCTGGAACAGGACCACATTGTTATAGGTTCTAAGAAGTGGATTTTAGGTCTACCTTGTCAAGCCTTATAAAAAAAAAATGCAGATTCCATAGAAATACAGTTTCAAGGAAATTGAAGGCTATTCCTAAGTTCAGAATTTATTGTTTCCCTAACCTCTCATAGCTGAATAATAAATACAAACCAAACCAAAGTCCAGATTTGTCTCAGGAAAAACAACAACAACAACAACAACAACAACAACACCTGTTTGAATCAAATTTAAAATAAAACCTAAGTGAACTATCTCTTAGGATCCTTCCAGTACCAGCAAAAGCAGTACAACCCCTGAGATGTGTCAGGCAGGCTTAGCTATGATCATATGGATAGTTTTCTATTTGCTGCAAGAGCAGTTTTATGGCTATGTTGTTTTACTCCTGCTGTTTCACATTAACTAGAAAGTTGGCCTTTACACATTGAGCAAGATGAGGCTACCTAATATCTCCTATGCTAGTAGCAATTCATTCTTTGGTGAGTCAAGGTTAACAAAAGAAATGCTTTATGCAAATAGGACATGTGAAAACCCTGAACATATTCATTTTCATTTTAAGGGCTCATTGAAAACATTTTCTAACCTATGTTTTTATAATAATACTAGAGGCCCCAATGCATGATATTCGGGCAAGAGTAGACATTCTTTCCTCTGGATGCTGGCACCAACTTCCCTCTGGCACCTGGGACCTGGGCTTCCCTCGCAGGCCTGGCTTCATTTGGAAGGTCATCTGGTTTAGTTAGCATATTATGCTTTTATTATCCTATACTTTTAAAGAATGAAGTCAATCTTTGTTGAAAAGGACATCAAATATTTAATTTTTCTTACTATTTGCTTAAATTACTTATAAATATTTCATTTTATAAATCATACTTTCTTGGTTGTTTAGTTTAAGTATAATTATTTTGCTTACAAAAATAGACACGGTCAAGCAGAAGCCGGTTTGGCTCAGTGGTAGAGCGTCAGTCTGCGGACTGAAAGGTCCCAGGTTCCATTCCAGTCAAGGCATGTACATTGGTTGCGGGCACATCCCTGGTAGGGGGTGTGCAAGAGGCAGCTGGTCAATGTTTCTCTCTCATTGACGTTTCTGGCTCTCTATCTCTCTCCCTTCCTCTCTGTAAAAAATCAATAAAATAATAAACAAACAAACAAACAAACAAACATGGCCAGTTGTTGAGAATTTGGAGAAAAGAAAACCCTGTGTACTGTTAGTAGGAATGCAGATTGGTGCAGCCAATATGGAAAACAGTATGGAGGATCCTCAAAAAATTAAAAATTGTACTGCCTTGGGACCCAGCAATTTGACTTCTAGGTATATGTCTAAAGAAACTCAAAACACTAACTAGAAAGAATACATTACATACACCCCTATGTTCATTGCAACATTATTTACAATAGCTGAGATATGGAGGCAACCTAAGTGCCCATCAATTGATGAGTGGATAAAAAAGTAGTGGTGCATAAATACAATGGAACATTACTCGGCCTTAAAAATGAATGTAATCTTACCATTTGTAACAACAGGGATGGACCTAGGGTATTAGGCTAAGCACTGGTCGGCAAACTCATTAGTCAACAGAGCCAAATATCAACAGGACAACGACTGAAATTTCTTTTGAGAGCCAAATTTTTTAAACTTAACTTCTTCTAAGGCCACTTTTTCAAAATAGACTCGCCCAGGCCGTGGTATTTTGTGGAAGAGTCACACTCAAGGGGCCAAAGAGCCACATGTGATTCGTGAGCAGCGGTTTGCCGACCACTGGGCTAAGGAAAATAAGTCAGACAGAGAAAGACAAATACCAAATAATGTCACATATGTATGTGGAATCTAAAGAACAAAATAAATGAACAAACAAAACAGAAACAGACTCATAGATATAGAGAACAGATATAGATGGTTGCCAGAATGGAGGCAGGCTGGGGCTGGGTGAAAAAGGTGAAGTACAAATTGGAAGTTATAGAATAGTCGTGATGCTGTAAAGTACAGCATAGAGACTACAGTCGATATATTGCAATAACTCTATATGGTGCCAGGTAGGTACTTGAAATATTGGGGGGAATCACTAAAGTTTCTGATTGTCTACCAACTATGCTGTGCATCTGAAACTAATACAAACTAATATTGAATATAAACTGTAGCTAAAAAATAAATAAAATAAAATAAAATAAATTTTATTAACTATTAGTGTACAGGAGGTGTGCAGAGATAATAAGTTACTGTATAAAATATAGAGCATTTAATCACTGTAAAATCAAGTTATTATAAATAATGAATATCATCTTTGGATAAAGTAAAAATAAATAATTCAAAAACTACTTTAAAAAAAAATCTACCCTGGGAATTCTGAGAGTGAGATGCCAAAGCTATAATTGAAAATATTAATGTCTGTATACAAAGTTATGGAAATTGCAAAATCTATGTATCATTTGATATGCTTTGGGGCATTTTTGGCCTTTGTTTTCTTTAATATTTCCAGTGTTAATCATTTGGAAAGGACTCTTTCTTCTGTAAGTATAAATGAAAATGAAAAGTCATCATTTTATTTTGTAGTTCTAGAAATTCATTCACTGTCAGCAAAGTTATTGACTTCATATGCTGTATATCCTGTACTCATTCATTCTGCTTGATTCACTCTCATGAGAAAGTGACATGTTGTTTATGCCAGATACCCAATAAAATTTCTGGGGAATTATATACACATACATTTTTAAAAGTAACTTGAGTGCATGATTATGAGTGAACTTTCTTCTTTCATAAAGACATAAAATATGGATGATATAAGTGAATTTTTATTTTTTGTAAAAATTATGTAATTCAAGCTTTATAGTTTTGTGAAAAATACTTGTTAATTAACTTAAGTTTATTGCTGTTTAGAAGTTTGTAAAACCAATTTGTCCTGCCAGGGAGGAACTATTACGGTATGCAATTCTGTTTCCTAGACTCACTAGCAAATAATTGTGTATTTAGTTGCATGCTGGGTGGAAGTAAATGTTCTTTACAGTTTGGAATAAATGAATTTGACATTTGAGGCTCCTAAGAAATAGAACTTTATCAGAAATTTTCTCTTCAAAAGTCTTTTATTGACTAAAAATGAAGTACATTAGCATTCTTGGATAGACTCAGAGACCCTTAGAAATGCAAACACACAGGATTGTGGGCAAGACAGAAGGGTCCTCAGGACCACACACACAGATACACACTAGTGCACTCAGTAAACTGTCCTTCTGCATTAATGCTGGCAAAACAAGCAATCCTGACTTGTTAGAAGGGGAACAGTCACACAGTCCAATCTCTGCTGTGTCGCCACCCTCTTTCCCCTTCACTGCTCCCTCTCAATCCATGAAAGTTAGACCCGAAAGGACAGTGACATAGTTGATCAGCACCAGGAGGACGATAGTTTGCCTGTACATGACATTGCCCAGTGGCTCCTTCTGTTTATGTTACAAAGTGGTTCTCAAATGAGGTTCCATATTGGAATCACCTGGTGGGCTTCTAAACATTCCAAAGCCCAGGCTGACCTTACACTAATTAAGCCAGGATTTCCAGGGATGGCACCCAGACATCAATATCAAAAAATAATAACAAAACAAGGGAACACACATGAAATCAAGCTTGAGAACCAGTAAATTGCCTGCTTGTTTCAAATTAACCATGTCTGCAAGGGGCACTGTGCTAAATACCCAAACCTATGCTTCGGCCTCTTATTCTTAATTATCATGAAAATGGCAGAAGACCCTTCATCATGACGCAGTGCTTTTATAAAAATCTCTTCTTAAGCCCTAAAGTGTGTGATTCTTCTAACACTGAACATGTTGGCCATGCTTTAAAAAAAAATAGATTTTCTACTTCTATGGGAGTAGCTAACTCAGCTTGGTCTCCTGAATCAGGCAAAAGTCATGTGACTTAGAACATGTACCCAGTTAGGAGAAAATAGACTTGTGTTCTCAGTCTGAGACTGCCATAGCTTACTGGTAAACCTGGGCAAGTCACCTAAGCTCCCTGGCCCTTAGTTTTCTCATCTGTTCAAACAGAGGGTTGTGTCAAAACAGTGCTTCCCAAACTCCAGTTGCCTGAGTATTTACAACTTCATGAGTTTTGCCAGAGCTACATTCCTCCTATAGTGTCATTTAAAATCTTTCTTTACATTAATTCCCTCAGTTTAGGACTTACTTAGAGTAAATTTTAATTGCTTTTATAAATGCACAACCAGTATAACATCTCATAAATGGATGGTAACAACAAAATAACATTTTTAAAAGGTGATGCCGGTAAATTCTAATTAGATTATCTTGCCTGACAAAGGCTCTGAGTATAACACCTGATTTCTCTTTATGAAAAATTACAAATTACAAATTTTGGAGAGCTGTTTAGGACAGGCTAGCTCAAATAAAATTGCTCATCTATGTTATGGGAAAGATTAAAAGAGAATTGCAAAAGGAATAATTTTTTCCCCCTGTGTGATTCCAGTAAGTTTAAAATAGTACTTCAGGTTTCATGCTCTGAGAAACACTGCATTGGATAATTATTAAGGATTTCTTCAACACTAATGTTCTTCCATCACTCTGTGGTTCAGGCTCAGGCAAAAGAAATAAAGGCAAATTAAATATTCTCAGAGGCCAGGAAGGATCTTCCCCAATCGCCTCTACCACCGCCACCTGCTACTTCTGACTCAAGCAAAAGCAACACATTTACTAATCTGAAAAGAGAACGATTCCACAGTTATGCAGAAAATATCTTAAGTTTCGAACTAAAACATATTTTGTGGCCGTTGAAAGTCTTTCTTTAGAGAAGTGATTTTCTTTATTTCACACTCAATTGATCTCTCAAAGATAAGACACCAAAATCATTTACACAACTAAATGGACAGAAATTGTCATCTAGTATTACTCTCTAAAGATAAAAAATGTAATTCCCTGACTATTACACCTGCCCAATTTCTTCTCCCCCATGTCTTAGCCCTGTGTCACCTCATTGGAGAGGTCAAATGTTCTCAGGCGGTGTGCTGTCTTAGTTAAACCCCCATTCATGTTTTTCTTTTCTTTTTAAAAAATTTATTTTAAATCTTTATTGTTGAAAATATTACATATGTCCCATTTTTTCACCCTAGAACCCCTACTAGCCTGTCCCCACCCTCCTTTTCCCCATCCCCCCACTCCCCAGTCCTGACCTCAGGCCTACACCACACTATTGTCTCGGTCAATGGATTATCCATAGATGCATATAAATTGTTTAATTAATTTCTTCCTACCCACTCATCCACACCCACTTTTGCTCTGAGCTTTGTCTGCCCCATGCTTCTATGTCTCTGGATCTATTTTGTTCATCAGTTTATTTTCTTCATTAGATTCCATGTCTGAGTGAAATCATACAATACTTGCATTCATGTTTTTCTATAGCACTCTGGAAACTGTGGTTCATTTGGTATATCTACAAGGAGCAGCAAGCTGCATTTCTTTATCAGGCACTATCTTAAAGAAATCTCATTATTTGCCTTATTTAAACTACAAAATGTACATTAAATTTTAAACTGACCCTTTTTGTCTATAAATAAAGCTGAGGGGATATCTGTCAGGGAAAGCAATGAAAATAAACATTGCAACTGCTCACTGCTCAGTTCTCTCTTCTGAGGCTCTAATCTGGATATTGTTCAGGAAGAAAAAAATAATATGATTTACTTTGAAAATCTTGTAAGCACATCTGCTGCTTTCCATATATATATATATATATATATATATATATATATATATATATATATATAGTATCTAAGTTGCTTAGCATTTCCTGTATATCAAAGTGCTCCAGACAGCAGAGGTTTTAAGATTTCCTGTTTTAATGTAGAGCCCATTTGTAATACTAGAGTGTCCTTCTTATAGTTTAACATAACAAACTCTCAATAGTTTGTTTTCTAAAATGCTGAGTATGACCTAAATTTCAAATAAAATAAGACACTGAATAAACGGGGTTATATGATGAATTGACAAAAAGAGCTGAGAGAAAATAAACAGAAGGAAACTAAAGGAGAAAATATGTTACCCATTGGAAAAAATATTAGAAAAACATTTTATTTTTATTCTTATATATGTCCATTTAAAAAAGGGTCAGTGGCTTCCATTTTAACAAGTTAAAATACAGGCAAAATCTTGTCACCATTCCACATGGCTGATAGAATGAGTAATGATGGTGAAAAAGCCTAGTCAGAGAGACCAAGCTATCTCTGTACGTGGCAATGGTTGCTTTTTTCAACCCAAACATCCAGCAATGTGCCGCACCAGCACAGCCAAGGGTAAGCCTGAGTGGGGGCAGTGAAGGATTGAGAAAAGACAGTGAAGAGAATGAAAGCTGGGTCTTAGAGGGACACTGACTCTTTGATGGAGAGACTGCGACGACAGCACTATGGACTATAAGCCGTGTCTTTGTTTTATAGAAGATGCCACAAGGCAAAGTAAGGGCTTTGTCAAGATGTTTACAACATTCTCTGGGTTTCCATCCTACTCAATTACATACACCTGATCAAACTTTGTTTACGTGTAGCCTATATCATTTGGACACGTGGGGTCACGTGTTCGGACCACAGGTTCACGCTCACAACTACAGCTGTTGACTATAATTGTGCTGGGAAGGCTCTGCCCTCCAAGCTGGGACTTGCACGTGCCCACGAGAGGACTATGCCCTCTCATTGGTCCAAGGCTTGCACCTGTCCAAACACTTGTGACAATCAAATGATGTGAAGTGCATGGAACATTTTGAAACTCTAAAATTTAGAGTCTAAATTATGGCTCAAATATATGTTATATATTGTTTTCTTTTATTATTACTCACAAAATGATGGGTTTGGTCCCATCAACCAGGCATAGATAGTACTACTTTGATCATTGAGAGGTAGGCACTTTGGGCCTATAGACATAGACTTAAACCTTAGTTTTTGATTAGACTACAGACCAGCTTTTAAATGACCTAGATATCTGCCTTAGATTGTCCAGGAAATTGAAGAATTTTGACTCTACCCGTGGCATCCAATAGACTAGAAGTGAGGACTACCAGGATTATTAGGAGGCCAGATGCTTAGAAACCACTGGAATAGGCCACAAAAGGACTGTTAGGACCACAGAACATATTATACAGTTGCTAGAGCTTATTTTTACTAAATAGAAAATTTAAAAATTTTTACAAATTTACTAATTTATTTTTTAAAAACCAGTAAGCATCCTTCACATATTATTGGTGTAATTTAAAAGGAAATTTTAATGAGCAATGTGTTATCTTTTAACACATGTAAATAGTCTGCATAATTTCCAATTAGAATTGAATTTATAATATTTATGGATGTTTGCAGAATCTAAACTAATTAGCATAATCACTCAAGTTGCAGATCAAATTAGAAATGGTACTAACAAACTTTTTGAGTCTTGAAAAGGTATTCATTCATTCCTACTTAAATATATATGTATACATATATGACATTCTATATCAGAAAATGAGATGTTAGACAATTCAGATTAATTATCTCTCTCTTGCTTTGCTCATGCTCCCTTGCACTCTCTTACTCTGGGACCCAGACTCTTCCATGCGCAAGCCCTCCAGGTGGCCTTCGCAGTCTCGTGGCCTGTGGCCACGCAGATCCCACACGCAATGGACTCCAGCTGGAAACACAAACTAAGCTAGCCAGATGCTGGACCGGATTGTGCTTTGATATGAAGCGGGAATTCCAGATAGAGGCTTTCCTCCCGGACAAGATTGGACTTTTTTTCATGGTGGGATGGAGGGAGATGGGACCTCAGAAACCCAGGGCTTTAATTCCTCATCTTCCAGTGAGAGTTTCAGGAAATTCCTTTTCTTCCAACATCGCAAGAATTCCACTTCTATCAGCAACAGGTTGGGAAGCAGAGGGCACCCCACTGATAACACTTCCTTAGAGACTTCAGATGAGGATGAAATAAAATCATTCATTGAAGGCTCTGACCAATGAGAGGGCTCCCCAAGCCGGCAGTGGCTGCTGCCATGGTTATTCTTAGATGCTTTCTTTGTACAGATAACTTGTTGAAAGCATTTTCAGCACTTGGAAACATCTGGTTCCTTATTTGATCAGAAGAGACTGAAAAGGAATATATGTTCTCCAGCTCAGGTAGGTGGTAATGGGTAGAACTGATGAAGGCCCTCAGTGCAGGGCCCTGTGCGCTTGTTAGTAAACCACCCTGCATTCCCCAGGGAAGAAAGTAAGTGCCTATGAGGGGAGGAGATAAAGGACATTCAGGCTCCAGGAGGCAGTATTCACTGATAAGCAGGAAAAAGACAGGAGGACTTCCTGGAAGAGGCAAAGGTATTGATTAAGGTATTGATTAAGGACATTCAGGCTCCAGGAGGCAGTATTCACTGATAATCAGGAAAAAGACAGGAGGACTCCCTGGAAGAGGCAAAGGTATTGATTAAGGTATTGTTTCCTACTTTAAAGTAGGAAACAATACCTTAATCAATCAATAAATTTTTTTTAAAAGAAACATTAATGATGAAAGAGAATCATTGATCAACTGCCTCCTGCACATGCCACACGGGATAGAATCAGCAACCCTGGGCATGTGCCCTGACCAGGAATTGAACCACAGTCTCAGGGATCATAAGTTGATGCTCAACCGCTTAGCTACACCAGCCAGGTGTAGAGTATGGATTTTTAAGAATCCATCTTAAAAGACTTCTTAAAAATCCCCTTGGTGATTCTGACACCAAGAATCGGTAGACCTTTTTTTTTATTTTTTTTTATGTGAGTTAATTATGATTAATGGGAGGAGGAAGAAATCTAGAATTCCAATTTATGAACTTTATAACCCTCAAATTATCCGTAAAAAAAAGTGGGGTAAACTATCCCTGCCATGATGCTTCTCAGGATTGTGTTAGTAAAGTGCATGAAAAAGCTTTGAGGTATATAGAAAGCATGTATGTGCTGAGTGAATATTAAATACATTAATATCGATAATGCTCATGCATTTGCTCATGTAAGCGGAGAAAAATTATGTCATTTTAAACCTCAGGCATTATATGTTTAATCAAAATCCCAGAAAGAGAGATGCCATTACGACTGATGTACCTATTATTGCCAATGTTTACATCAACTATTCACTTCAGTGTAAAGATATCTAGGGTGCAATAATGTGTTTTATGCAACTGTGTGTTCTGAAAAGAATAAAAATAAAGAAGGATGTTGACTAAAAAAAAAGTAGAGTAGGAAACATTAGAAGTACAAACAAACAAACAAACAAACAAAAAACCCAGAAGGTGGGCTTTCTAGGCATTAGGAGTGAGGTAAACCTTTTGCATAAAGCTCACCTTTAACAAACCCAGCAAGAGAACTATCTGGTAAGTCACAGTCTCCTCCCACTAAGTGGGAGCCAGGAAGCCAAGCCCGGGAAAACTAGCTTTTGAGGTCTCTTACATAAACTTACACCAAAAAGTATTTTGCCAGCACCATGCATTCCTTCAGCAGAAAATTGCATTTTATACCACATGACATCACTGAGACTGTGTTTTTCTGTGCGAGATTTTTCCTACTGAAAAAAAGAAAATCTTACAATGAATTACAGACCAATATGTAAGACTTGAGCTTGTGTTTATTGAAAACAGGGCATTAATTTGAAAATTAATGCCTTTTCTGGCAAAGGCACTTTTTCTTACCTAAATTGTTTTTTTCTTACCTAAATCATAGCCTCAGCTTTGCGCTTTTCCCACCAGGACAAAACTCATGCCTTTAACTATCATTCCTGCTGGAAGTGCAAGGGCAGTATTATGCCATCTTTTTTCAACAACATCAGCACAGTATTTGAAGCTTCTTACATGTCTTTTCAAAAGCTCCTAGTTGATATAGCCTTTGTGTCTTTTATTATATCTGAGAAAGAAAACTCTGCATACAAGAGGTCAGTTGTTTTTTTTTCTCCCTCCTGTGATGGAACCTTGTTATTAAACAAAGTATTTATCTCTGTGCGTGACCCGAGAAAAGGGCCTGCATACTGTGAGTCATTATCAGAGTTTGAACTCTGAGTCACTGGAACACATTGGCAGGGAAATGGATTGTCTAAAGAAAGTGCGAGCGTCTGTATGTGATTTTTAATATTCAAGTACATACGTATATGAAAGGCGATCAGATGAAGTCTTTGTTCCCACAGCAGAAATAGCAGTCTCATTTCCTCTGCCCATCTGACACTCTGACAGCCAGCCCCGGTCTCCCCTCCACATGCCTGTGAGGAATCTCTCATATTCTCACAGCTCTCAGAATAACCCTCCTGCTTCTTAAGGGCAGAGACAGCAGCCTCAGTGTGTCTTCATTTGAGGGCTTCTAAATCCATAAGGAGTGCTCTCTCAGATCATACCTGTGACCTCTTGCCCCTGCTAGTTTTCAGTACCACTATTTTAAGAAATATATTTTATTGAATTTTTACAGAGAGAAAGGGAGAGGGTTTGAGAGTTAGAAACATCAATGTGAGAGAAACATCTATCAGCTACCTCCTGCACACTCCTTCCTGGGGATGTGCCAGCAACCAAGGTACATGCCCTTGACCGGGATCAAACCTGTGACCCTTCAGTCCGCAGGCCGATGCTCTATCTACTGAGCCAAACCAGTTAGGGCTTCAGTACCACTCTTAATTCCAATATCATTCTTGCTGTGGAATTCTCAGGTGCTCACTGGAGTCAGGCATTGCACACATTAAATGTGATACATCGTTTCGTCCCTGCCTTGATGCCTGCAGGTGCTGTTTTACAGAACAAGAGGACCAGGAGCTGGGAGGTGGAGAGTTTGGCTGGGCCTTGGGGTCTGACAGAGGACAAGCTTCCTTCCATTGGCACTTTGGTAAATGTCCTCTTTAAAGTCAGATTCAGTTCACTGTCATCTGGAAATCACACTGCAGATGGTCTTACTAAGTATTCTATATGCTCATAAATGGGCTGCTTCTTAGAAATTTTAATATAAAATTCCTGTCTTTATAAAATAGAAAAAAGAAATCAGAAATAAATTATGTACTGCCACCCACTCACTATGTGATCCCAGGAGCCATTCAATCTCTTTGGGCATTAGATTTCTAGGATTTCTAATTGGATGGCCTCTAATTACCGGCTTCCCACTCTGATCATCTGGTTCCAAAATCATAAAGGCAATGTTCTATGCCTTCGTCACTTTTAAGATAATCACTGTTATCAGATACCACCTAAGATAACAATGCAATCTCCACCAACTGAAAGAAAAAGATGGCAGTGCAGGCCTCAGTGAGCTAACCCTTGCCCCAGCCCCGTCCTGTCTGTCTCCAGCTTTTAGCCACTCCTGACTACTTGCAGGCCTCTTGGCATGCCTGGCTCTCATGCCCTATGGGCCTGTGCCCCAAATTGTTCTGAGCCTGGAGCCTCCCCCAGATTATGCACTTGGTCAGTCCTTACTGGTGCTTCAGGTTAGCTCAACCAGCCCTCTTCTGTCTTCCCCTGCCCCCAACCTCTATGAACTCCTCCTGTATGTGATCTAATAAATTATAGTTTAGTCTTAACTAGCCTAGAAGTTCTTGAGAACAGGGCCTGGGTCTTGTTACTCCTCTTGATAACTGCAATGCCCATCATTGACTTACATTAGCTGTTGCACAAATGTATGAGTGAATGGGTACATGACCCACTAGCGTGCTCCCACAATCCTGACCATCCTGTGGACAACCCTTCACATTAGTCTCTGTTGAAAAACTTCCATAAATCATTTCCTTAACAACAATAATAACAACAACAACAAAAACTCTATGCCCAAAGGCTGCTCCTACTAGCACAAGGGCTAGTTTCCCTTACATACTTCTCACCTCTGCCTTTTCTTACTATCTGACATACTATATTTCAAGTTCAGAGGAGTGAGGAATTTTCCAGAATCTAGATAGAGCTCTATTGCTCAAGCCTCTGAAAGCATCTCTAACTTCAGGAATTGGAAAGTGCCTACTTAGAAACAAAAAGTATTCACTATGAAGTCATAGGCATGCTGGTTTTTACAACTACTCACTGCCATAAAGGACAGTAGGACTGGCCAGTGGTAGAGCAGGAATTCTGGTTACCCAGAAGATGACTAATGCTTTGGACACTCCTTCATTTTCCTCTGAAATTCACTCATTCATTTACTCACTCATTCACTTTTATAATCTCATAAGCATGATTCTAAGCAGACATTAGTTTAGAAATTCAAATATAGGAGAGAACAATAGAAGAAAATCTCTGTCTTCCTGCACTTATATTCTGATGAGAAAAACACAGGAAGTAAACAAAATAAATGAGCAACACCTGTAGTATATTGGGTAGATAAAATGGGCAAAGATAAAGTGGGAATAGTGGCCACAGAAGGCCTTAGTAACAAGTGAACATTTCGGGAGAGCCTGAAGTTGCTGAGGGAAAGAACCTGAGGTTGTCTGGGAAGCAGAGGAGAACAGGTGCAAAGGCCCTGGGACAGCATGCTGATACTGTCCAAGAAATAGCAGGGAGCCCAGAGTGGCTGGAAAGGAATGTGGAATGGTAGAGGATCCAGAAAGGAGGCAGCAGGTAGGAAAAGGGAGGCCAGATTCTGCAGGCCAACTGGCCCTGTTCTTAGTTTGTAATTTGAAGAAACTTTGACACGGAGCTGTTTTTTCAACCTTGTTTTATTGTTTGCTTCCTGCTTTGAAGATTATACTTAAGAATGGAAGGATCAAGTCAATCCTTAATTTCATTGATAAATTATGAATGTACACATCACATTTTCCATTAGCTTAACACTAGGTAGCTGGCTCTGCTAGAACAGAGGAAGTTAATGAGATAATATTGTGAAGGAGCAGGAGGAAGCCTGTGTAGTGAACAATTATCATCAGCTACACCACAAGCCCATGTCCTTGCTATAAGTCTAGTTGAAGACAAGAATGAAGTACAGACTTATGTATGGAGAATAGTTTTCCTTCTTAAGATGAACAAAGGAGACATAATCCTGACACATCATGAGTGTGGCTATGTGGTAACTCATCATTAATAGACATTTTTGAGATGTTGGTGATGAGTTAGCATCATCCCATCGTTTAAAGCCTGGAGATTTTATTTTTATAATTGGAAATTGTTTTCAGAAGGTATATTAGATTTCTATTATTGCCATAGCCAACTAACACAAACTTCATCCCTTAAAATTATACACCTTTATGATCTTACAGTTGTGTTGTTGGGCAGTCTGCATTGACTCTTATCCGGATAAATCAAGGCATCAGCATGGCTGTGCTTATTTAAGGAGGCTCTAAGGGAGAATCTATTTCCTTGTTTGTATTGGTTGAATTTTGCCCCCACCTGACCCATAAAAAATGACATAGTGAAATCCTAATGACCAATACCTAGGATGTGACTTTATTTGGGAATAGAATCTTTGCAAATGATGATCAAGTTAAGAGGTCATTGAATGGGCCCTAACCCAATTTAACTGTGTCCTTATAAAAGGGGAAACTTGGACACACACACACACACGCGCGCGCGCGCGCGCACACACACACACACACACACACACACACACACACGGAGAATGCCATGTGAAGACTGGAGTTGTGCTGCCACAGCCAGGGAACTAGGAAAGAGGGCTGGAACAGGTCCTTCTTCCCTAGAGCACTCAAAGGGAGGAGCATGGCCTTGTCCTCATCTTTATCTCAGACTTCTAGCCCTCAGAGCTGTGAGATAATACATTACATATGCTATGTAAGCCATCAGTCTATGGTACTTTGCTAAGGCAGCCCTAACAAACTAGTGTATGTATCATTTTGAGCTCTATGCCCTTTCCTCCATCTTCAAAGCCAGAAATGTTACATATTTCTGGCCCTCCTTCCTTAGTCACATCTCCTTTGCCCACAGCCAGGAAAGGTTCTCCAATTTTCAGGACTCATGAGATTAGGTTGGGCCCACTGATAATCTCTCCATCTCAATTTAATTCCAGGTAAAGTAACACATTCCAAGGGTTTAGGATTAGGACACAGGCATATTTTGAGGGAGAGATGCTATTCTGTCTACCACAAAAGAGTATCAGTTTCCAAAAGTGTCTTAATGAAATAGATCAACACATATTCTTCTCTGCAAGAGCTTGCTCAATAAAAGCAAAGGTCAAACATTTGGGGAGTGGGTTGCTAACTAAAGACAGAAACACCAGGAAACATGGACTGGGAAAGGCAGGCCTGGGCAGAAGCCACAGTGGGAGGAACAAATATCCAGGTGCAGTGGAGGGCTGGCTGCAGGGTAAATTCAGAGTGAGAACCTGGCTTAGTCCTTTCTTTGCCACTTGACTTTGAGACTGTCACCCTCTCTGCACTTCAGTTTTATTGTTTGAAATAGAGGATCATATACTTTGCAAAGCTATAGCAAGAAGCACTATAAGAAATGAGGTCATAATAGACATTTATGAGGTATGTCTGTGTGGAAGGCATTGTATACGCCATGCTCAGGAAACTATAACGCCCTCCAACAATGATAACATTATTGCCTCCTGATCCCCAGGGAAAATGGAATCACCAAAGGGGAGGAGGGGTACTCAGAATGATATAGGTTGCTGCTCATTCACAATTTTGCTTAGAACCAGTTATACACTGAGATCCATCCTAAGAAAGAAAGGCAAAGGAGAAAGGGGATTTAAATCTACTAAACACCCTCTCTGGGCCAGGCCCTCTGAGAACACTGCCTGTATTTTTATAACTACACCACTATCTGCTATCGTTGTCTCCTGGCTTCTACAGATGAAGCCAAGTTAAAGCATGCAGTGCTGAGTGGCAGTGCTGGGCTCCCACCCGAACACCACTACTTGGATAACCCAGGATAACTTCCCCATCTCAAAGTTGGAAGCAAAACTAGAAGAAAAGGACCCAAATAACTACCTGATTCTCTAAAAACGGTCTTGAACTCCTTACATAGGAAGTCATAGTTGTTGCAAAACTCATTACAGGGTCTTAAATACTGTAATGATAGAGTATAATTCCATATAAATGACAAATTCTCATGTTCAGTATTTCCACGGTTGTTCTGTCAGATTAGAGGTCCCAATCTTTCCAGATAGACAAATCTTCTCACAACAAAAAGAACATTACTGTATCTGAAACATTTTCTCAAACCAAAACAGCCTTCAAGGATAATGTGGGTATTCTTCTGATGAACACATATTTCCCCCTGTTTCTTTCGTAAGTAAAAGGAAAATTTTAAGCACAGAAAAGACCTGTGTAAGTAAAGCAGTGGAAATGTACCTAATTAAAATTCTGTTGGACAAATTCCATTTTCATTGGTCTGTTGCAAAACAAAGTACCTCTATTAAATGTAAGTACACATAATACATCTTCCTAGGGAATGATGTTGCTCCTTTTCTTCCTTTGAAATTAAGGTGATTATTTGTTCAGGAAGCTGTTTGTCTCTGCAGCTCATCAACAATGGTCTGGATAGCCTTGGAACCAGGACCATTTCATAACCTTTGTAAAAGTTTATTCATTGTATAAGAGACAGAATTTTTCTCAAGTACATATATTTTTTTTTCCATGAATTATTCTGGTCTCTAAATATTTTGGGATGTCTCCAGTGAATAACTTCTTCTTAACTTCTCTGGTTATATCTGTTTGTGTTCTGATGCAGCCCAAACAATCGCTCCCTCTTCCCCTCATTTCAATACCCCCACCTCCTCCCACTCCCCACATACACACTTTCCTACCACTTCCCCAGCCCCCCCTCAAATCACTTCCCAGCACAGGACTGATACTCTGTTTCTCTCTTTAGAGAGGTCTCTGTATCCGAACTCCATGGACACCTATTTTGGTGAGGTTCTTTAAAAAGACAATGTTGTCTGTCACTGCCCACATCCAATCGATCACCAAGTGGTTCTGATTTACCATCTGAAGGTTTCTCTAACTCACCCCTATCCTGTGCCTCCCACCACTCCCTTAATTTCTGAACAATTCTAATGGCTCCCTCACCTGCTTTCTCTTGACCCATTATGATCTCCTTAAATTTATCTCCATACAGATAACAGAGCTATTGTCTAATGCAAAAATCTGGCAGATAACAAACAGCTATTAAATCTCTTCAGTCTACCTGTGGCTCATAGAGTAATTATTTTATGTTTGGAACCCTATCAGGTTCTTTGAAAGAATCTCTTGGCATAAGGAAAAATCAGGAATTGGAGTTGGTCAAGGAAAAAAATACACCTAGTTACTGGAACTCGAAGTCAGTGATTTTAGCCCTGGCCAGGTGACTCACTTGGTTGGAGGATTGTTTCCATACACCAAAAGGTTGTGGGCTCAATTCCTAGCCAGGGCACATACCCAGGTTTTCAGGTTCAATCCCAGCTCAGAATGCGTATGGGAGGTTACCAATCAATGTCTCAATGTTTCTTTCTCACATTAGTGTTTCTCTCTATCTTCCCCTTCTTCTCTTTCTAAAATCAATTTTTAAAAAAAGTCAGGGATGTCAAGTTTTTTTAATTCCCCCTTACACAGAGCAGGGTTAATCTCAATGCCAATATTAGGACTGAGCCCAGATGTGGAAGAAAAACTACTCCAAATATTTGAATGGGTGCCAAACTAATACACACACACACAGACACAGACACACACACACACACACACACACACACACACACACACACACTACATGTTGTCATTTCTCTAAGGTGGTAGACATTCTAATTTGTTTACCACATTTTCAAAGTTTGGCCCATGCTTTCCTTACTTTACTACTTTTTATAATAAATGTTCTTCAAGTTTTCTATTTTATGTTGTGGAAAATGAGTTTGTGTGTAGTACTATTTTGGAAAGACTCCAGATGATGAGAAAATTTAAGATAAGTTGTATTTCTTTGCTCTTCATTTCACAAATCTTTATATCATTCAGGTATATTATATTATTCTGCCAGATTATATCTTTGTAAAGTCAATTATCATCCAAAATATTATATTACATCATTAAAATTCTGTATCTAATTAACTTCCCATGATTTATTTAGAACTTACCAGACCTTTTGAGTTTTGTCATAATTGGTGGTTAAAAAATAAGAAAAGATGTCAAGGTCAATCAGATTACGAAGAAGCCCAGGACCCTACACTATTTCCAATCTGGAAAATCATTATTATTATTATTATTATTATTATTACTAATCCTCACCAGAGGAGGATTTTTTCATTGATTTTTTAGAGAGAGTGGGAAGGAGGGAGGGAAAAATGAGAAAGAGAGAGAGAGAGAGAAAAAGAGAGAGAGAGAGAGAGAGAGAGAGAGAGAGAGAGAGAGAGAGAAACATCTATGTGAGAGAAATACATCAATTGGTTGCTTCCCTCATGTGACCTAACCTGGGGACAGGGATCTAACCTGTAACCCAAGTATGTGCCTTTGACTGGGAATCAGTGTGAGGGCTGATACTTTAACCACTGAAAAATACTGGCCAGAGCTGGAAAACCATTGTTAATAACACACACACACACACACACACACACACATTCACACACAATAGAAAGTTACACAACACTAATACAACACTAATGCTTTCTTTGCATTCTCCTGATCTGAGCACAATTGTTGAATTTCTCACTAACGTGACAAAAACCCTCTGTCATTGTCTATGACAAAGAGGTCACAATTTAATTACTATTCATGCTTCTCTTAAAAATAATTTTCTACTGTACTTTAGAAAAACAGATCATAACCTGAGTCATAGTTGGTTTGTTCTAAAAGAAAAGAGGATGGAGAAAGATAAGGGTTTGATCACACAAATGTTATAAAAGCCTAGTTTGACTATAATAAAATTTTTATAATTATCCAACACATAATCTAAACTCCAAAATTAACAGCCTATTCAGTGGAAGAGAAAAAGAAGAAAAAATATAGTTTTATATGCAAATGATAGAAACTTCCAGACAGAAAACATCACTGAAATGACCAGGCTATACTCTTTATAATTTAAGCTAAAAAACTGTTTAAGAAAAAAATTTAAGCAACTTTATATTCTCACTTATTGTATTCTCTGGTCCCTTACAACAAAACCCATCCTCCCACCAAAAAATGCTAAAGTTGAAGAGGTTTTTTTTTTTTTCTAAATGAATTAAAAATTTACTCTGTAAGCAGTAGACAATTCTTTTTTAATTAAGAGAAGAGAGAGTGAAAAGAAACGTGAAACATGGTCATGGCAGATATTAATTATTTGCTTTCATACGCTTGTGCTTTGCTAAAATTAAGGCTGCATTCCTGCTGCCCCTCGCAGTGTTACATGTGCTGGTGCAGTCTGTGTCTGCTGCCTGCCCCAGTCCCTCTAGACACATTTGCATGCCTCTGAGATAATGACCATCTTCTCCTTCCACCTAATTTTCTAGCAAAAAAGAATCTCTTTCCCACCCTAGATGATTTCTTCCCTGCCTTTCCAAATTGCATAGAATAAGAAAACTCATCTATGCTCTAGTGACTCTTAGTTTTCTCTTCTAAATATTCTTTCATATGAAAATAAGGTGGTTTGCTTTTTTCTAAAAGGTGTTGTGAAAACATGGTTTGTGAAAAATTTGCCTTAATTTCCTAATATAGTAGTTATATATATATTTGTGTGTAACTGTCCTATGGATGGAAATATGAAATGAAACAAAAGATATTACTAGTCTGCTGGTGTGGATCAGTGCTTGAACATCAACCTATGAACCAGGAGGTCACAGTTCAATTCCTGGTCAGGGCACATGCCCAGATTATGGGCTCTATCCTCAGTAGGGGACATGCAGGAGGCAGCCAATCAATGATTCTCATCACTCATGTTTTTCTCTCCCCCCCCCATTTCCTTTCCTCTCTAAAATAAAAAAAAATATATTTAAAAAATATTTTACTAAAAACCTTTGATAGAAAGGATATTTCTAGAACACCCAACACAGAACTTTGCACAGAAGGGAGTCCTGAGGCTCAGGGGACTGAAATGTGGACAAGTTCACTAAGTGGTGCTTGGGACAGAGTGGTGCTCAGGAATGCCAAGGCTACTGGGGACAATCGTGACTTCACCAGAAGCACTTGTGAATCCAAATAATATCAGCAATATATTATATTTAGTGTGAGGCTTTCCAATGTGAAGGAGATTTTCACCTGTGTTTGATAGTAAGTTTCAGAACCAAACTACAAATATTATCAGCATCCAGTATATGATGGAGGAAATTTAGGCACTGGTTCTGAGGATCACTGGATGCTGGAGAGACTGCAGTGGTTCTGACATTCAGTGCTGGGCATGCTGGGTACAAGGTACTTCCATGCAGGGTCTCCATGACCCGGGGGCCCTGAGGAGGTAGGGGCTGGCATCACCCCTTTCTGCAGCCCAGATGCACTTGAGGTCACAGAGGTGGTGAGTGTGCATTTCCATCCACTTTGGTTTTTGTTCTCCAGTGACATAGGGGGCAAAGCTTGGGTATCAGGTCAGAGAAATCTGAATTGGTATTTTTGTGTCCCAAACTTTAAAACTGCATTCCTAGAAATGTTACTGGGTACCTTATAAGATTATCTCATTTAATCTTTATACCCATTTCATGAGGCATATCAATCTTTACAAATAAGGCCTGCATTCCCCAGACATGCACACACAGAGCTGAAGTGATCTGTTCCCACAGTGTCTACCTGATAGAGGCCAATTTTGAATCCCATCCCTTTTTAATGCCCACCTGTGTGACTGCTTCCTTTCTACAGGGTCTGTGTGCAGGCTGGTCTGGGGCATATCCTAGCCATGGTGTTCTTGAATTCTAACTTTATCCAAAATTATTTTTTTCATATATTTTACACTAGTATAGAAGTTAGACACTATATGTATATGTATATACTTATTATAATGTCTTTAAAACAATATAGAAAATATGTGAAATAAAAGGTGATAGTTCCCTTAACCCCCTCTCTTTTCTCTTTTCTTCCCTTCCCTAGAGATAAGCATTAGTCATCACAGAGTATATGATTAAGCATCATTTCAGGGAAATGAAACACTATTCTTTATAGATGTAAAAGAATTTTTGCAAGACAACTTTAAAAGTGATTACTCAAGTGTAGCTAGCTAATTTTTTCCAGACACTGTGACATGCAGCCTCCTGGTGAGTTAAAGGAACACGGCAGAAGTAGAGATCTCATTTTTCTCTAAGACATACAAAAAAAAGTTGCATTAGAGTTTCCCATTAAAGTAATTCAAAAAGCTTTCAGGAAGACTCCTGTCCAATTCAACTTAATCAGTACTCTTTCCACTGAAATCCCTTTAACATTACTCACATGAAGCCATTTCTGTAATACCAGAGGAAAATATCAAGATAAAGTCAGCGATAATCAAGGCTGGAAGCCTGCCTCTTTGTGTCCAAGTTCTGGTTGTCTTCCCATAATCCAACAAATATGAGCTTCTCAAAGAGGCTGCACCTTGAGAGCGAATAGCCGGCTGAGTACAGGAGGGTAGGTGTATTAGATATGGGAGGATACATAGGTGACAGGAAGGAATTTTATGTCCCATTCATCTCTTTTTCTTGCCCTCCTATACCGAGAACAGAGTCTTTGTGACTTGGACTAGGGAAGCAGTGACTTTGAGTTATGCTCTGAGAGGTAACCAATTATCAGCAGGATAAACATTTGTGCTTTATACCTGCCAAGCTGAAGAGTGGAAAAGACCTGCTAAGAATTTATGGCTGCCCTTCACTCATGGAGCCAGCCCCACGATCAACATATTGAGAACTTTCAGAGCAGAGCTAAAGCCCAGACCCTGGAGTAGAGGCTGAGGCACAGAAGGGAGGGGAGCAAATAAAGGTGAGGGGACAAGAAAGAGGAAGATAGAGTGGCAAGGAGCCACCTCAGTTATGACAGAAATCCAGAAATAAGGAAAGAATCCTTAGATACAGACTCAGGGTCAGCTGGTTTTCTCTTGGGAAGGGGCCAAAACCACAGAGCATCACCGAAGAGCTAAACCTACAGTGTGTTTTATTATCACACCTCAAACAGACAGTGCTCTCTGCAGTCTGGCCTGTAAACTGCTGTGAGGGATCACTTATTCCTGTGTATGATAAAATGCAGGGACTCTCAATAGAAGGGGCCATTGAAATGTTTGGAAATATTAAAGGCACAGGCAAATCTACAACCATTTGGACAAATGGTAACTCTAAGGTTATGGTTTAGAGTTTAACAAGACACTCAATACTCAAGAAAAATGAACTGTGCTTAAGACAGGGCCAAGCCGAAACTGGTTTGGCTCAGTGGATAGAGTGTCAGCCTGTGGACTGAAAGGTCCCAGGTTCGATTCCTGCAAGGGCACATATCTTGGTTGCGGCACATCCCAGTTGGGGGTGTTTAAGAGGCAGCTGATCGATGACTCTCTCATTGATGTTTCTAACTCTCTATCCCTCTCTCTTCCTCTCTGTAAAAAATCAATAAAATATATTTAAAAAAAAAAAAGATAGGGCCAACTACACAAATAAACACCAAATGCATTGCTCATGGTTAATATCACTTAAAAACAAACTGCCCCCCATAGCGTGGGCATAAACTGGGTCTCTTTCCTACTGTGGATAGAGGGTGGATGTTTACTGAGAAACTGTAAGCAGAAAGAATTACCATAGCAGGCTTGATGGCTGTCTTTTGGGAAGCCCGCTGGCAAGGTTGGCCCTTGTCTGATGTCTGGAAACTTGGCTATTGGGAACTCTCCTGTTGCCATTTTCTAAATGACAAAAGCAGAGGTTTAATGTGTTTAAACTGTTTATGGCAACAACCGAACACGGTGACCTGTGCTGAACACCTGCTTTTTTGGGGGGAATCTAGAATTTGGCTGTATTTTACACAGGGGTGACCTATGAGGCCAGACCCTTATACAAACCCTGGGCCTGAGACTCTACTGAGCTTCCCTGGTTGGCAGTATCTCACAGGTGTTGCATCTCTTTTCCGACTGAAGTGCCTTGAAACGCAGCCTGTGTGACCCCACTGGGAGACAGCTCTGGAAGCTTGCACTGGTCTCCCCCTGACTTTGCTCATGTGTCTTTCTGTTTGATGGTTTGCCTTTTGCATTCTTCCCCTGTAATCAGTCTTAGTCATGAGCACAACTATTAATACAGTATATGATGGGTCCGATCGATGTGTCTAGTGAATAATCAACCCTGGGGACCATGACCCATTTATGGCATTCAGCCTCTTTGGGAAGTAAGGTTTTACATTAGGCAATAATATGAAAGAACATTTTGTGTTCCAGACAGGTTTTGCTTCCTCACTCACTTCCCCTTCTAATAGGTCCTGCTAGGGCTGTACCCAGTTGGCCCTGTACCCCTGAACTGACCACAGCTGAATGGACTAAGGTGGACATCTAACCCAAGTTGAGACAATCAGATTTTTCTTGCTCCACATTTGAAAGGGGGCACTGAGAGACTGTGTCAGTAGTTACTGAAGCTCAGAGGATCATAAGGACCATTTTCTTTCTGCCTGCCTTTACCCTGCCTAAACTAAATCGGTCAGTTACGTATTTTCCCCTTAGGACAGTCTGATGTTTCCCTACTTTACAAAACTGTCCCAGCCCATATTTTCCCGGCTTTATTTTTCCTCATATGTCATTGAATTTGTCTTATTCCAGGTTGTTTGTCTCTGGTACCTAGCACTTGCCCAGCTCACAGTAAGAACTAAATAAATATTTGTGAAATAAATCACCAGAAAATGGTAATCAGTTGTGTCAAATGGGCCAGGCTCCATCTTAGAATTTATCATACAATGTATCCAAATGTCTTGCTTATAAATATGGGTGTAGGCTGCAGTCTTTGAAACAAGAGACTAGGAAATGTGGGAGCAGCATGTGGACACCAGAGCCTCATCTACTCCCACTGAAGGAGTCACACCTCCAATGACACAAAAATCG
The DNA here is from genome assembly GCF_014108245.1 of Pipistrellus kuhlii. Classification (NCBI taxonomy): domain Eukaryota; kingdom Metazoa; phylum Chordata; class Mammalia; order Chiroptera; family Vespertilionidae; genus Pipistrellus; species Pipistrellus kuhlii. The sequence continues at coordinate 25,207,251 of NW_023425449.1, forward strand.
CATCACTCCGAGGAGTGGGCCAACTATATTATGCACAAGTTTCATTATAAATCTCTAACCGTAATTCTGTTTCTACTCCAGTTAGATTATTTTAGTTCCCTTTTACAGTTTGTTTTCTCATTTGACGACATTTATTTGGTTTCTATTATCACCAGGCACTGCTCTGGGCTCTGGGGATTTTGCAATAAATAAGACAAGCTTCCTGAACGTAATGAGTCTCACTCTCCACTGGAAAAGACAGAAGCAGGAACATAAACAGGATAAATTTATAAAGAAAAGAAAGTGTGGTGTAAAAAAAATGAGTTCTAAGAGCAGAGTTGGCAAACACCAACTTCATGCTACGTGTGAAGGATGAAGCAGTGAAGTTAATGGCTATTGTAGCGTTGCTGTGTCCATCTCTTAAAATGATATTTCCAACATGGTGTCATGGCTTTTCCGGTCATGGAGAACAGCAAATTATACTTCAACCATGGGCAGAATTAAGTTTACTCCTGCTGTGATTGTTCATCTTCTTAAACAGTTGCTTACATATTAATCGATGGTGAGGGATCAGAGTGCAGAGCCATGTTGTCAGACTTCAGGGAGAACAGCCAGTAATTTAATAGCAATTGACCCTCTAATATAATTAAGTTTGATTTTCTGTTCTAGAACTTTCGTCAAATAATGCCTTCCTTTGCAGCATTTAATGATTCGTGTCCATGAAACCCTGCTTATCATTTTGGGAGTTTACTGAGTCATTATTGCATTAAATATATTGACATAACCTTTTTCCAATAATGAATTCAATCAGTTATAGTTATGCATCATTTTTTTCTTATAGAACTTAAACATTTTAGCTTGCATCAAATTATATAATCAACATGTCAAAAATATCATACAATGCTTTGTTTCCATTAAAATAAAATTTTCATGAAAATAGGAATGTATTGCCCTAATTTGTCTTTTCTCTATTTTAGGATATTTTTTAAAGAATGCCTTCCCATACCTACAATTCTTACTTAATTCTCCTTACTATATAAATGGGTGTCAGGGTTGGAAATAGAAGGGATAATTTTCCCTCCCAACCTTCAGCATTTCATCCTTTACTTTATGTCAACAGACTTCAATGGGCTCCTTAATAATCTTTAATTGATAAGAGAAGAGTGAACCTTCAAATTTCTGAATTTTGTTTGTCATCTATAACCTTTTACCAGCCTTGTAACTTATACTGAAATCTGCCCTACTGTTCCAGGGCACATAGGAATTTGGGAATATTTTTTGAATATGTGAAGCAGAATTCCAGTCTTCCACGTTAAAATGTTAAAGCTATCTTTGATTTCCCCCCCCCCCCCTGTTTTGCTCTTTATTAAATTGCCACATCTTGCCCTAACCCATTTGGTTCAGTGGATAGAGAGTCGGCCTACAGACTGAAGGTTCCCAGGTATAATTCTGGTCAAGGGCATGTACCTTGATTGCAGGCACATCCCCTGGGTAGAGGGTGTGTAGGAGGTGGCTGATTGATGTGTCTCTCTCATTAATGTTTCTAACTCTCTATGTATCTCCCTTTCTCTCTGTAAAAAACAATTAATAAAATATATATTTTATAAATTGCTACATCCTATTCTCTCCTCAGGTTTACCAGCTGCCTTTTCCTTTTGTTTCATTCTCAGTGTAGCTCCTGTTCCTCCACCTCACCACCACTGTCTCATAAGTGTACATGTTGCTTCCAACCTCCTCATCCTGCCTTTAGTCTCTCTTTCATGTCAACCTGCATGATAGGATGAAAGGGGTGAGGGAGGTGGGGAAGAGGCAGCAGAGTATTGCCCTTCACTAGGCCAAAGGAGTGATTTGAAAATTCAGACAGAGACAGGACTTTGAATGACATTGAAAAAATAGACATTCTCCTCATATGTTAATGAGCAAATGTGTGGCTGATGCAGTGGACACGGCTGTCCTTTATATTCATCCTTAGTGTCATCTTCACTCTCTCAGTGCAAAGTTCCAATAAAGATGAAGACACTTATGTCTGACGCACAAAAAAATTGTGCCCCAAAATTATGCTAATATCACTAGGGACAATAAAAAAGATACAATGAGAGATTTTTACCAACTCAAGAGGAGAACAATACCATATCATTAATTCTAATTCAAGTTGAGCCAAACTCAACATTCTCATTAAAATTCATTTTACATCTTTTAAATATGTGGTGCTCCCAAAGTTAGCGAGAAATATGCTTATAATTAATTCTCAAACATCCAGGGACTGGTTATGGTGTTTTTTATTTTGATTTTTCAGGCCAATTGTTCAACCTCACGAGGAATCAAATGTCAGGAACCTTAAGCTTAGAATTCTAGCCTCCAGAACTAAGAGAAATAAATGGCTGTTGTTTTGCAAAGTAGAGACAAACTCAGAGAGCAGCAGACAGCTCTGGTGGTGATGGTGTGGGGGTGGGGTGAGGATCGAGAGGAGAGGTGGAGATAAATAAATAAATAAATAAATAAATAAATAACTATTGTTGTTTATGGTATGCCTGTTTTGGCAGCCTGAGCAGACTAAGACATCTGGATGCCTTTTTGGTGTTACTCTAATGCCCACACATTGCTCCATCCGCTGGCTATTGATTATGGTAAGTCACTGTTAAGTCACCGGGGCAGAGTGGGCTAGTCTCTGCTACAGGAACTCCCACATGGTCCATGAGTCCCTTGGTCATTCTTTTTTTTTTTTTTTTACGGCGCAGTCCTTCAAACTGGCTCCCCTTAAGTCCCTCCTCTAGAACCATTTATTATCTTAACAATCACTTGTTTCTAGCTGTGTGTTATGCCTGCATTTTTTATTAACACATACCTCTTTTCTCTGAAAAGAGACTCTCTTTTGTAAGTTGAAATAGCTCTAATATATATTGACTCTGATATGGGTATCGATCCTTTCTTTTTGCATTTCTGCTCTTACCAATCTGTTCCTCCCTAAGTGAGTGTGTGTTATGGCTAAGAAGGGAAAGTGTCACAACCAAGAACCTATAAAGAAAAGGGTACTTTGATATGTTTTAAGATATTTTATTCTTTCTCTCAAACTAAATGACAAAAAAATCTGATTTGGAAAAACTTATAGACTAGAAAAAGCAATATATAGCATGTAAATAGCCATACTGTAAATAGAATATGATCAGTGTTGTGAAAGAAATTCAATTATACTCTGAAATGAGAAACTAATTAAAACAAGAAAACTTGGGAAATGTTATATAGAAAATCTGTTGCATAACAAAACTTGAAGGATGAATGAGAGTTTGAAAATGGAGCATTATAAAATAAGGCATTCCAGGAGAAGAAAACAAATATTTAAAAATACATAAAAGGGCAAAAACCAGTCTTAAATATTTTAACAAAAATATTTTATAAATATACTCATTACTAATAAGATTTATTTTTTTTAAGTTTTATCTAATTCTATTCGGAAACAGTCTGCTAGTTATTAGCTATATCACTGCTTATATTTGGGAGTTTAAAGAAAGTTCTTTATTTAAAACACTTTTCTCCAGACATATTAGCCATATTTCTTTTTCATCACATACTCAACAAATAAATGTAAAATTTGATTTTACTAAGAACAAAATATTTTCATTTGTACTCAAGAAACTCTACCATTTGCTTTTATTATTGAGAATCTTTGCCATCAGTTTTATAGAAACGGAATCTAAAGCTTTTTTGATTCAAAAACTAGAGAGACTCAGTCAAGTTGCTTCCAATAATGGGAGTAGGAGGATGGTTCGTGTAAGACTGTATATGACAGGAACAAGAAAACTCCAGACAGAGAGTTACTGGGGAAGGCAGGTCACTGTTGTCCACTCTACAGCTCCACCAACAGCTAGCTTCACTCCAGGAGACAGGCATCCAAGCCCTGGCCTCTACCCTCTCACTACCTTTACCTGTTTCTCATGGTTCCTTGCTTCCTCTAACTCCAGCTTCCACACTAGAAGGTCTCCAGCCCTGTCTATAGTATGACCTTGCAGCTCCAACAATCGGTGCTTGCTTCAATTTGAGATTTTTAATTTGAATTTTTGAGAGAGAATACCTGGCTGTCTTTCCTTATCATTTTGTACTGGACCACATCCTGTATACTGTCCACGCTATGGAGTGTGGACCCTACATCAGAAGTACATTTCTGGTGTAAACAACTTGACCAGGGCGGTGGGAGACAGGGGTCTGTTGGCCTTTACAGTACTTTCTCTTTAGCAGGAAGTGGGAGAGATGATTTCACTTGGAATGGAATTATAGTCTGAAAGCATCACAATTGTCATCTTTGGCACAGGTACTGAAATTCTGAGGAATTAAAAGTGAAACATAAGTTTATTGACTCCAATACCTGGCTAAATGAAAGGAGCCAAAAAGGTCTATAAAGAAACCTGTACGTAAGCTCATTCACATGCAAACAACATTAATATTATGACCTGTTTCAAAGTCAAACATTTTTAGATTTAAATAAAAAAAATGGAACTAGTGTTGGTATTGTTTCCTGTTATCTACATTTGTGTGCAAGTCTCAGCAGATACTGAGAAAGAGGGGGGATATAGAGGGGGTTGGAGAGTAGCTAGGCATCTGTGCTTTTTGCTTTTCATAATTTTTAAGAAAGGATTGCTCAATTTCCTATCAGTTTCTTTATGTAACACATAATATGAAGTGCTAATGACTGAATGTTCGTGCTTCTGCAAAATCTGTATGTTAAATCCCAATTCCCAATATGGGGCCTTTGGAATTAATGCCCTTATCAAAGAAACTCCAGGAAGCTCCCTAGACCCTCTGCCATGTGAGCACACAGCCATCTGTGACCCAGGAAGCCAGCTCTCACCAGACTCGGAACCTGCCAGCATCTTAATCTTGGACTTCCCAGCCTCCAGAACTGTGAGAAATAAATTGTCTATGGTATTGTCATTGCAGCCCGAATGGACTAAGACATGAAGTAAGCATACTACATATTAAAGTATAATCATACCAGCGTTTCACTTATTTTTCCTTTTGATGATTTGTTTTTATTTGAAATGGACATTTAAGAAGATGCCTATAGAACAAACACATTATATAAAGAAAGTCTTGTATTTGATTTTCATTTTAGAAGTTTTGCATTGTTGGGTGAAGTTGAAAAAGGATTTCATTTACAATCAGGATGCATAAATGTTTGCCTTGGTATCACCACAATCTTTTTGTGCTCTGTCACACCCTGGGCCACAGCTCTCTCAAATCTATGATGAAGGGGTTGGACCAGAAGGCCTGTAAGCTTGCTTCTAGCCCTAAGAAAGGACACAGTGGACAAAGGGTCTGAGCTGCCTCCGTTACCACCTCTCTTGTGTAGCTCATTTCCACTTCTACATAAGATAAGAAGCAGAGCAAGGCTTATATCTCAGAAGTCTAGGAGTTACTTTATTGCTTACTTTTTAAAAAATTGCCCCTGACTTTTGCTAAATGAAAATAGCCAGACTTAAAAGCTACATACTGTATTATTCTATTTATGAGCCATTCTGGAAAAGGCCAAAAGACTGTGATGGAAAATCAGCCAGTGGTTTCTAGGAGGTGAGGGGTTGAGAGATATTTAACTACAAATTGAAAGCACAAAGGAATTTTTGGAGGCAATAGGGCATTTCTCTATCTTTACAGTTGATTTTAGTTAGAGTTACATGACTCTGCATTTGTCAAAACTCACAGATGCCTACCCCAATAAAGTAAATTTCACTGTAGGCAAAGTTGAAATAAAATTTAAAAACTCATCACTGATAGATACCTCATCATATATAAATGCTAACGTGTTAAAGTTATTAACTACCCACTTTTGATACCTAGTGCTGTGGCTTCAATGATAACACAACTATTTTTTTCTTTATCACCAGCCATATGGTTTCATCAGGAGTGCCTTTCTGTGCCCCCAACACTGACCTATTTCTAAGACAGAATTTCGGATTCCTGCTGTTCATGATAATGAGGTGGAAACACCTCATTTACCTCTCTGGTGTGAGTCTGGCTCGCCAATGAACTTGGCTGCAGACTGCCTGCCATAACATGATAACCTCAAGGGCCGCAATTTTCCACTTGGGCACAGATTGAATACTGTGATTATTTCCACTGGTAAAGGCTGGTGATTAGCACTTAAAGAGAAGCAAAATACAATAATAATTGATAAAAGGAAAGTTCTTGCTCATAATCAAAGCAAGAAGATGGTTAGATTCACAAGAAGACAGAAGATAAAACTTCCTTTGGAATATTGACATTGCTACTTGGAAGTTTCCCGATCTGTTTTGGCATGATACAGAAAGTGGATGCTGATTTTCAGGGGGAAATTTAACCTCTTCCTGAGAAAACTGGTGCTAACATGTGTCTTGTCTAATTTCATATTCTATTGCTATATGTTGAGTATCCTGCCATCTAGTCGCCATTCTGTGCTATGTTTGGCACATGGGTTCTTCCATATGTAGTCATACGCAGTCATTCTTCCATGGACTGCCTGACAATGTTTTGGTCAACAAGGGACCCCATATAAGATGATGTTCCCATAAGACATTAATGGAGCCTATTGAAGTGGTAGCTGTCCTAACTTCATAGCACAATGCATTACTCACCTGTTGTGGAGATGCTGGTGTAAACAAACCTATTGTGCTGCCAGTTTTATAAATGATAGCACACACAATTATGCACAGTACGTAGTACTTGATAATGATAATAAATGACTGTTACTGGTTTATGCATTTACTATGCTCTTTATCATTGTTTTAAAAGTATATCCTTTTTGCTTATAAAAAAAAAGTTTGCCTCATATGCTTCATGTTTTCTGTGTCTCTTGATTACATAATTTTCTTTTAGGCATGATTTAATTTCATGTTGTTTTTTTGTAGTGACATGATGTACGGATTTGTAGCTGAGATCCAATAGGCCATCCCACATAGCCTCGGGGTGTAGTAGCCTGTACCATCCAGGTTTGTGTAAGTGCACTCTGTGATGATCACACAATGACGAAGCTGCCTAAGGACACACTTCTCAGAACATTTCCCTGTCTGGAAGCAGCACGTGACCGTAGCCAGCCTGTGATGTTTGCCAATGTGTATTAGATCATGCTTAAACTTCTATACTGATTTATCCTGGAATGATCTGTTAAAGATCTAGTGAAATTAAAACTACAAAAAACAGAACAAGAAATCCCAACTCAACTACTGACTGCTTATAATTCTGGAGATGAATTCCTAAATTTCTGTGTCATTTTTTTATCATTAAAAATTGAGAATAATAATTCCTCAAAATGATTTGGAATGTACCATTAAAATAAACAAACAACATCTAAGTGTCAGCTGTTGTTGTCACCATTATAATGGGTATCAAGATGGGGATCCAAGTAATAAAGGAAGAGGAGGCAGTCAGATGAAGAAAAAGTATGTTTTCTCCCATCTCTTAGACTGGACATTTGGATTTAGAGTTCAAACAGTTGGCCACACTTGAATGCTCCACTTTCCCTCCTCCTTCCCACTCTGACTTTCTGTACTGATTTATCTATTTTTTAAATCTTTATTGTAGAAAGTATTACTTATGTCCTTCTCCCTTTCCTCCCCCCCCATTTATCCTTTCTAGCCTGCCTATGTCCAGGCCTTCACCTCCCTATAGTCTATGTTCAATGGGATATTTATATATGCATACAAGTTCTTTTGTTGATCTCTTCCCACCCACCCATCCACCCACCCTCACCTTCTCTCTGAGTTCAACAGTCTGTTCCATGCTTCTATGCTCTGATTTAGACCCAAAGACTGCACACTTGAGCTGCTAAAATAGACCAGCCACGCAGTTGATCTCCCCATGATCCTCAAGTCACTTTTTTGATGGCCTGACATTCATCATGTTTATGACTTCCTGGTTAGAAGCTTGCTTCAATGTCACTTGGTCTGCCCAGAATAATGTTCAAGCATTATCCTCAGCTTTTTTATCCTCAGTTTTGTAAAATCAAGCACCCTAAGACCCATAAAAGTTTTCTTTATTTCCTCTCATGTGATAGATTTGCCAAGAATTGGAATCATCTCTACCTCTCAGGGTTTTCTGAAATTTTTTTAGCACAAAATATACATAAAATTAATAAGAATTCCAGCAGTGCTTCAGTCCATTGTTGAGATTTTCAATCTAATTTCCATAATGTGTCTTCCCATAGGCTTTTCACAGAAGCACTTACTCTGAAGAAATTCACGATAGTGATTTAATATATCTTAACCACATTTCGACTCAAGTAATTTCTCAGAATATTCACCAAATTCAAGATGAGGCATCAATTCTGTAACCCTAACTGGGAGGACTGCACGCTTTCTTTTCAATTAGAAATTGAGAAAGCTTTTATTGCAGGAGTTCTTTCTACTTCCAAACAAGGTACTCTTTTCTTTTTTTTTTAAATTAGCATGTTTATAGACAACAAAAAATTAATTGCATTATTAGACTCTTAAGCAAAAAATGTAGCCCTTTTTGCAATTGCCTTGATAAAAATTTGTTTTCTGAAAATAATAGTTCAGGAGCTTTTATTTTCTTATGCATGTTTCTTTTTCAAAGCAATTTCCTAGACAAAATAAAATTGAGTGTCCCTCTCCCCACTTTTTGACAATCACATTAATCGAAAATGGCAGTGTTTACTAACCCTCTGGCCTCTCAGGACTGTTCTCTCTGAATCAATTGTTATGATTTACGAGTAGAACACTATCCTGATTTTCCTCTGCTCTCTGAATGCTCTTTCAGCACTAGTGAAAGCCTTGCTCAGTGGGAGATAAAGCTGCCTCAGATCGCTACCAAAACTAAGATCCTACAGAATTAATATCACGACATATAACCCCAATTGTTCATCTTTATAAAGACAAAAGTAAATTTTAGCTTCTCTCCTCAATATTCTCCTTTTATAGATTTAAATGATACCTTGAAAAGAGCTTTATCTACATACTAGAGAAAATAAGTTTCCTTTTAATAACATTTCAACACTTTGGAATAAGTCATTTTTTAATTACCCATGAGTGGGTATATCAAAGCACAGCTGGCCTTATGATGAATTTGGCTTTTTGCTTTTTTCTTGTTTTCAAATGATTTTCATCCAAGTGATGGCATGCCTTTATAGTATAGTATTATATAAAAAAAGAAATTAATGTTTTGTTTCTTGCTATGCTAGAATTGGTTTAAAAGTGTTTCATGGGAGAAGACTAAATGCAATTGCCCTGATAAAAATTTGTTTTCTAAAAATGGTAATTTAGGAGCATTTTTTTTTCTATTGAGTGAATCAACGCAGGTCCTCTGTGACATAGATAAAAGCAGAATTAGACATGCATGACATTTACTGAGGGAATATATGGAAAGAGGAAAGAATAAAGGAGAAGATAGGGAGAGTTGGGTGGGTTTGACACCTATAAAAGGAAAGAGAGAAAAGAAAGTAGAGTGGGTTGGAGAAACATCAGATGCAAGGCTGCCCCAAGAAGGTGTCAGCCAGGTGACACCTTGGGCAAAGAATGCTAGTAAAAGGGGCCCCATGTCAGAAGGTAAAGACCTACCTCTAGTACCCTACCTTTCTCAGGCATTTGCTGGGAGCAACCAAAGGTGCATGGCATTGGCCTGAACACCATAGTAGATGTGAAGGTATGTCAGCTAACAGTGTATCTTCAGCAAGATATGCCTAGAGAGGTCACATGTTATGATCATCAGTTTGAATTAATCCAAGATGTTTTAGTAATATTCCTCCTTCAATAGTTGAACACATCTTCCATTTAAAGGCTCTAAGGAAACAACTTAAGGGAAACCATATCATAACTGGCTTAGAGACAATCATTCTATTTAGGATTTAAGTAATGTTTCAATAGAAACTAAATCCCACACTGAGCAGACCAATCCATGGGCTTGAAGCACATTGACATTTTGAACATTAACTAAAATCCATCACATTATTGAACATACTCCTTATGTTTGAGTTTATGTGCACCTGTACTTAACAATATTATATAAGACTAAGGGCCCAGTGCATGAATTCGTGCATCTTGAAAGGAACTGTGGGCCACAAGGTTGCAGTGGGCATAGGGGTGTGTCTCAGCCTATCCTCTATGCCCCTGCCCAGCCCATCCTGTTGTGGCCCCCTGGCCTCCTGTCTGCCGTTCTGGCCCAGCATGCAGGCATGAAGGCACAGAGCAACTGGGGCTGGAGCCGGTGCAGGCAGCAGATGAGAGTGGGGCCAGTGCCATCAGCTGGTGCAAGTGGTAGCTGCTTCTCTAATCACCTCTCAGGAGCAGGGGGAGGTGGAGAAGCCCTCAGAAATGATTAGGGCCAGAAGCCACCATTTGTACCTGCTAATAGCGCCGAGCGATCGGAACCGTCAGCAGATATGACTGAGGCCGGCATCAGCAGCAGGTGTGAAAGCAGGCTGCTGGCCCCTATTGCTCCTCAGGAGAGGGAGAGGGGACAGGATGGGGATAGAAAAGCCCTGAGGAGCAATCAGGACTAGCAGCTGCTGCTTGTACCTGCTAACTGTGCCGAGTGATCAGGGCTAGTGACAGGTGCCTGCAGTGGGTGCTAGCGGTGGCTCCGGCGCTGGCAGTGGGTGTCAGTGGGGCCAGTGCTGGCAGCAGATTAGAGCACCAGGTAGGACTACGGCACGTGGGAGCAAAGAATTTTTGGGAACCACCAGAGGCTTTTCCAATTATAGCAACTGGTGCCCCACCTTGGTCTTGCCCCGCTCTTCCTCTCCACCTCCCCCGGCTCAACTGTTCCACTATCCCGCTGCAGCACATGCCCCCCTTGTGGTCAATGCATGTCATAGTAATTGATTGTTCAGCTGTTCAATCTATTTGCATATTAGCCTTTTATTACATAGTACTTGTTCTATTATATAAATTTTATCACATTCAGAGTTCAGTCCTGGGTGGGGACTTAAGCAAATACTAGTAACAATAATTATTTGGCTGATTCAGCCATTTAGGAGTGAAAAAAACAAGGAAACTAAAATGAACCGAGGCTGACTTATGGGTGTGTGGAGTGGGCTGTGGAGGGAAAGGAAGTCCAGGTTGAACAATAAGGTCATTGTTCAACCTGGACTTCCTGAGGGACCCAAGGAAGATATATTTGCTACAGCTGGGTGCAGAGTAATGTTGAATCACAGGCCAAGGATCTAATTACAAGAATTGAACCACCAAGTCAGAGCAGAAACTATGGTGAAGCCAACTTAAAGAGATTCCCAGGTTTAAGAAGCATGCTGTTACTCTGTCCAGACATAGGATGTATCTCAGAGTTGGGGATACATGGGGGTCCTTTTCCTGAATGGCCAAAGAGAGGGTAGGAAGAGGGCGAGCCAACAAATCATTACATAATTGAACAGTACCATCTACGAGTCTGGGGTGGGGGGGAATTTAAGTCTTGAAAAATGTCTCACCAATTCTTAACTTAGGTGTTTAGATTTTTCAAAGCATTAAAAACAATTTGACAAGTCAAAGTCTATTCATTATAAACACCTCAGCTTGTTTTCAATGATGTTGAACAATCTGTTCCAACTGTCAGAGACATGAGTAATATATAATATGGATGAGTTACATGCCTATCAAGAAACCCAGATACACAATGTAGGAGGAGCTGTGTGGGAGTTTCATCACGGTCTCCTTTCCCAGGCATCCACTAGGCAGGACAGAAATGGCTTCACCTAATAGAGGTGCCATCAGAGGTTAGTGTGTGGAGTCATTAGGGGAATTCACAAAGCCAACGGGATTTTGCAGAAAAAATCTCTGCTAAGAGCTTGAGGCTGGGCACAGGGATTAAGCTACTGGGTTTCCTCTTAAATAATGGATGGTCCACTTATAATTGTCAGCTTCTCTTTTACTTTACTCCGGCCTACGATTCTGATGCAACGGGAGTCAAGGTGCATTCTTTAAAACCAAGTAGCTAAAGTTAAAAGAAGTTAGAAACAAGAACACAGGAGATAGGTTTACCTCCTAAAGTGGAAAATCCTCCGAAGAGTTTCTACTTAGGGTCTAGTAATAATTAATGTCGTTTTTAAACATTCGTTTAAAATCTTGCTTGGCGTTGACTTGTATTGACATAACCTTCAAACACGTGGTATCTACAGAACGTGTGAAGTGCAATTAACAAGTTTTGCTTGAAAAAGTTTGTGTTTGGTTTGGTTTTTGTTGCAAAACTAGGGCTAAGAAGATGGCGGATGAAGAGCATATTCGGCACTGCATGCTTTACGAGTTCCAATTAGGAAGAAGAGCAAGTGAGGCTGCAAAAAACATCTGTAGTGCTCTTGGTCAAGATACAGTTAGCACCAGAAAATGCCAGCCTTGGTTTGAGAAATTTCGCGAGGGAAATTTTTCGTTAGATGACAAGAGTGGTTGAGGCCGTGTGTCCAATTTTGATCAAGAAGCTCTTCAAGCTCTTTTGGTGCAAAATCCTCAAATTACCCAACAAGAGCTTGCGACAACTTTAAATTGTTCACAAAAAACAATTTCCAATCAATTGCGTGCACTTGGCCAAGTCCAAAAGTTTGGAAAATGGGTTCCTCATGAGTTGACCGACAACAACCGTAATCAAAGAGTCACAATTTGCAGTTCGCTCCTCTCTCGTCAAAACCGTTTGCCGTTTTTAGAGCAAATTGTTACCCGAGATGAACAATGGGTTCTGTATGTTAATTTGAAAAGGCAGCCTCAATGGTTGGACAAAAATGAGGCTCCCCAGCCCACGTCAAAACCCGACTTGCATGCGAAAAAAGTGATGTTGTGTGTTTGGTGGAATTTTAAAGGAATTCTTCATTATGAACTTTTACCATCTACCCAAACCATTACAAGTGCAGTGTATAGTGCCCAATTGGAAAGGTTAGCCCAAGCTTTAAGAGAAAAAGAACCCACGCTGATTAATCGGAAGGGCGTAATTCTTCACCACGATAACGCACGACCGCATACTGCAAGAATCACTGCTGAAAAACTGCGCCATTTGGAATGGGAAGTTCTCCCTCAACCTGCATATTCTCCTGATATTGCCCCTTCCGATTACCATTTGTTTCGTTCTTTGCAAAACTTTCTTCTTGGAAAAAAAATTAATAATGAAGAATGCCTCAAAAATGCATTGACCGAATTTTTTGCATCAAAATCACAAGAATTTTACAACAGAGGGATTAAAATGCTTCCTGAGCGTTGGGCACAAGTAGTAGAAAACAACGGCAACTATATTGTTGATTCAATTTTGTTGTATTGTTTAAATAAATTAGATTTAAAAAAGGTATTAGAAAACGACATCAATTATTACTAGACCTAAATATATTTTAAGTATTCAGTAGGGAAAAAAAAAATAAAAAAATAGAGAGAACATCTCAGTGGTGAAGGCTTAAAGTAAGTTTATTCAGGGCCTAACAAGGACAATGTAATTATGCCCAGTTGCTAAGTTTTTCAAAAGAGCATAAGAAATATCTATGTATAAAATTAAGGCTTTAATAATATTAAAACACAATATAATTAATTTTGGTCTATTTAATTTAAATCAAACATATTATGGTAAGACCAGTCTAAAACAGAACAATAAAGGAAGCAAGTTAATAGAAGAAAAATCTCTATCAGATATTTATTAACTTTTATCATCATACTAAAGATGAAACAACAAGGTATTACTGGTTTGAATAAGAAGAGGATTGCCATAACTATTGGTTTAATATTGCAGCATAGCACCTTTTTACAATGATACAAATTGAGCTTTTTAAGTAACACTAACTCAAATTAAATGTGGTTTAAAATTTTTATTTCCTATTAAATGAGAAAGAAAGAAAAATACTGATGGAAAGAAATTTATAGTGCTGCAAAAAAAAAAAAAAAAAAAAAAAAGGATATGAATCACTGCAGTAAAGATGAGAAAGCCACTCACAAGAAGTATAAATGGTTGCATTATGGCCTTAGGTTAAGCTATAGCTCCTCCCCTCAGTTTGACTATATTCCGTGTCCCATATGTATCATGGCTTATACAACATAATTTACTTTTATTTCTTATAGTAGGTCCCTTGGAAGCTATTAGATCAAAAAAGCTAAAATGTGAATTAAACTGGGAAACAATGAATAGCTGTTAGATATTTTTTTTTTTTCTTAAACAGGCATTACAAAGCTCCTAAAAAAAAAAAAGTGGTTTAGAACTTTGAGTGGATGAAGAAGAATTAATTGTTTTAGTTGTTTCAGCCGAGTGGCACCGCCCACTTCAGCCAAGGATGAAGCAACATGGGTACTAGAGGAGGTTGGGGTTGCTCCGAAGGTGTGTCTCTTTGCTGAGTGAAGGTGTCCCTTTCACTCAACAGCATCTGAAAATGCCCATTTTTAAGCCAATTCTCCTTTTATTACTTCAATAGTTCTGCCAAAAGGGGGAAATAATAGAAGGAAAGGTTTGAAAATAGGTATTTTAGGTGCATAAATCTTCACTACTGTAGTTATTTTGCTTATATCAGTGGAAATTTAAGCCTCTTAGAGTTTTATTAAAAATGTGATTTGATTATTTAAAAATGCTTATAGTTTCTGGGCAATCTGGCAATATTGACAACAGTTAGGAAGGAAAGTGTGGTGCAGAGAAGACTTACGCTGTTTTCTGACTATAATCTGGGTAAACTACTTAACCCCACCCAGCTGTTGACAAGTTGGCAGGAGAGACTGCTTTCTATTTGCAGGGAAGTCAAAATAGCCTCATTTACGTGGGTGCCTAGCTCAATAGCTAGTGCACTGTTCTCCTCTTCAGATTCACCCTCTGCTCTCCCTTGGGTTGTCAGAGCCCTAAATGACAGAAAATGGTGGAGCCAAAGAGGCTGTCTACTGAGAGATTTTCAGAGATGCAAGCAAAATTTTTACCAATTTTACTACTGCCTGGTATTTCATTTATATTCTCCTTTATAGAACGACAGTTCTCCCATAAGGACCATACGAGGACCTGCTAACATGCGACTTTCTGGGCCCTGTGCATGAATGCCCATGTATGCTCTCTCTCAGGGCTTCTTCATCAGAGAGTGCCTGGGGTTGGTCCGAGAATCTGGAACTCTGGGGTGGTCACAACTTATTTTGGATCTGAACTTCTGCTCAAACTTCAGGCTTGCCTTGAACCTTAATATTGGGCTTTAAGATGGACCATTGGGGAAAATACCCAAATTATTTGAGAAGATAATAAGAGAGCCTGATTTGTATTTCCAGTTTCCAAGCTCAAATAGATTACATCGAGGATATTGCAGGAGATGGCAGGTATGACATCAGACCTGGTAATTATTTGAAAGGCATGAAGCCCGGGAAAGACGCCAAGAGTGGAGGAGAGCAAATGGCTACATTTTTAAGAGAAAAAGTAAAGAGAGAGAGAGAGAGAGAGAGAGAGAGAGAGAGAGAGAGAGAGAGAGAGAGAGAGAGAGAGAACAGGTTAATGACTTTAACATTCAATTTTAAAAATGATAGTTAAATAGATATGTGTGAACAATTAAAGAGAATGTGGAATCAACATGAGTTCATTAAGAAAACAATCTTTTTTCTTTCTTTCTTTTTTTTTTTTTTCTAAATAAGAAAAGCAGGAGGGGAATAACTTAGCTTCTCTTTTTGGCAATATGGCAAACTGGTTAGATAGAAAACTCCTTTTAAGATTAAATGCCCGAAAGACTTCGTTTAATTTAATGAAAATGTATCTTTCTTTTTCAAGCTTGGTTGGGCTGAGGGTTAAGGAAGATAAACAACTCGAACCAGAAGGCAGGATTGCACCCAGCTCTATAGGATAACAGTTGTGCTTGTGCAGGGACATGTGCAGGTGCCTAGTGGCCTAGACCTGGTCTGCAAGAAGCAAATGTGGGTAGGTACCCAGACAAGCCAGAGATCTGAGCGTGGAGGGGGGTCTGATCCAATGGGCCACGTCCTGTCTCTCTGAACTTTTAGTCACAGGCCAGCACATGCACAATCTGTGGCCAGAATCCCAACTACCTACGTAGCCTGAAAGTCCCCAAACTGCAAATGCAAAGTGGCCGCCCAGTTTGGAACTGTCCTTGGGTGATAGTAGGACACAAAATCTCTCACTGGGAGCAACTCTAAACATGAAGCACCGGAATTCTCCAAGATGATGACCCAAGAACACAAAGAAAATGCAATATTGAAAAACATATTTAAAAGAGCATCAGAAGATCTGGGGTCTTGGAATAAATCCAGCAAAAGATATTTAAGTCCTTTATGGGGGGGAAAAAAAGTATATAACTTGTTGAAAAAAGTATATAACTTGTTTGAAGGCATTTTACATTCATTATTAGGAAGACACAATATTATAATGATGTTAGTTCTTCCCAATCTGCTGAATTGAGCCCAAAGCATAATCCCAGTAGGGTTTTTACATGGGACAAGATAAGCTGGTCCATTTATATAGAAAAGCAAGGACACCAAATAGGCAAAACATTTATTAATAAGATATATAAGGTAGTAGCTTGGGTGGAGAGAGGACCTAGCCTTCTGGAAATCAGTAACTGGTGATCAAGACAGTGTGGTACTGGTACAGGGCTATGTAAACAGGGCAACAGAAGAGAACAGAAAGTCCAGAAATAGATGTGCACATCTGTTGAGCTTTGATAACTACACAGTTTAGTAATGAGAGGACACCGTGTTCAATAAATGGTACTGAGACAGTTGATAATCTATTAAGAGAAAAATTAAAAAGAATCTCTTTAGGACGTAGGTCTTAGACTGAGGGTTTTTTGTTGTTTGTTCATTGTTGTTGTTGTTAAAGAAGGCAGTGCATGTTGTTGACCATAAACAAAGACATATTTCTCCAGCAACATGGGTTTACTCAGGAACAACAAGGAACTGCAATCTGGTACATACAACCTTGTCGGGCCCCGTGCAGTCCCCTAAAACAGAGGAGAGAAAGCTTTTTCACCAGGGGGATAGGAAGTTGGGAAGGGCTTTTACAAAGTTTCTCTTTGTTGTGCTTTGTGACTGGTGCAGGGCATGAGAGCTCCCCCTACTGGCCTCCCTGCTTCACTTCAAATGAGGTTTCTATTTATTAATGTTTTACAACAGCATAAGGAAAATATTAGTGAACTCAAGTATATCTGAATTAAGGCCTTCTGTTTATTAAAGGACACGATGGCAAGAATGCACAAACTGGGGAAAGTGTTTTTAAGATTTATAATGGTCAGAAGTTCAATATCCAGAATGTATAAACGCCTAAAAATTAATTTAAAAAATAATGAACAGCCCAATTGATAATGGAGAAAAGCACATACCTAGGCATTTCATAAAAATGCTGTTTCATTAGTCACCAAATTAAGACCATACTGACATAGCACGTCACATCAGCCGCAGTGGCATAAATTTAAAATACCAAAGTCTGGCTAGATTCTAGGTTAACAGGAACTTGTAAGTCCTGCTATTAGGGTGTAAATTGGTACAATCATTTTGTAAAGCCTTTTGATATTACTTACAAAATGTGAACATGAAAACATATAATAACTAGCAACTCCACTCCCTGTTATGTCCCTTAAAGAAACTCTTACACTTGTCTAATGGAACACATAAGCAAGAGTACAGCTAAAACGTTAAATGGGTATAAATTTGTATGTGAAAAATAAACCAGATGTAGCCATAAGCATTCATGTGAATGAATTTAAAAATACTATGTTTTGGGGGAAGAAGTAATTCCCATGAGAATACATAGGGTATTATGATCTCACTTATATACATTTTTAAAAAAGAAAAATTCCTTGTTTCAGGTGCTTGAACCTAAAAGGTCCTTGGAGAGCCTTAAGATAGATTTCTATAGAAAAAAAAAAAGTAAAAACTTTTGGCTCAGCCTAATTCTATTACCAAAATATAATGATTCCTTCTCCATCTTTGTTTCCCTCCCAGTAAAACGGTATGTTCTGACTCACAAAAGAGACATTTGCAGAGCAAGCTGTGAGGGCTTAGTCAATGCCTCGTATTGTCAGCACTAACTATCATTTTTTAGTATGTGGTAGCACATTAACGTTAAAGTCCTAAAAGGAAAACTGCTTAGATAGGTAAAAACCTGAAATGCAACAAACCTATCTTTTCAATTATTAAAGATTGAAGCTCCCTTAAAATTTGTCTGATGCATAATTAAACATTTCCCCATGACTTGACTTTATTTCTGGACGGGAGGGAGTACATTTGTCAAATTCCTGACTACCCATGGAAAAAAAAGAGATTAATTTCTCCATAAAAAGGAGGAAAGCAAAGGGCTTAATTTTTTATTTTTTTTATTAGGCGTGTGCCAGGATGCCTTAAGAGGCAGAGAGGAAAGCAGAGCGTGTCCTTGTGAGTAATAGAGCTTGTTCCTTAGCTGACTCTTGTGGGGCAGGCCAGCCACCACCACCTAATAAAAGCAGTGGCTGTGGGGGCCGGTGGTGAAGGTGTCTTAGGAAACGGTTGTGACTCAGTCATCACTAATGGATGTGTCATCAGTGCCTCATGCTGGGACCTGCCATGGAAATGCTCGGTGCCCACTCACAGTCCAAGGTTATCTGCCCCAGAGTGGTTTGCTCCATCCAGAGGATGTGTGTTAAGATCCTTCAACTAAGCTCACTTAACAAACCAAAGTAGGAAGTACATACATGTGAATCCACGCTGTTATACATACACGACGAAATTATCAAATAAATGGGAGAGAAGAGACAATTCTTCCTTGGAAAAGATTCCAAATAAGACTCCCCTTTCCAGGAGGTGGAGCTTAATCTCCCCTCCCCAAAACCTCGGGGACAGGCTTGAGGTAGTAATTTGTTTTTACCTAATAGAATAGGGAAGGAAAAAAAATAGTAACTGTGCAGTGGAGAGACCTGGCAACTTCTTGCTCAGCCAAGTGATAAAGGTTTCCATCGACAGGAATGTCACAGGATGTCACGTACCCCCAGATAAAAGCAGTGAGAAGGGGACTTCCTCTCTGATATTTCTTCCAAACCCAGAATCCCAGTCTCTTCCTGTGGGAAATGTCAGGCAAACATCAAAGTGCCTGGATGTGGAGAGCAGCTGCCGTGTTTGGAGGACAGGTTCAAGCCTCGGACTGAGGAGAGGGCACAGTCCTCTCGTGGCCACGTGCAAGTCTCAGCTTGGAAGGCAGAGCCCTCCCAGCACAATGATAGCCAACAGCTGTAGTTGTGAGCTTGAACCTGTGGTCTGAACGCGTGGCCCCACGTGTCAGAGTGATAGAGGCTGCAAGTAAACAAAGTTTGATCAGGTGCATGTAATTGAGTGGGACCGAAACCCACCAGAAGGTTGCAAACAGCTTGATCACGCCCTTACTTTGCCTCCTGGAAACTGCTATAAAAGACAGGGCTTGTGGGCGTGGTCACCGTCTCTAAGAGAAGCGGCATCTCACTCGAGACCCGCTTTCATCCTCTCGTCTGTCTTTTCTAAGCCTTTCAGCCACCCCCACCCAGGGTCACCCTTGGCTGTGCTGGCGCGGCACACCTGGATCCTTGCCCAGTCCTCCCAAGACTAGGGAGGTCATGAAAGGTGAAGGAAAGACTGAGAAACTGCTACAAGGGGGGGGCTGGTTAGATATTAAGGAAAGAAGAGGGAATCAGACATCTACTTAAGCTTGATGAACTAGAAAGGGACACTCCAGGGAACAGCCGCATCCCAGTAGGCCAGAAGGGCCAGCTTCCCAATCGCCTCAGGGACAAACCATCTCCTTCCCCCGGATTAAGGGAGGGAGGGATAAATAGAGGGCAGGGGTTGATGTATTCCTCTGCTAGGCTCATGCTCAATAGAAGGAAGCCAAATCAGCACAGCGGGGAGGTCTTTTTATGAGGAGGCACATGCAATTGGAGCAAAAGTGGTGACCATAAAGGGGAGGAGAAAAACTGGGGGAAATATGAGAGGAAAAGGGCTCAGTTTAGGTTCTTACAAGGGTATTTCTTGGATACATGATCTCACACATCTAGAGGAAATAATGAACAACATAAACAGACCCAGAGAAAGAGAACCAGCAATCAGACTCTCAAACCTCAGAGGGAAAGTAAGGGAGGGTGGGGGTAAAGGGAAGAGAACAACCAAAGGACTTGTGTGCATACATATGGGCCTAGCCAGTGGCCATGGACAACAGTGGGGGGGGGGCATATCCAGGGAGGGGTTTGGGATGGAAATGGGGGAATAAGGACAATTATGTGAGACCATAATCAATAAAAATAAAAAAAGAAAAGGGCACTAAACCCAGAAGATCCAGAAAAGGGATTGGATAGTTTGAAAGAAAGCCTGCTCTCTCCCAAGCCCAAGAAAATATAATCAAAGCTTAACAAAGGCCCCAGTCTCACTATCTTTTAAGTAGCTGCAAACCCAGTACTACCTTAGTTGTAGCCTGGGCATTGTTGAACTGTGGAAGTGGACATGCAGGTAGAGAATGAGGCACAGGAAAGTTATTATAAGTAACTTGCACAAGGTCAGCCGTGGGTGCAGGGCTGATGCAACTGTGGGCTCTGCTGCCCTTCCTGGGCCTGGTGGGCCCAAGCTCAGGCCTGGGTCCCGGAAGCCGGACATCTTCCACAGTGAGGTGGAACTGAATCACCTGGTTGTGGATGAGGCATCAGGCATGGTGTCCCTGGGCACAGTGAACGCCTCTGCCAGCTGGGTTGCTGGGGAAGGGCCTTCCTCAGCTGGGGAAAGGCTGTCAAGTGCAGCAGCCTTTTCAGGGACACTCTCATAGATCTTGCTACAGTCACTCAAACCCTCCCATGCGTGTGTCCCTGAAATTCCTTTCCTGTAACACCATGGGAGAACCTAGTTCCAAACTAGTCTCTCTCCAGTAACAAAACTGCCACAGATCAGAAAAGACTATGTGGATGTGAGGACTAAATGCATTGGAGTGCCTGGAATTGGATCACAGATAAACCTGGGGAAATCCCAGAGGTTGACTTAATAGTAACATACCTATGTCAGGTCTCAGTTTTGACAATGTCCTTGATAATCTGTGTTGACAATGGGGGAAACCAGAAGAGGGGGATACAAAAAATCTGTACTATCTTTGCAACCTTTCTGCAGTTCCAAAACTATTCCAAAATAAAGTTAGGGGATATGAAAACTAAGTTGGTTAGGGTTAGAGCATATAAAAACTCTCTACAAAGCTTACTTCCTAGGAAAGGAGTAGGTTATGGGGGCCATGTCTTTTGGGGGTATATTTTATAATCCAATTCAACATTTGATTCCCCTTCTCCACACTTGACTTATTTTTGCAATATGGCATTTTGGTGTCTAGAGTTTTCATTCTTTGTATGTATTTTGAAATCAAATGCTTGTTCAAGCAAGTAGCTGTTGATCATCTGCAAGCAGCTAAGGTATGCACAGGCGTAAAACTGCAGGGCAAGTCAAAAGAGCTAATTGCACTTTTTATTTTAAAACATTTTAATGTATTCTGGTTGTACATTGCTCTGCTCTCTGCCTAGGCAGGAAAACTGCAGATAGCGGCTGGTGGTCAAGAAGGTCAGAGCAGAAGTATGTTAAGAAAATGCTAACCTGCCCTGGCTGCTGTGGCTCAGTTGGCTGGAGCATTGTCCCGTACACCAAGAGGTGGCAGGTTCTGTTCCCAGTTAGGGCATACTGAGCTGGTGTTTTGATCCCCGTTTGGGGGACACGTGGGAGGCAATTGACCTCTCTCTCTCTCTCTTCTTCCCTCCCTCTCTGAAATCAATAAAAAATTAATAAATTGCATTACAAATTTTCTCTATAAGAAAGGACTATAAAATGGAATTACATCCACTGTGTGATGGCATCAGTATATATTTGGGAATATAAACATTATTTTACTTATGAAAAAACAACTTGCAATTTAGGAAACTTTCTTCATTCACCAGATAACTCCTTTAAAATACATGTTGAGTTTTATGCTTCAGAACTATTCTTTTCTGGCATCAACTGATTTAGTATCCTCTGACAAGCTATAGAATAAAAATATATCAGTGTAATGCATTGAGGAAAAATTAAAATGCCACTTCATTTCCCTGCAAAGAAAAGACGCATCATTTTTAGGCATGGGATAGGTCACATGGCAGAAAGCCTCCATTCTAGCCATTTCTGTTCCAGAGCTCCTTTGGAGTTGATGACTATAAAATAGGGAGTTGAACTTCCGATCTGCCATCCACCCCGAGGCACAATTACTGAGTTCTGTATTGGAAAATTGCTGTTTGCTCTGCTAATCGCTGGCTATCACAAGATCTGTAATGCAGTTAGCCCATCTCAGGGCACAGTGGGCTGGAACAATGTGTATAAGACAGAAAGTCTTGCATCCTCCTCTTAGGTACATGAAGAAACCAAGTTCTCAAACATCTTACATGAATCTCACATGAGTACTTCAATGTAAGTTTTTGATAACATCATTTCTAAGAGAAAGATTAGGAAATCGGGGGGAAGCCCATTTTCCATATAGCTGCCCTAGAATCTTGTTACCCACTAGATAAGCTGTTGCCTCCCTCATGTGATGCTCCTGATACAGGAGTTCCCTCAGTCACCACGGTCTCACTGAGATCAAAGGTAAAGAGATAAAGGGGGAGGCCTGTTTGGAGAGAGGAGTCTAATCAGAATTTTCTGACACCCACATGCGTCTGGGGTATGAATGCCCTCAAATTCAGCTCCCAAATGAGCTTGTTCAAATTTTTATACAATCCAAGTTTCTCCCCACAATGCAATAGGTTTACAATTCCCTCCTCTGCTTCATGCCTCACCACAAACCAGCCACTTTGTACAATAGCAACAAAAACTATTAGTAGGAATTTTTTTTTTTAAAGCAGAGGACACTTACATTGGTGTTTAATCTATTGATTAAATTTTTCTTTGGTGACACTGACTATATAATATGCTTGTAATTATTCCTTTCTCAGTGTTAAGGATTCTGTGATTTCCCTGCGGCCAAATTTTGTGTAAATAAAAGATTTTTTGCACAGACCGTCCATATCACTCATCATATTCTCAAAAGGGTCCTTTCACCGAAGATCGAGTCATTATTATAAGGCACACCTGTAGCTGTGATTTGACATCGCTGTTATGTTTGTGACACACATATATCTATGTTTGTGACAAACCTATGCCTTAAATTTAATTGTTAAAACCGTCCAGGATCAATTCTTTAATACAGGTTTTATTCCCATTAATTCTCCCCCCACCTACCCACCCCCATTCTGGAGTTTTAGATAGAAAAATCTTCCTCAGGTACATTTAGGGAGCAGTATCAACACCTATCCCTTCAGGAGACACGTGGGGGTTAAACCAGATGAGATCCAGGCCAGGTGTTGGCAATCGCCTAGTTCACTGTGGAACACCAGACACAGTGTTATGACGATCAGAAGATAAACACTCCACATCAGGCTGAGACATTGTGTTCTAATCCGGGGGAAGAGCAGAAGTGGGGACATAGGCAGTCCCCAAAATGGGAGGACTGGGTTTGTTCAGGAAGTTCTGCCTGCTTTCCTTCTCTGGCCATCTGCAAGTATCACAGCTTTTGCCTCTCCTATTTAGAGGCACGGCCCGTCCTTGGATAAATCCACGTGAACCCAATCAGGCCCTAGCCTGGCTTCTTGCAAAGCGATTCTTTGGTTCTTTGTCATACAGAGAGCAAGCATTTTATACTGCCTCCAAACCACATTCACAGCAAAACTCATTGATGGGATATTGTCAAGAAAATAAAGTATAACTAAATAAAAGGCATTGTTTACAGGTATTGTTGAGTTGGCACCAAAATATTTTTCCTGGACCTTGACTATATTTCTAAGTCTGTATTTCCTTACTTGCATTTATGGAAGTGAACATGTTCTATGAAAATTGAGAAACGTACAACATAAATATAAAATGGAATAACAATAAAATTAGCATGTAAATAGATAAATTTGAATTTAGGCCACATGAGTATATAAAAATACAAATCTGTGATGATTTAATAAAACCTTCAAAACTAAACTTAAATATTCATGATTCACATCAACTGTAAATAACACATATAGATATAATTAATGATATTTAAAAATATATTTCAAATTTATAGATTCCAATGTAATGTTCGTCCTTCCTAAAATATTCTCTTATTTTTTAACCAGTTGAAAACTTCCTTAATTTAAATATGAATTATTCATAAGTTACATTCAGGATCATTGATCCTGAGCCCACCAAGAAGGAGGTCTTACTGAGAAATTGATGAACATGTCTCTGAGCACATCAGACATAATTTTGATCTTAATAACTTTTGTGAAGAGGGTATTCTAGTCAAAATACCTTTGAGGAAAATATGTTCTTGGCACAATACTAAATATGTAAGAGCTGCTTTAATTATGTTTAATATTTTTGGCACAGTGTCAAATTCCTGTGGTATTGAAATTACAGTGGGAAAGTTTTTCCCCCCCAAAAAAGGTTTCTATAACAAATAAAGCCTATATACACAACAGACATGCACATACTGCTGTAACTCCTTATGGAGCATGAGACTCTTCCATCCAAGGAGGAAGATAAGGATTCTGCCCAAGCTCAGCTCCTTGGGACAGATCATTGAAAAGCAAAGAGTTGCATCTACAAAGCTTCAAGTGGATACCAATGTCCACTTGCACTCTTACCACCAAACTCCAGGATCGAGCTCATGTTTTGGGCGTAGGCACACAATTCATGATGATTCTTGGAGAATTGCCACGTGAACCAGTTCAGGCCCATTGAGAGTCATCCCCAGCATTCCTCCTGGTGTTGTCCACAAAAATGCTTATTCTGGCCAGATAAAATATCCAACTTAGAATTATACTCACTAACCTCTGAGAATAATATTTTTTGAGTAAGACACAGACCAAAACAGAATCAGAGGGTCATATTTGAAGCCATTCTACTCCTAGATTTTTCAGTTAAGTGAGCCAATATATTCTCAGCTTGAATTTTGTTTCTGACCTTTGCTACTCAGAGTCCTCTCTAATAAATTCAACAGTGTGCATACATTAATTTATTTCATTAAAATATAATTGTTATAATACCCATCTAAGGAAAGAATAACTGGTATGGGGTGAAATTAAAAAATACTCAGGCCTAGGATAAAATCAATAATCTAAACAAGTATCTACTATCATTTTCTCTCCTTCTTGCTCTCACATCAGAATATGGGGCGATAAGTATAATTGGCATTGCTACTCTAACTGGTATATCTAATTTTTACCATTTTGGATTCAAAATTTATTTAAAAACACCATTGCTGTTGCCTGACAAATTAGCTCCAAGTCTGTTATTTCCCTGGAGACTCAGTCCATGATGTTAGTTCCTTATAGTGGAACATAACATTTAAAATTATGGTAATTAATTCTTGAATAAGGTAATTCAATTTTAGAAATTATTGGCCTTAAAAGAAGACAGCAGCTTTCCTATGTTCCTACTGCCTGCTGATCCTGTTCATTGGAACATGGTATGTTGTTGTAGGACCTGAATGGTCCTCAGGGCAATCAGAAATGATAGAGGCTTAAAAGTTAGAGTGTTCACACTAGCAGCTAACAGGAGCGACCAAACTGTGGGTACCTTGAAAATGCACCCACATGAGCAGCTTCTGGCCCTAGACAAGGATTAAAAACACTGTCAAAGAACACTAATATAACAACTGGTTTGAAGTCATGAGCTCCACAAGATCTTAGAAAAAGTCATTATAAATCTATTAAGTGTAGGGCAAAATCATAGTGCACTCTCCAGGATGCAAAACACTGGCAAGACTGCCAAAAAACATAACTCCTGCTGAAGATGAAGTTCCAACAACAGATTATAACACACACGAAATGAATAATCAGAAACCTTTTAATTGAGAAATTTGCCACTCATAGGACCAGAAATAACTGGGCAAACAGAAAGGGACTTAAAGTATGTGCAAAATATCTAAAGATAAAAAAATGTTTACATAATAAGAAAAACAAGAGGTTATAAATTTAAAAATGGGGCTGTTATGAAAAGGATCAAGTAAGGAATATAGGAAAAACATGGCAATTGAAATGAAAAGTTAATAAAAATAGGTTAATCAATACAGGTGACAAATTTGAAATGAGAATCAGTTAACTGAACAATATACTAGAAGAATCTCCCAGGATATAGCCCATTATATAAGTGGAAAGATAAATGGAAGTAAACAGAAAAAAAGAAAATAAGGGACATGGCAGAATGAGAAGTTTCAACATACCAAATAGTAGTGCCCAAAGGAGAAAATAGATGGAAAGATAACATTCAAAGAGATTAAGGTTGAGAATTTAATCCTTTAATTAGTTAAATCTTTAATACTTTAGTTGACCCTTAATTAAAGCTTTAATTACTTAGTTTTCCAGAATTTAGGGAAGACATAGACTTTAAATGGCAAAGACCTGTCTAGTAAAATATCTGAAAAATCCACATTTGGCATAGTTGAAATTTCATATCATTAAGGACAAAGATAAAATATGGAAATTCTCCATAGAGAAAAATTAAATTAGAAATCATATATTCAAAATTATTGAATAATTCAAATTAACAAAATAGTTCTCACCTGCAGTGATAGATTCAAGAAGTCAACCAAATAATATTTGAAAGTGCTAAAAATTATTTATTGTAGTCCTAATTAAATATCACTTAAGTTGTAAGGGCAAAATAAAGATATTTTTTAAAATAAGGACTTAAAAGTTTCCTGCCCACAGATTATTTGCTGAGAAAACTACTAAGGGTCATATTTCTTTATAAACAAAAATAAACCAGAAGGACAGTGTGGGATAGAAGAAAAACAATAAAAATCATGTACATGTTAAAAAATTGAAAAGGGAAAAAGGAAGAGACCATATTAGAATGAGGAGATTGGCTGTATGTCTTTGGGCCATAATTAGTGCTTCCATCTATAGAACAACAGGAATAGCTATTTACAATTTATTTGACAAACAGTTGCAAATAATAGTACTCTCCTAGAGGGATTTGAAGGGTTTTAATAACCAATGTTTGTCTATAAAATGTCTGGTACAGTGCCTGTCTCAATATACAATAAATATGAAGACTACCCTCACCTTATATTTTGCTGAGGCAAGACTGTGTTATCCTGTTCAGATTGCATCCTGAAATAAGATGCCTAATATGTGAATTTCCACCATCAACTAATCATAGAAAATAATGAGTAATTAGGAAATATAAGAGCATTTTTAAAAAGAGCAGAACAAATAAAATTCCTGAAGAGATATGATTTACAGAATGGCAGTCATTCAACCCAGAAATGAAATCTCTAGTTTGTAAATTCCCCATGATGATTGTCTCTAGTTCTGGAACTGCAGCCCTCTCTTCCCCAGAAACCCACATAAATGAGAACCCACAGGAAAGTCTGGACTGACAAATCAGGGATGTGTGACCACTTACTCACTTGGATTTTCACTGTCTTCTGTATGTGAGAGGTGACAAAGCACCCAGAGCTGGCAGGAAGAGACACCTGATAGCCATTGCCTTTTCTTATGCCTAATTCCATGTGTGTCTTGTCTCCTTTCCATACAATTAACTCATGTTCATTCATTCCTCTCTCTATTTCCTCTCCTTTCCACCTCATTTTCTCTCTTTTTTTTTTCTTTCTCTATAACTCTCCCACCTGCCTATTTCATTCCTTTCCCCCTTGATTCTTATTAGGAAGATTTTCATAGTTTTCTCTCTTGCCATTTATCACTTTGTAATTTTTGTACATTATCACCTAATTGCTACTTTCCCCTGAATAGCCTATTCATTTCTTATTGGGAATGTCAAGATTTGCCTTAACTTTTAGATTTGTAAAATCCCAGAATTGGGGGACACTCTTTTGTCCTCAATATTGTCTCCTCCACAACAGTCAGTCTTCATAGATGACCATCTCTGCTGGAGCTTAGCCAAAGGAGAGAAACTCATTTTTCAGGATTCTCTCTATGGCATTAGGAAAGGAAGCAGCTACACTAACACCTGGCTGAAAGCCAGGAAAATAAACAATGAAGTCTATCTAGACTTCCAACAGCATTTTAAAAAACCTTTGGCATTTATATAATTGTTCTAAAGACATGACCTACAGATGTACTGACATCAAGAATATCATCAACTGCTGACTGGTTCTGTCTGTTGATTTTTGCCTCCCCCGCTGAGCAAAGAGCACTCTGATTGGTGGCAGCGACAGAATGGATGCACAGCAGATAAAGAGCATGCATTGTTTGTTGACAATAGTTATCTTATTTTTCGCGTGTGTAGGCAGAAAGTGGTTAAGTGACTTACCAGTTTTCATAAAAAAGTAGAGACAAAATAAGGAGAGCTCAGCCACTTTTATTGACTTCAGGTTTCCTAGGCGACACCATCTATGTGACAGCTGATAACAGAATCAGGCAGGAAAGAAATATTAAATGACATCAAATAAAATATTTTTAAAATTTAAGAGGGCACTATCACAAATGGATCTTTGTGGCAAAAACAAATCAAAATGATTAAAATAGAGTAGCTTTTCTCTTTCCACAGAATAAAACTGTAGCTGACAGCTATGTTTTGATAGATTTCTCTATTTAGTTTGTGGTGACTAAAGGAGATAAAGTCATTATTTCAGTCACAACTATATACAGAAAAGATAGAGAAGATAAGTATACAGGCAAGAGCAAGGATGAAAAAGTGAGGCATAGCAAAATTTCCGTAAGACAGAACAAAGAACTTTAAATATAATTGAGGCCTTTTTTGTTGTTGTTGTTGTTGTTGTTGTTAGTACCAATTGCATGTGCATGAGAGCTCACATTGTAACAGGGCAGGTCATAAAGTATCCAAGTTCCAATCTCAGAGAGTGTCTCTAAGGAAGTCTCCCATCTGGTTCCTTGATCCACTAAAATCTCCAAATAATGAATGATTTGCAATACACCATTGATAGAAAAAGAAAAAACTTCAACAAAAGAAAGACATTGGGAGCTGCAGACACTCAGTTTCCCTTCCAGTGTCTGTGTATGTGTGTAAAGCCCTAAGAACTTGGGAAGTAGGTTGCCCTGTGAACTTGAAGTTATAAATCTCCACCTAAGACGTATTATTAGACTTGTGTTTGTAAGTGCTTATCTAACAAGTTTAGGAATATCTCAAACCTCAGTGGATCCTGTATTTAATTTCTGGGAGACAGAACTGAGATGCAATTATTATAAAGGATCTTAAATTATATTGCACACTTTTTGGATAAAGATTGCAGGAGTGGAAGAAAACTAATTGGATACAAATTATAACCCAAAGATTCCATTCAAGGACAGCAGAGAAGACACTCTCTCAGATTATCCTGAATATCCTCAATTGATTATCAACCTGGGCAGTAATCACAGGCTTCAGAACCTGATGCTAAGCCACCTTGGAGTAAGGCATCCACCAAGAGGACTTGTCTTCTCATGTTCTGGTCACATCAGAGCAAATATCCATTCCTTTTGAACACAATATTTCTCCTTGGAAATTAATACAATTGTGGAGAGTTTTGTTAATATAAACTAACACCTCTAAATCAATGCTTTGCTGGAACTTCATCAGTATCAAGTTTTTCAGCCCACAATGCTCAGAGCCACACTTTGGCTGGAGTTGAACTAAGTTAAAATCCATCTTTAGTATTCTTGGGGGGTGAGAAAACTCTCCAGGTGTCCCCTGCCCCACTCAAGTGTCACTAGATTCTGTTTCAGATTCCAGCTGCGGTTGCTCTAAAGTTAGAGAATTTGAGTAAAGAAATAACGAGCAAAGGTTTGCACTGGTTAGGGAACATCAGAAGAGCATTCATATATGAGACACAGGACTATTTGAAAAAATTCAGGTTTTCAGAAGTTTTCAAGTTTCTTTTTCACCTAAGTAGTCATTTTATCTCTAACATGTACTTTGGCTCAACATTTTAGAATCTAAATGATAAAATTGTCACTCTTCAAAGTCATTTGCTATATAATTATTAATGATCAGTTTTTTTAAAAAATAATTCCTTTGGGCTTCTACATGCTATTTTGAAGCTTGATGCAGTTCTATTTTAGAATATATTGCATTACTTTATTGTTTTTATCTTTGCCTTCTAAATGTTGGATTTATAATTTTATTATAATCTACAATAATCTACAATTATCATAGGTTAATTTATTTTGGCATAAAACTTTCTTGCTTTTATCTAAAAGTTTCTTTAATACTTTTTTTACATAGTGGATGAAAAACATCCAGAGTATAAATCTGACTCTTAGAACAATAGACTGCCTATCTATAAAAACGTCCTCATCTTTGTGATAAATTAATCCTTATAAAGTTGTATTTTGGTTTGGACTCAGCTCCAGCTTTGTTATTTATACCTTTTAAAGGACAGATGAGAGGTCGTTATGCCTTCAAATAGGTCCTAAGTAAATAGATTAGCAACATTTCTTGCTAACATTGTGCTCAGCATTTTATCAAACAGACTATGAAGATGAAAACCCAGGTAATTAAGGAGCAAGATTCAAAGCTGTGTGCAGCAGATCTAAGAGACTGTGAATGATGAAATCAAGGTCAAAGTGGAGACAGATTTATGAAGAGCCAGAGAAAGATGGAAATATTCGAGTGCCTCTTTTTTGTTGAATTTCTTTTTGGACCGATGCCTGCCATTTTTTTCTTTCTTTCTTAACTGTAGCTTGAACTGGAATCTGAAGGAAGTGGATGATGAATGTCCTTTCCACATTAAAAGACACACTAATTCCCAAATATTTCCTGTATTTGCACCACCTCTTCCTGTGGCCTTGGCTCACAAAGAGAATTTACCACTGACTATTCCATTGGGTCTATGGAAACGGTATAATGAGGGCCCATCATAAAAAAAAGCACAAAAAGCAAAAATGGGTTAATATAATAAAGGGTCAGTTTGCCTTTTGATCAGTAAATTTTTTTAACAGTCCTTTGAAAGGTACCATATTATAGCAGACATCAGTGGACAAGTATTAGATTTGACTCAAAACTCAGTGGCTTTATGTAAAGACCTTTACTTTTTTGAGCTCTAATTTAATTACCAACAACCAAGGTTTAAAATCCAGCTCACAACTGATTTAAGAAGTAAGCAGAGCCCAACCAACGTAGTTCAGTAGTTGAGCATTGACCTATGAACCAGGAGGTCATGATTCCTGATCAGGGCACACACCTGGGTTGTGGGCTCGATCCCCAGTGTGGGACATGCAGGAGGCAGCCAAACAATGTTCTCTCTCATCATTGATGCTTCTATGTCTCCCTCTCCCTTTCTCTCTGAAATCAGTAAAAAGATAATATATTTTTAAAAGTAGTAACCAGCCAAAACCAGTTTGGCTCAGTGGATAGAGCATCAGCCTGTGGACTGAAATGTCCCAGGTTCGATTTCGGTCAAGGGCATGTTCCTTGGTTGCGGGCACATCCCCAGTGGGGGGTGTGCAGGAGGCAGCTGATCAATGTTTCTCTCTCACCGATGTTTCTAACTATCCCTCTCTCTTCCTCTCTGAAAAAAAATCAATAAAATATGTTAAAAAAATAAAAGTACTAAGCAAAATTTCATATGTAAATTATAAAACACCATACGTGATACCAATTTGAGTTCCCCAATCAATGTTATCTGTTATTGTCACCACAGGATATGTACCTTTACCCCTAGAATGAATTCCAACCATAATCACTGACACCTTCAGTTGCAATAACAAAGAGTTTCTCTGTGGCTTAGATTCCTTCTGCCCCTACATTGTTTCTTTCTTTCAGTAGAGACTAGCTCGCCTTACTTCAGACAGGCCTCCACAAGATGTATCATTTTTAATCCAGTAAATTCATTATTATTAATGTATTTCTCAGTACATGTTTAACATGTGTTAGGCTCTGTGCTGGGCTCTATGGCTGATTCCAGGGTCAACCAAGAGCAGCCTGCCCTTTAGATTGCTATCCCCTAAGTTAGGGGTGTCGAACTCAATCAGAGAAGGGGCCAAAATCTAAAATCCAGCCTAAATTGCGGGCCGAATGGTTTACTGAACAGTCATAAACTGTCATTGTGATGGAAACGCAGCGGAGTGCAGTGATGACAGCGCGGTGTGGGCCACATTGCAAGGCCTGGCGGGACGGATTTGGCCCGCGGGCCTTGTGTTTGACACATGTGCCCTAAGTCATTATTGTCATTGACACCATCATCACAGTTTAGGTGAAAACATGTAAACCTATTAGCATGTATGTATAGTTTCTTCCACAATATTTTCTATGATTACAATTGAGGCAAGTAAGATTTTTATCAACTGATGTATATAGAATCACAGAAAATCACAGTAAGAAAAACAAGTGCTATTTGATACTGAAGTTGCAGCAAATATTGGTTAAAATTTGCTTCTTCAGACTATCATCAAAATAAACTTTTACTTAAGATTAGGTAAAATGTCAGGAATTATTACTACTAGAGGCAAAGAGCAGCAAATAGGAGCTAATTCAGAACTTGAATTTCTGAGTTTGACTAATTCAGAAATTGGTTATTGTTGTAGAAACAACAAGTAGATATGTCAGTATTCTGTAAACAATTTAGGGGGATGGGGACGTAGAGGTAATATGTGAATAGTATATGCCCCATCATTGTCAGGTTCATCCTTTCTCTTGACACTCCTCAGAATTCTCCCTTTTCCAGAGGAGGTATGGTATTCCCCATTACTTGTGAACTCAGATTGTCATAGAATAGAGAAATTCGTGGAAATCATCACTGTGGCAGCCCTTTACTCCATCCCATGCCCCTGGGCCTGCACCACTGAGGAATCAGCATGGCCGGGTGTGGGATGCAGTCATTAAAGTAAGTAAAATTATGTACTCTGAGTCCTCTGTTGCTTCAGAACATTTCAGAATAATGCCAAGGTAGGTTTAGATAGCACTGGTACTTTTAGGGCAGGGTATCAGAGGGAACCTGAGGGGTGATGGTGGAATTCTAAGTTTGTGATTTCACAAGCCTTTCTTGTTCTCTTTATGTATAATAGTTTACTGATGACCATCTTGAAATATAGTGGCCAGCACTATAACACAGATGCAGTCTCTTCACTGTGTGGGACAGTACAGGCTTTGTAGTCGAATGGGATCTGGGTTCTCATCCAGGCCCCACTATTTAATAGTTAAATGAGTTTTGTCTCTGGGCCTCAGTTTCTTTATCTGTTAAAAAAAAAAAGGCAATAAATACTATAAAATATTGCTATAAAATGAGTGAAGTAGCCGAAACCGGTTTGGCTCAGCGGTAGAGTGTCAATCTGCGCACTGAAAGGTCCCAGGTTCGATTCCGGTCAAGGGCATGTACATTGGTTGGGGGCACATCCCCGGTGGGGGGTGTGCAAGAGGCAGCTGGTCAATGTTTCTCTCTCATCGACGTTTCTAGCTCTCTATCTCTCTCCCTTCCTCTCTGTAAAAAAATCAATATATATTTTTTAAAAATGAGTGAAGTAATGTATAGATACCTAAGCAAATACCTCTGATTTTTTTAAAAAATGTGGCTCTTTGGCTCCTTGAGTGTGGTTCTTCCACAAAATACCTCTACCTGGGTGAGCCTATTTTGAAGAAATGACATTAGAAGAAGTTTAATTTAAAAAAATGTGGCTCTCAAAAGAAATTTCAAACATTGTACTGTTGACTAATGAGTTTGCTGACCACTGGGTTAACTGAATATTCAAGCAATGTTTCAAGTATGGTTGTTCAATTACAACTATTCTAACCTGACTTTATTATTATGCACTCTACCCATATAGCTAACATGGTAAATAAAGAAATGATGTTAAGAGTTTAAGCTCTGGAGTCAGACTCAGCAGGTTCAAATCCCAGCTGTGAGATGTTGGGCAAGGTGCTTAAATGATCCAGGCCTCAGATTTCTCAAGTATAAGACAGGGCTACCAATAGTCTCAGCCTGGAACCTACTAAGTATCCAGTATGTATTAACTATTATTCATAAATACCTTTCAATATTAAAATATTCTCAGTCTATACTGCATTGCATGTCTAAGGGAATTTGGCATGAATACTGGCTCCTACTGTTCATACTAATATTCTTTTCAAAATCGTCATGAGTCATTTACATGCTTGGGCATGGTCATTACTGAAGCCTAGTCTACTCTTAACTAACACAACAGCAAATCAGGTTAATACTCTCCTCCAGTCTCTGCTTCTTCTGTTACAATTTGATGCATATTGAAGCCTTGCTCATAATATTTCCTGATGACACATACACATATTGCATTTAGTTTGTGCTTCCAGAGCATTTCATGGCACCTCCACATTCTCCAGCGCCTATCACTGCCATGCCTTGCACTTATTTGGATGTGTCCCTTGGCAACCTCTGAATTAGAACCCAGATCTAAGGAAATAGAGCTGTGTCCCTAATTTGAATACCTCAGTCTTATCACCGTGACCTGAATACATTTAGGGAACTGAAGAAGTAAATGAATGCATGTTTGGTTGGAGTATCTAAATCAAAGCAACTGATCTGGAATTGCTGATTTTTTATTTTATTTTATTTTTGTCCTTGGCTTCTTTTCCACAATTTCAATTCATTCTGGTTTTCTACTTGAGTCTTATTTTAAAATACATTTTATGCCACATTTTAAATTGCATTTTACTTTTCACTTTTGCTTGTGTGATTTTTCTTCTCCCTTTTGTATATATATGTTTAAGTCTAAGGTCATCTGAGAGCTTCCTGTGAGGCTTAATGTGAATTTTTTGGCTGCCTGTGCCTTTTCTCCTCAATTGGGAACATTTATGATTGTATACTTTCATTTTTAGAACGTTCCATTCCTCTTCGATGAGATTTTCTGTTGAGACTATGCCTGGGAATCATCTGGGACGGGCTTGCATTTGCGCTCTGTGAGAGAAACCAGGGAGGGGTCGCATGCTACATTATACTCCCCTGGGCAGAGCAGCTTTCTAGGGAAAGCAGGCTAAGAATTCAGGGTCTTCTGGGAGGTGTGTGACTCTCTCTAGGTTCCCCTGGCTTTCTGCCTAAGAGCATCCACACCACAGGAAGCTGGGACCACCCTCCAAGAACCTTGTGATGGACCTAAGCTCACTGTCTGTCTCTCTAGCCCTTTCCTCTCCCTCCTTCCCCACTATCTCCATTTCTGTGCCATTCTTTTTGTCAGTATCTTGTGTCTTCTCTCTCTCTCTCTCTCCATCTCTGTCTCTATTCTTATACCCCAGCCTCCCTTTCTCCATCCCGGTCTCTGTTCCTGTCCCTTTCTCTCCCGACTCTTTAATATCCATACTTTTATTTCTATGTTCCTTTAAATAATATTTTCTTAACTCTTTTTACTCTTGTATTTCCTTTCAGAGTCTCTTGCCATGGAATCATGCCAGCCTTTTTATGAACTTTTGAAAAATCTGTTTTCCTAAAGTCTAGAGTGCACGTCTGACTATGCCCACTGTTTCCTCTCTTCGCTGTTATGAATTCCAGGATGACTTGATTTTTCCCCAGGTTCATATAACTTTTACTGCAACAGTAAGTTCTTTCTTGTTGGTTAGCACTAAAGGCAGATTAGAAATTTTTCTTATTCCTTCCTCTACCTGCTACGAGATTAAATTGTCAATAAAAAAAGAGAGAGTTGAACCTCTTCTTCACTGTTTCTTCTTGCCTCTGAGCCAGTTTTATTCTTGAATAAGATTCACCTTCTTTACCTTCTTCCTGGTCAGAAGTCCTTTATGTACAACCTCACGTCATCACTGTTTCTCTCCCTTTGTCCTCACCTAAATGTTTCAAACCATTCCTCAAGTTCATGGCGTTTTATAAATTACAGGTTATGTTTTGAAAAACATAATTGCTCCATTCTATTAGTGTTGTTCCCTTTAAGCAAAATTTACCTTTTACTTGTCTTATTTTAAGCATGAGTTTAATGCCATCAATGGTAAGAAATACTTAATTTCTGGGTTGTAAACCACTAGAGGCCAGAAGCCATGTCATATTCATCTTTGTATTTTCAGAGGCTAAAACAGTCCTGAAACATACCCACATGAATTAATTAAACTGATGCTTATTTTAAAATGACAAGTTTAATGGACTCTCCCCCATGCTCTGCGCATAGATACATAAACACGTGAGGCTTAAGTGAATTCCACATTTTTGAATTTGTCCTGAAAATGATCTAGTATTTCTTTCACAGGTTCTCTCTGTGTTGTTTTGCATGAATTTTATTGCATTTTTCTACCTAAATGCAATAAAATTGCATTTCTTCATATTTTAATTTGAAGAGCTTTAGATCAGTCATTGAAAGGAGATTATTACTGGGAAGCATCAATGAGCCTGAAACTACATTATTTCGCATGTATTGTTTTTACTATTTACAACAACCTTACTAAACAGATATTAATAAATTAATGATTATCTATTAATATTGGAACTCGGGGTAAATGGCATGCTCCAGCCAACAGAGTTATGAAGTAAAATTCATTAAAATTAGGTCTGACTGGTTCCAAAACTCCTGTATTTCTTCCAGTTTGCCCATTCTAGCTGGCTTATTGGTCAAGCAGATATTTGGCATTCTTTGAGGACACAGTCAGGTATCATTAATATCTTAGATTAACAACACAGGTGAGCAAAACTAGAATGAGCGTCAGCTCTTGGTTCTGCAAGAGGATATTCCTATTGTGATGAAAGGTGTGGTGACTCAAAATACTATGCTGTCTGGGGAAAAATCGTGGCAGCCAGCAGTGGTACTCTGGTGGCTTTAAGGACATAATGGATAGATACACACTTTACTTTTGCCATGGAAGACAGAGGAATAAGATAAAGAAGCAGGAGGCAGCCCTCCCCATCCTCATCCATGCCCCAGAGAGAATGATTTACTCCTCTCTTTACTATTCTGACCTTGCCTGGACTATAGTTGCAAGACTATTGGGACCAATAATAGTCTCAGCCCCCTACACAAACATGCATAAGTAATTTTTTATTTTGATATATTCAACCTAATTATTTTTTGACCTCCTCCTAATCTGCTGAAATGAACAAACTGAATCATAGCTGTTTTAAGAATTCTGATCTCACTTTCTATCCTTCTCTTCAGGTTGTATCTAAATTTCTGGGACATAAATAGTGCTGAGTTTGGGTTGAACATTATTATGGTCTAGCTCTTCCTCCCCGTCTTTGGCCATGTTAGTCCCTCATGACAGGGCTATATCATCCATCTGGTCCGTTGTCAGCAACCCATACCAGTGACAGACAGAGGCCCCATAGAGTCCTTCAGGAGCAGAAGTCTCTTGTGATAACTTTTTCATATTCCTGGGCACTTGTGATTCATCCGATGCATACATACCATGCTTCAGGGAACTATATAAGGCCTACTAGCAATATTATGCAACCATTTTTTCTCTGGGGATCTAGTTATTTTGGGTCATACCTAGGAAATTGGCATCTAACCTCTCTGCTCAGGGATAAAAATGTATTGTGCTAGGTGTTTTTGGAGGTCTAAGCTTGATGAGGTGCTGCTTCAGGAATCCACCAGTGTCTGTGTCTACCTAACCCTCCTCCCAAGCTTTTACCCAGCCCAGGAAATAGTATTTTGGTCTTAAAGTGGGTAAAGTGGAAATTTTCTCATACATATATCTCTGTCTTCTCCTTCACTATAAGCATTTAAGTTTTTGAAACTAAAAATTCAAGCAAACATATTTTCCTCTACTTTCTGGTGTCATATTTATCTCCTAAGATAATAAATCCAAAACGAATGACCTAACTGCATGGTTGGGAGAAAAGACCAAGTGAAAATGGGAAGGACTTGGGGATGTGTGGGAAATAGATTAATGTTTTCAGAATTAAGCTCTATCTCCTTCCCTTGACACTTTCTGCTCTAGGTTGCAGGGTTGTGGGGAGAACGCACATAGTAACCAGCCCTGGCTATCCCCCATCAAGAAGAGGGATGACAGCAGTGTTTACTCCAATACTGGCGGACAAAACAAGTAGTGAATTGGGCAACGAGAGGGAAGGGCCATGCAGGAGAGGAAAGTCATTCTATACCTTCCATGTATCAAGATTTGAGATTAGAAGGTTTCTATACTAATAAAAGGGCAATATGCTAATTAGACCAGATGTCTTCCAGACATCCTTCCTGACAAAGCTGGGCCTGGGAGAAACTGTCCACCCATGGTTCCGGGTTCCTGCGGCTGGCCAGAGGAGGAAAGCCCAGGTGAAGGGCCAAGGTGGTTAGGGGCGATGAGGCAAGCAGAGGGGTTAGGGGTGATTAGGCAGGCAGGCAGGCAAGAGGTTAGGAGCCAGTGGTCCTGGATTGTGAGAGGAAGATGGACATCCTCTGGGGATTGGAGAGGGTACAGGCTTGGCTGAGGTACTCCCCCCTCTCTAGTATAATAATAAGAGAACATTTGATTGTCATGAAGTAGGTATACCACACCCACTTTTCCTTATAAAAAATACTTATGATCTAAACTTAGTTTTAAAAACTAACCATTTCTAATTGCCAAATGCACTTTAAAATTACTTTCCCTTTACTCACAGTCTTTGAGTGTCTATTGTGTGCAAGGCATAATATGTACTCAGTCTCCAGCTCATGGATATAAATGGGACAGTCAGGCAGGGGAAGGCTGTCTCACACTGCATGCCAGGCTCACAGGTGAGGAGAAACACAGGGGACAAAGGCCAGTACAGTTGTGAGAAAGCAGATAATGAGAAGCAGAGTGGCCCAGACTGAGCCTGACATATGTAAGAGCATACCAGGTAGACCATGAGAAGGTTTAAAATCTTCTCTCAAAGGGTAACAAAAGCCAGAGTGATTTTAAGCCTAGACTAATACATCCTGCATTAGATTTCTGAAATTTCCCTCTGGCTGCATATGAAAATAGGTTGGAATACACAATTGTTCAAGGGAAGATGAAGGATCAGTAAGCAAGTCATTATAATTATCTAAGTAAGAAGTGACGTGGGCCGTTAAAGAAAAGGGAGAGAATCAAAGGTACATAGGACGTGAAATATGCCTGCTGGATACTGATGAACATGGAGGAGGCAGATGAGGAAGTAGTCCCTTTGGAAATCCCTCCTTCATTATTTTCTTTTCTGTAAGTTGTGCCCATGGCTACATACAATGAAGCAAAAAAGAATAGGAACTTAGTTGCTTATAATCTATGAAGGGGGGAAAATGACATAATGTTAAAAACAATCACTCACATTTATAGAAGGATCATACTAGGCTAATCTATCATAATAATTTTATAAAGAAAGTAACTCATTTATAAAATAAGTTTAAAAAAAACTCACCATTTTAGTTCCCAAAGCTATTGATCTAAGCAACATTATTGGCAATACTACTAGAACAAATTAAAGGCAAAGTGGTAGGAGACAGGGCCTCCCAATTCAATTTACCTCTGATGGCTATGTATGTTTGGATGAGTCAGAATCTCTGGTAAATGTAAAAGCTCTTGAGCATTAACAAGG
The DNA here is from genome assembly GCF_014108245.1 of Pipistrellus kuhlii. Lineage (NCBI taxonomy): Eukaryota > Metazoa > Chordata > Mammalia > Chiroptera > Vespertilionidae > Pipistrellus > Pipistrellus kuhlii. Next base: position 25,246,530 of record NW_023425449.1, read on the forward strand.
CTAACTATAGTATTAGTGAACCAGGAGCTAGATATCTAAATAATCTCTTCACTATAATTTAAATAATATTAAAAACAAAGGTGAGAAGAGAGAAATTATTCAAGTAAATATGACAACTGTCATGTTAGGTCATATTAATATACCATTCACAGGACTGGACAAGTCAAAAGAGTAGTGAAGTTTGTATACTCATTTCATTAGACAGTATTAGTTTACTATCTCCTAAACATTTGTAGGCATTAACTTTGCATCTATAGAGCCCAATGAACATTGTAGTACCATCTGCATAAAATTCAATTATTCATTAAATTTCAAAAAATTACTCCTTTGACAATGGAGTAATTTTTTGAAATTTAATGAATAATTGAACCTCTAAACCCATGACAGTTTAGTTCTTAATACTCTACTATTGTCTGTTCTTGAAGGATACAAGGGAGAATGACCTACCTCAGGCAGAGCTCATTATATGGTTTGACTTCTACACAACATTCCCTAGCTTCTTGTCTCCTTAAATTCAAGTCACCTCAGGAGAATGACCCTGGCCTTCACTTTAAAGCATCCACTATGGTGAGGATGCAAAGAAAAAGAAATCCTCGTACACTGCTGGTGGGAATGAAGACTAGTGCAGCCACTGTGGAAAACAGATGGAGTTTCCTCAAAAAATTAAAAATGGAACTCCCATTTGGCCCAGTAATCTCACTTCTAGGAATATATCCCAAGAAATCAGAAACACCAATCAGAAAGGTAGTATTTGCACTCCTCTGTTCATAGTAGCACAATTTACAATAGCTAGGATTTGGAAACAGCCTAAGTGCCCCTCAGTAGATGATTGGATCCAAAAACTATGGTACATCTACACAATGGAATACTACTCTGCTGTGAAAAAAAAGAGAAGGAACTCCTACCATTTGCAACAGCATGGATGGACCTGGAGAGCATTATGTTAAATGAAATAAGCCAGTCTGTAAATATCACTTGATCTTACTCATTTGTGGAATATAATGAACAACATAAACTGATGAACAAAAACAGATCCCGAGACATAGAAGCATTGAACAAACTGTCCAACCTCAGGGGGAAGGCAAGGGAGGGTTGGGTGGGAAGTAAGAGATCAACCAAAGGACTTGTATACATGCATTTAAGCATAACCTATGGACAAAGAAAATAGGGGAGGTGAGGGCATGTGCTGGGGGTGAAAACAGCTGGGGAGAGGAAAATGGGGGGAGGGGGAGAAGGAGACATATGTAATATCTTAAATAATACAAAATTAAATAAGTAAATAAAAATAAAGCAGCCAGTAAATAAAAATACAGCCTCTGTCTCCAAAAATATGTACTTTATAACTCATTAGTGTAGACAAATATATACTAAATAATATCTTTGACCTGAAAGTTTGTTTTTCTTCTGATTTTAAAATAAATTAAAGCACTAGATGGTCAGTCCTAGTGGCATTAGGGAATCTGTTACCTTATGAATGCTCTATTCCCAGCACTTGGATAAATGTCTGGTGTGTAAACTCTTAAATATTTATATTTACTGGATTAATCAATGAATGAATGACATTCTTTTTCTTCTTGAGTGCCTTTCCTTGACTTGGATGACAAATCTTTTTAAGTCTCTCCTTTTTATTCCTTTTTACCCCCTCTTCTTCCTTATTCTCTTTAAATAATCTTGTTTTCTCTCCAGAATTCCAGGCTCACACTTGTAGTTGCTGGATATTTTTACATGGTTTTCTCCAAAGTACCAGCCTCTTAACATATATAAAATAAGCTCACCAACTTCTCTTGCTTTCCTTAATATCATCATCATCATCATCATCATCATCATCATCATCATCACGTTATTACTATTACTGACATCTCCATAATGGTAATGTTATCATTGTGTTTCAGGTTTCTCATGCTTGGTAGATATGTTTCCTTCAGATCCCCCTTCTACTTGAGAGTGAAACATCAGTGCTGCAGGCTTCACACTAGGGATCAAGCCCGCAACCCAGGCATGTGTTCTGATCTGGAATCGAACCATGACCTCCCATTTCACAGGTCAATGCTCAACCACTGAGTCATGGCAACTGGGCTTGATTTCTACTTAAATGTCTAGCTTATTTCCACCATTCAAACTGACCTTATGGTCCTGCCACACCACTTTACTTGAAATCTGATAATACAGACACTATAATTTTCAGCTTTCCCTTTTCAAACTACTCTTTCTGCCTAGAAAGCTCCCCTCCCCCTCCCAATACATGTGCATCTGAATGTTCCACTGGAGTAGACACACAAGCAGATAGCATTTAGACCTTAAGTACTTGTCTCTCCTTGGTATGAACACAGAGCTTTATATGGAGGAAGAAATAAGTAGATATTTCTTCAGTTGAACTTAAAATGAACAAATGGAAAGAAAGTAAACACAAAGATCATTAGCTTATACCATGGTATCACATTTTATGTCAAAAATGACAACTTTATATTTTTTTAAAAAAGGGAAATTAATAACCAAATAGCCATGGTCAAACCAGATAAATCTACTTACATCAATATAAATAAATCTAGGCCTTACAACTATTTAGCATGACAAACTCAGGCAAAGCTAATTTTAACTTGGATGAATATTTCCATTTCAGAATTTTAATCTAATCAGCGTAAATTAATCAGAAACATCTGCTTTGTCTCAAGAAATGCCTTGATTACTAAACCAGCTTTAATGAGACAAACAACTAATTATATTATCCTCCTAATACAAGACAAGGAAAGGTTATGGTACAGAAGGAATAATGTGCTTTTGTGTAAAAAAGTGCAATGATAATTCAACCATCTGAGGATTTAGAGCTGACCTTTATAATAAATAAAATAGAAGGTAAACTTGAATTTTGCTTATTTTATGGGAATTTTGATACCTAAGCAAGTAAAACTAAAAAAAACTAGAATAATAATAATCCCACTACCCAGTGAAAATAATATTTTGTTGTAGAGATTTCTAGTAATTCTTTTGTTTTCCCCTTTGTGTGTACATAACTGTGAGTGTATATGTGTATTGTGTGTGTATGCATATATAAGGTCATCTAGTCTGGGTGTTAATATAATTTAAATCAAAATGTTCATAATATTAGATAAAGAGGAAGGGAGGTGGAGAGAGAGAAAAACATTGATATGAGAGCAAACATGGATCAAGCTGTCTCCTGCATGCCCCTACCAGGTACCAAGCCAAGCAACCCAGGCATGTGCCCTGATCAGAATTGAGCCAGCAACCTTTCAGTGCATTGGGATGACATTCAACTAATTGAACTATACCAGCCAGAGTATACATAAATATTTTTTTTAATATATTCTTATTTTTCAAAAAAAATTTATTGATTTCAGAGAGGAAGAGAGAGGAATAGAGAGATCAAAACATCAATGATGAGAGAGAATCATTGATCGGCTACCTCCCACACAGCCCTACTAGGCATCGAGCCTGAAACCAGGGCATGTGCCCTGACCGGGATTCAAACTGTGACCTCCTAGTTCATAGGTCAGCACTCAACTACTGAGCCACGCTGGCCAGGCCATACATAATAGTTTTAGCTTCCTTATTTTTTACAATATGCCACACACATCTCCCCATGAAATTAAGTATTATTTTATAACATTATTCTTAACATCTGAATAGTAATCCATTTAATTATTGTGCTGTACCCAGAATATTTTCAGTCTTTTATTATTATAACTAATTCGTAGAAAAGAGCCTTATACTTTATTTTACATATACACAGTATTTTTAAAAACCTCTTTAAAGTATATTCTTATGTGTGTAATTGCAGGACAAGATATAGAAAATATTAAGTCCTTTAATAATATGGTTAAACTCTTCACCAGATCTCTTATATCAAATTGCACTAGCATTGGCATTCCATGGGTACATCCACATTCTCATAATCTTACATAGGGCAGCCTTGAGAACTTGCTTATTTTCAGGTGATTTTGTGTTTTTCTCCAAGGGTACCCACTCAGCTTGGTCTTGGGGAGCTTGACCCTTAGTAGTGGAAGATGGATCGGGAGGGGAGAGGGAGAGGTCCAATCTTTCCCAGTCACTCAGTTCAAATTTAGCTCTATATTCAATTCTACTATATTCTCAAAACGGTGCTAAATAGTTCCACTTGCCTTATCTGAGGGGAGAGGTGTGGGGAAAGGAGCTAGAGCAGAGAGAGGCATCCACAACTCCCTGGCTTCCCATGGACTCCCATTGCATAAAGAAATGATCCCAGGGAAGGTGGCTGAGAGCTGGCAGCCAGAGAACTCACCAAAGAGACAGTTGTTTTCAATCCAAAGGCCCCTGCAGTGGACGCTACAGTTGAAAGTCCAGCTAGGATCCCGACAGAAGACACAGCTGAGCTTTGGAAAGTCAGCACACACTGCAAGCTGAAATGAGGCCAAGTCCAGAGAGATCCCTGGAGAGATCCCCACAGTTGCCTGTGGAGAGAGAATCGGCAGCAGAGTACTTCCATTGAGGCAGCTAGATGAGCCCAGCCAGGGCTCCTCCATAACACTGGGGGCAGACACAGGGGAGTTGGGAGGCAGGCAACAGAGAAACTTGAGATTTAACTAAGTGTCTGCCGAAGAAAGAGTGAGTTTAAACCAGAAGTGACTGAATTATCTTGAGGTGGCAAGAGTAAACATTTTTCCTTTCAAGAAAAATGGAAGCTTCTGAGCTAAATTATATTCCTTGGCAAAGAAATAACAAAAGTTGCCCGTTTGCCCAGACAATATTTAGGCCATGGAATGAATCATACTGGACTAAAACAGATAAGAAAGCTCATTCCTTAGTAGATACAAGTTTTATAGTCTTCTAGCTCATCAAAACCACAGGTCAAGTCTCAAACATTTCCTTTATTCCCTTATTTAAAAACATTTATTGAGCAGCTAATAAGTATAATAGTCTGTGTCCTTAAGAGGATTTGAGAAATGAGATTGGCAGAAGAATAAATAATAGGTGATGATAGGTCCTACAGTAAAGGGGTCTATTTGAGCACAAAGGAAAGGGTGCTAAATCTTAAGAGAAGACGTATTATTCAGAGAAAGCATCCAATAAGATGTGATCACTTAAGCTGAGTTTTAATAAAGAAGAGTAGTAGTTAGCCAGCTCATTGAAGAGTGGTGAGGAACTCATTTCAGAAAGAAGAAATAATATATCTAAGCACTGAGAACCTGGTCTAGGAGAGGCAGAGGCTGGAGTGGGGGTCCAGGAGGTGAATGGCAGAGACATGGGACAAAGCCATCTAAGTGACATGTTCAAAGAGGACAGGGGTGTAGAGTGCAAAGGACAATAAGCAAAGCCCAGATTAGCATTATAAGCCAGGCTTAGGAGACTGGGACTTTAAATTGGGAAGTGATATGACTAAATAACACAATACCCAGAAGGCAGGTACATTGATGCAACATGGCATTCTTGCTACTGGGGCAGGAAGTATCACCTTTGCAACAAGTGTAGGCCACCTCCAATGTGCTTTCCCCAGCTCCTTGCCCCTTCACTTACTTTGGTATAAGTTCTTTGCAGATAGATCTTGCTTTTATTTTTTCTTCTCCTTCTGAACATGACCTTTGAAAGGAACACTCAGTTAATTACAATTTCTATTGAAACAATGGTTTTGGTTGTCTTTTGCTGCCTCTAGCATACAGCTTTAAGAGATTGTCAAACTGTTTCTTAGCCTTTGATGGGTGTAGAGACTACAGTTCTCCCTTTCTCATTTCCTACAGAGTAGAGGAAAGGGCTCAAATCTTGGGAACACAATGGATAGAAAGATATAGTTTCTATACTTGTCAAATTTTTTAAAATGCTAGTGGAAAACAAACACTAATGGTATGTGTGCTAGGAAGCACTTACAGACTCTTAGATGACTTGGGCTTTTTCTTCTCTTTTCCTTAAAAAATATTGAATATTAGCAAAAGGAAAGGCATACCAGAACAGTAAATCTCAATACACCCAAATTATGGAAGGGATGGTTAAAAGTGGGGAAGGGGTGCTCTTGTCTCCGAGGGCACAAAATCCACATAAAAATGCAACCTGGCTTCTTTTAACTATAGCAGAAACCCTCATTTGTCTTTGAAATCCCTTTAAATCGGGTTTTGAAATAACTCCTGCTCACAGGGCTAAAGTGTACCTTTGTACTTTTTGTGAACCAAAAGCTTACAAAGCAATCTAAAAATGTAAGCAAGGAAAATGCTTAAGGCTCAAAACTATTTTAAGGCAATTTAGAAAACCACTTTATATGTAAATTTTGCCCCTGAACACTGAATACACTCATAAATTATCTATTCATTCAAGTATTTTCTGACACAGGGGTTCCCCTTCCTACCCACCAGCATCTTCACAGAGTGCAATTAATGTATCTCAAAGAAATTAAGTAAACTTTCTTACTTTTCTAAAATCAGAAGTTTTCTCTTATGACATTCGATAGTCACCAAACTTCACTGGGCAAAGGATTTGCTGCCTAAGCCATAGGAAGATAAGAGAAGTCAGGTTAAGTAAACGAAAAGTATGCAGTTCCCAAAGGGCCTCACTATGTGTGGATCAGGGACACACCAACCACAGCAAGGCATGTGACAATCTTTTAAAAAATTAATGCAAAGAAGATATAAGCTATTATTGGGATTAAAATAAATACTCATTGATTCTGTCCATTACTTTGAATGGTGGTAAATAATAATAGAGTTCCCACATTGTAGGCCTATTGGTGAATCACCAAATATCAGTGCACAGAAGGACTGGAGATTATTTGGCCTGACTGTCCTCCAGTCCATGGGTAGTGAGTTCAGTGGCAGCTCCCAAAAAATCTGTACATGCACAAGTTCCTCAGAAAGTGTGAATATTTACTGAATATGATTAAAAAAAAAAGTTAATTTTACTCTATAGGACCAAAAAAAATAAAATGTGACTAAGTTAAGGATTTTGAGAGGGAGCATCTAGACTGGATTAACATGGCAAGTTCTGAATCCAATGACCAGTGTCCTTATAAGAGAGGGGCAGAGGAAGTTTACCCACAGATGAGGAGGAAGCAATGAGAGACTGGAGGGATGCTGCCACTAGACAAGGAGTGCTGGCAGCCACCAGAAACTGGAACTGGTGGTGAAGCCCTATTAGCACAATCATGTCGGACCTTTGGCCTCCAGAACTGGGAGAGGATAGATCTGTGCTGTTTTAAGCTACATAGTTTGTGGAAATCTGTTATAAAAGCCCTAGGAAACTAATATACCGTATTTTTCGGACCATAAGACGCTCCGGACCATAAGACGCACCAGTTTTTAGAGAAGGGAAATGAAGAAAAAAAGATTCTGAAACAAATAGTGTCCTAAAATATTTTATGTGCATTAAAACCCAACATCAGTCATAAACACATGTAATCAACCCTGTAAAGTAAACAGCAGCATTTAGAACCATTTTAGAGCCGGGCAAGCACACAGAGACCACACAGAGCCGGGCAAGTAAAAAAACTTCTTTTTAAAGTATATGTGTAGGCTATATTTGGACCATAAGACGCAGGGACTTTTTCCCCCCACTTCTGGGGGAAAAAAAGTGCGTCTTATGGTCCGAAAAATACGGTAGTTTCAACCTCTTGAGGCCACCTGCCTTTTACAGATGAAGAAACCCAGCGAAGTCATTGCCTCAAGTCAAACAACTTTAGTGACAGAGGCAGAGTTCCAAACCAGGCCACTCCTCACCTGAAGCTCTAAGTCAGCGTTAGAAGCCACGCCAATGTCCCCTGCCCCCATCTCACCTGACCTTTCTAACACTTGGACATAGTGGATCTTTTCCTCCTTTCTTGGATCCCATGATGCCACTCTCTCCAGATTTCCCTCCTTGCTCTGATCTCATTTGTCTGGATGCATTTGTTTCTTTCTGCTTTCTTCCGTTTGTTTGGTGTCTGCCTTACATGGTTTACTCCAAAGATTGGGCTCAGTTTCCTTTTTCCATTCATAGCATTTCCATGAGGGACCTCATTAGATCCCAATTTGTCACTCTTAGTTGTGTTATGATAGCTTTGACTTCTCCTCTGAACTCTGAACGAATGTTTGCAACTGGTTACTGGGTGGCTGCTGGCTCTCCTTGGATGTCCCATGGCATCTCAATGGAAATATGTCAGAAACTGAACTCCCATTCTTTTCCCACAAACCTGCTTTTCCTCCTCATTTCCCTGTTTCAGTTACTGTAAAAGACAGTAAATTAGGGCTGGAACTAGGCCATGGGCAGTGATCATGGAAATGAAGGATGTGGTAAGCAAAATCATGGGAGTTTTATAATAATCTTACATGCCTCTGTCTCCCTTAGCATCTACCAACATATTTGCATTTCTTCCTGTAACCACTGCTCTAATAAATGATCTCATTAACTTCTATCTATAGAACTGAAGACTAAAAAATAGACAATAACGTTTAATATGTTTTTCTTTCAATTCCATCTCTGTGTGTGTCTCAAATAAGTCACTTGTTTTAATTTTATATCAGTGTTGTAACAAGTTACCAAAAACTGGATGGCTTAAAGAACACACTTATTGTCTTACAGTGTCATAGTTCGGCAGTCTGACAAGTGTCCCTGGGTTAACAAAAAAAAAGGTGTTAGGGCTGAGTTCCTCTCTCAAGGCTATAGGAGAGAATCTATTTTCTGAACTTGTTTAACCTCTTGAGGCCACCTGTTTTCCTAGGCTCATGGTCCCTTCCTTCCTCCTCCTTCAAAGCCAGCAAGGACATGAGGCTGAGTCCAGCTCCCATTGACATCTTTGGGTCCACCTGATGACCCACAGCAAATTCCCCAACTGAAGGACAACTGATGAGCAACCTGCAGTACCCTTTGGCGTGTAAGGCAACACACTCATAGGTTCTGGGGCTCAGGACGTGGCCTCTTTGGGGATCGTGATTCTGCTGACCACACGCCTCATCTCTATGATCCCTACCCTTGACCTAGTTTCAGCCCTAGTTGACTGTCTTTTACAAAAACCTTTTAACTGGCCCTCCTGCCTCTAATCTCTCCTTGATACTCAGTCCTCCACATAACCACTAGTTATCACCATGAAGCAGATTTAATTAACCAGCCACTGTCCTTCCTCTCCTCCCCCACTGCTCACAGTTACCTTGGACTTAGTGGCCTCTGCCTGTGCAGCCTTCCCCCTTCCTTCTGCAGGCCCTGTGCCTGGTGCATCCACACCACACAGATAGATCCGCTGTTTCTCCATGGAGTCGTGACTCTGAACTTATTCTCTTGTTGTTCCCTTTCCTGGTATACCCATTCTTTTTTCTCCATCTGATTCTCAAACAGTTTCACCTAAAAACTCTCATAAACTGTTATCTTCTCTTTTTGATCTCCCAACAACCTGACACAACTAATTACTTCTCTATGTATCATTTATTGCATGGTATTGTGGCTATTTACTTATCTGCTTCTCTCTCTAAGCTCAGCAGTGAATGCATTGTTTGCCCTTTCACCTATTCATTCTACACGTGTTTTTTGATCTACTATTTGCTAAAATTAGAAACTATAAAAATGGGTCACAGGGGATCTTTGCCTTCAAGGAAGCCATAATCTCTTGGAAGAGATAGACCTATAATCAGACAAAATCCATGCTTCCTGTTTTAAAATATTAAAATAGATTGTTGGTGGTGAAAATAATGAAGATCAAATTTGATTTGGCAGTTCAAATAATTATGTGAAGGAACTTAATGAAGGCTTCAGAAAACCATGATATTTAAGTTGGTTCCTAGAAAATATATAGAAATGCTAGACATAATTGAGGTAAAAACGTATGTCTTTTGTCCTTGTATTCCCAATAAAGAGAGGGTGTTTGTTAAATTAAATGTTGAATGAGGAGAATTTGAGAATTGGATGGCATGCAGGGGTTGGCTATTAAGTAGGAAATAATTGGAAGGGGAGAGCAGGCGCAGAAGGGAGTTTTACAAAAGGTGGAACTCGGCATAGTTCATAATGTGGCCTACAGGCCCCCCTACCCCCCTGGTGTGAGTGGTGGGGCCAGTGGCTAAAGTGGAGTCTTGGGTTTTATTGCTCCCTGGGGACCAGATCTGTGCAGATGAGACTCACAAATGAGTTATTTAACTTGAGCACATCAAAGTTTTAGAGCCACTTACTCAGCTGAGAAGAGTACATTGAAAATACAGAATAAGATGAGTAGACAAAATCCAACTAGAACTAACAAAAAGATACCTGAGGCCCTGGATGGTTTGACTCAGTGGATAGAGTGTTGGCCTGCAGACTGAAGGTTTCCGGGTTTGATTCCAGTCAAGGGCACATGTCCGTGTTGCAGGCTTGATTCTTTCTCATCACTGATATTTCTATTTCTCTCTCCCTCTCCCTTCCTCTCTAAAATCAATAAAAATGTATATTTTTTTAAAAAAAGATACCTGAGGTGCTCACATGTAAAATTCATCCAACAAATATTAACTAACAACAGTTATGTCTTGGGCACGGTTCTAAACACTGTGGTGAACAAAAAAATTACATTATGTTTCTGATCTTAAAAGCTTACCACCTAATAGGGAAATTGCATAAAACAATTACCTGGCTAATAAAATCAGCTTGTTTGGTAGAAGAGCAGGAGATCCATGAAGAATCACCTTGGGGACGTGGCCTGAGGGCTGTGGAAAGCCAGCATGTGAAGGTTGGGGAGCCGGGGTCACACAGGAAAGAGCAGGGCAGAGGCTGAGGGCAAGAAGAGTTCCGTTTGCTGCTTACTGGACAACATGAAGTCAGCGTGGCTCAACCCTTATGAGTACAGAGAAAAGGGAAAGGGATGTAGTTGGAGAGTTGAGTAGGAGATGAGCCCATCAGAACTTTGGGAGACTGGCTGCCCTGGTTTGTGGGGGAAGAAGGATTTCCTGGGACATAGGAGTTTGAGTAGTAAAAATTAGAGGAATCCCAGGCAAATCCTGCAGGGCCAGTGGATGGTCAAGAGAGGCCAAGGAGCGGTATTTGGATCAGAAGAACAATGGGCTTAAATGAAAGGGGTCTAAGTAGGTCCAACATCTGACAGTTTCTATTTTTAAGGATCACTCATAGCTCTGGGTAGAGAATGGCCTGGGTTGGGGGCAGCCAGAGAGGATGATCTTAAGAGAGTGTGTGCAGTTCTGCAAATGAAGAGGATTGGTGTTGGATCCAGATGGTGATAATGGAGATGGAGAGAGATTACTGGGCTCAAGATACCATGTTTTAAAGGAGAAACAGAAGATGTTGCTGGTTACTTACGGGCGAGAATGAGGAAAAGGAAGAATCCAGGATGACTATGGTAATGTTTTTCACTGGGGTGGTAAGCGAGCAGGGAACCACAGTGTCTTCATGGAGGTCTCTGGTAGGCAGTATATATGGTTCTGGAACTCAGAAGCCAAGCCAGGGCTAGTGATAACACAATGGAATTCAGGAAGTCAGCGAGTTTGCTTGCTGGCAATCACATGCTCTAGCACCCTCTGGCTGCATGTCACCTTGGAACTTTGTCTCTGTGATTGCTCTCTCATCACAGTTTCACCCACATTACAGGGCTGACACTGTGAGTGCCTTGCCCACCCAGCCCCCCGCCCTGAGGCCCAGTCAGCTGGCACGGTGACTCCTGCATGAGCTAACACATGAACCCATCGAGGAAGCACATCATGACAGTGATTCAGTGACCAGGATTTACTTTTAAAACTCTCCTTTGTGTTCAACCTTCAGCCTTAAAGAAGAGGAATGGGATGCAAGAGCTCGTGTCTCCCTTTAGAATTTAGCCATTTCTGTGTGACGTGAGGCCACAGCTGAATGAAGGACAGAATTCTAAACCTGCGTGCATGTATGATGTGTGCAACCCCAAATCATCACTCTTTAGCCTCATTTTTCCTCTGGATGAACAAGATTTTGTCAGTTTGCATGGAGACAAAATAAAAGCATGTCCAAAGAATAAGCTCACAGAATCAATCAATCAATCAATCAATAAATAAAACCTATTACGTCCTGAAATAGCTGGTAGTCTAGATATTAGCTTGAATGGTTTCCGAAATAATTTCTTAAAGTTCCGTGTGTGTGTGTGTGTGTGTGTGTGTGTGTGTGTGTGTGTAAGTGATTCTTCAGGATTGCTTGTGTTTTAGGTCTTTAGACACAGCACCCATCCACATCAGTTTTCTTTCCTCAGAGATTTCTTGTCTCACCCCCATCCATTACCCCTGCCTCTGCATTTTGCTGGATGCTGCAGTCAAAGTGCTATCCTGGCTTGGAATTAAATTAATATTCCCTACATTCTCTGACCTGCCTGCCTGTGAGGCTGATGGGATTAGACACAATCACAAGAATAAGTGAGCTGTTTCCCTTAATAATAGAGTTTACTTAAAACATGATTCTTCAAATGAACTTTTAAGTTAGAAAATTATACCTGTGGAACTTCAACCAGCAGGACTGATTTATTATTAGGAAAATAATTTCTGTTTTCAAGGTTTTGAAATTCAACCCTAAACTCAAAGCATGGCGTTCTCATTGTCATGAGGTAGAAAAAGTGATGTTTTGCTTCCCCCATGTGGTGCAGTTTGATATTTCACTCCATAGAAACTAGATTTACAGTCAAAACAAAAGTAGGAAGCAAGACAATCAAGGGGGTTATTATTATTTTTTTTTAATTACCCATATCATGACTTTCATTTTTTGAAGAAAAAGGCTAAAGAACACACACACACACACACACACACACACACACACACCCAATAGCTATTTTAGAAAATTTTTCTTTTTATTTTCTTCTAAATTTCAAGTCAGGCCTTAGCTGGGTGGCCCAGTGGGTTGGAAAATTGTACTGTAAACCAAAAAGGTTGCGGGTTTGATTTCCAGTCAGGGCACATACCTAGGTGGCAGGTTCGATTTCAGTCAGGGAATGTATGGAGGCAACCAATCAATGTTTCTCTCTCATATCGATGTCTCTCTCTCTCCTCTCCTCTCCTCTCCTCTCCTCTCCTCTCCTCTCCTCTCCTCTCCTCTCCTCTCCTCTCCTCTCCTCTCCTCTCCTCTCCTCTCCTCTCCTCTCCTCTCCTCTCCTCTCCTCTCCTCTTCTCTTCTCTTCTCTTCTCTTCTCTCTCTCTCTCTCTCTCTCTCTCTCTCTCTCTCTCTCTCTCCTTAAAATCAATAAAAATCTCTAAAATCAATTTTAAAAAATCTGTCATCTGGTGAGGGTTAAAATAAAGTCAGTTAAAACAGCCTTCTACAACTGTAAAATCCAAGAACATTAAGATATTTTTTTTAGTTAATGTCACATTAAGGGGAAGTCAACCATACATTCATATATCTCTCCAGGCCTTCTACTTTATAAAGTAACATCATCTAAACGAAGTTCCTATTCACCAGAAAACGGTGTTGGTGGCATGCAGAACACTGGAGTGTAGAAATCCTGGGAGTAGGGACAGCCCCACATACACAGGAACCTTCTCCTGAGCCGCTGAGGCTGAGGGCAGGCAGCCAGGTCTCTTGGGTGATCTAACCTGAGCTGTGGCAGGAACCATACTTAATGCGGGGGGTCGGGGAGAACCAAGAAGAGATGCACCACTTTTCTGAGCCTCGCTGCTCCCCATGTGCTTCCTGGGCCTGCAGTGGGGGTGTCCCTGTGGGCTGGTTGGAAAGATGTCATCTCAGCCTCATCTCAGACTTTACAGACACTGAGGCTGCATTTTTTAAAAATCCCCAGGTGATTCACATGCGTCTTCATGTCTGAGAACCATGAGCTAGAACAGTGGTCAGCAAACTCATTAGTCAACAGAGCCAAATATCAACAGTACAACGAGAGCCAATCTTTTTAAACTTAAACTTTAGAAGAAGTTTAAATAGACTCGCCCAGGCCGTGGTATTTTGTGGAAAAGCAACACTCAAGGGGCCAGAGAGCCACACAACATGTGGCTCGCGAGCCGCAGTTTACTGACCACAAGACTAGAAGAACTCAAACAGCCAAGACCCACAAACTGGGAATGAGTTCTGGTGGTCAGAGGAAACAACCATGTGAGCCCCAAACTAGAAGTGACAAGGGGAGCATCCAGCGGGGTGAGGAGATTTGGGATCGGTTTCCCAGGGATAGTGTAGACACTTCCAGGGGCAGGAGACACAGGCACTCCTTTAGATGGTAGTGATGATGAATTGTCCTGAGCTGTCCCACTGAGGTCAACCTGGTAGAAGGCTTTGGGAGAATGGCAGTGGCAGTAACTAGGATTGGTAATGGTGTCAATGGACACCTAGCGAGCAGTATCACTGAGGGGCCTGTGCTGAGGGTGTTACTTGCATCATTTAATTGGACACTTGCAACAACATTTAAGGTTATGTAACTGGGATATAGTGAAATGAGCACTGTGCCCAAATCAAGGAGCTAAGAAGTAGAAAAAGCAGGATTTGAACCCAGATTCTGAGTCTAACATTCACTAAAGCAAATCTGTGCCAGAAAATAAATTAGGATAAAGAAGCAATTCTCAAACTTTTGCATATGTATGAAATATTCTTAGATGTTTGTTAAAATTCAGATTCCTGGGCCCCAATGCTAAATTTCTGAATCGGGAAGTCTACCACAGGCCCACAAATCTGCTTCTTGCCTATTATTTTCAGGTGCTTCTGAGGCAAGGGGTACAAGAATGACATTCAAAAACACACTGCCCCAATAATAATAGAGAATGTTCATTTTAATCTGCTTTATGGATTCAGTTTTATGTGTGAGATATTATCTACACAAAAGATTCTGTATTTAAAAGATGATTGAAACCCAGATGGCTTGGCTCAGTGGTTGAGCATTGACCTATGAACCAGAAGGTCATTGTTCAATTCCTGGTCAGGGCACATGCCCAGGTTAGGTTGCAGGCTCAATCCCCAATAGGGGGTGTGGGAGGCAGCCAATCAATGACTCTCTGTCATTGATTGTCTATCTCTCTCCCTTCTCTGAAATCAATCATTTTTTTTAAATATATTTGAAATTGGTGTTAGCTTAGCATTCAAAGTCCTTTATATCCTACCTTCCAGACCCACCTCCTGCCATCTATACTGAACCTGGGAAACAGAATTCCATAGGGTGGCTCTTATTTGTACTGAGAGACCTAGAAAATGGGCAAGAACATTTGAGGATTCAATGATACTCCATATCAGGATTTTACTGCAGCTTCTTATTAACATATTCTTTAATATCTGCAGGGCATTCTTCTATGGAACACTCAATGCTATTTTTCTAATATTCACTTCTCATTTTTAAATTAATTCATTTAAATATGCTCATACTGGTTACATTAAAAAGTACACCAAAGTAGATTACTTTAACAAATTAGGTTCCTCAAAGCATTTGAAGACTAATTGAAAACTTGAACATTTTCAAAAATCAGATGTCAAATGCTCTGAAATATGTTAGCCCTTAAAAAGCAAACAAAACACTTAAATTGTTATCACCATGGATTTAAAAGTGGTTCTTCCTAATCTCTCCATTCTTATCCTTATCCTGTTTCTTCCTAGGAGTATCACTATGAGTTGCATTGTCTTCCCTAAAAATTTCTACATCAAAGTCCTATCCCCCAGTAACTCATAATGTAACCTTATTTTGAAATGAGGTAATTACAGGTGTAGTTAACTAGGGTGCAGTCACACTGGAGTAGAGTGGGCCCTACTCCAGTATGATTTATGTCTTTATTGGGGAAATTCAAACACACAAGGAGAACACCATGGCAATACGAAGGCAGAGGTCAGGCTGAAGCCAAGGTATTCCAAAGATGCCAGCGAACTCCAGAAAGTGGGAGTGATGCCTGGGACAGATTCTCCCTCACAGTCCTCAGAAAGAACCGACCCAACATACAATTTGATTTGGGACCTCTGGTCTCCAGCACTGTGAAATAATCAATTTCTATCATTGAAGACACTGCATCTGTGCTATCGTGTTAGGGCAACCCAAGCAAACTAATGCAGGTATAGTTTCACCCACTTTACTCAGAGAAGTGGGTGGCAAAAGTCAGGCCAACCAGGACTTGGGAAAAGATTGGTAATAGCTGACTGAGTCAATGGAACTAAATAACACATTTATTTGTAAGCAACAGAAAATAAGGGGTACCTCTCTGGAATTTTTGTTTATGACTTTAGAAATTGCTAATGCAGAAATAAGAATAGCAAATAAACAATTCATAACCAGGTTTTTAAACATGCATTTTATTTGCTCATTATAATAGAAAAATTTTTAGGATGGTAGACCATTACTTTTTAAAAAAATCACTTCTA
The DNA here is from genome assembly GCF_014108245.1 of Pipistrellus kuhlii. Classification (NCBI taxonomy): domain Eukaryota; kingdom Metazoa; phylum Chordata; class Mammalia; order Chiroptera; family Vespertilionidae; genus Pipistrellus; species Pipistrellus kuhlii. The sequence continues at coordinate 25,262,739 of NW_023425449.1, forward strand.
AATATTAGTACTGTGAAAGCACAGAAAACTCTTTAAATGTCTTAACTACTCAAGGAGTTAGCTCTGTGGGTGGCTCTTATCAAAAAGATCATGTCTGTTCCCTCAGATCTGCACCAGGAACTCAAGTCCTCCCAAAGGAGGGCTGGTGCTGACTTCAGGGCATTTCTGCCCTACTCTGCTACCCAATGCCTCAAAGTTTGTGCTTAAACTTTGCCTATTAGATTAAGAATTGCCCAATTTATTAGATGGACAAACCAGATTTTTTTGCCACCGCAATCTTTCCTAGTAGTTCATCTGAGTGTCATCTCTGCCAAATTGACAGCCCACTAGAGAGCTTGGTGCCTCACTGCTCCTCTTGCCAGAATAGAGCCAACTATTAGGAATAAGAAAGAAAGCCTGGGACCCAGGCCCTTGGGCGCCCAGTGCTCAGCACACTGCAGCGTTCACTGTTTCCCATGGCAATCCGCCTTGTCCACGTTCCTCCACACAGGTTCCCACAGGCCATTAGGGGCACGGACACCTGTTACTTGGACTAACAGCGTGATAATAGCCTTGACCCTGAGAAATCTAAGGAAAAGGAAGGACCAGGGAACTTGACAGAGATATAAATTCTGAGCATAAAAACATAGGTGAAGTCCAATCTGCATTTCCTGTCCCTCCCCAGCCCGATATGGCCAGAAGAGCCAGGTGCCAAGAAAGTGTCCTGTATGGTCGTAGGAACAAAGAAGGAACTCTATGGGTGCAGAACTGAGATGCTGAGACCCAGGCCTTCCATCAGGATAGAACACGTGAGAAGCCTGATGAGGGAATGGTTGTCTGCTGCCCTTGACTAGGGGCTCACCTCATTATCACAGATAAATCCTTGTTGACTGGGTTTTAGTAGTTCCATTTCCTCTGTCTAGCCTTCCTTCTTTATCAGGCCCTGTCTTGTCTCTTTCTAGGACGTTTCTGTGGAGTTAGTATGGGAACCTTTTCCATGCTGGCTGACTCTGCTGGGGGAACGTGGATCTGGGCTTGCTGAGAACCATATACCCATCTTGTGGTCCAAAGACGGTCCATAGAAGAAAAGAATGAAGACAACACACCACACAGGCAGACAGAGAACCAAGGGAGAGAGAGGGGGAGGAGGAGAGGTGACGTCATTTAACCTCAACTTTTATCGCTGTGTGGTTTTCCTTATTTTATATCATTTCTTCCTTAAAATAACACTATTTGGTACTGTATTTATGCCACTTTCTCACTGATTACCTTGCCCAAGACCATGCAGCTAAAAGACAGGGTGGTATTGAAATATAGACACTGCTATCCCAGAGTCCATAGGAAATACCCTGGTCTCTGGAGGTCCCTAACTCCTATCCCTGACAGGGCTCAACAATGGACTATTCCTGAACCGTTCAACTGAACACAGTCAATAGGTTAGCGGACACCCCCCTCCCCACCCCTGTCGCTCTACAGGGGTCCAAGGCTCAGGGTGACCTCTCCCCCTGGCAATTCGGCTCTCACTGGTAGCTGTTGTATCATTTTGTTGTCCGACAGACCTTACAATTTTACGTGTTTCCTTTTTGTTGAGATATTTCATCTGCTGAGGTTTCCAAGACGTATTTGGCTTGCAGGCCAAAACAACTGTTTGACACGCTGAAGAATGTTTTATCACTTCTCCAGAGAATCAAGTGTTCTTGAGAAATACCATTTCGCGGCAGCCCCATGCCACCCCATCGCTTCCCCACCGACAGCTGCTTTAGGCAAAGTTACAGCCACTTTAAAAAAAAAATTTCTCACAACAATGTTCTCTTTGAAAAATTAGGTCTGGTCCTCTGCCAACCGGAGATCTGATGTAACCAAAGATGTTAATCCAGCGAGAGAACTAAACTCACTGGACACAGAAAGAAACACTTTCGCAAGTGTGCCGCTTGCATTCCTACTGTGAAATCAGATCTGACCCAGGACCTATCTGGGAAGAATTCCCACCAGAGCCACGGAGATCTTGCTCCACGATGAGAAATCTGGTTTAGGAGAGCAACCACTCTGCTCTCTGCCCAACAAGAGGAAGTCCTTTTTGCCTGATGTTCTAGTCGTAATCCCTGCAGCAGGAGTGGCTGGCAAACAAGCTGGCTGGGAGGAAGGTATGGAAGTTCTAGAAGGTAAACAGAGACTACGAAGTGCTGCCTCTGGCACTGAATTCACTGAGTCGTGGTTGGTCTCCATGTGCTCCAAGCTTCAAACTAACTGTTCAACAAGACATCAACCTTTAGCCAAAACCAGTTTGGCTCAGTGGATAGAGCATTAGCTTGCAGATTGGAAGGTCCCAGGTTCGAGTCCAGTCAAGGTCATGTACCTTGGTTGCCGGCACATCCCTGGTAGGGGTTGTGCAAGAGGTAGCTGATCGATGATTCTCTTTCATCGATGTTTCTAACTCTCTATCCCTCTCTCTTCCTCTCTGTAAAAAATCAATAAAATATATATTTTTTAAAAAGACATCAAACCTTTGGAAGTGGCAAAAAATCAAATATGAACTTTGAAATATCAGCATAGCTGACACTCACAGGGTAATCCCTCCCTTAGGAAAATTTGAATTTACATTGATTTTTTTTAAATTATGCAATAATATTCCTGTAAAGATCCAACCAAAAGAGTTAAAGGGGAGGGAAGAGAATAGTCCTGGAAGTTATTAAAGAGCTGAAGCATTTAAAATTCTTTCTGTGATTTGAAAATACTCAAATTTTATTATTATTTTAAATATATTTTTATTGATTTTAGAGAGAGGAAGGGAAAAGGAGAGAGATTAAAACATCAATGATGGGGATCATTGATCAGCTGCCTCCTGCACACCCCCACTGGAGATGCAGCCTGCAATCCAGGCATGTGCCCTTGACCGGAATTAAACCCGGGACCCTTTGGTCCATAGGCTGATGCTCTATCCACTAAGCCAAACCGGCTAGGGCAAAATACTCAAATTTTAGAAGCAATTTTTAAGAGGATGGTCTAGCTCCTCATCTTTTATTAGGAGTAGAATGTATTGATTATTTATAAGAACATTAGAAGCATTTTTAAAATTTTAATGATGATTTTGATTATTTAATATCCTCAATTTCTACATCAATGATTTCTAAGATCATAAATCTCCAAGATACAGAACTACATTGAGTTGAGTTTCACATCCATAACCAATAAGTTCTCAGAGGTGCCTCTGATTATCTTTTGCTTAGAAATATTTTTTTTTTCCTGTTAGAAAGAGATTTTCATGGCCTCCTTTGTTGGATAGTCTCCCTGTGGAGACACACTGTTCACGTGGCTTTATATAGGTTTCCTACAGTGGCCATCTTTGTTGAAATGAAAGTTCTCTGAGTGCTTTGTCCCTGACACCTGGCATCTCACTCTAATGTATAGTTCTTAGTTCAGAATTGCCTTTCCACCTGTAAGGCACATATATATGTCTCCCCCACATAAGCTTTAAATCCCTTTGCTAACATGCTACACAGAAAAGGGCTTGGAGGTAATGTTATTTTTTTTAATTTGAATTAAACATTTGGTGCCACAATCTCTAAGGAACTTCTGATTCATAAGGAAGGGGCAGGAGTCATGATACCCAGACAAGTCTCATGTGCACTGTTCACCTAAGCACTGGAACCAGGACTCGGAGCTCAGCTCCCAGCACCCATGAGGCTGACCCTGCTAATAGATGCAGTGAGGAACTCATAAACAGATATCATGTGAAATCCCACATGCTCAATTTATTTCTGGTTTGGTGGCAGTAATAGTAGCTTTAAGAATAGTTTTATAAACCCCAACTCTATTGGGGGCAGGGGAAGCCTAGGCAATCAGAACCTTCATAAAGTGCTCATGATACACTTGGCATTAAATAACAATTCAGAATTACTAATGTGTATAAATACAACATTTTCGCATGTAGATGTTTAACACAAGTTGGAAGGAAGCTTGTACCACGGATTTAATAAAACTAAATTAGAATCAAAATGTGCATCAACTAAGGAATGGTTAAACAAAATGTGGTATATCCATAAAATGGAATATTATTCAGCCATAAAAAAGAATGAATTACTGATACATCTACAACAAGGATGACTCTTACAATATTATGCTAAGTGAAAAAAGCTAGTCACAAAAGACTACATACTGAATGATCTAATTAACATGCAATGTTCAGAGTAGGCACATCTACAGTCACCAAATTGGTTAGTGATTGCCTAGACTTAGAGGGCTGGGAGCTGAAGGAAAAGGAGGGAGAGGCTGCTAATAGGCACAGGTTTCTTTGGGGGTGAAAGTAGTGCTTTAAACATGATTGTGGTGATGGTTGCATAATTCTGTAGACATACTAAAGCCACCTGTAGCCATGGTCGGCAAACGGCGGCTAGTGAGCCACATGCGGCTCTTTGGCCCCCTTGAGTGTGGCTCTTTCATAAAATACCATAGCCTGGGCAAGTCTATTTTGAAGAAGTGGAATTAGAAAAAGTTTAAGTTTAAAAAATTTGGCTCTCAAAAGAAATTTCAATGGTTGTACTATTGATATCTGGCTCTTTTGACTAATGAGTTTGCCGACCACTGCCTTATAGGATATACTTTATAATGGGTGTTTTGTTATGGCATATGGATTATATCTCAATGAAACTGTTGTATTAACATTTTTAAAATACAATTTAGGTATTTATATTTAACCTTGACTCCAATGTTCTCAAATATGAGCAAACATCAGCATCCGCCGGAAAATGTGTTTGAACACAGATAGTGGAGATCACCTTATGGCTAGTGAGTCAGTATTTCTGGGAGAGAGCCTGAGAGTTTGCATGTCTAAGCTCCCAGGTGACCCTGATTGCAAACCACTCTTCAAAAGCAGCCAATTTTTGAAGCAAGAAAAGCACTTGCCACAAATGAAGCAGTACCTCCCACCTGTTTCCACACAGCCTGTGGGTGTGCACAGGTTGAAGCCTGAGAGGATACAAGAACTTGCAGGGCATCAGAGGCCTGCCAAGTCCAACAATACTGTAAGAGGAAATAAAACTCAGCGAGCCTCACACTGGAACACTGCTGCTCACCAAGGAGGAGGTTGGGCTTTGGCAGTCGTTTATGAGCAGCTGTGGACAAAGCTAAATCCGTAGTTTCAATAATTGGAAGAACAAACTAAACTGCAGGGAACATGTTCTCCTCATTGACTCATGAGGAAGCCCCACTTTTCTCACACATCCCTTTTCTTTCAGGTAGGAGTGAAGGCATGTCTGCTTTGCAGCCGTATTTGAACCTTTGTTTATTAAACATACTAGAGGCCCAATGCATGAAATTCGTGCAAGAGTATGCTCTCGCAACCCAGCTACCTCGATCCTCTCGGCCCCATGGCCTCGCCCCTCAACCCCCACCCATTGGTCGTTCCAGAAGGTTGTTCTGGAAGGTCATTCCGCCATCCAGTCTATTAGCTCTTTGTTCCATAGGATTTCTATTCCGAGCTTGAGCTTAAAAGAACAGCAGTTACTTTTCTCTCTCCCTCATCTTCCTTACCTTTCTGTATAATGGTTCCAAATGTACCTGCTATATGACTTTGACTTTAATTTCTGTATGCCTTCATTTCCTTATCTATACAATGAGGGTATGATACTACTTCTGGGGACTGTGGAGAAAATTAAATGAGATTGAGAATGCCTGGTGCTAAGAAGAGTGCCTGGCTCATAGCAGTTCTCAATATAGTAGCTTCTGGAACCTGAATTTGCCCAAGTTCTCCAGATCAGAGAGTTGCCATCCTGTTGTTTAACACTCACCTAACTTGGCTGTACCCCCACCCCCAAACTTATGTGCCTGCAAACATCTCCAGTGGGTATTTATGATCATCTGAAGAAAGTATACATTCTCTAGTTCAGTGTGACTGTAACTTGTTATCTTTGCTCCATGTCAAGAGAGTTGCGTTTAGGCTGCCTCTTAGGATAAGGTAGCTGTTTCTCTGAATTTAAGTGCTTTGCCCAAGGTGCCTTCCTTCTCAGGGTGTAACCTGAAAGACAGAAAACCCCTGAGCAATTAATGTCTGAGCTGGCCTCTTTGTTGGGGCCACAGAGTCCCTGAAAAACAGGTTATCAATAGTCAAGAAAATGCTTGATAGGGTTCTTAGCTGCAAATAAACACACCTTAGCATGTTTCAACCCCCCCCAAAAAATCATTAAAGAATAATGGCGTCCTAGCTGGTTTGGCTCAGGGTCCAAGGTTCGATTCCAGTCACGGGCACATGCCTAGGTTGCAGTCTTGATCCCCAGTGTGGGGCATGCAGGAAGCCACTGATCAGTGATTCTCTCTCATCACTGATGTTTCTCTCTCTCTCCCTCTCTGAAATTAATAAAAATATATATTAAAAAAAAAAAAAAGAATGGAAAGCTCCCAGAATCTCAGCACAGGCAGAGAATCAGAGTTGATGGCTACACAGCCAGGAACAGTACCCCACACATACTGTGGAACCTTCAGTAGAGACCCTCCAGCCACCTTAGTTCACTGCTCATGGTACACCTGGTGCTGCAGTTCAGAGCTTTGCCAGAGCTGATCATACAAGCAGAATATTTCATTGTCACCCTCACTGTCATTATTTCACACCATCCTGCCTTCTTCAGGTCAGCATATACAGGATAACTTACTTGTCCAAAGTCACTCAACCAGATCTGAGTTTACCCCATCTGATCTAAACAGGTCTTGTTGCAGATAAATATCTAGATGGTGCTCTTCCTGTGGACGTTGTGGAACTGAGCCAGTGCTCAGAGTGGGAGGGACAGTGAGGGGGAAAGCAAAGGTCGCGCACACTTGGCTGCTGTCACCAGTGGTTGGCATGTGTTAGTCTCTGTCCTGCTGCCCAAAAGTCACTGTCTTGACATTTTTTGTTGACTTTTGCTTTAGCATTTGCTGTCCTCAACATCTTTCTTTGTGTCCAGTGCTTTCAGGTTTTATTAATCTCTCTGTCCATGTAAGCCAGGAAATCTTTTCCAAGAAGTAGCCTTGGGACCTTGATAACTATTCAGAGATGTTCTTTTTTCTAAGACTTCAATTTTTAAACTGCTAGAGTCATTAAACATTGTCTCTGAGTGAACTGAAGATGAAAACTTTTCTGGGAAAAATATTTTTTTTTTCTGGCTGGAAACACTTATACTACTCAAATTCATGCAAATTACAAAAATATATCCCCAGTAGGGGGTGTGCAAGAGGCAGCTGATCAATGACTCTCTCTCATCGATGTTTCTAACTCTCTATCTCCCTTCTTCTCTGTACAAAATCAATAAAATATATTTTAAATAAATAAATAAATAAATAGAAAGGATCCAAATTATAGCTATGTTTGTCACATATACCCATTCTCAAACTGCTAACTTCTGTGAACATGGTGAGAGAGAACAGAGAATCCCGCAAAATTGAGTTCAAAAGGAGATACATTCAGAGACAGAAAGCAGGAGTTATTAGGGGCTGGGGAAGGAGGATGCAGAGTGACTGATTAATGGCTACAGTTTGGACCAATAAACAGGTTCTTCAAATGGATAGTGGTGACAATTGTACAACATTGTGAATGTATTTGATGCCTCTTGAATATTCACTTAAAAATGGTTAAAAAGGTAAATTTGTTGTATAAATTTTACATAGTGAAAAAAAGAAAGTTGAGACACACTGTATCAGACATGACCAATTTATTTGGAAAATTCAAATTGTTTGGCAATGTATATCCAGGGGCAGAGTTTGGAATAATCATTTCATTGGAGGCAATCACATTTTCTAGAGCTAATTGGCCAAGTGATAGTAACTGAAGCACAATTTTAAAAAATAATGTAGTGTGTGGGGGGTTAAAATAATAAATATTTGCAGAGGAAACAAAACAAGCAACCAGCTTATACAACTGAGGCATAAGAAATGCTAATGCTAGTCATAACCCTTTATTCAATTTAGTTCAGCATATAGTAAGCACCTAATTTGTACAAGACATTGGCCTAGCTGTTGGGGTTGAAGTGGAAACAGAAAATTCACAAAAATATATAATCCCTGTCCTTAAGTTTACACCAGCACATGTATAAATTAGTCTTATAAGGAACAATAACAACAAAAACAAAACAAAAAACTGCTCTAAAAACACGGAGGGGGATAGTGTTACTTCTTTGTAAAGATTAAAGTCTGAAATGGGGACACCTCCCCACCCCTAAATTTGGTGGTGTGGGTGAGGCATGGTACAGCATGCCAAGTACAGAAAACTCTGGTGCCTAAGCATGTCTTGGCAACAGGAAGTGGTCTAGTTCCTCTACAGCTTTAAATGTGTTAGGGGAAGGGTACTCAAAAGTATTTTTATTTTAATCACTTTCATCAACGAAAGAGATTAACAGGAAATGATGATAAATAAAAATTGTTTAAAGAGGCAGGGACACAAGACTGCCATTTCATAGTTTTAGTGTAAACTCAATCCCTTGTGTATGTATATGTATCTAGTAGCTTGAGTAACACCATCAAATGGGAAAAAAACAAAGGCAGCACCAGTTCATTATGGTTTCTCCCATTAGTCCATAAAGCTAGCTTTCACTACTGCCAACGGTGGACATAAGGATAGATGAAAATTGAAATCCATATTTTGTACATAAATTAAATTCCATAAACATTCCCTCCTTAACTCAACATAAATGAAGAAGGGGGTTTCATCTCAGGGAAAGATAAGTCTTTGTAGCCTACTTGATCTAACGACGACTTGGTATGCTATATTTCCTATTTAAAAAAATACAGGATCTTTCTTGAATAATAATTTACTATGCGTGTAACATACACCTCAAAGAGAATTTTAACAGTACGTTATAATAATCAAACATCAGCTTCTGCTTCTGCAATTACACAAATTACCTTATTATAACACTTTGGGAACCCTTACACACACAATGTATAACAAGATGTTTTACTATTATTCATCATCCTTAACTTCTGAAAGTTTGGCTTATATTATCTCAAAGGAAAACTATCTCATTTCCGCACAGAACTAATTTACCATCAAACTTAAAAAAATTATTAAATGAAAGAAAAAGCTTTCCTGTAAGCATTTACCAATGGAAAATTGCAACACAAACAGCTGCCAGGCTTTAAGGAAATAATCAGCAACTTACAAAACAGCATCTCATAAAACCAAAACCTCCTTTTGAAGTACAAAGTTTAATTCTTCTTGCCCTCATAGTAACTGGTAACCAGAACACTCCTCTACCTAGGAACTGTTCTGGTATGTAACACAACATACAATATTTTTTAACATTAATAAATTACTGATGTGGCACAAAGAATAAATAGATATTTTTTTAACCAAAGTGTCTCAGGACCAGGACAGATACAACAGCATGTGAAAATGTGTTAATAGTAAGAATTTGAAAGAATGTAATCTATCCTGGCCTTTACATTAACTGAAATTAAAAACCAAAGGATAAAGTTTCATTTCAAACCTATATTCATCTAGATGCCAGTTATAAAAATGTACTTTAGTTATAAATGCTAGATTAAGCAAAAGTAATTTTAATGGGTTTTCCCCAACTCTACTATTAAAAACATGAAAATAACTTAAATTTTAATGGCAAAATTTTCCCCATCTGTTAAAAAGATTGTTTTCCCTTATTAACATACAATGCCCTATTGTTAAGGCACAATTTTTTTTTTTTAGGATAATATGAAACCATAGATTAGGTTTATTTCACAAAACAGTTATAAGACAATTTTTATACTATAGGCATACTCTAAAAATAATGAAATATGTCTGAAATTCAACCAAGATCTAAAAGGAAAAATTCTTTCCATCCAGGGGCAAACAGCACATTGCCAAGATAAGTAGCTGCAGTTAGGCAAATCCAAATAGTTGCCCGTTTTTAACTGGCTAGAATGTATCCATAAGGCCATTTCAAGGTGTTATCAAGGGTAGGCAAGCAGGGTATTTTCTGAGAAACAGGGGTGGCACTCCTGCTTTCTTTTATGCTTGGGCCACCAGGGATGGTTGTCACCGTAAAAGCCTGAGTGAAACCCAATATTTGAACTAAACATCTGAGGCCAGGGCCCAGTTCCTGATCACAGGGGTCAGAGCAGATGTTTGCTTTGCATCCTCCCCTTGCTACCCTTCCCTGAGCTATCCTTCCTCTTGTCTTAGCCAGTGCCCCTCCCCCACTTCCTCTGCCCCAGTTTACACAATTCTGAAAGGGTGCACCCAGCGAACGGGAAGTTTGCACAATAGCTACTTAAAACACATAAATCAAATTGCTTATTTAATTTCATTATACAGCTTTAAACAATCATTAATTTTAAAAACTAAATTTTGGGGAAAAGAGACAATACCAAGGACATATATGACCTATCTTGTAAGGTCCTTGTAATCGCAACTGAAATAAGGATTCAAATATGAAAACTAATAGAAAAAGCAAGTTTTCTCAAACAGGCTTATATACCCAAACTCATATTTCCTGCATATTCCTTCTTTGAAGAAAGGGTTGGAAGATTTGCTTTGTGAAAACTGAAGCATGGTTAGTTAGATTTGACAGCATCAAGGTCTGTGATCCATTTTAAGGTGATTTTTCTTTGCTTTATCAGGAGAGTCTGAAAATTAATGGTCAGCTAGGATTTCACCAGGATTGATCTCTCACTGGAGTCTGTTCTACTGTTAAGATTTCAGCAGTTAATCTTGAGAGAAATAGGTCTAAGAAAGAATTCCTTGATAAGGTTTGGGAAGAGTCTATTGATTAAGAAAGAAGAGCAGAAATATAAGAACTTTTAAGGGGCTGGGGAGATAGGGAATGATGTAGGAATGAAGAGACAGTGGAAAAGGACAGCTGATGGCTACTGAGGTTATTCATGCCACTGCTTCTTACTGACTGCGATGTGTGAAACTCAATTTTAAGGGAAAATTATCTTCTAAAGAACAATGAGGGACAGGGAAGACCAAGAGGAGGGGAGGTGAGGGTCACTAAAAGTAAACTCTAGTTTTCGCTACATTTTAGAAATAATTTAAGTAATTCTGGGAGGAGTTATATGACTCACTCATGAGGTGTTTGACTGGTATGTTCTGGCATACAGATGTCTCATGTAAATATCAATACTGTTCTTTGTAGTTACAATGTATACTGACTTTTAGAAACAAAATTAAATAAACTTTCAATAAAAAGCACTTAAAAATCATGAGTAACTAGACTATCCAACAAATTATAAAAATAATACATTTAACTGTCAGTCAGTATCTTAATTTTTGCACACAAGTTCTTCAAAGTCATTATCTACACGCAAATTAATGCAATTAAAAATAAAACCAAGCAATCATGCTTGCTAGTATAAACTATTCCCATTTCCATTAAATCAGAGTTTCCACATATTGCGGAAAGAAAACCATTCCAATTCTATTTCTTACTATGCCAGTCTTATTTCCCTAAGTATGACATATTACAGTGACACAATGCTTTTATACCATGGTACTCTGGAAATAGCATATGCCTTTGCCATCTCTCCTAAGAAAAAAGGATTCATCTCACAGCTACTAAATAAAAATATGCAATCTTCAATATTTTGTTCAGCATTCTTAAGTCCTATTTAAATATCAAGTGTTCCAATTACAAAAATTCTTGAATAAATTTATATTGAACAAAAGCCTATCTATTGAAGCCCAGATTCATTACCAGTTGCTAGAGATTGGGTTGAAACAGGTGCAATATACTAAATTTAATTTCCTAATGAGGAATTAGAGCTTTGGACAGTGTAATAACCAAACCTAAAGTTGTGTGCACATTCCACATGTGAGGATGTCCACTCGGGTCAATTTTATCTCTAAGATAGGCAATAAATGGAAGGTTGCTTTAAAGTTATAAAAGAGGAAGAAAGAAGGGAGGGAAGGGAGAAGGAGGGAGACAAAATAATCATGAGAAATCCATCTCTTGATCAGTGTATTATGGAACACAAAGAGAGCGAAGTCATGTGAAATAATGGTATTGTTTGCATACATAAAGTTTTCAGACATCACAATGAGAGAAATCTGAGATCCCAATGATATTTCACAAAGCAAGATTGCAATTAGTGATACAGTGAATACGTCATCTTTCTTCCAACCAGATTTCGCATGCTGAATAGAAAAATAATGCTTCAAATATTAACACCAACTTTCATTATTTTAATCTGAAGGACAACCATAAAATATCTCAGAATTTACTACTTTGAGAATTTGGTAAAGTTAGAGCCATTTATTAATGCTAAGAGCAACCATAACTCATTCTCAATGAGAGAATCCCTATATGCAAACCTGTCAAATTTTTTTTAAAAATACTTAAACAAAGCTTTTGAAAATAATGAAAGCTAGCTCAATTTATACAGTGTCAAATTAACTTTCAATTAATAGAACTGTTTCCATTTTTCCATAGTGCCTTATAGCACATTATGTCCCTAATGAAAAAATATACTAAAATGCTAATGCTATCCCTGAAATCTTAATCCAAAACTTACACGTAAAAGACTAAGTGTTCAAGAGAGAATGAATGAAATCATGCACTATCTATAGTGCAAATCAAAATCAACGGCAAGACGCCAGGAAAGCTGAACCCCTGGGTACAAACACATTTTTCTTTGTAGAAACAAAGCACACACACAAAGAAGTTACAAGCAACCACCATGTATCTATATTTTCTACTTGCTGGTGAACCTGTTATTAAAATTTCGAAGAAAAAAACAATTTAAGCTTATTCTATTTAACCCATAAGAAATATTCAGGAACAGATAAGTAGAACATTTGCTGCATATTAACGAACAGGTAGCTTCTTGTGCTTTCCATCTGAACTCAGGATAAAAACCCCAACACACTTTGTTTTTAATGAGATATAAGTAAAAAGTAATATTAAACATCTATAGGAAATCAATCCTTTCTTCAGCCCAATTTTACATGAAAGTACTAACAGTGAAGATTCATGATGTTGTGTGAAAATGGTGACTCATAACAATGTAGACTCAGCTATAGATTTTAATTCACGCGCGCACGCGCGCACACACACACACACCCGCACGCCTTTTGTATGACAACTGTACGAAAATAGTCTCAAAAATAAAAACAATACTTGAGACACGAAGCAACCCATCTCCCCTGATCTTGTATCCTATTACAGGGAAAATAAGTCTCTGATGCTTCATAAATACTTTAAAAAGTTCGGGATGGCCTTAACCATGCAGAGTCTCCACCAATGATTTGAAGCTTCCAAATTTCAGGCTGACCATGCAGCTCTGGAAGAGCTGTCATCTATAATCAACTTTGCTTATTTGTGTCCCATCTTCTCTAGATCTGGGAGTTTTTTGACCAGAGCTTGGTGGTTCATTCCGATGCTAGCCAGGAGCCCACCGTCAATGCCGTCAGAACCAGTGTAACTGATTTCTTCACCATTCAGGGTAGTCATATGTCCCCCGAGGGCTTTTAAGATGGCATTGCCAGCACATATGTCCCACTTTTTGATGTATGTCACATGAATGTATACATCAGCTTTTTCTTGATTCTTATCAGGCACATCCAAGAGCGCTAAAACTTTATAACCTAAAAGATAAAAGATAAACAGGTTACTGTTGGAAAGACTTTTGAGCACACTATGGAAAACAAAAGCACAGGGTGTGCAGGAGCTCTCTGTACTACCTTTGCAACTGCCAAGTCTAACATTATTTCAAAATAGGTGTTTGAGGTTTTTTAGCAAAGTAATGGCACAGACATTAAACCTGAGTGAACAAAAAATATACTGCAAAATAACTTGTTATTCTCAAGTATAACCAAATATATGTCTAAATTTTTTTTTAATATATATTTTATTGATTTTGTACAGAGAGGAAGGGAGAGAGATAGAGAGTTAGAAACATCGATGAGAGAGAGTCATCGCTCAACTGCCTCTTGCACACCCCCTACTGGGGATATGCCCGCAACCAAGGTACATGCCCTTGACCGGAATCGAACCCGGGACCTTTCAGTCCCCAAGCCGACGCTCTATCCATTGAGCCAAACCGGTTTCGGCAATGTCTAAAATTTTTAAATTTCAACTACTTTGTGGTTGTTTTATATCCACAGGTTTCATCTGAATACCTAGAAAGGCTAGATTTGAAAGAAGAGAATATAAAATAACACTATTATCATATGTCCTCTATGTAATGAGGTAGAGTTTAAAAATAAAATATTAAGACAACTGCAGAAGAAACTGGGTCTAGAACCTGGTTTATCCATTCTTACTGAGTATTTAGCCATTACCTTTCTTAACCAACCTAACAAAGTACCTTTAAGAAAAGAATAAAGTCATATCAAGAAAAGCAGATATATGTAACCAACAAACTAAAACTATAGGCTTACAAGTTAATAAGCAATTATTTCCTCTTTAGTACTGTGCTGAAAAGGTTTTCAAACACAAATGTTTCTGACAATTATTTGCCATTTATTTGAATTAAAAGACTTTTATGATACTAAACAGTATTCAAAACAATGGTGGGCAAATGACCTATGAGCCAAATCTAGGCAATGGCCTATTTTTATATAGACCTCAAGCTATAAATTATTTTTATATTTTTGAAAGGGTAGTTTAAAAAAACAAAACAAAAACCAGCATGTAATATAGACCATATGCAGCTTATAGGGCCTAAAATATATACTACCTTCCAGAAAAAGCCAGTTGACCCCCTCACCCATAATATGGGCCATATTACAGAATATGCACTAAGCTATAGGTGGGCACTAGACTGGCTCATCCCAGACATACAGGCTAAAGAATTCCGGGGTGTTAAAAATAATCCAGAGATTAGCCACTGTAACGACACATATTTCTGGCATCCTTTTACCACGTGAAACATCATAATGTACTTGGATCTTTTCTTCTCCTCTCCCTGAGTAAACTGATAGAACTATTTTGAAATCAGATCATATATAAAACAACCATTGACAGATAGTACATCACTGACAATAAGATGCTTTTGTTACTTGAGGAACAGAAATCACTATTGTGAAATTGTGTTTCTACTGAGAGAGATGTCTCTGTCAAGGAAGCATGCATAACTGAAATCCCACCCTAGAAATCACCAAGTAGGAGACCAGGCTTACTTGAAAGTACCCTGACTACTTTCATGTTCTTCCCAAGCATATGGCAACCAAATCTTTCTCCTGACATAAGCCTGGACCATGCTGGGAACACTTTACAGGCATCAAAAGGGAGCAGAAACATACCAGCACCACCAGCCGGGATAATTGTAGTCTGGTTTCCAAAAGTCTGAAGAGCAACCTGTTTGACCATTCCTGAATGGGAGCGAGATACAACAATCCTTGGGGTCTTCTCATTGTAGGAAGAGCGGGCTTTCACATTTGACCCACCATCTACCATTGCCCAAGCTGAAAAGCAAATATAATATCCGTTAATAGCACTGGAGTTTTAAAATCCTCAATTCAAAGTAACGAGAAACTTAAGAAAATTCTCTTCCACAGTTACTTGTATTTTTTTCTAAAACAGAAGCTTTATTTTTTTTCCCCCGAGGACAAAGTACTACATTTATTTATTTATTTATTTATTTATTTATTTATTTATTTACATTAAAATAGGCACGTATTAAGACAAAGCTAAAGAGCTCCCTGGGGGGTGGCAGCTGAGTCGTCTTCACTGGATCTCATTGCAACTGAATCGCTCCTTGCATCTAAGCCAGCTCCCTTCCCTCCCTTCGCAAACATAAGCCCAAGCCGCCCCTAGTGAACATTCTGCATGCCAATCTCTCTCTCAAAGTTCCTGGAGAACCCAACCTGTGACAACCTATGACACAAGCACAACCAATTACACCAGATAATTTAAATTTTAAAACTATTAAAGAGGTAAGTTAGGTTTACATATCTGCTTTGTCAAACAGTATAAGCAATGGTACTAGATTTCAAAAAAGAACAGAAGTTTTTAAGAAGGAGGGGAGACTCCAGAGATGGCTGGAAATATTTTTATTGGTTTAGAAGTGTTCTTCACTGTCTACCAAACTATACAAGAAAATAAAACTTCCTCAGAATTATCCCAATTAGATTGTTGTTCTATTGGTCACTCACTATAGTATAAAATATAGTCAACCATGGCTAGCAATGAAAGCAGCTGCATTACTACATATTCCTGGATGCAGAAAAAAGAAAAAAAAAATTTAAAGTCTGGGTTTCTGAGTTCCCCAAGGGTGATGACAGTCTCCTGGACTCTTCTCACACTTCTTGCTAAAACCCCCGCATAGCAACAAGGAGATTAATACAAACTCCCTTAATCAATGCCTATAAGGAGCAGAGAGAGGATAGCTATCAACCTAAATTTATAATAAGGGGAATAAATACCAGAGATAGCTGAATGAGTGCTGCAACTGACCCCAGGGTGGGGAACATGGCAGGAGCTCACAAAGTGCCAAGAGGTTAGAGGACCGCTGGTGACAGAAAGTCAGCCAGGATTTATTCCCAGAAGGAAAAAGACCTGAAACTTGGTAACAGAGCAGTGAGAATGTCAGAGGAAACTGGAATAAATCAAGCAATGCTCTGAGGAATTTGGAGTCACACTTTTATTCACCGGTAGGCTCAGTGAAAATGGATTCAAATTTTAAGCCCCGCTAGAAGCAGAACTTTCCTTTTTATTGAAGAGCCAGCCCTATGTGTGCTAAGTGGTTATCTTGCTGGTGGCCTTGAAAACAACACAGTTCTATCCAATTAAAAAATGCACCTGGCATGGCACTGAGTATAGGCATATCTGGTCTATGGCCTACATAGGGGTGTCGAACTCAATCAAAGAAGGGGCCAAAATCTAAAATCCAGACTAAATCGCGGGCCGAATGGTTTACTGAACAGTCATAAATTGTCATTGTGATGGAAACGCAGCGGAGTGCAGTGATGACAGCGCGGTGCGGGCCACATTGCAAGGCCTGGCGGGACGGATTTGGCCCGCGGGCCTTGTGTTTGACACATGTGGCCTACAAGGTCAGACAGCCAAGTTTATCTTCCTTATTGTCCAAGCAGGCTAAAGCAGACTAGAAAGCAAAGTGATTTTTTTTTTTTTTTTTTTTTTTTTTAAATAAGAGGCCGTCTAAAATATAGTAGAGAATTCCAAACAGTAGTTTTACAAAATAGGGGTTAGCCTTCTCAAGAAGAGGCTTAGAGAAGACATGAAACCAAAAGTGAAGTCTTACTAACATACTGGATGATGTACAACATATTTTAGGATGTCTCCCGAAAAGAGAGAGAATTTGGAAGACAGCAAATAAAACTAACAAGAAGGAAGGGTTGAAACCAGATGGAATCAAACAAGAAAGAAGAAATGTAAAAAACAGAAAAGGTGCCTGATAATAAAAATAATGCCTTCCTCATGCTAACAGAAAAGAGCTCCTGAACTGAGAATCACCAGGCTCCAAATGATTCCACAGTAGCTGGCCAAATATGAAAAAAATGTTAAACCACAATGTCCACCTAAATATATAAGAAAACACAGAGAACAAAGATTAAAACATTTCAGGCTACTTGAAAATTTATACAAAGCAGAGAAAAAAATTATAATACAGCATTCAAACATAATTAAAAATAAAAAAACAAAATTAAAAAAGAACCTGGCTGGTGTGGCCCAATGGTTGAGCATCAACCCATGAACCAAGAGGTAACCGGTTTGATTCCTAGTCAGGGCACATGCATGGGTTGCAGGCTGGATCCCCAGTAGGGAGCATGCAGGAGGCAAGCCAATTGATGTTTCTCTTATCAATGTTTCTATCTCTCTATTCTTGTTCCTTCCTCTCTCTCTAAAAATCAAAAACATTAAAAAAGTAAAAAACTATGAAACAATAACTCAAGATGAACAAACAATAGAAAGACATAAAATGGGAACTCATAACACAAGAAAGAAAAATAAAAGACAAAATCACTTAAGACTCCACACAAAATCAGAATACACAAAGGACAATTGACTTGTCCAAAAGCATAGCAAGCAATGAGACAAGCAAAAAGCCAAAACAAATAAAAGGAAAGAGAAAGTGACAGATGCAGAAGTCAGAGAAAGAAGAGTCAACAAATATACTGAGGAGTCCCTTAGAAAGAAAAATAATGAAAGAGATCTAATCTTTAAAATTATGATTCAAGAAAATGTTCTTGAAATAAAAGAAGACCTAATTGTCCATACTGAGAGACATACTATGTAGACATCTGACCAGAATGCCATATCTGAGTCAGAGATAAGCTTTATTATTAGACTACAAAGATAAAGCTCTTTGGCATTCCAGGCAAAAAAGACCCAGCCCTTTCCAAGGGAAAGAAAATCAATTGTCAGCCTCTTTGCCAATAAGAATCAACATGTGCCCACACAAATACCACAGCAGTTCAACATTTTCTACATTATCCAAGAAAAAAAGGGCATAAGATGAGAGCAATGAATCAATTTAATAAATATAAGAGGAAACCAAAGATAGGAAAAAGATATTAGAATAAGGATATGTAAATGTTATCTCAGAATTGCTTGGGGAAACTCAAAAGATACCATTTAAATCTGAAGAGTTAAAAAACAGTGCAGAAAGATAAACATTAAAAAAAAGATATAAATGGTGGGTGGTCAAGAAGAAGGCTAAAACTAAGCTGACTTAACTGTTGCTCATAGGGGAGAACCAACAGATAATTCCTTAAGAAAAGGACCATATAATATTAAGGTATAAAAAAACAAATTTAACCTAAAAAAATAATAATTCTAGCTTGAACCATATCGAATACACAAATATCCATAAGATCATAAGTATATATAAAAAAAGGAGAAAGCTTGCTCTTTCCCTCTACCTGAAAACATTTGTTCTTGCAGGCAGTTTTCACCCTAACTCCCTTAAATGAAAACTGGTATAGAAAAAGAGTTATATGCTTATCTTGTAAGAACAACATTTCAAGACAAATATATAAGTTCAGTTGATAGAGAAATTTCCCTTATAGAGAAATTCTAGCTATTACGTATAGAAAAAAAGATCCCATTTTACATATTTAATAGATGATAAAATTATTATGTGAAAAGTTTAACATGACTCACACCCTGGGAGGGATGGAGCAGGACAACATGAGAGTTCATCACACTACCCAGGAGGAGAGCAATTTAAAATTCATGAATTGCTTATTCATGTAATTCTCCATTTAGTATTTTTAGACCGTGGTTGATCTCAGGTAACTGAATCACAGAAAATAAAACTGCAATAAGAGGGAGACTACTGTATATAAAAATTTATTACAATTTTATATTTGAAATTATTCTTAGTAAAAAAATTTTAAAAAGAAAAAAATTCAAAAACTGAAAAAATAAAAATAAAAATCCTTTAATTTTTTTTTTTAGAAATGACCCAAAAATATGATTTTACTAAGAAGTGAATTTACAATGCTATATCTCTAGAGGTCAGTATTGTGTAAGAGAATCAAGATAGCATTATATCAGAAGATACTACCAGAATTATTTTATTTATTTTTAATCCTCACGTGAGGATATTTTTCCATTGATTTTAGAGAGTGGAAGGAAGAGGGAGAGACAGATAGAAATATCAATGTGGGAGAAACACAGTGATTGGTTGCCTCCTGTACATGCCCTAACCAGGGCCCCTCTCCCCTGAGGAGGAGCCTGCAAACGAGGTATGTGCCCTTGACTGGAATCGAACCTGGGACCCTTCTGTTCACAGCCAACACTCTATCTGCTGTGCCAAGCTAGCTAGGGCATACCAGAATATTTTTAAATAAAAATTACTAATTTAGGATTTTGAAAAATGTACTTCATGTTACATAAATTCAGTACATTCAGTCATAACACTGCTATGGACAAAATGAATCACCTTAAAAAACACAGTAGGTACTTAAATACTAATGACTGGTGATAATGAGGTAATGGTGAAAAGGTAAAATAACAGCTTACAGAATGTGTTTATTCTCTCTGTAAGATATGCTTTTTAAAAGTCCAGCAAGAGGCGAAACCGGTTTGGCTCAGTGGTAGAGCGTCAGTCTGCGGACTGAAAGGTCCCAGGTTCAATTCCGGTTAGGGGCATGTACGTTGGTTGTGGGCACATCCCCGGTAGGGGGTGTGCAAGAGGCTGCTGGTCGATGTTTCTCTCTCATCGACGTTTCTAGCTCTCTATCTCTCTCCCTTCCTCTCTGTGAAAAATCAATAAAATATATTTAAAAAATAAATAAATAAAAGTCCAGCAAGAAATAACATGTGTCCTGATCAGGAATCAAACTGAGCCACACTGGCCAGGGCTGTAACTTGTTTTAATAGCTACAATTTTCACTGTGTGGATATCTACAGTTACACATTTATAAATTACTTCATTAAAATACTACTCAAGTATCTCTTGCTTCTAAGAATTTCAAATTCAATGAATTAATCCTAAATCTGGTAAGAATTTTCATCAGCTTTACAAAAAACTGCCACCAATAAGAACTACTTCCCATTTACTATAATGGTGTTGCTAAATTCTGGTAAACGCACTATTTGACAGTCGGTATTCTGTAAACATCAATATACAGTCTGGATCTGAAAATAACAGTCCAAGAATAAGGCACACCAAACAAACCTTTGATCCAGGAATAGCAGGTCAACCTACACCTAATTAAGAACTATGGATTATTCTGGGTATCTGCTAACTAGCAAAATATGTTCTAGTATGCTGGGCAAGAAAGTTTTATCACAGAAGAACAGGGCATTTTATTAGTAACTTAAAAGAGTTTTTTTGGAACACAACTTATTCCTGTAAGTTAGAGACTTGGCTTTCTTATTTTAATGAGTTAGATAAGCCTATGAGGAGAAATACATGTTTTATAAAATATTTTTTCCCTCCATGGGTAGTTTCCTATCCCAGTTTTTCCCCCTGAAATGAACAGATGTGGAAACTAGGTTCAAAGAATGTGAATCTATTTGCCTATCTGATAGCAATTTCCTCTGCATTCCCTTTATTACAGTTCTAATTCTCTTTGAAGTAGCAGGCTCAGCTTGTAGCTAAGGGTGCCATGTGACATCTGGTCTATGAGATGAAGGAGAGGGCCAAGTTTATACAAAGAAGGGCTAGCTAGCATAGACCTACGTGTACCCTCTTTCCTCTTTTTTCCTGCCTAGCATAGACCTATGCAAACTGGAAGCGCCAAACTTTGAGTATATATATAAAAAAAAGCCATCTTCTAAGAAAAAAGCAAAAACAGAAAAGTCAGCTTAACAGCATTATAAAGCCACTAAAAAATCCCTACACTCTTGGCAGTCTTATTAGGTGAGAAAAATAAAGCTTGTACTTGTTTAACCATTATAATCAGATTTACTTTCTATGCAGCTAAAGGAAATCCTGATATCGAAGAGGCAATAAGGGACACTGTCAAAAGAATGAGGGCTTCAAAGACTTTAGCCCTGTACTTAAATATACACATTTTTTTAATTAAAAAATTCACCGTCTCTGTAATTCCTATTTTACATTCTTTCCAGAGTTATTTTAAGGGTGAAGTGATTTTATGTCAATACATTTCATAAACTGAAAATCTTAAACAAATGTGAGATATTTAAAAAGAGTAGTTAGGTCTTACAGTAACATTATAAACGTATGGTTTTCATTGTAAGAGCTGGTAAGCCCCTTTTCCATCTATAAAATACAATAACATTTTCCCTTATCACATAGTTATAAAAAAGTTGAATTGAGATAGCATTAAGTATATTACAAACTTCTAAATACTATACAAATGTTAGTATTCATGGATTATAATTATAAAAGTGATGTGCTATACTAATTTGCACAAAATTCCTAAATTGATTCATCCTTTAATTTAGCTGGATGAGCTTGAGGACTGTATCAATTTTTCGAGTCTCATGTTTCTCATCTCTAAGTGGGAATACTAATAGTAATTGTGACCCTCAGAAACTATATTAAGTGTATTAGTACTGCTATTGAGATTTTTCACAGTGACACCATCTATTTTTTATGTTGAGGATGATATTGCCCTTAAGTACCATAATGCCATTATGCCCTTAACCACCAAAGATCAAGCTCATTTTCTGATATGACAACAGATTTTGTTCAGGGTGGATCTCAGAATACACACAGAATCCAATGTGTTAGAGTCCTAGACCTCAGCTACTGGGGAGTCCATATAATTCTATTCCTCAATACACTAAGAATCTCTCATCTTTATTACACATTGTCTATCCTAGTTTAGACAGTCTGCTTTGTCATGTACTCTGAGGACCAACAATAAAATCCTTACTGTCTACAGCAAAGGGGTGAGGTAGGGGAGGGGAATGACTCTAATAATTACAGAGCTACAGCTGAGATTCTGACAGAATGGTAAGCACTATACACAAATGATATAATAACATCAGCTCTTGCTCTAACGTATTTCTTACCTGTATATTCCGAAAATGGCTTATGTATTACTCCTAGGACAGGTTTACCATATACAGCCACACAAACCATAGTAGTGACATACTTTCGAAGATCCTCTATGAGAAACAAACAAACACAATTGTTAAAGTAACATATAAATTCAGGATATAATGTTATAATTTACTTCATTAAAAATTTATGTATATTTTATAAAATGTCTTTCACAGTCAACAATCCCCTCAGAGGCTAGCTAGCTAATAAGAACCAGTTTAAGGAAGTAGTTGAGTTTTGGTTTTATAAGCAAATTACCTGGGTTATTCCCCAGATTATCATTTTATCAGGTGCATTTCTTTGGGCAAATAATTTAAATTCAGTTTCCTCATCTGTAAATTACAGACACTAAGTACTCATCTTTAAATATTAAGATTATTTTTAATTTTATTATTAAATTTAAAAAATAACCTTCTCTGCAAAAGGGGTAAGCTCACTATATATTATGACATGTACAGCCCAGCAGGTATGACTCAATGATTCAACATCGACCTATGATTTAGGAGGTTACAGTTCAATTTCTAATCAAGGTACATTTCTGGGTTGCAGGCTCGATCCCCAATAAGGAGTGTGCAGGAGGCAGCCAATCAATGATTCTCTCACATCACTGATGTTTCTCTCTCTCTGAAATTAATTTTAAAAAAAAAATAACATATACATATTAAAAAAGGAGTATAATATACATTGGTGGGGTTGGGGGGGCAAGGTGAAGAGACATTGAGAATAACCAATCCAGTGCAAATGGGTCCTATGATACTGCTACATTAATCTAGCTGTCTTAAAATCTAATGGAAAAGTTGTCTGAGATTGGTAAAATATCTACTACCATGTATATACTACCTGCCCTCATTCTGATTTTCTGATATATAATGAAAATCTAAAATTTGAGATCAATTTAAAATTTTAAAATTACCTGTATACTCCTGTGTAGCATCAAGTGGGTCGATCCAGACAGTAACACTTTCTGCTGGTACCTCCTTGGGGGTGGCTATTTCTTTCAAGATGTCCTCAGGAATTTTACGATCCCATAAGATAACTTCCTGATCCGTTGCATCCACATGTTCTTCTGTATTTATCTGCATCAAAAAAGAGATAATAGTTAAAAAAACTTTTAGAGTAAGAAAGAAAATCACTACCTAGGAAAGCACAAAAGAGAAAAACCTTTCAGACAAAAATCACATAAATTTAAAGTAGGTAAATTAATATATATATTTTTTAATTTCAAGACATTTCATTACAAAATGAAACTATATTATAAGAAAAATTCCAACAATATTTTGTCTTCAAGTACTTCCCAATCTAATATTTAAACTTTTGCTTGTTGTCAAAGACAAAGACTCTAAATATAGAAAATATAAAGTAAGCCTCAAAGAAACAAGCAGGTACTGTGCTTTCTGACAAGCTCCCTTTCCAGAGCAGATCAATGTGTTACACTGTATGTGATGCCATGCCTAGACCCCATTACTACAGAGTCAGAGTGTTTATAACACTAACAGTATATGAGCAAAGTCATACAGGGTGAAAACCCACAGATATCAGCAATCTCTAGAAAGAACCCTGAAATATCCTAAATTGACATTGAAGAGGTTAAAAATAGTAATATTCCTGAAACTCTAAGCCACATAAATCATAAAATATTTCTAATTCAGTGTATAGTAAATATCCAACTCATCCACTCATTTTTTCCTTTGTTGGTTTGCAAATGTTTACTGATTCTTACTTTATACCAGACATTCATGATGTTGATCAACATGAGACAAAAGTTGGGGAACTTACATTCTATTGAAGGAGATAAACAATATACAAAATAAATAAATAAGCATGTGGTATGCTAGAGAAAATAAAATAGGAAAGAACAAGAAGTGTGTGTAAGAGAGTAGAAAAGGATTGTTCTTTAAGATAGGGTGGCTAGGATTATTCATAATGGCCCCAAAATGGAAACTACCAAATGTCCATCAACTGACAAATGAACAAAATGTGGTACATCCATACCATTGAACATTATTTAGCCATAAAAAGAAATGAGGGAATGATTCATACCATAGCATGGATAAACTCAAAAGCATTATACTAAATGAAAAAAGAAGACATAAGAGACTAAATACTGGATGGTTCCATTGTATGTGAAATGTCTAGAACAGGCAGATCTATGGAGATAGTATTAGTGGTTGCCTGGGGCAGAGGGCAGAACAGGGATTCGCAGTAAATGGGCACAGGGTTATTTTTGGGGTGATGACATTTTTTCTAAAACGGATTAATGACAATGGTTGCACAATTTGGCCTATTCACCAAAAACTACTGAATTGGACATTTGAAACGAGCAAATAATATCACATGTAAAATATGCTGCAATGAAGTTGTTAATTTGTTTTTACAAGACGGGGTAGCTAAAAAAGGCAAGACTGAAAAGGTGGTATAAGAGTGAAAATCTAAAGGATGTGAGTCTAGCAAGTATGTAAAGGGCACACACTCCAGCCCATGGAATAAAAAAATCCAACAGCCCTACGATGAGTGTGTGCCTGGTATATTCAGAGAACAGCAAGGAGGCTAAAGATGAGGTCTGAGGTCAGACAGGAATGGAAGCCAGAAGCTGAAGAACCCTGTAGGAAGGACAGTCGGTTGTCCTCCATCAAAACCACTATTAATAATGTGCAGAGTCCTAGCCATTATAGAAAGCTAAGACAGATGAGGGCATGGGAGAGCAGCAAAATATGTAACTGATATGATTACTGAAAAAATTCAAAAAAATTTGTAGCAATATTATAGAACAAAATTAAGTAGCTTGGTACGATGTGAATCATTATCAATCAACTATATTTTTATATACTAGCAAGAAATATTAAAAACATTTAACATAAAGAAAACCATTTATACTAACAACAAAAATAAATTATCTAGAAATAAATGTACCTAAGATTAGCAAAAACATTAATGCATTTATTCTTGCTGTGAGTTTTCTTTTTTCTTTTTTTTCTTTGCCTCATTGGTGTGCTATAAGTTTTCTGCTGGACTCTCAGATTCCCAGAAAGATATTCTTATTTATGAGTAACCGCCAAAATCTATGTTCTGTGAGGGAATGTCAGTAGAGAATTCCTGCCATCTCGCAGACATCACTCTACAGTATTTTGTATCACCATGCAAAAACCACAGACTAAATCATGTACAGTATACAAAAAAATTTTTTTTTTTAAATTCTGGTTTAAATCGCCATCTATCCCATATTTGGATTCCTAGAATAGCCTTTGATTCCTCTGTCTCCTACAGTGTATTCTCGGATTCATTCATTCATCAACTATTTAATGACTACACAAGCTAAACTCTTTTGGGTACTAAGATATAATAATGAACAAAAGAGACAAAAATCACTGCTTTTTTGGAGCTTTCTTTCTCAACCTAGCTACCTGCCATCTTCCTAAATGAGACTGATTATATTACTCCCTACTTAAAACCTTCCAATAATTTCTCATTACACAGAGACAAAATCCAGGCTGCTTACTATCATCTACAAGGCAAGGCCTGGATGATCTGTAACCTTTCTCTATTTGCACTCTTATTTACTACATTACAGACTTACCTGTCCCTTGGCCTCAAGGCCTTTGTACTTGCACTCTTTTGCTCAAATTCTTTTACCAAATCTCTGCATGATGGTCGGCTTCTTATCACTCAGCTCTCAGCTCAAAGGACCGTGCCTTAAGAGTGGCCTTCCACAACTACCCATGGCCAAAGCATGATCCCCCAATCACTCTTCCCACATGTTCTTACTTATATTTCTTCAAATCACTCTTCCCAAATGTTCTTACTTTTATTTCTTATCAATATAAGTCACTTATTTGTTACCATGTTAAGTATCTATCTTGATCTACTACAACATAAGATCCGTGTGTTCAGACACAGTTCCTTCATTACTGCAGCTCCATCTCCACTGCCTATATACCAGTGCCTTAATAATAGGTGCTAAATACTTCTTGATTGACAACATTATTCTTCACTAATGTAGTTTCATTTCTTCTCTATAACCATTCTACTCAATCTACTCTCCCTCCCCCATCTCTACTGCTTATCTTGCCCTAGTCTTTAACAGGGAATTGAATAAAAAGAAGAAATTAAGAATTCAAAACACAATTAATGTTATTTACATGACAATTCCATTACTTTGGGGTTAAAGAGGCTTTCGGTTAATACCTTAAGAAGGTACCATTTACATAAAACATTAAATCTTAATAAATTTTTAAATATATTGTCTCAAGCTGTACCTATGACACAGTAGGAATTCAATAACTATTTTCTAAATGGATAAACACTGCTCTACCTATCTCATTCTCCTCCCTTTTCAGAAGTCTTTTTCTATAAACTATTATACCTCTATAAATAATCTTTCTGAGCTCCAGTTACCAAGTGCTAAAAATGGATGACAAATATCTCTCTCTACAGGGTTCTTTGTATAATTCAATGGAATAGAAAAGGTAAAACAAACAGTATAGTACTTAACACAGAGTAAGCATTTAATAAAAGTTGGCTGCTACTATTAAGTGTCTAGAGGCCCGGTGCACGAAATTCATGCACTGGGGCAGGGGCGGAGAGGGGGAGGGGGAACTCAGCCTGGCTTGCATCCTCTCACTGTCCGGAACCCTCGGGAGATGTCTGGCTGCTGTGGAGGTGCCACTCCTTTTCCGCTCACTAGCTGTGAGCCCGGCTTCTGGCTGAGCATTGCTCACCATGTGGGAGCACACTGACCACCAGGGGACAGCTCCTGCACTGAGCGGGACCAGATCAAAACCAGCTCTCTCACATCCCCTGAGGGGGTCCTGGATTGCAAGAGGGTGCAGACCAGGCTGAGAGACCCCACTGGTGCACTATCGGGGCTGGAGAGGGACGCAGGAGGTTAGCCAGCCGGAGACCACAGGAAGGCTCCAGGGCATGTCCAGCCCATCTCGTTCAATCCTGATCAGCCAGACCCCAGCTAACCTATCAGTCAGAGCATCTGCACCCTGGTGGTCAGTGCTCATCATAGTGAGCAGTTGAGTGGCCTCAGCATATCATTAGCATACTATACTTTGATTGGTTGAATTGATGACTGGACAATTGGACACTTAGCATATTAGGCTTTTATTTATGAAGGATTATTTTCAGTCTTTGTTATTCTTGGTTGTAGGTACGCATCTTCCCCTTTCACACAATTTTCTTTCATTAAGCAATTCTGTCCACAGCTGGTTTCAATCAATATCACATTTATGACTCACAAATTTATATTTCTAATTCATAAATATCAATAGCTTCAGACTCATA
Source organism: Pipistrellus kuhlii (assembly GCF_014108245.1). Taxonomy (NCBI): domain Eukaryota; kingdom Metazoa; phylum Chordata; class Mammalia; order Chiroptera; family Vespertilionidae; genus Pipistrellus; species Pipistrellus kuhlii. The sequence continues at coordinate 25,290,393 of NW_023425449.1, forward strand.
TGTATTTAACTATCTCCTTAACATATTCCCTTGAACATACAAGGCACCTCTAACTTAAGTCTAAGATAACACTTAATCTGCCCTCTAGTACTTGTTATCCCTTTCACCACTAGCAAAACCAGAGTCTTTTTTTGACACATCGCAAAAATTTTCTCATATCCTTCAACATCTAACTTGTCTACAATCATAACTCTAATTCAAAATGTATCATCGCTCACTTGAAAAAGCCTCCTAACTGGTCTACCACCTCTACTATTCTTCAAGCATCTATCCTGAGTCCTTCCAATCATTCAAAACTATAATTTAAGAGTACACTGTAGTTATACCTCTTAGAATACCTTATATATAGAATCAGACAGATCTGATATGATACCGTTTCCCCGAAAATAAGACACTGTCTTATATTAATTTTTGCTCCCAAAGATGTGCTAGGTCTTATTTTCAGGGGATGTCTTATTTTTCCATGAAGAAGAATACGGTACACATTTATTGTTAAATGAAAATAAAGGAAATTTATTACCTGTATACCATACGGTAGTACGGTAGTTGTCAACACAAACCAGACAAACTGTGAATCCTACAGTATCAAGAATTTACTCATTTATTCAATGACAATCATGTCGTCATCTTCTGGAACATCATCATAACAATCCAATTCCTGAATTTCCTGGTGAATTTCTTGTGACTCCATTTCTTTCAGAATCCAAATCTCTCATATTTAGCCTGGGGGGGGGGGGGGGCTTATTTTTGGGGGGATGCCTTATATTTCACTCAGAAGGAAACCTGTAAGTAGGTCTTATTTTCGGAGGATGTCTTATTTTCGGGGATCATTAAGTGAATCTCTGTGAGCCTAAGATTACTTTCTAGCTGTATATCCTTTGGCAAATTATTTACCCTCTCTAAGTCTCAATTTATCTGCAAAATGGAGGTAATAGTACTCACCTCCTGTTTTTGTCGAATAAATAAATAGAGGCAATAAAAACTTAATTCAGTGTTTGCCAGAACTAAATAAATGTTAGTTAGTAAAACAAGCTAGTAAGTATAACTCCCATCGCCCAGGTTCTGGTCCTCATCTCCCACACAGGTATTTTAAAAGTCTCCTGACTGGTCTCACCCACTCCAAGTGCCCAAAACCAAAACAAAGTATGGCACATTGCAAGCTTTAAGAAAAGTTGGGTAAATCTTTTAATACTCTAGGACTGAACTAAAGATCTAGTCCAAACTTTGAAGAGTTTGGCATATGATACAGCTCCTGCCTACCTTTCTTCCATGTGCTTCTGATTCAGGCTCATCAGGCTACTTGATTTTACTATAGTAAAATCCTCTATTGGGCCTATCCCAATGAATTTCTTTTTCTCTGGTTGCAATGTTTATTGAAACACTGATTATCACATTGTTACCTTAATTATAAAGGAGAGGAAACTGTAACACAAGTTTAATATTTGGTATAGGCTGGAGACTAGACAAGATGGCAAAGGCAGAAGTTCTTTGTACTATACTAGAACTTCTCAACTTTTCTAGTGGGTACTCCTGGTGAAAGAATTTAACTCCTATTCTACAATAGAAGATAGGAAGACATGGACACAAGCTGCTCCTACCAGCTTGGAATACCATGCTTTATCTTAAATCATTGTCAAAATTCTGAACAAGTCGAGATGAGGACAGGAGCCCCTCAAATAAAGAATACCCGGGTTACGAGCTCGACCCCCAATGTGGGGTGGGGCATAAGGGAGGCAGCCTATCAATGATTCTCTCCCATCATTGATGTTTTCTCTCTCTCTCCATCTCCCTTCCATTATGAAGTCAATACAAAATATATATTTTTAAAAGAATTCCCTTTACTTTAAATCATAAAGATAAATCTAAATTTCTCTGTTGTGTGTTTCTCTGCAAATCCACTCCAGCAATCTTCAGCCTTCATTTTTATCATATACACAAGGATAAAAGACGCTGTGTCATACCAATGCTGCATTTATTATTTTCACACAGTGAAATCAAACACTGCCAATGTGTTTAGGAAGAGAATTGCTGCCCTGAGAACTCAACAAAGATCACTAACATGAAAAAAGTTAACTATAAAAGGAAATCCAGGTATCCTAAGCCAAACTTGAGTTTTCTTAGGACAAACATGAGTAGGGCTTCTCAACGTGGGCACAAGTTGAAAAATTAGGCCAGGTAATGCCTTGTTATGGGCTCCTTTTCTATGCATTGTGGGTTATTTAACCTTTACCTACAGGATGTCAATAGCACTCTACCCCCAGTTGTAAGAACCAAAAATCTCCAGACACTGCCAAATGTCCCTTAGAGGCAAAATTATCCCCAGTTTAGTTAGTGCTCCAGAGCAGTGATTTTCAGCGGGTGTGCTGCAGGAGGCACACTGGTGTGCCACAAGAATTTTTAAAACATGGAATACCTCTTTCTTGTCAATGCCCCTGGCTCTACAGCAACAGTTCTGAACCTGTGGGTTGTGACCCACAGGTTCAGAACCACTAGCAGGGCCGCCTAAGACCATCAGAAAACACAGACATTTACATTAGGATTTCTTAGCAACAGTAGCAAAATTATAGTTATGAAGTAGCAACGAAAATAATTTCATGGGTGGGAGTCACCACAACATGAGGAGCTGTGTTAAAGGGTTGCGCAGCATGAGGAAGGTGGAGAACCACTGCGCTGGAGTGACATGCTATATTGTTTTTCTGAGGGGGGAACTTCATTAGGAAAGCTCACCCTAGCCAGTTTGGCTCAGTGACTAGAGCCCTTGTCCTAAGGCCTGAAGGGTCCCTGATTTAATTCCAGTCAGGGCACATGCCCAGGTTGTGGGCTCAATCTCCAGTGGGGGTGGTGGTGGGGAAATGCAGAAGACAGCCAATCAGTGATTCTCTCTCCATCATTGATATTTCTCTCTCTCCCTTTCCAAAATCAATAAAGTGTATATGTGTGTATACATAGGAAAGCTCAAGCATCTTACTCCAGGAAAGTAGTGGGAGAACAGACCTCTTTCCATTTGCATGGGCACCAGTATAAAAGAAAAGAGTATCTGTGGTCTCTTGATGCTAATTTTCCCTAAGAAAATAAACTGAGCGGGATTTGATTTAAGTTCCTTACCAAAAAAACTGCAGGTGAGGCTTCAAAAACAGCTATACATTTAAGACTGTACTTCTGCGTGCTGGGGGAAGGGAGTGAAAAAAGACTCTATGGCTGAGTCTGCACTTAGATGGCTACATCTGGCCTCTAGCCTAACAGCATAGGGACAAAAGGAGATAGCTCAACATGACACTAACCTATTTTGCCATTGTATGAATGAACATAGCCTCCTCTATTCCACCAATCACCAACCAAAATGAACACTGAAGAGTACATGCAAACATTCACACAATCCCAAGAAAATAAGGAGACTTCAACACCCACAATTCCGAGAGTTTAGGTTTAGTGTTTAATAAAAGGCAGCTCTCTACCCTTGGCAGCTGTTCCCTTAGTGTTTGCTAATGGATTCTGAGCAAACTCAGAATCCTGTGGAAGTTACCCAAGACAAAAGCTTTGGCAGAAGTGAAGTGGGCTGGAGTTGGCATGTGAACATACATGAACAGATTTACATTTCCAATATTTAAGAATGCTTTTATCTTTACCTTAAAAAAAAATTCAACTGTGCTTACTATATTTCACCATTATTGCTTTTAAGCTTGCACCATTTTATTTCCCTAGGTCCTAGGAGACCACACTATAAGTTCTGTTTTAAGTAGCCTCCTAAAATGAAGAGTTAAAAGATGATATAAACTGTGTAGTCAAGTGCCATGAGCTTCAGATTTCCCATCTGGAAAGTGGGCATAAATAAAATTTACTTCTGAAGTTGCTGTGAGGATCAAATGAAGTCCTGTGTGGCCAGTATCTGGGCACTAGAATGTACTCAATAAATGTTACTGTTGCTACTGTTACAACTATGAAATTCCTGTTTCTTCTACCAACTCAACACACAGGGAAGAACTCTGTGTTTTGGAGATCAGAGAGATGCAAACTGTGATAAAGCAGGATAGGGCATAAGAAAAATTGAAACGTGTTTGAGAATTCTTGTGTGAATTACATCTGGTATTCAGCAGCTCATGATGAATGCCAATGTTAATTGCTGCAAAAATTTTAAGAAAAAAATTAAGAAAAGGAAAAAAGACAGAAAGAGGAAGAGGAAGGAAGAAAACCACAAACATAAAGATAGACTAGAACAAGGGTCACATATGGTATGCAATTCTACAACGACAACACTCGCCTAACTCTTCCAAAGAAGCTCCAGGTTAGATTTCCTTGTTGATCTAATTAATTCAATTCCACTGGAAACAATTTTTCTTCCCAGTAGCCAAAAATGTCTGAATTTCCCTACTACAGCAATGCCTTACCAGAAAGATTCCTTACCAGGAAACTACCCAAAGAAAAAGCAAATGCTCTTCAATTCTTATTTCCTGGCGTAAACAAGGGATAGACAGTTGAAATGAAGTTGCTGAGAAATATACTGCCAAAAAGTTCCTTTAAGGGCCCTCAAAATAAGACCCATGAAGAGGGTCCTGATAACAACTACAACTACAATGAATCATAAGTATCCATCCCACAAAGGCCAGGCGCCACACCACCCCGTCCACAGCTGCTGACCTTTCATTGATTCCTGGTAGGTTAGCCAGAAAACGTGTGTTCATACAGTCACCACCTTTCCCAGTAATTAAATCAGGGATGGCTAGAGGACCCTGGGGGTTCTAGTGCAATCCCTTTCATCTGACAGAGGAGCCTGAGGCAGGACCTGTAGTGGGTAGCTCAGCCCTTTGATGTAAAAAAACTCTCTCTCTCTCTCTCTCTCTCTCTCTCTCTCTCTCTCTCTCTCTCTCTCTCTCTCTCTCTCTCTCTCTCTCTCACACACACACACACACGAAGGGGCCAGAAGGACTGGGCCCTTGCACTGTCTGCAATCTCACCCAGCAGCTCTTGCAGAAACTGCGTGACCCTGAGCACCTCCAGCTCAGCGTTCTCCATCTCCACCCACATCTGTAAAATGGGAGCGGGAGCTCCACGTCCTGGGGCTGCGGGGAGGCGTCCATGGGATGGGTGGGGAGGTGTCTATGGGATGGGGCCCGTTCCCAGGCTCCCCCGCCCCCCCCGCTCCTCCGGCGCCCGCGGCGGCACCCACCCACCTGCACGTTGGGGAAGGCGGTCTTGAGCAGGTAGAACATCTTGCGGTTGGACAGCACGTCCCCGCTGGTCATCTTGTCGTCGGCGCCCTCGCGCGTCTTCCCCTTGGACTTCTCGTGGAGGACGTTGCTCTCGCGGACGCGCCTCACCTCGTCGCCCCCGCGCACGGCGGCCAGCACCGCCACGGCCAGCATCTCGCGCAGGTCCACGGAGCCGCCGTCCGCCGCGGCCGCTGGGCCCGCCGCCGCCGGGCCGCCCGCCGGCTCGCCGCCCAGGCCGAAGAGGCTGAAGCGGCCGGCCAGGAAGCCCGAGTAGAGGTGGTAGAGCACGCCGAGCCCCAGCAGGCAGAACACGGCCACCCCCAGCGGGGACAGGCGGATGCCCATGGGGGCCATGGCGTCCGAGGAGGCACGGCGCTCCGGGCGGCGGCCTTCACGGGCCTCCTCGCCGCGCTCCCGGGCCGGGCCCCGCGCGCTCTACACCGGCGCCCGCCCCCCGGCGCCCGCGCGCCCCATCGCTCCTTCCCGGGGAGTGGCTGAGAGCAGCGCACCTTCGCCGTCCCGCGTGCCCAGCTCCCCGGGGCGACACGGTACAGCCGGGGCTCACATCCACGTTAGCCAACTGCCGGGAGGTGAAAGGGGAGCGTGGGTGTGTATCCGGGTTACGCGGAGGGGCGGGGCGAGAGTAAGGGGGCGGGGCGAGAGTAAGGAGGCGGGACTATCCTGGGGGCGGGGCGGCTGGCTACGTGCTCTGGGAGGTGATGGACCGGCTGCCTCCTTTCTTTGGGATGGCGCTCAGTGTTTGGGTTTTCTAGTCGCTCCTGGGTACGGGAAGCTACTTTGCAGGAAAGGATGACTACTGACCGCCTGGTGAAAATGTAATCTCCCTCTGGACCCAAATGTATGGCTGAACTGAAAAAGTAAAAGCATCCCAGGGCAATAAAAGTCATTGTAAGAGAGAGCTGCAGGGTTTTTTCTTCTGCGCTTTTTTTTTTTTTTTTTTTTTTAATCTGCTCCCTGCACTCTTGCAGGCATAGCAATAGGTGAGCGGTGACAGGCGGTATTTTACTTGCCTGCTTATTCTGTTAGCATCCCTTGTGATCTAAATGCTTATGCATTTATATCGGTGTGTATACCAGATGTAGACGTCATCATGCCTTACCTCTCTGATAGTATAAATGATCCTCTTACGTCAGTGATTTTCAACCTTTTTATCCCATGGCACACATAAACAAATAAATAAAATTCTGCGGCACACCAAAAAGCAGATCTGGGGGGTGGGGGGAGATATAATTTAGGTTCATTCACACTGGACAGCGTTGTGTTAGCTGTTGTCATTTTTAAAATTTTATTTCACAATCTAAGGCAGTGGTCAGCAAACTCGTTAGTCAAGAGCCAAATGTCAACAGTACAATGATTTAAATTTCTTTTGAGAGCCAATTTTTAAAGCTGAAACTTCTTCTAATACCACTTCTTCAAAATAGACTTGCCCAGGCCATGGTATTATGTGGATATTTTGTGGAGGAGTTACACGCAAGGGGCCAAAGAGCCACATGTGACTCTCGAGCCGCAGTTTGCTGACCACGGATCTAAGGGAAAAGAGGTCAGAGCCCCTGACTAAATAGTTTAGAAATATTTCATAAATTTCTGTGGCACACCAGTGTGCCTCCTGCGGCACACTGGTTGAAAATTGCTGCTGTATGTAGCTGAAAAACATACCTTGTTCCTGGGATTTCGTAATGAAAAAATACTTCATCCTCTCACTTTCAAGGACATTTATTTATACTTTTCTCCCAAAGGTTGAGGAGGCATAGAAATTGCCTAAGCAAGTCCGCTTGATATAAAGTTTGTCCCAGGATGGTCAGTCAAGATAAACTATACAATCTGTGAGTCATCGTAAGCCCTCCAAATGTACTTACAGAAGCATTTAATAGAAATAACTGCCTTCTACTATGCCACTGATCTTAGCAAAAATAGTGAAAATTTTAATTAGTGTTATAATTAGTATTGATAAGTTTATCATCCATCTCAAAAGTGAATATTAAGATGTGCAGTATCACTTTTAGATGTTAGAATATTTACATAAAGTGAATTTAAAATGCAGCCTATTTTACTGTTCAAGGTCAACAGTCATTTGTTTTAAGTGGGTTTTACCATTAAGGACCTTAAAAACTGCAGGTTTGGATTCCGAACATCCATTGCTAGGCAAGTCATTGGAGACAGCCTGACCTTTACCATGTAGAGTTCAGGGCATCTGTATTATTTGCATATGAATATAAGGATACACAATAAACAAAGACTATTGATCGCTTGGTTTCTCTGCCAGCAATCTGTAACAAGCTTAAAAATAATCACAGCACAAAGTGAAGTACAAATACAAATCAATGAAAGAACAGTTCCTGGAGTGTTGGCAGCACCAGGCTTAAAGGAACTGGCACTGTCCTTGTTAGCTTTTGGAAGCAGCTTCAAAATCAGACAAAGCTCCTTTCAGTAGAAATCTGAAAGTGAAGGTCACCAAATCCAAGGATAAATATGAAGATTTAAGGGATAATTCAACAGAACCCCCTGACACTGCACTGTGAGATCGACAAAGGGTATGACTTGGGTAGTAGTTACGAAAATACTCAAAGCATCATGGAAACCTGGTTAAGGTTTGCAAAAATAAACTGAACGTTGTTTTCCAAGGATATTGGGAAGGAATATCAAGCCGTGGTCACTATGACACTATGTGAAGCATCAGTGAGACAACTAGAGAGATACTAAGAGCTCTGGAACATTTTTTTGCTAGGAGAAAGGGATTTAAGAATTGAGGGAGAAGATGCAAAGGCATATGAGAAGAATGAGAGTCAGTTTAAAGATCAGAGTTTCAAGAGGTGACAACTGATGAAAGATAACATGTAATCATTAGCAACTTCATGCCAAAAAGAAAAATATGAATTACATGGAGGACAGTAATACTGTCTTAAAACCTTCATAGGAATTTGAAGGAAATGTGCATGTCCAGTAACAAGTTGTGAGAACCTTTAAAAATGCTTTTATACAAATGAAAATTATATGAAAGTAAATGTAAAATAATTCGCCAATTTGAGATTTGTGCATTGAGGCAAATTGATCTTCCAAAAATAACCTTTCCTCTAGTTGTTGAGGAAGATGTGAACTACCTAATATTTCTTCTGTGTAAATAGTAATAGCAACAAAAACTGACATACAGTAGAAACGTTTTGTTGTGGTGGTGGTTAATCTCACCGAAGGATGTGTTTTCCCATAGATTTTATTTTTTTTTAAGAGAGAGAGTGAAAGTGAGGAAGGTGAGGAGAGAGAGAGTGAGAGAAAGAGAATGAGACCTATGGGTTGCCTCCTCGCCCGCCTGGACTGAAGCCAGGGATCAAACTTGCAACACAGGTATATGCTCTTGACCATTAATCAATCCTGCAATCCTTTGGTGCAAGGGCTGATGTTCCAACCACTGCGAACAATGGCCAGGGCAATAGTAGAAACTTCTTTAACCACCTTCCAATAAATCGGCTTGCTAAATCCTGCTCCCCACCACCTGTGTGGTCACACCAGTAAGGTGGAGGTGCTCTTGGGGCCCCTGACCCCTTTCACTCCTACTAATAGAACTTTATATATGTCTTGAGTTAGTTTTTCAACCCCTTTTTGACATTGTGGCTATTATAAACTAGGGGCCTAGTGCACAAATTCATGCCTATTGAAAGGAACTGGGCTGCAAGGCTGCTCAGTGAGCACAGGGATGGGTTTCAGCCCATCCTCTGCACCTCCACCAGGCCCCTCCCAGCAGTTCCTGATCCCTTGTTTGTCAGCAGCCCCGCTCCCGCTGCTGCTGTTCCCACATGCTGATGGTGCTGGCATCACTGGCACCTGCTGAGGGTGTGGAGCAATTGGATCTGGTGCCAGCAGCGCCAGGTGCTAGGGGTGGTGGGGAAGCCCTCAGAGGGGATCAGGACCAGCAGCCATCGCTCGCACATGCTGACGCTACCACGCAATTGGGACTGGTGCCAGACACCGGCTGTGTGTACGAGTGGCAGCTCCAGTGCTGGCACTGGGCATGAATAGTGCTGTCACCGGCAGTGGGTGCAAGAGGCAGCTGCCAGCCCTGATTACCCCTCAGGAGCAGATGGAGGTGGAGAAGCCCTGAGGGGAAATCAGGGCTGGCAGCTGCTGCTTGCACCCTCTGACAATGCTGAGTGATCAGGGCTGGCATTGGGTTCTGGCAGTGGGTGCAAGCTGGGACTCTGGCACCAGCAGTGGGTGCAAGTGGGACCAGCACCAGCAGCAGGTAGGAGCACTGGGTAAGACTGTGGCACAAAGAATTTTCAGTAACCACCAGAGGCTCCTGCTGATGAGTGACTAGCACCCTGCCTAAGTCTGAGATCCCCTCCCACCTGCTCCACCATCCTGCTGCAGCTGATGCCCACCATGTTTTGCACTCTGCCGCCTGCTGCCAATATCCACCATGTTCTGCACATGCCCCCTGGTGGTCAGCATATGTCATAGCCATCGTTTGTTTGGTTGTTCCGCCATTCAGTCTATTTGCGTATTAGCCTTTTATTATATGGGATACATATAAATTAAATTTTATGTAGAACAAGGAAACCTTAATGTAAATATTATATATAGCTGAAAGCTTTGGATGACTTGATATAGGTGAGTTGCTTAAAAACAAAAAAATTGCCATTAAATTAGATTTGGAGCAAAAACTGTAGTTGATTGTGAAGAAGAGAATCAAAAGTTTAAACATATGCTGAAAGTAGATCACTTAATTTATAAGAACCTAAGGTGGTCATCCTAGATGATGCATTACTCCTAAGGTTGAAATATAAGTGAATGGATAAAAGATAAAGAAGGTGTGGTATACACACAACAGGATATTACTAAGTCATAAAAAAGATTGAAATCTTGCTATTTGTGACAACATATATGGACCTTGAAGTCATTATGCTTAGTTAAATAAGTGAAACAGAGAGGGGCAAATACCATATGATCTCATAAGTGGAAACTAGAAAAACAAAATAAATGAATAAAATAAAACAAATACAGATCCACTGATATAGCAAACAAGATGATGTTTGTCAAGGATGGTGGTGAATGGGAATAAACATTTTTAAGTCACAGGTTACATAAGCCTATATAATAAAAGGCTAATATGCAAATCGACCAAGCGGTTGAACAACAGGTCCCTATGATGTGCACTGACCATCATCAGGAGGCAGATGCTCAACACAGGAGCTTCCCCCTGGTGGTCAGTGCACTGCACAGCTCAAGCAGAAGCCCCGAGCTGGGCTCACAGCTGGTAAGCACAGCAGAGGTGGCAGGAGCCTCTCCCACCTCTGTGGCAGAGCTAAAAATGTCCGACTGACAGCTTAGGGCCCCCCCACCCAACACCTAAGCTGTCAGTCGGACATCCCCTGAGGGCTCCTGGATTGCGAGTGGGTACAGGTTGGGCTGATGAACACCCCAGCCCCATGCACAAATATCATGCACTGGGCCTCTAATCCCATTTACATCCAGAATAGGTAAATCCAAAGATTCAGAAAGTAGATTAGTGCCTGCACAGAGGCTAGTGGATAGAGGGAATGGGGAGTGATTGATCATGGTCCCAGAGCTTTTTTGTCAACTGATGAAATGATCTGAGAATAGACAACAGTGTTTATGAGGGGAAAAAAGAACTACAATTCACTTAGTAATGTAAGGTTTTCCACATTTTATTCTCTCAGTCATGTGAATTCATATTACACATTTTGCACACTGTCTACCTGAAACCTAGGGTAAAAATAATATTCTTAAAACCCTATTTGGTTAAAAAAAAAATACAGTGTAGTATAAAAAATTTTCTCATCTTTAAAGAATAGCATTTGAATGGGTTTATCAATCATGAGTAGACTATAGTCTATGGAATTATGTTCATAATTTACAGTTGACCCTTGAACAACACAGGTTTGAACTGTGCAACTCCATTTATACATATATTTTTTCGGCACATATATTGGAAATTCGGTGTGTGGGGGAGTTGTGACAATTTTTTTTTTTAAGAAAACTGGCAGACAGATCTTATGATTTTCTTAATAACATTTTCTTTTATCTAGCTTATTCTAGAGTACTCTATTTATACACATAACATACAAAATAAGTGTTAATACCTTGTTTCCCCGAAAATAAGACAGTGTCTTATATTAATTTTTTCTCCCAAAGTTGTGCTAGGTCTTATTTTCAGGGGATGTCTTATCTTTCCATGTGCTAGGTCTTATTTTCAGAGGATGTCTTATTTTCGGGGAAACACAGTAGATTGTTTTGTGTTATCAGTAAGTCTTTCAGTCAACAGTAGGCTATTAGTAAAGTGTTTGGAGAGTCAAAGTGGATTTTTGACTGCTTGGGGTGTCAGCGCCCAAACTCTCACATTGTTCAAGGGTTAACTATATGTCTTGGAAGAACCCCAACATAGCACACATTGCTATTGCACAGATTCGAGTATTATGTAAGGCAAGTCATGTCACCCAGAATGTAAGAATTCAATATATTTACTGATAACTTAGCCAATGTGTCCCAAATGATTGCCAATAATTTTTTTTAAAGATTTCATATGTAGCTATAAGAAAAGTTTCACTGAACAATGCTTATCCTTATTACACAAAATATCCTTTTATGTTTTAAACCCTCTCAATTGATTTCATTATTCTATTAATGGGTCATTTGGGAGAGAGTCCTCTGTGAGTCTGTTCCTGCTTGTCTTTCCAATAGAGGCACTGACTCCCCTTTCAAGGATGTTTGCTATACAAACATCCTTGAGGGACAAAGATGGTATCTCTCTCCAGAGCAAGGGACTCATTTATTTCCTGAATGCCAGTCAGGCTTATTGCCAGTTATAAAAGATTCAAGGTCTTTCCGCTCAAGATTTCTCTTCTGTAATGCAACCCATTGTGTGTGCAGGAATCTCAATATTTTTAGTGTCAGCCTGTGAGAACTGGGGCTTGAGAATCAAGTGCAAATGCTGACTTCCTGAATGCCACAACTGCTCTGTCTCTGAGCCAGGAGTCTGGTGTCTTCTGCCAGCATCCATGTTAGCTGCAAGTATGGTGAGATCTCAGAGCCCATGTCATCAATTCCCAGTTCATCAATTAAGTCATAAAATAGACTTTTCCAATCTATTTCTTCATCTTAATTGCAAAGCAAATAGAAACTATATATTTTTTGCAGCATCAACTTACTAATTCTGTATTAAGCAACAAGGTCTTTCAGAAGCACGATTCCTTTAGCAGAGCAAAGTCTCTTACTCATCTGTCTACCCATGAGCATCATGCAGTCCGAGAGCCTCCTGCCCATCCTTGCGGTTTTCATAGTTAGAAAAGACAACACACACAGACAGTTTTCTCTAGGTGATAAGGGTTTATCTAAGAATAGCTGCAGGAATGAGAAAACCCAGAAACATACTCAGCATCTTAGAGTCATTCTGTGCCTCAGTGCTTCTAAAATTGTTCTGTCCAGCAGATCATAATGTATTTTGAGAATGACTCATAGTCACATAGAGTACAAAGCAGCTCCCTTGACCCACTTTCTCCTCCGTGCCTCATGTTCACACCACCGTGAGGAGCTCTGGTTGAGTCACTTATATTGGCAGTGCTTCACCCCAAGTTAGTTGTGTTATGCTGTTGTTCTCACACACATTATATGGGTGTCTTTGGCTCTGGTATAGTCATTTCAGCCAGGGTAGCAGGGTTACTTTTATTTGCATTCCATACACCTGGTAAAAACCATAGCTACCTGAAGAAGAATAGTCTGATGTTGTCTTCCTTTGCAGAGATCCAGAAGCCACCATGGCCCCATCTATTAGAGTCCCTCATGTAATATCTTAACATCCTTATAACGAATGACAAAGGTGCAAGCACCTGCTAGGTGAACATCAAGTCAGAAATTTCTAGAGGTGGCCGAAGCTGGTTTGGCTCAGTGGTAGAGAGTCGGTCTGCGGACTAAAAGGTCCCAGGTTCTGGTCAAGGGCATGTACATTGGTTGCGGGCACATCCCCAGTAGGGGGTGCGCAAGAGGCAGCTGGTTGATGTTTCTCTCTCATCGATGTTTCTAGCTCTCTATCTCTCTCCCTTCCTCTCTGTAAAAAAAAAAAAAAAAAAAAAAAAAAAAAAAAAATCAATAAAATATATTAAAAAAAAAAAAGAAATTTCTAAAGGTGAAAGCACTAGAGAGATAATTAAGTTCTATCTCTTAATTTATGGGTGAGTCAGCTGAATTCCCTAGGAACCCTGGACTCTCACTTCCTGTTCTGCATAATTCTCACCTCATGCTTAGATTTGGGCAACATAACCCTGAGGAAGGCAGGAAGAGCACTGGCCTGGACTTTCAGCTCCTGCCAAGTGTCTGTTCCCATGGTGTGACACATTCTCCACATTCTCTCTCTCTCTCTCTCTCTCTCTCTCTCTCTCTCTCTCTCTCTCTCTCTCTCCCTTCCTCTCTCTCTCAACTTAATAGAATCAATTTAGATTTGATTCATGGTTTTCCCTTGCCAAACAAACCAAAATATACCAATGAAATAGATCCTGATGTGTTTATAACTATTAATGGATGGCTCAAAACATTTCCAACATCAATAAAGTTTTGTGGTTAGTAAAAATATAGGTGTAAAGGGCTTGATTAGTACTTGTCATACAATCCACGGTAAGTAAATTTTTTAAAATATATTTTATTGATTCTTTACAGAGAGGGAGAGAGGGATAGAGAGTTAGAAACATCGATGAGAGAGAATCATCCATCAGTTGCCTCTTGCACACCCCCTACTGGGGATGTGCCCGCAACCAAGGTACATGCCCTTGACCGGAATTGAACCCAGGACCTTTTGGTCCGCAGACTGACGCTCTATCCACTGAGCCAAACCGGTTTTGACAAAATTTTAATGTTTATGCTAAGAATTTAATATTTATGTGTGAATGAATAAATTATTCCTAATTTAACTTTAGCTTATCTTGTATTGCTCCCTATTGCTTTGGGTCAAGTAGTCCCTGATAAATTCTAAGTTTCCTGAACCTGGCGACCATAAACTTTTCATCCTCCACAATATACCCACAGAAATGCTGAACACATACTGTCCATTCAATAAATACTTACCGATTAGTTTAATGTTCTAGAGAAATTACGTATTCCCCCAATGAAATTCTGCAGCCAGTATATTAGGAGACCATTCTCCATGGGTTTCTTTTACTTTATACAGCTAGAGAGCAGAGGCACTGACAGCTTTTGTTTTAGATTCCTTTTTCAAGGGGATTGATACAGAACAGCCTAGAAAATCGAGAGAGTGACTCCACTGGAGCAGAGGGCAGGTTTGTTTGTTTGTTTGCTGTTCAGTGTAGTGAAGATGTCATCCTACAGAATAAAAAAAATAAATAAAAAAAAATAAAAAAAAATGGGTAAGTCTGTATGCAGCCCTTTATAAAAGATTGAGGGATTTAAAGCTCAGGGTTTCTCAACTGTAATGCAAACCACCAAGTCCTCAGCATTTACATGAGCCATCCCACCTTGTCCCTGTGGACAAGGGGGCAGATGGAAACAACAGGAAAGTGTAGCTCAGGACACTTGCTATGCTTATTATCCTACCTAATAAAAAAGAAACATGCAAATTGACTGCACCTTACTAAGCCCATAAGCCCCGCCCACCAGCCAATGAGGGTGAGTATGCAAATTAACCCAACCAAGACTACGGTTAATTTGCATATTCAGGCCAGAGCAAAGACTGAAGATGCATAGAAAGAAGCCAAGCGGGGCAGAGGAGAAGGCAGGAAAGCAGGAGGGCAGGTGGAGATGGGAGGAAAGCAGACGGGATGGTGGAGAAGGGAGAGAAGGGAGAGAAGCAGGCAAGGTGGGGAGAAGGGAGGAAAGCAGTCAGGGCAGGGACTGCAGCAGGAAGCCCTATTGCAAGAATCTTCCTGCAAGGGGCATCCAGTTGGGTAATAAGCTCTTTTGTCTCTGACCCAGGAGTCTCGTATCTCCTGGCAGCCACCAGGAAACTGTGACGCTGTGGCGGGCCTGCTCGGTAGCTTGCAAGTAGAGTAAAACCCGAGACGCTTCACCATTCTTGAACTGATGTTGGAAAGAAAAGCAAATTTACTTAATTGCTCAGTTCTATATTGTTCCAACTTCATTTAAAGGTGTGAACAGCTAAGTAAACAAGACATTCAGTTTTAAATTCTCTAGGCTCTGCAGACTAGAGTTACAGTTCATGCTGCCTTTCAACGTTGTTATTATATGACTAGAACCTGCAAACCAGAACCCAGGGAAGAGATCAAACCATTTTTTCTTTGAATTTTGCTCTTAAATGTAAGGAGTGGGCCTGTGGACATATTTTAAATACTTTTTCTAGCTACACAGCCTCGAAAATATATGGGGTTGTGTATTTACCAGAGGGAAGATTCCAGGGAAGGTGAGCTGTTGTTTGTTTTGTTTTTAAAGTTTTGTTGTACTTAAAATACCATAGGATATGTGGCCAGGGTGATGAAGGTCCCCAAAACTGGAGAGTAAATATTGAAAGAAAAAAGTCTAAGGAAGAGCCTCAAAAATGAAACGAATTGCTTCAAGAAACAGTGTTTCCCTCACCAGGGGAAGGGATGTGGGGCCGAATGGCTTCATCAGGCAGGTGGTTGAATGGGGTAAATTCTAAGATTTCCTGGGAGTTTAAGAGAGCTTAATGCAAAACGACTATTTATGTTGACTTAAGTTAATATCTGTAATGCTGCTGTCCATGTAATTAATATATTTTGCCTGGTGCCTTGATAAACAGAGAGGTTCTTTCTGTTTGAATTTGCTTATCCGCTGACAGATGGCTTTGTTGACAAAGACTGCTGTTTGTCTCTGACACTATTTCTGCATTGACAGCCTTGTGGCATGGCGTTTGCTACCGCACCAAAACAAAAGACTCTCTTTGGTCTATCCATTCTCCAGTGAGACAATAGCAATTCTTAATTCTAGACAATATTATTAACCATTCTCTGCATGTCAGACAGTCTGTTAAGCACTTTCCATGTCACACCCCCTTTAATTCTTAGAACAAGCCTATGTAGTTGGCATTATATGACCCCATTTTTTCAGATAAGGAAACTGAGTTGTAGAACATCATGTTGTTACCCAAAGTCACACAGTGTAAGTAACCAGAGGGGCATTTGGGTGTTGGCAGGCTGAGTGCCAAGCCAGGGCTTTTATTAACTACACATGTAAATGCAAAATCAGATGTGGAGAGGAAACTAATCTAGCAGGTTGCTAAGGAGGCATGAAATGTGATTTTTCTAAGGTGCGAGAGGAGAAGACTCATGTGCTTTTCCTAGGGTATCAAAATAACCCAGCTGCTTTTTGTTCATGTCTGCAAATGGTGATGTTGAAGCTGAGACTCGGTAGGTTATTTTTAAAAATGAGGAACTTCACAGCACTAATGAGATGGGAACTCTTTTTTTTCTTTGGGGAAAAACTTTTTTTTGCTGACACTCTTTTGAGCTCAATGGGAAAACAAGCGAGTTAAAAAAGCTAGAGATTTCTAACTGCAGGTCAAAACCTGAACATTTTATGCCTGGGGAAAATCATTTCACGTTAAAGGTTCAGTCACATGATAGAACTATGTGACAGTTATGTAATATTTTAGGACTCTTCAAAGTTGGACGTGTGGCAGTTCAGCAATTCTTTTTCCAGACTGAAGACTCAATGCTGATGGATTTCAGGGATAAGACCATTATCCCTTCAGGCTCAGCAATAAGACTGTTATTCTCAGAAAACTGCTTCTGTGACAAGTAAATGATGAAGTTCTGTTTAAAGTGGATTAAAAAAAAAATAACAAGGCTACTTTCCCATGTGAAAATGTCATTAAACAATGTTGGCTTTAAAGGGGGCACAGCTTTCTATAAAGTTAATGATATTTTCAAAACCGTTGAAAAACTATGAGGCCCAGATGGTTTTATACTTGAGACTAGCAAATTAGGACCAGATAATAAACATGTTAGCCTTTGTGGGCTTACATACAGTCTTTGTTGTGACTATTCATCTCTGTCCTTGTGGTGTGATAGCAATCACAGACAATGTAGAAACAAAGGAGTATGATTGTGTTCAGGCACAACTTTACCTACGGACGATGGCATTGATTTTCATATAATTTCCAGTGTCACAAAATATAATTCTTTCCTTTGATTTCTTTCAAACATTTAAACATATGAAACTTACACACAGGCCATACAAAAATAGGCAGAGTGCTGGCTGTGACCAGCAGACTATGGTTTGTTGATCCTGGCTTAACCTAACCGAAGCCCGGCCATAAGATATACAGTGAGGGTAGCCATTGAGAGCCCGCAGGTGAGGTCTGTGAGACTGATCTTGACACAGTCTCACCTCTTCTTTCTGCATCCCCTCTCGACTGCTGGACATCCCACAGATTATTAGCGTCTGGTCAGGAGAGTTTAATATATGCAGCATGATCAACTCTCTTAACTCTTTTGGCCAATAGAATGCAGCCAAAACCAAGATAAGCCATATGAAGGTCTGACTCCTCAAACATGTAGAGTTATCTCTTGTATCCACTCCTCCTCTCTCCTATACGTCCAGCAAAAGCAGAGAAAGCAGAGATGCCAGAACTCTAGCAGAGAAGGAGTCCCAGAATAGACAGTCCCCTAGAAGCACTGCCTGACCCACACTGGGATATCAAGTGAGCAAGAAACAAACTGTTATTGTTTTGAGCTACAAAAGTTTTGAGGATGTCTGTAAGAGCAGCAAGCATTCCTTTTCCTGACTAAAATAATTTTGAAGTTCTATTCAAGGGTTTTACTCAACTTCCACTACTTGTTTTTAATGGGAGTTTTTTTTTGACAACCTCTTGTATATTGTAACAGTTGCAAATCTGTGGCTCCTAGTTATAACAATAAGGAGACATTGTTAAAATAGTTCACAAAACCAGAAATCACACTTCTGAGTATTTATTTCAGAGGAATAAAAATTTATATCCAGACAAAAACTTGCACAGGATTGTTTATAAGCACAGCTTTATTTGTAACAGCCACAAAGTGGAAATGGCCAAAATGGCCCTCAAGTGATGGATGATTAAACACACTGTCCCATCCATACCTTAGAACACTGCTCAGGAATGAAAAGAAGCAAAATATTGATACATACAATTACTTGGATAGATTTTAAAGGCATAGTGTTGAGTGGGGAAAAAAAAAACTATCTCAGAAGGTGAAATACTGTATTATTCCATTTATATAAAACATTTCCTCAATGACAACATTCGAGATATAAAAAACAGATTAGTAGTAGTTGTCAAGGAGTAAAGATGTGGGGGCAAAGAGGGTGGCTTCGACTTCTGGAATGCATAAGGGAGATCTTTGTAGTGATGTACTTGTTCTGTATTTTGACTGTGGTGGTGGTGATGATATGATATGGTAAAGTGACACAGAACTATATCCATACATTGTAGTGATGTTAATTTTCTACCAGACTATGTAAGATTAAGGAAAACTGGGTGACTTCCTGTGAATCTATAATTGTTACAAAACAACCACCATGAATAAAATTCTTACTCCATGTTAAGCTCCAAGTGCTTTTCCTGCTGTCTCACTAATCCTCACAGCATTATAAGGTGGGTATTTTTGTCCTTGTATTACAGATGAGAAAAGTAAGGATTTGAAAGGTACAAATAACACAGTGAAGATCACAAAACCAGGAAGTGACTGATTCAGGTTAATCTAATTCCATAAGTCCTGTCTTCTCACCCATCTATATGTCTACCCTCTATTTTCCAAACAACAACAACCTATCACGTTAGTGCCTAGTACCACTTGATAAGAAAGCAAAAGAAAAGTACCAAAACCTGAAATACTTTTATGCCAAGTAGGAGCTCTAGATGACACCTGCGCATATAAAAATGGGTGGCTAACTTTTGTCAGATCCAGAGGTCTCCACAGGTAAACATTCCAAAATGAAGGCAGAACGTAATCCTCACTCAAATCTAACACTATTTGTTAATTAACTGTGGCCCAACTTTCCTCATCTGATATGTGAATTCTGAGTTCCTAACCTGGCCTAGAAGTTATTTTGTTTTTGCTTTACTTTTCTAGTTATAGTTTATATCCAGGAGAGCATATAAATCATTTGTTTCCCATAAGTTTAAACAGGAAGATTCTGGGACTTCTACTCAATTCTGCTATTTTTTCTTTTCCTTTTTAAATTCAGGGAATGCACTTGAGAATATAAAATGGGCCACGGGAATTGTGTGTTTCCGGAATGCTCCCCTCTGGCCCACTTGCTTAGCTAGACTGGTTTTGGGTTTTGTAATAGCATCCTGGACATAGCATTAGCTATGTCATGCTGGGTGTCAGCACTACCATTTGGGGACCTCTGTGGGGTGCAGAGAGCGCTAAATGGACTTGTTGCTCAGAGCCCCACTGGGTGATTGATGCTGATTTTGATCATCTGCTGGTGTAGCTATGCTGCATGTGACAACATTGAAGAATCATTAGGCTGAGAGTGAAAATCTGTGGTGACTAAGAAATGATGCTAGTCAGAGGAAGACAGATACTACATAATCTCACTTCTATGTGGAATCTAATGAACAAAATAAACTGGCAAACAAAATAGAAACAGAGGAATGGACACATGGAACAGACTGACAGCTGGATGAAAGAGGGTGAAGAGATTAAATGAAAAATCATATCTATAATAATAAAAGCGTAATATACTAATTAGACTGATGTCCTTCCGGACGACCTTCCAGATGAAGCCAGGGCTGTGAAGGTTGACAGAGCTGCTGCAGTGGCTGCGATGGCGGAGCCCCTTGCACGAATTTTGTGCACCGGGCCTCTAATATATATACAGACAACAGAGTGATGATAGCCAGAGGGAAAGGGGGTTGGGGTAGGTGGAAGTGGACAAAATGGGAACAGAAATTGACTTTGCTTTGGGCAATGAGCACATGATGCCGTGTGCAGACAATGTCTTGTTGAGTTTTACACTTGAAACCTGGATGGTTTTGTGAATGTCACAATACATATCACCCCAATAAATTGAAAAAAAAACAAAAACCCACAAAACACAAACCTTGTTAAATTAAAAGAAATGGTGGGCTTTATTTTTAAGAAAGAGTGAAGGGAGGAAAACAACTCAGTGATAAAATCCCCACTCCTAACCAGGGCCTGCCCACTACCTCTCTCCAAACTCAGCACTTGCCCGGTTTGTTTCCAGCACATGCTTTCTTACTATTTCTAGTGTGTTTCACTCATTCCACCATAGGACCTCTGCACATGCTGTTCTCTGGGCAGCACTCTGCCGTGGGGCCTCCACACAGCATCTTCCCTTTAATCAGGCCATGTCTCACATTACTCCAGAGAGGCTCTCCCTCAAATATGATGAGCATATTAAAAATGGCTTGTTTCCTCCCCGCTATCTTCCTTCCCTGGTTCTTATTCAGTTTTCTTTTTAGCACTTATCTCTATTTAAAATTATGCGTTGCATTATTTGTCATTTGCTTATTATCTCAGTCTCAATAAAACAAATTCCCCAGGGGCAGGGCAACTATCTATTTTGTTCGCTGTTGAATCCTCAGCACATAAAATCTATTCTATGGCATATAACAGCTCTACATTTTACTTAAGTGGAAAAAAAAAAAAAAAAAGAATCAACAAGTGTCCGGCCCACTATAACTTGTCTTTTGTCCCAGCCAAGTGTTTGTATTATCTCTTCCCGCCAGCCCCCAGGCTTACTGTATTTGGGATTTGGTTATTGTCTTTATGAGAAACCTGTGCAGATTTTTCAGCTACACGTGGTTTGTGGTCAAGGTCTCCTTCTTGTTGGAGCCCTGTGTGTGCTTCCTGAACCGTCTTTCTGGGCTCATAATCTTGTTTCGTCCCAATTATTTATCTCTTTTCTGTTTTTCTAGGTTGCAGGTCCCTTGCTGCTCGTTCTGATGCTAATGTCATACTTAATGGTGAAAAACTGATACTCATTTGCCCAGGTGCCATGTATCTAATCCTGTCTGAACATAGAATCAGGATTTAAACTTTAGTCTGCTCATGCCCTTCACCACTCATGGTATTGTTGGAAGCAACATTTCCCCATGCATGACCATGTGGGAAACCAATGGTCAGAGACCCAGAAGCATTTAGAAATATAGTTGCCAGATTTTGTATTTTGTAGATCAACATTATTGAAGGAGGCAGGGAGGGAAAAGGAAAAGGAAAAGCAATATAATATTGAGTTGCTAGTATTTATTGTGTTGTCTATTTTCATCATTATTTTATATAAAAAATATTTTAACACCAGAATGCATAAGAATGTAATTTTAGAATAAAAGAAAGCCCTTTCAATTGAAAAAAAAATAAGTTTTATAAAAACCTTATAGCAGTAATCTTTTTTAAAATTATTTTTGATTTCAGAGAGGAAGAGAGAAGGAAAGAGAGATAGAAACATCAATGATGAGAGAATCATTAATCAGCTGCTTCCTGCACGCCCCCAACTGGGGATCAAGCTCACAACCCAGGCATGTGCCCTTGACTGGAATCAAACCTGGGAACCTTCAGTCTACTGGCCGATACTCTCCACTGAGCCAAACCAGCTAGAGTTTTCTCTTCTCTCTCTCCCTCTCTCTCTCTCTCTCTCTCTTTCTCTCTCTCTCTCTCTCTCTCTCTCTCTGCTATCAGTCAGTGAAATGTTGAAATATAACAGATCAGTGCTGGTCTACAGAGTGGCATTTGGAAAACACTAGTTCCAGGCTGATGGAGAAATTCCCTATGGGTGATATCAAGAATATGGAAAAGACAAGGACAGCAGCTTCACCTGGTGAAGTGTTTGCACAGTTCTGTTTGGAGTCAGAGGAGTTACTATCTGTCTAGCCTTGTAAAACCTCCTTATGTGATGCCTTAAAGTGTCTGTCTCTGGCCATTGGAAATGCTCTGGGAACCAGAAAAACAAGACATATACCCCCTTATTCCTAGCAATGGATTTAATTCTGAACTGGATGCTCCAACTCTTTTAAAAGCAATTTATCTTGTTCTCTATTTCCAAAGACTCTAATGTTCCCTCATTGTCTTATTTGATGTTGTTCTTGCCAATATAAGAATGTCCAAACCTGCCATGAATTTTTATAAAGATTTATTTGAGTCAAACAGAGGCTATGCCTGGAAGGCTTATCTCAGAAGACTTAGGAAAAAAAAAAATGCTTGGAAGAGTAAGTTTGGAGTTTCTTTTATGCATTTGAATTAAGGAGGGAATGAAAGGAAGACTGCATGAAGGTGGGAGAAAGCAAGGTGGAGATTGGATTACAGCAGCGATTTTCAACCTTTTTCATCTCATGGCACAGATAAACTATTAAAATTCTGTGGCACACCAAAATATATATATATTTTTTGATGTTCTGAAAAAAAAAAGGTATAATTTTGACTCATACACATCAGACAGCTATTGCTGTGTTGGCTGTTGTCACTTTTTTAATTTTATCATTATTTGGCAAACAAAGGGAAAAGAGGTCAGTGCCCCTGACTAAATAGTCGGGTATTGCATGTTTTAGAAATTCTTGGGAAACACCCATGGGCCTGTGCAGCACACCAGATAAAAATTGCTGGATTACATAAGAGTTAAGATTATGTGTTCTCTTGAGGAGGATCATGCTTTAGAAGGAGAGGTCTGAAAAGAGGCATTTCAAAGGCGTGTTAACCTAGATGCATGGAAACAATGGACAGGGCTTTAAGGCGAAGATAAACCTACTAAAGAAGTTATATGCCTGGGGCGTGACTACCGGTCATGACCTGCCCATGGATTTTATGATCAGATCACCCTTGTGAGGTTGCTTTCCACAACCTCTTTATTTTTCATTCACATTTTTTAGAATTAAATGCCCAGTTCTTCCCATCTAGGATCTCGGTTCCCCTGCCATAATTTAAGTTAAACCATTCTTCCCAGTTCATTCTAGGAATTCTTATCTCAGAGCCACATCCTGAGCAGGCAGCTTTCCTACCCATCTTACTTCCATTTCAGGTGAAGAAATTAGTGCAATACTGCAGTCTGTGTAGGTTTTATTTTTATTTTTTATTTTTTGTCTAAAGTTTTATGTAAGTCTCCTTTATTTCCTCCAATTGACCTACCCCCATCAGCAGTTCCCACCCTGGAGAAGTTCCCACCGCCCCAATGTCTGTGTCCATTGGTTATGCTGATATGCATGTGTACAGATCCTTTAGTTGTTTGTGTAATTTATGACATAATAAAACTAGAAGACATCTGCTGTTTTTATTTGCGAAGCATTTCTTCTTTTGATAACAGCACTCCAATTTTATTTTGAAGAATAAGCCACACCCCTGTGAAAATGCCCTTGGAGGAACTGTCAATCAAGGTGCTGCAATCCAGACACCACCATCCCCCAAGCCAACAGGCTGGCACGCAACCCATGCCAGTCAGTCAGATTCTCTCTTTTAGGGATTTAAAATTTTTATATCTAATCTAAAGCACAGGGTGGAAAAATCATTATTAAGAGCTGAATTATTCTAAGAATGGCACCTTGAAGAGACTGTTTTTAATTCATAAAATGTAGGTTTCCAGAACTGCTCTGCTTTCTAATTTTTTTTTATAGTTTCATTTTTAGCTTTTGTTTAATTATTCCATTCCTTCCCCCATTTTTTGGTCTTAATCAGAATCTACTTTTAATGCTCACAATCAAATATTCTAGTTGATACAGTTTGCTCATTGTCCATAATATTCATAACAAAAATCGCTAAGGTACATTGAGGCATTATGCTTTTTGAATGCTTCCTTATCCCCACAATGACCTCCAGATAACATCCTTGCCATTTTACGGTTGAGCAAACTGAGGCTCAGGGAGACTAAGTAGTTCACCTGAGATGACACTATTGGGAAAAGGAGACAGGATTTGAACCCTTGGGTCTGTCTGACCTCTCACACTGCCTCTACTCATTACAAATAAAGTGTATATTGTTTTGAGCCTCTGATTTGAGAAAAGATATTGTCAGTAGAATGCATAAATTCTGAAATTTAAACCAACCTTTTTCTAATATTTTTATAGGTAATATTCTGAATATTTTCAGTTATGAGACCCATACTGACAAAGTATGAAGAATTCCTTTCAAACATTATCTTATTAAAGCCTTTAAAACAACAACAACACTGGATATGCCACACATTGCATAAAAAACACATCCAGATATCTAGAGTGGTACTGCAATATGGCATGCCAAGCCATATTGGAGGCATCAGAGGAGGGCATCAGAGGGAAAATGTGCATGATGGGCCCTCACTTATTCAATCAACATAGGCTAAAAGATCTCTATTCTGTGCTATGTGTACTACTAGGCTCTAGAAGTACAGAACAGAAAAAGGCACAGTCCTTTGCATCCCAAATAACTCAGGTGGATTAAGAGATAAAGTAGAAAAATAATTTAATTGTATTATAATTAAAATAGTAAATATTTCTATTTAATTACAAATTTTCATTTACATAGATATATTATAACTTATGCTCCACAGATATAAGGTTCAAATACATATATTGCAGTGTTACATCAATGCTATGAAATGATTTCAGTTTGAAAAAAATTATTCAAAGTGAAATAATCCTTTGGCAATTACTAGAAATGAGAAATATGCCCAATATGCACTCTACACTAGGATGATGATGTTTCACAAATTACAATGGTTGTAAAGATAGTTTTACAAAAAAACAATAATAAAGTTGTGTGTATGAGGAGATTATTTTACACAGCTTTAGTTTTTAAATGAAAATTTAAATTAACTAGAATGGAATCAAGTTCAAAATCCATTTCCCCAGTTGCATTACCTACATCTCAAGGACTCAGTACCCACCAGAGAAATGCTTGCTAAAATAGTCAAACAAATAATTCAGTGTGTCTTACATTTTCTCCTCACTGATACCATGCTGTGTGAATGAGTTAAATTTGAAGTGTCAAGGGAGGAAAAGCTCATTCATGACCTACCTATATAGGTATGAGAACTTATAATGAAGGGAAACATTTTCTAATACAAATAAAAAATAATTTTACAGCTTTTTTCCTAACATAACTCAATATCAGCTTTGGAAGTGAGACCCAGAGAGTCAGCCTGCCTTGCTGTGAGTGACTCTCCATTGCCATTTTGTCTCAAGGCCAATGGGGAATGTGTAGGGATCTGCTGAAGGATATGGCACATGTGACAGTTAGAAAAATATAGGCCATTTTTTAGGTTACTTGTTGGTCAGCTTGAGTCTAGATCAGATTCCTTTACGAAAAGTAGAGACAATATCTTTTCAGACCGGACTGTGAGATATAGAAGGTATCACTAAACCTAAAAGATATGAGTCTTTGTTCCAACTTATTATCAGATTAAACAAAATCAATATATTTAAACAGCTCTACAGTCCTTCTGGCTAATGGAACTTGCTCCCTATTGTAGAAGTTGCAAATAAACTGAATGAGGAAACTGAAAGTTTGTACTTAATACCTGGCTATCTACTAATCTATGGGGTTTGTCATCTTTCAAATATAAATACAAATGAAGGGCATGGAAGTAGATGAAACTTTAAAGGGAAAACCAAAAGGAGCAGTTGCCCACCACCTTGATTCATCTTTCCTAATAATTTCAAGTCAGAAAGACATTGGTCATCTTACAGTAATGATGGCTTTTAATTAGAGACTTCCTGTCTGATTAGCCCCATGTTAAATGCCTAATATAGATTTTAATCCTAACATCAATGCACGTAGTAGGTACAATTATTAGCCACTTTTAATGCAGAAACTAAAATCTAGGGAGATTAAGAACCTGGCCCAAATTTACGGAGTTAACGTGTGAATGACAGCACACACAAGTTCTAACTTGCAATTTCTACTTTAAAGCCCACACACTTAACCATAATTATATCACTGCCTCATAAAAGACACCCTGTTTATGCTCTCATCATGTTGAGACAAAGATTCTTATTTTTTTGTGTGCCATATTTCTGCTTATTTCACTTATCATAGGCCTCATCATGAAACTTTCATTACCCAAGCCATATTAAGTTGACTTTAGAACCATCTCGTGTAGAACTTGGCAAAGAGTGGGAGAGGAGTGGCCAGGTCAAATACATACAAAGATATGCATCCCAGATTTGAAAGGTTAAAGTGACTTTTGGTTTTGGTAATTTCCACAACTATGCCAGACCCAAGCCCTTGTGTCTTAATGCCCCTAAAATGTAATAATGATTTAAAAAAATATATATCTTTATTGATTTCACAGAGGAAGAAAGAGGGAATGAGATAGAAACACCAATGACGAGAGAGAATCATTGACTGGCTGCCTCCTGCATGTTCCCCACTGGGGATCAAGATCACAATGCAGGCATGTGCCCTTGATTGGAATTGAACCTGGGACCCTTAAGTCTGTAGGCTGATGTTCTATCCACTGAAACAAACCAGTTAGGGCTACAAGGTAATGATTTTTTAATAGACAGTTGAGATAGTAGGAGTAACCCAGGTGCCAGAAATAAAGAACAATAAACTAATAAATTATAGATTTCTATCAATATATCAACTAAACATTGACTGCTGATTCTCTCCTCCAAAGTCAAAATTGAAGAAACAATAGAAAGGCAAGAAAAGAGGATCTGAGGAATTTAAAAGGAAAAAGGAAAGGAAAGATGAGGTCAGTCTGGACTTGTGTGTGGATGGGCAGCTGCACCCTGAGCAAGTTTGGAAGAAAGCTTTAAGCAATACTCTGGTCTCTTCCTGAGTTGTCTTGGAGCAATTATTGCTTCCCTGCTTCAGGACAGAGATTATGCACAAAAAGGCAGACTACTGTTCAGGGAGTAATAGCAGGCAATGCAAAGCCCCGGAATGGGTGGCCAGCCACATCAGGCATTCACTCCTCCAACCTCTCTCTCCAAACCATCAGGGAGGATGGATTAAAACCTGGGAGACCACCTCCTCACAATCCTTCCTGATGCATTGCCTGTGGAGTGGTCACAGATAGGAAAGGCCAAGTAGTGCTTCCCTGGTGCACGGTCTCCAGGAGGATTCATCCCGTCTTCTCCCCTTAAACTCACTAGGTCTTGCCCCCTGCCCTTCTCCCAGAAACTGCCTGTCAGATGGATGCCTCAGAACTTAAGTTCATGAGCTCAAAGTATCTAAACACCAGATGAACATAAGCACTATGAAAGAGAGACAATAAATTGAAATCCACCTACTACACAAAGCAGAATTTTGATAGATTGTGATAAATAATTACCAATATACTTAAGGGAATTGGCAAGATGAAGAAAGACCTTGAGCACTTAGCACACAACCTACAGCCATGGCGACCATGGAGGATTCTTAGACTAGACAATGGCTGGGCACCAGTACTTCCGTGCACACAGGTGACCTCAGCTGCTTTTGCAGAGAGCTGTGCTTCGGTTGTTATTATAGAAACAAAATGTGTCCACTGATGCAAGGAAAATGTGTTTTGCTTTATTTTGTGTTTTTTTCTGAGGTAGTGTGAAAAAGTTAGCCTGGAAAAGTCCAACAATGGGCATGTATACTCATTGTTGGAGTGAGAAACACCAAGCTGAGAAATCAACATTAAAATGTTCTTTTATTGCAGACACTCCTGAGAGCCTGGCAGAAGAAAAGTGCAAAACTGCTCGTCACCCAGACTGAATGAGCGTGTAATAGACAGACCTCTCCTGAAGAAAAATGTACGACAAAATATGGTGAAACAGACGCCATGAAAAAGTCAGCAAATTTAGCCCTTCAACAGATTATTATTGAAACAAACTCAAAGGTTGATTTTAAAAAACAATAAATAATTCACAATAACAGAAGGGTTTGACACCTAAAAAAAAAAAGTAAAAAAAAAACTTGAAAGAATTAAATACTAGGAATAAAACATGTAGCTAGCAAAATTAAAAATTAAAAGGGCTGATTAATAAATTAGGCTACACTATTGGTGAAATTATCCAAAATATAGCTCCGGTATTTTTTAGGATGGAAATGTGACAGAATGTTAGAGACAGGGTGGAGAGATTAAGAAGGTCTAATCTGGGTATAACTAGAATCCAGGTGAAGAGACTGGAAATAATTGAGGGAAAATATATTTTTGAAGATGGAAGGACAAATAAATACTTTTCAAATATCACTGGAAGGTAACTTTTAGAAGTTACCTTCTAAAAGAAGCACAAGCAGTCTTAAACAAGATTTTAAAGTATCCAAATGGTGAAACTATACAGTACAATAAAGAAAAAAATATTTAAAAAGCCGGAACTGACTTCTGCACAGCTTTGGGAGGAATCTGCAAAGTGCTAAGGGAAAATGTAGGTGGAATTCTCTGCCTGCATTAGTTTGTTGTGGTTGCTGTATCCTAAAGCCGGACTAGGTGGCTTAAACAATGTTCCTGCCAGCATGTCTCTATGCTTCTCAATACCTGAAAGATGCTTAAGAGGAACGTTAATGAATTTATTCATTCAGCAAATATTTGCTTATTATAAACCAGATATTCTTAGTCATACGTGGTACAAAGATAAGTAAGATGTGTTTCTTTTCTGAAGAGATTACCAATTTAAAAGGAGAAGAAGGTTGTTAAAAAGGGGTTCTTTTTCCCTCCATGCCTTTCACTGCCTTGAAGTAGACTAGGTATTGTAAATCAGCGCTCCTCAACCTCTATCACACCTGGGTATTTTGTTAAAATGCAAATCCAGCCAAAACCGGTTTGGCTCAGTGGATAGAGCGTGGGCCTGCCGACTGAGGGGTCCCAGGTTTGATTCCAGACAAGGGCATGTACCTTGGTTGGGGGCACATCCCCAATTGGGGGTGTGCAGGAGGCAGCTGATCGGTGTTTCTCTCTCATCGATGTTTCTAACTCTTTGTCCCTCTCCCTTCCTCTCTGTGAAAAATCAATAAATATATGTTTAAAAAATGCAAATCCATTTCCAGCAAGACCTCAGGTGATGCTGAGTTTATGCTCTGGGTGTTTGGCCCCGGCTTTGAAAGAAAAGGTCTAGGAGGTACTTTCCCCTTGTCAAGCCATTGCTTTGTTATTGTGGTATTCTGATTCAAGCATTGTAAAGTGCTTCACTGACAGTTCTGTTCTGTTTGTTTTATGAAATGATGTCTATTAACCTTACTCTATGCACTTGAATGAACACAGTCCATGTTATTTAACTAAGTTGACATTTTCTGAAAATTATATTGTTCGGTAAAAAAGAGCAAATGATAGTATTTGCCTGAGTACATTATGTTTTTCTAATTAGCATGCAGGGCCATGCTAGAACAGGTGCCATTTCAACAGTAAAATTAAATCAGAAGAATGTCAAGCATATGCGAAAACACTGGAAAGAAAAATAATAATTTTGTAAAAATGACTCCATCCATGTTTATTTCAACTGTTGTATCTTTTTGCACCACTCTCTTCTAGATTCTCGCTCATCCTTCTCCCTCTTGAACTTTCTGGGAAGGAAATGCAGTCTATTTAGTTCCAATTTGACTTACTTAAGACTATATTACTACACCAAACCAGAATATTTAAGTTTTCCTTGCCTCTATATTTAGACTATTCTAGAATTATCTCTTTCCAACATATTCCTTTATTATTACTTTCTTCCAGTTCAAACCAACTGCTTAGCAGTGACATTTAGAATCAAATTGTGTGTATGGCTCACATTTTTTACTTAACATTTAGTCTGTGTATTTCATTATAGACTAACTAGAGGCCCAGTGCACAAAGTTCATGCATGGGTAGGATCCTATCGGGCCTTCCAGCTGCAGGCCAGAGCCTCCCTTCCCTTCCCTGCCAGCTGCTGGGGCCTTCCTTTTATCCACACCACCCCATGGTGGTCAGTGCACATCAGAGCAATCAATGGAACTCCCAGTTTCCTAGCTGAACTTCTGAGGGGACACTTTGCATATTAGCCACCCTTACAAGTAAGCTAAGAAGTAAGTAATCAGAGTGGGAAGTAGTAAATTCCCAAAGGATGAATAGATCTACAACAAAAGAGTCCTAAATTTGTTTCTGCCTACATTTCTAGAGACTGACTATTCTTTATCACTGCAACATATACCTGGAGATAAAAGGCAAAGGAGGGCCAAAGAAAGGGGTACATATTGAAGATAGAAGTTGTTCTAGCAAGTAGAAATGGAACTGAGCAGGGCACAGCTCCCCTAGGGAAGAGTTTGGATTGATGCAACTTAATAAAAGAGATCTGAGAGAAACATAGTGGCTCTAGGCCCTAACAGCTCATGGCTTGGTAAAAATTTAAAATAAAAAAAATAATTTTCAACTTAGTCTAACTGCTGTACATGATAATAGGTCAATGAAGAAAAAAGCAAGATTAAATAGTCCAAAAGAGATGTTAAGTCAAAAAGCTACTCTATGTAGCTTTTATTAAGTTAGATAATATTTCTTTAGTTTTTAACTCAGGTCTAAGTATAAAGAATAGTACTCAATTGATATTAGCTATTTTTAATAACTAGCTAAGTGGATTTTTTCCTTGTTTTCTCCTTTGTTATATTTGATGATTTATAATAAATACAGTTTTATTTAGAAATTAATCTTAAAATTATATTTAAGAGTCACCAATGGAATCAGTCTATATAATTTCCATGAAATTTAGATTTCTAAACATCAACGTTTTTATCTGGCTTTAAAAAAATATCCCATTAATCATCTGCTAGCCTAGTAACAAATGCCACCATAGCAGTATACAAGCTGCTGTGTGAGTGCTGACCTCACAGAGCAGAATTTGCCCTAGCAGGATCTGGCGCCTGCCAAGACCTCCCTTTGGGTGTGTTGCTTGTGGCGCTAATTGCTCTGATGAGTTCTGAAGCCAGCCATCTGGTATGTTGGTCCTGGGGCCTCTTGGAAGTGACTGGAGCAGGTCAATGTCAGATGCTGCCTGTGATTGGCTCTGGGATACTTATTAGGAAACTCAAAGCAATCCAGGGTTGGTGGCTGCCTGTGCTGGAACATGGGTGCATGTAGGAGAGGCCACACTCCATACTGAGCCAGCTGCCACCTGGAATGGGCCTGAGGTCAGCAAAGGGTCTAAGGCACCCGAAGACATGCCATGGCCTGCCAGCAGCTTGTTAGGCTCAGCCACTGAAAGGGCCTCAGGCAGTTTGCAGTTGCAAGAAGTATTATACTATGGGTTTCAGGTAGTCATCAGGTAAGGGTGAGTGGTGTTTACCAGGTCAGTACAGAATCAAACGCAGTGCCAGTGCTAGGTCTAAGGTCACTCAGCAGAAGTCTCAGGGTTCACCCAGGCCAGTTGCAACCAATCTGGGACCTGTGGACTTCTGCAGTGGGGGGCAGATTTTAGGGAGTTGTGAAGGGGGAGCCAGTAGAGTTTATCAGGCTAGAGCAGATTAAGATTTGGCTGTGTGGAGGGAGGGCTCTGCCCAGGAACAGTGGAATCATTGGGCAGAGGGGAAGATGGCCCTCACCCGAAAGCTACAACAGTGGAATCATTGGGAAGAGGAGAAAATGGATGGTCATCCAGGTTGCTTGTTTTCTAATTTAATTGTAATTTTGATGTGGTCATGGGAGGAGGTAAGAGTAGCTTCCACTTACTTGATTCTTTCTGGTAAATCTTTTTTTTATTAAGAAAAACAAAAAGAATCCCAAAGCAAGTCTATTTTATTTAAAACAAATGATAGATTGATAAGGACGTTTTTCTTTGTGAATATCTTGCCATGGTTCACTAAAAACACTTCATTTAACTACCATGTATGAAACCAAAGAGCCCATCTATATAAGATTTGAAGAATTATAAATAAACTAAAGGCCCAGTGTATGAAATTTGTGCATGGGATGGAGGGTGTCCCTCAGCCAGGCCTGCACCCTCTGCAATCTGGGATCCCTCGGGGGATGTCTGACTGTGAGATCAGGCCTAAACCAGCAGTCAGACATCTTTCTCAAAATCCAGGACCGCTGGTTCCTACTCACCTGCCTGCCAGCCTGATTGCCCCCCACTACCTTCCTGTGCTGGCCTGATCACCCCCAACCATCCTCTCCTGCTGGATTTATTGCCCCCCTAACTGCTTGTTCCCCTGTGCCAGCCTGATCACCCCTAACCGCCTTTGCTCTGGCCTCTGTCACTATGGCTTTGGAAGGAAGTCAGATGTCCAGATGTCCTGTAGACCCAGTCTAATTAGCATATTACCCTTTTATTAGAGTAGATGAGAATGCAATCGCAAGTCTGTTTCTCTTGTCCACAAATGCTAATGGATTTGTCCAGGATGTTTTATCTAAGTTTGAGCAAGCTATTGTAACAGAGCAGTAAACTTTACTTGGCTAGTAACAATTGTTTACCCTCCCTTAATTAATACGACCCCATCAATACTTTTTAGAAAATTTCTTAATTTCATTTTCTTTGAAGCTTGGTCATTTGGAAGCTCAACAAAACAGACCCTAGCATGTGAGTCTTATGCAGAAAAACAATTGCAGTGAATGATCCAGAACCTCTTGACAGGTAGATGCTAAGTGTAAATCAAGAACATTCCTAATTTGTTCAGTAAACCACACTGCTTTTTCTTGGGCCATTTTTCTTTTGGAAACATTTCTGTTATTAGATGTGCATGCTCTTGTGAATTCCATCTAGCTAAATGGAGATAGAGCATCAGGTTTTATAGTTTCCATGAGCAGGCCTTGGGAGTAGAGGATGATACCCTATATGTGATTATTTTCAACTCTATGTGACTATTAAAATCATCCACAGGAGTTTTTAAATATCTCCATGTTCAAATCTCAATGAGCCAAAAGCAAACATCTTGCAGGGGAACATGGATGTCAGTATTTCCAGAAAGCTTCCTAGAAGATTCCGGGGTACAGTAAAGGTTAAGAGCCACTGCCCCACTGCCATAGACAGTATCTGTTTGGTGAAGTACAATCAATGATTGCTACCAGCAGAGGGCCTGCTATGTCTTACACAAAAGCTCAAAGAATGTGAAGGATCTAAAGTTCAGGTCTCCACTGAAGCCTTGTTCTGACGTTTTATGGGCTGAGGTCAGCAGCAAGATCTGCACTTCACTTTGGTCAGAAAGAGCTCATGGGCCACTCAGCGGAGCATAATCCCAAGTGGTTGGTTGTTACAGTAATGTCACTGGGAAGCTGTAGAGTGTCACGTTGAAAGCTGGTTCACCTGGCAATTCAAGTTTTAGTGAGGGCCCTTGAAATAAAATTGATGGCTGCTAAAGTGTATTCGGAAAGTCAAAAGCTAAGCAAAGCTGGTGGGCTCTAACTTCTTCGTTAGAAATCTGTGCATACAGTTGTCCGTTTCTAATTATGTCTGGGTGACTTGTCTCCCAACAAGATGCAAAAACAAAGGAGTCCAGAAGAATCACATGTCTGTGTATGTATCACTTCTATATCACTTGTCTCATGTGTCCCTGTAGGATTTTAATGTATGGAGGTGACTGAGCGACTGCCCAGAGAGGTCAATGGCATTGATAGAAGTATCTGTACTGACATTTCCTGAGAGGAAGGAACGTGCCACATCACGCAGGGCTGCAGGGTTCAGCACCGGGTCTGGTCAGGAGCAGAAGCAGCAGTGAGGAGAAAGCCTAGGCCAGAACCTTGACTGGGGTTTCTGTGGGAAAAGCAAGGCAGGGAAGAGTAGATAGTTCAATTGGGTCTTTTGAATAATTTCGGTGCTTTAGGCTATAAGGATGGTCTCTGGTTGCCCGGTACCTGGTCCTGGGATGACGTAGGGATAAATTTAATGCTTTGGTGTGTGAGTGTTAAAGGAAATATTTGGGAGTTAATTTGCTTATGAAGAATGAGCTCTTGGCCTTACTCTTTGCTATCTCTAAGAATTGGCTGGCCCAAGGAGGACAGTCTCTCCCTGGCATCAAGATTTGTAAGGCATCACCCCGCTTGTGTGGCTCAGTAGATTGGGCATCATCCCATGCACCAAGAGGTCACTTATTGGATTCCCAGTCAGGGCACATGCCCAGGTTTCCAGCTCAATCTCTAGTAGGGTGCATGCAGGAGGCAACTAATCAATGTTTCTCTCTCATTGATGTTTTTATGTTTTCTTCTCTCTTTAAAATCAATAAAAACAAACATATTTTAAAGTATTTATAAGATGTCAAAGCATCATAAGATACAGAAAAGTAATATGTTGCTGGGGTCTCGAGTGGCTGTATTGGGAGAAAATTTTCCTTCAGGTTTATAGTGCAACTAGCCAAAAACAAGGGTCAGTGCGTGGCCACGGGTGAGCAGAAATACGGTGGGACAGTTCTCTTTCAACCTCAAGGTGAGATGAAATGATGATGAAATCTCAAAATCTGACTGTCATATGTTCCGTAAAGCAGGAGGGTGTCCTTATTCACCAGTCTTGTTTATGCAGTTTCTTTCTTTCTAAAATGTCATTGCTATATTGATCTGAAATTAACAAATTTAGCAAAGAATAGAAAAACATGTTTTTCTTCTCCCTAAAGCAGTTTAGGTTTTAATTCACTTTGATAATTTGCCTTAGCCACTTCATGAATCATTTCATTTATACTTTATAATATAGCCTATATTCCATATACGCATCACCTATATTCCTGGAAACAAGATTTTTCCTGGGTCAGTCAAGAAGCTGTTATTGTTGTTATATTTATTTACTTTATTTAGGCATAAGGTTGGAATGCGAGTAGGTACAGAAATCAAAAGAGGCTTTTTTGTTTGTTTGTTCTGTTTTAGGTTTTCTTTTCTTTTTGCAGAATTCGTTCTTATGCCCCAGGCTCTATGAATAGGGAGCTTCCAAGCCACATAGTGCAGTTCCTTGGTTTGGCCTTGCTGTGGTCTGTAGGATTCTTTATTACTGTGCCATGTTTCATTGCTGTGGTGGGAAGCTGAGTGTAGGTGGTTAATGTTCTCTGCTATTTAGTAACCGAAACAAAGGGGACTTGAATCCAGTATGCTACAGGCTTAAAAAAAAATTTTTTTTTTCATGGATGACTCACATTCTAAATGATTGCTCTTTAATGCCACTGCTGAATAATACCAAAATGCTGTAGGAACATAACAACCAGCACAAATGGAGGTTATAGTTAGACCATCCATGCTCATTTGGAGCTTCTTCAGTAGAAGACCACACATAGCCAGCGCTATAGGGTGCGGCTGGGGAGGGGGCGGGCAATGAACTGTTCAGTAAGCATTGATGAGGGTTACTCCATGGAAGAAATTTTGCTGAGTTCTGGGGATTTAGTCATGAGAAAGCTTATCTTGCTTTTAATAAATAAGTACCCTCATAGATATCAAATACATATAACAAAAGCCATGCAGTAAAGTTTATACTAACCAAAAAGAGAATGCAGAGTAGCCATTCATCAAAAATAAAGGCCAAAGCAGTTTTTGAGCTTAAAAACCTTGTTAAGAATTAATAAAAATACATACCCGCAACTAATGTAAAGCTTACAGTGCAACATGTAAGTAAGGATGAACATCATCAAACAAATAAGAGAGCCAAAGATGGCTTTGTGAGGCACTGTGTGGAGTAATTCCCATGCATTATCTAATTCCATTTGTATGAATCCAGAGGAGGTAGGCCAGAATAATGTAATTACAAGCCTCCTCCCCTTTTTGTTAATGAGAAAACTAAAACGTAGGAAGGTGAAATGTCTTGTTTTGCATCAGTGCCATTCAAAGTGGCCCACAAAAGGGTGCTGGTCTGGGAACTGTGTGTCATTCACCGTCATTTTCCAATGGCTATCATTCAAATCCATCTCTCTTCACTTCAGTTTTCATGCTCAACAAATATTTATTCCATCTCCATTTTGGTTCAGGTCCTGTACTTTGATTTTAAAGGTAAATAGGAAGAAACCACTGTGGATTCTCACTGAAAAACATAGTCTCCCTAATTTTCATATCTCAGTTCATAAAATACATAGCAAATGAGAACATAATCTACTATGAGTTAGAAAATCATTAGAACTTTAAGAAGTTAAAAATGATAATGTCAACCTGAAGTAGAGTATAATATAGGCATACTAAAAATGGCTAAAGATGTAAGTGAAGGCATTGGCACCTCAAGAGAAAGATGAACTACTTTGAAAATCAAATAGGCAGAAATTGAAAAACAGGATGTAAGAGAAATTAAAAATATAACCTTAAAATTAAAAAAAAAGGTCGATTAAAGAACAAATTAGAGACAGGTAAAATGGATAGCCTTAAAGGGAGATATGAGGAAATTATACAGTATTTAATAAAGAGAAATAATTAATGAGCACTGTAAGATTTGAGGGGCCTGGAGACTAGTGAGAAAACCAATATACAGCAGAAATGTTAGACAAGGAAAAGAGAATAAAGGAGAAATAATAAAGGAGACAATGATGGAATAACACTATTACATTTCTGAGAGAAAACTGCAGTTAAACCCGAATTTTAATGAGGTTAAACAAAAATAATTTTTCAGGAGCTTTGGTCATCTTACTGACTTCATGAAAATTAGATGTTTCCCAACACATGTATGTACTCCTTTTCTCTCCCACCACTGGGGAAAAGCAAGGGCTTTGCAATCCAGTTTACTGAGCCTGTCTTCTGACATTAAGGCTAGAGGCCATCTCACCCAGGATTTAGTATGTCAAAGGAAGAAGTGCTAAACCAGGGAGTTCTGTTCCTTTGGTTAATTCATTTAGCCTCTTGGGCCCTGTACCACCACCACCACCACCACCACTCCCCGCCCACCCCCCCCCCCCCACTTGGTAAACAAAGGTACCATTGAAGGTACCAAAAAAGACAAAAGCAAGATTTGGCATCAAACCTAAGTAGAAAGCCTGGTTCACCCATTGACTTGCTGCCGGTCTTCTGTGCTTAACAGATATTTGTCAATGGAATGACTTAGTCTCAGTTACCTGGTTTGAAATGTGGGGTGGCAGACCTGACTCACAGTTTTGTGGGGGATCATTGAGACACCCTGTGTGACATTGATTACTATGGTGCTCAGCACAGAGTAAGGGGCAATCACAGATAGCTGACGCTTTTCATACCATAAGAAGGTCCCTCACAGGTCTAACATTCTCAGAATTCACGCTTTGATCTGAATAAGTGTAACACAATTTGTAGGCGATGTTGGAGCTAAGTATCTTATGTTGCAGCTTCAAGGATCTTTATTTGACAATAAACTTTTTATGTTATTGCAATAAACTTATTATGTTAAACACGAAATGAAAGGTTTCTTTTCCCTCCCAGGTTTCATGTAAACGTTATTACAGTAGGTGCAGAGGCTGACCCCTTGTGGCCAAAAATGATGATGACAGACTGTATCCCTCTGTTATGATACAGCTTTAAACATTGACTGCAGACCTGGCAGTCTCCTGACTGGGAGAAGCTGCGGTTCTGTTCGTTGACTGCATTACAAAATCTGATTCCAGGCGTAGCAGCTCAAGCCCAACTGTATGTTAAAAGTAGTCTATGAACAATGTAAGAACACTGCTGTTACATGGTAAGTTTTCAATTATTGTTAGCTCTCTTCCACCTTTCCCTTGAGAAGCGTTAAGAAAAATGGTCACATAAATTAACTCTAAAGCCTTATTATTCTAGTTAAAATAGCCCCATGGAAAAGAAATACGTCCTTTTAGTAATTAAAATTATTGTTTGTTTTTTTCTCATAGTAAAGTCATGTTACAAATATTCCTTGTACTTTGCAAAATGTATAGCACCTATCAAAATGAAGAAATTGTTTATTTGTGGTTCAAATGGCACAACAGAGATTCCCTTGTCATTTTCTTAGTATGCTTTGCATTTGGTACGGAAGGATCACCTGGAACAGTGGGGATTCCTGGCTGTTTCAGGTCAGGTTTTAAGATAGGGGTGCTGAGACTGAATTTGGGGTACAAGAAATTTGGAGAAAACATCTATGAAGGGAGGGAGGGAGAGGAAGCAGGAGTGGGCTGTGAATCAGGCCTGGAGAGAGTCCTGAAGAGAGAAGCAGGGTCTGATTTGAATAAGAACAAGAAAAACTCCCAGACAAACTAGTAATTAAACCAAGAAAGTATATGCTGAGATTGTGAACAAATAGCAAACTGAGCTCACTTTATTTATTTTTTTTGTTTGCTATCTGTGGGCTGGCAAACAGTCACACTTGAAATGGCAAGGTACTTCCAGCAGAAGAAGAAAGGAGCAGAGCAAATGACCCGGGTAATCCAGGAACTCAGTGAGCAGCGCTGGGATAATAGAGAGCTGACTGGAATGGAATGGAAAGGAGCCAATAACTCTGTATTCACAAACTATTAGTCTTCAGAACCATTTTGAAACTGCATGGTGATGTGCTGATCACTCCCCTGCAGAAAGGCATTTTCAAAGATTGAAAGGGTGCAGGGGAGAGCAACAGAAGTCATGCTATGCATGGGCCTCTGGAAGAATGATGCTTGAAGCTCCTCTGCACTCTGCAAACTGAGAGGCTGCAGCCCCCAACGACCCCGCGGCCATGGGGCTGGCTGCAGAAGGTCACCAATGCTCAGTGGTTTGAGCATCCACCCTTTGTGGCTAGGGGTGAAGAAATGTGAGTCCCAAGGACAAGTGTTTTCATAAAGTCACTTGAAAATTAAGCCATCAGTAGGTTTTGGTGTTAAGCTGGAAGAAATATTTTAAAATACATTGCAAAGACGTTAGAAGAATAAAACACCATCTTAACATGGGAGCCAAAAAGCCCTGCCACTCCGCAAGGTGGGTTATATAAACAGTCCTGGCATTGGTTTGTAAGCTGGCTCTTATAAGAAATAAATTTATTAGGTTGGCCACTATCGCTCATTGGTTTGAGCATCCACCCATGAACCAAGAGGTCATTGATTTGATTTCCGGGTTGCAGGCTTGATTGCTGTGGGGGGGGGGGGGGGGAAGGTGTGTGTGCAAAAGGTAGTGGTGGATGATGTTTCTATCTATCCCTCTCCCTCCACTCTCTCTAAAACCAATAAAAACATATTTTAAAAATAGAAAAAAAAGTTATTTAATCAGAAATAATTCCAATTATCAGGGGCTATCCAAATGACTAGTATTTTAGTTACTACTAGTATATGTTTGGTTAAATGTATAATGTAGCCTATCCTTAGGGAATGAGAATGAGTTAACAACAGTAAAAGCATAGGTGGCTATACTGGGTGGGAAGTTTGAATAAAAAAACAAAAAGTTTCATAAACTCAGTGCTTTTGTAAAGTGGTAGACATGTCTGTTAGGTAGTTATAGTGTTCCTGCTAACATCCAGAAAGTCTTAATACCTTCTCACCATCAAAGCAGAGAAGGTTTTCATTACAAGAGACAGAGAAAGGAAGAAAGCAGATGGTGGTTATTTTGCAGAACTTATTGTTAAAGAGTCAAGACACTTCTATGAAGCAGCAAGTTAACTAGAACTAGAGAAATGTAGTTAGGTCAGGGGTAAAGCTGGCTCCCTTTTCAACGTAACACTTGAAATGTCTTTGCCATTAATATGAATATCTAAGTGGGAGTGTCCTTTAATTTTGTTTCTATTTTCTATTGAGATATACTTGACATAGAACCTTGTATTAGTTTCATGGTATTCCACTTCCCTTCCTTTCAATATTTATATATATTGTGAGAGGAAGCATCCTTTTAAACAAGGACAGAATGATTGGAGTCTAGATAGAACCAAGGACACAGACAAGAGGACAATTGGCACAAAGTTCTTCCTCCTGCTTTGGGGAGAAGATGCCTCAAGTTAACACTGAAACCTCGTGGAATACCATTTTGTGATTTATGTTACATATAAATGTGTATGTGGAAATACTTTCCACTCTATACTTTTTGGAATATACCTCAAAAAGACCTTTTGTTGTCTTAGTTTATTTCCTGTGACAGAGAACTCTTACAGCAAATTGGTGACTTATGTTTCACACTCATGTGTTCTGCTTATCTCATTCATTCATTCATTCATTCACTCATTCATTCATCCATTCACTAGTTTAACAAACATTTATGAAGTACTAACTAACGCGTTTCCCCGAAAATAAGACATCCTCCGAAAATAAGACTTACCTACAGGTTTCCTTCTGAGTGAAATATAAGGCATCCCCTGAAAATAAGGCCCCCCCTAGGCTAAACATGAGAGATTTGGTCCACTGATACTGAAAGAAATGGAGTCACAAGAAATTCACCAGGAAATTCAGGAATTGGATTGTTATGATGATGTTCCAGAAGATGATGACATGATTGTCACTGAATAAATGAGTAAATTCTTGATACTGTAGGATTCACAGTTTGTCTGGCTTGTGTTGACAACTACCATACTACTATACCATATACAGGTAATAAATTTCCTTTATTTTCATTTAACAATAAATGTGTACCGTATTCTTCTTCATGGAAAAATAAGACATCCCCTGAAAATAAGACCTAGCGCATCTTTGGGAGCAAAAATTAATATAAAATACTGTCTTATTTTCGGGGAAACAGGGTATGTCCTAGGTCAGTGGTTGGCAAACTATGGCTCGCAAGCCACATGTGGCTCTTTGGCCCCTTGAGTTTTTAGCAAAGGCCAGCTTAGGAGTACCCTAATTAAGTTAATAATAATGTACCTACCTATATAGTTTAAGTTTTAAAAAATTGGCTCTCAAAAGAAATTTCAGCCAAAATTGGTTTGGCTCAGTGGACAGAGCATCCATCTGTGGACTGAAAGGTCCCAGGTTCGATTCCGGTCAAGGGCATGTACAATGGTTGCAGGTACATCCCTGATGTGGGGTGTGCAGGAGGCAGCTGGCCGATGTCTCTCTCTCATCGATGTTTCTAGCTCTCTATCTCTCTCCTCTCCCTTCCTTTCTAGAAAAACTCAATAAAATATATTTTAAAAAAAAGAAATTTCAATTGTTGTACTGTTGATATTTGGCTCTGTTGACTAAGGAGTTTGCCAACCACTGCCCTAGGTACTATGCTTTGAACATAAAGATTAGTAAGTAAAGCAGAGTTTACTTTCAAGAAATTCAACATCTTGTGAAGAGAGAATGAAATTAAAATACATAAGCCTCTCAGTAGTTATCATCTAATCTTATCCTTATTTTACCCACTGATTCTATAAAAAAAATTTCATCAAACTTACTGGTTTGGACCCCATGAAGAATATATGAATCTTCATTGATCCATCTCTTGTTTATTGAATGTAAAATGCTGGGTTGGCTTTAAAAACCTTGATGAATCTAGTTACTCAATATTTTCTCAGAAGTTAAAGGTCTCATATTAAGTGTAAAATGAGCATGACCGAGTCAGTTCTTTTTTTCAAAGATCAGTTGGCCAGCTGAAATGTGATAGGCCTACTTACAGAACAAAAACAATAAGAAAATATCAGCCTATGGCTATCCAAGATAGTTAATTTGATGTGGAGATAGAAATTATGAATAAATATTCAAGCCAGAAGAAGCATGGCGGTTACTGTATAATTAGTAATTATGTGCCAGCCATAGCTTTTAATTATATTCCTTGGACTGTAATAAGGCAATAAATTCAGAACAGCTTGGATTTTGACTTCAAAAACCTGGCATAATGAGTGCAACTTGTAAATGCCCACAATCATATTTTCTTTCATTTTGCTGTAGCAGCTGAATTATCCCTCAACAAATCAATGCATCTCTCACATGTGCACACAGTGAGCTCAAGTGGAGGAAACGGGAAAAGCCATCAGGCAGCACCCCCTTCCTCAGACCTCCATGAGCGCCTGCTACCCATCATCTCATCATGGGAAGGCTGACCTTCCTTAGGAATGACTGTCACTTTCACCATTCCATCTGTCAGAATGGAAGGTCAGAGCACAGTCATGTATTTTGCACCCGGCTTCTAACCCTGCTAGATCGCTGTGGGTTTTCGCTATCTGCCACACATTATGAGAGAACAGATCGTTTTATTTGCATGACAGGCTGTGGGATCTAGATAGCCCTCTAGGGCCATGTCCAGATGGAGCACTGAGTGTCCTCTGGATGTTGCCCCAGCAGTGATGAAGAGCACAGGCTTTGGCTCTGCAAACAAGAGGCACACATTGCAGTGCCTCCAGGTTACTCTCTCTGGGCCTAGGTCCTCTCTGTCAGCTGAATGTTTGTAAACCTGCCCCCAGGGAGTTGGAGATAGAGACAGGTAGCATTATGCAAGAGGGTGCGGACTCCGTTCCAGCTTAAGACCAAAGCCAGCTCCTCCACTTATGGATCATTGGACCACAAGCAATTGCATATTTTCTCTGTGCTTCACTGTCCTTATCTTTGAAATGGGGACACTTGCCCTAGCTGGTTTGGTTCAGTGCATAGAGCGTTGGCCTGGGGACTGACGGGCACATGCTTGGGTTGTGGGCTCAGGCAACCGATCAATGGTTCTCTCTCATTATTGATGTTTC
Source organism: Pipistrellus kuhlii (assembly GCF_014108245.1). Lineage (NCBI taxonomy): Eukaryota > Metazoa > Chordata > Mammalia > Chiroptera > Vespertilionidae > Pipistrellus > Pipistrellus kuhlii. Next base: position 25,332,858 of record NW_023425449.1, read on the forward strand.
TATCTCTCTTCCTCTCCCCTCTTCTCTGAAATCAATAAAAAATAAATAAATAAAATGGAAACACTTACACCGAGTCCACTGGTGGCTCTCGTGGAAATCAATTGGGTTAACAAAGAACTAGGTGTGTCACATAAGTGACTAAGTAAAGTGTGAGCAATCATTATAAATTTTTATTTTTGTAAAGATGGAGTGAAATGGACTAATTTTAAAAAGCAGAACTGTATTGGCACAGGGAAGACACTCCAAGATGGTGACAGTTTTTGTTTTAATGCTATACTTCTCAATTACGTTTTATAAGAAGTGTTTCCTTTTCATCTAGAAGAGACTTTTTGGGTTCCTTGATAATTGGGTAAAATTATTTCCACCCAGCTGCCATTACCTTGAACATGGAGAATGAACAACTATTTCAACCAAGTTAAAGGTACTTGGGGTTGGATGTTTTCCTTTGGCCCAAATTTTAACACAGAGGGTGGTGACATTCCAAAATGTTTCTGTGACTCTCCTATCTGACCGAGCTCTTTGGGAAATGTGAGAGGCATGGCTTGGGTAGAAGCACATGTGTGGCAGGGTCAGCTCTTCCTTGGGTTGCAAAGATGAAGTTCAAGGGGCTGGTTTTCTGTTTTTGTCTTTAAAGAATTACTGTAGGAATAGTGGCCTCTAATTTTTTTTTTTTTTCTCAGATCGGAGAGAAAGCATAAATGGTTACCACATTTGGATTATATAGACAGACCCCTGAAGGTTTTATGCAAAGAGCTAAAGAAAGCAGCGTGTCTCTTTTCCTGTCAACTGAAGAGCATTTGCAGAGAAAGAAAATGTATACAATTCTCTTACATGATTTTCTTGTTTTTAAACCTACACAAAACTACAGTAACAAAGAGAGTAAACTAAGCATCTAGTTTACTCTCTTTGTTACTGTAGAAGACTTCTGATATCTAAATATTCAATATTTTAAATATCCCCAAAATGAATTTTAACTGTTACTGTACTATGGGTATGCAAGTTTAACAAGACATATTTTGGCAAGGCAAACAAATAAACATTTTCCCAAACTTTGGTGGACAGTATATTCGTGCTTGTCTTATTTTACAGATAAGGGAGGTAAAAGCAAACTTGGAAGAGAAAGAAGGGTTAATTGAGGGGCAAAATGATCTAGTTAAAGCATACCAGTGCAATAACCTCTGTTCTATGTTGTTGCTGTTGCTATTGTGCTGTATATAACTTCAAAAATGCCATCCTTAAATATATTTTTCTTACATCCTCCTTGTAATATATTTTAATGTAGAAATATAAACTCTATTTCCTTTTATTCTGCTTGTGCATAAGGCCCATTGATTTTTCTGATGTTATTGGTTAGATATGGTTGTTTTTATTCCAGATCCTTTACTTAATAAGAGATATTACCTAAGAACCAAGACCCTTTCCATTGTTTTCCCAATTAGACATGTGAACTGATACAACATGAAAGGAGGTGTGTAGCAAGGGCTGTTGCTCAGCCTTGCGACCTATCCTCATTATTCTCTTTCCAGGGATGGTTAGGTGCATTGCCCACACATCTCTGCACAGGTCAGTCTTAGTCACTGACCAGTTGAGTAACCTAGTAACTAAACTTCTTCATAGCAAAATTCACCTCTGTGCACAAGAAATGCAATATTGATAGAACACAAATAAATATCAATAAAAATAAGCATCAATGAATGGGACAGTGGGAAAAGCAAAGATATTGAAATTAAGGAGAGCAAAGTTCATATCATGCTTCCTTTGTCAGGTTACTTAATTTCCTAAATTTTTCATTCTTGTTTATAAAATGGGGCAATGATATCTCATCAAAACATTGTGAAAATTAAGAGGCTCAATGATTGTGAAGTGTCACTTGGTTCTTTTCACATTAAACTAGCAACTGAAAGAAAGAGCTAGTGAGCTCTAGTCTACCCTAGTGAGCTTATGTCCCTGCTGACTCATCCTTCTGTCCCATGAGGTCCCTTGGAGAAACCATCCTGTCACCAGCTCTCCTGAGGCTGAGTTGGAGGTTCAGCAACTGTATTACTACAGCTGAGCTTGCATTCATCAAATTCAAAAGCCAAGACATCACCGATCACAGAGGCCAGATGACAGATACATCCTGAGTTATATTTAAAGTGAACCTAAGCATCAGGGAAAAAAGGGGTTTAGTAACCAAACTACTTTCTCTGTTCTAGCTTAAGGTTATGGTTCATACATTGCTTCTATTTAGGTCATTATAAAAGGCAAGATGCAAACCAGAGATCCTCAAACTGTGGGCAGTGTGTGCAGGCCTGGAGAAGGATGCTTGAATCTATTTCATGTGGTCACTGGATCTGAGTCTAATTAGCTGATACTTTATCATCCACATATTTATTATATTTCATATCATTAGAATTAAAACATTTTCCACAACCACACGTAAAAAGCTTTATACCAGTAACAACTAATTAGAAAATATAATAAAAACCAATTATTATAATCCCAAATAGCAACAAAAACGTATGCTAGCTAGAAATAAATCCAACAAAAGGACTGGAAGAACTAGATGGGGGGAAAAAACTTTAAAGCATTATGAAAAACTATAAAAAAAGATCTGCATAAATGACAAAGCATAACGTTGTCATAGTTAAAAAGGCTATATCACAAAGATGTCCATTTCATCCAAATTAATCTATAAATTTAATGCATTTTTATTCTAAAAATCCAAACAGAATTTTGTTTGTGGAAATTGGCAAATTTGTTCTAAAATTCACACAGAAGCGTACAGAGCTAAAAAGTAACTAAGCTCTTTCTTATAGTCAAAACTCTAGTATACATAAAGGGTATGAGGGAAATGTAAAATTAAGTTCAGCAAATGCCAAAATAATAATTGCTGCAAGCAATATCCACCAATTGATAATAAATTAGTGTTTCAGCAAAAATAGGATGCATCGTCTCAAAGTACGTATTATAAACTATCCATTAACTATAAAAAATTAGTAACTTTACGGTGCAGAAACCCTGCAGACACCACTTTAACAAAGTGACCAAGATTAACAGCACCAGCGATAGACATATTGACATCACACACCACCCATGATGCAATAAGAATGGTACAACATCCCTTCTGTGCGATTCTTGTATAATCTGAATATAATCAAGAAAAACACACTAGCCAAATCTAATCTGAGAAACATTCTACAAAATAATAGACCAGCTCTTATCAAAATTACATTAAATTGCTTATGGTCTCTTTCCTGGAATATGCTAGTAAGCAACATAAGCACAGAAACTTTGATTGTTTATTTCCACTGACACATTTCCAGCACCTAGAAAGCACATGGCACTCAGTAAGAGCTCCACGGATATTTTTGAATGAATAAATGAATTTTCACAAAGATCGTGCAAGATTATTATTTTTATCCTCATTGAACAGAGAACAAAACTGGAGATCAGGAAAACAAACTAGTCAATCATAATAACACTGGCAGGTCTGGATTAAAACTCAGATGTTCTGACTTCGTTCTCATCGCTTCTTCCATAAGAGTAGAGTGAAGTCAAGGCCAGGATGCTCAGCCTGGGGTAGAGGGGGCAGAGGATGACAATGTGAGTAGGGATGTTTGCCCAGTTCCTCTTCAGCATCGAGTCGCTTCTCTCTGAGGTTGGTCTGGCTCTCTTTGCTTCTCATGTTTTATGCTGGCAGCATCTGTATGCTAACCCTTTCTGGAAAATTGAGAGGGGTTAATCCATTCGTTGGGAGTCATCTCCTTCACCAACTCCCTTTTTCTGAATTTGTTTGCTGAGCTTCTAGGTTCTGAGAGTGAATGGTTAAGAAAAATGCCTAAGAAGCAGGGAACTAAATGAGGTCAGCATATCTGTGCTCATTTTTATTGTACAGAATTCCACAAATACGAATGACTCATTGAGGGCACACTAATCTCTATAAACTTGCTTTCTGTGTTACTGACTGCGGGGAGGGCCAGAATTGGGGAGATATTCGGGAGGCAGTTCTACAGAATTTCATTGGAAAGGCTAACTAACATACTAAAGGACAAGAAATTTCACATGTTAACCAAGGCAACTGGGGAGAGAAGAGAGTCCCTTTAGTAGGCATTTGAAGACAATGCTCAGGAAATACAAAAGATACTTTCCCCAAATCTGTTTACAGACACATTCCCAAAGTTTATATATAAGCTGTGAGCTTGGGTATTTTAAATTCTACAGTGAGTGGGGACACGTACAATACAATTTTATTTTAGTTTTACCAAGTGCAGCCAAAAGTACTGAGAAAGATGTTTGGTAACATGAAATGAATCTGCTCTGGCTTGTGTGGCTGAACTTGCTGATATCATACCCCAACCAGACAAAGAATCATGTGGGGAAATAATGCCCCCAGATCACTGTTTTCTCTCTCCATATTTAAAAAGAGAGACATCTGCGACTAAATTGATGACTCTCTAACATTTTCAAGTCCTTGGCCTCTGATGCTATCTCAGTACATCGTGTCAGAAATGGTTTTTCCAACTTCTCTCTTTTCACTTACAGTTGCATCAGTTTACATGGTGAAAAATAGGTTTGTTTGCTTGGTTTTTTTTTGTTTTTTTTTGGAGGGGGGAGTTGTTTTGAGTGTTTGAAACCTATGGTCTTAGTTGCAAGCCAGATGTCATTCCCATGTAGTTATTTTGCAAAGTTCTTTCCCTTAGTTCACAGCAGTGCACCCACAAACTGTAAAAATAAAATGGTTTGTGTATCCACACACTCCTTCAGGTGATGGTGCAGCGTAACCCTCCCCCCTTCATTGGCTGGGGAGCACAGGAAGGCGGGAGGGGCCAGCCCATTCTGAGTGTGAGTAGCACTAGCAGGAGGGGCTGGGGAGCGAATTTGGAACAATGGGTGAAGACAGACTAAACTTTGAACAGAGAAAATGTACCCAATAGAGTTTTTAATGGGGAGACATAAAAGATAAAGTGTACCAAACAAAGCTGGCAACAGCTGATGAACTGAAAGTACACAAACACCTAACGAAATTATTCGTGATGTTTGCGTTTCCATGGCTTCGCATTACACAGTGCTTTGACCAGAAAGATCATCAGGGTCATCATTTTGAAAACAGGTGCTGACAAAAAAAATAAATAAATAAATTCTTTAAAAGTTTGAAAGTGAACTGTATGTTAATAAACACTGACTTTATAATCATTCAAAGTGTGTATACATTTTTTGGGGGACACCCTATATTTTCTAAAGATGTTTCCAGATGTTTGCTGGCTACTTCTCCCGCCTTCTCCTCACCTGGCCCTCAGGAGCCACCTGGATATCTTGGTTATCAGCCTCCATGAGAGATGAAGGGACAGGGCTCAGGGTAGGGAGGCAGGGAGGGTGAATGTGGGGCTGCCCACGCTTCCTTGACACCCTCCCCCCATTGTTGTCACCCAATGCTACCTTGTACTGGAGAGGGGGAACTAACTAAAGGGGTTTAGGGCTTAGATAAATTTTGTTCTTTTTATAAACTATGTAAATGTTTTTATATATGAAAAAGAAAAACACAATAAGAAAGTTAAACACTCCTTGGAATGGTCTTGCTGTCCTATCTGTTGTTTTCAGCAAATTTCTTTATCGGGAACTTGACTTTATGACTCCAATCAGGGAAACCCTGTATTCTTGCATAAGTTCCATCTCTCCTTCTACTCCCATTCCTCAGTAAGCTAAGGCAGGTCATGAACCAAGTGTTGACTTTGATTTCCCAACATCCAGGTCATTCTGACTAGATACCATCTAGGGGTCACCTGGTACTGGGAGGTGAGTGGGCAGGGTTCCTGAGAGTGGCTTTCACGGAACAATGCTCCAGGTTAGATGCTTGGAATGCAGTTCAGACTTCTTTGAAGATGTGTCTCTTCATCCTTCAGGGCCCTCCAGGAGGTAAGATTCAAACAAAACTATCCATAGACATCTAAGGACAAGCATACTTCTCAGGGCAGCATGGTCTAATCATCATTAAAGAAGGAAAACATGTTCCTAATTGAAATAGAATCTGTGCAGCTGGCCTCCTCCAGTGGGAGGTGAGGCTCCATGACCCAGGGCAGTGTCTATTGGGAAATAAAAAATGGGATTCATTAAATGCTGCCTACCCATTAACTTCCCAATGTCCATCACTTAGATGGAAAAAACTCAGGAGAATTTGTGAAATTATTATTTTTTCTCCTTTTTCAACTGGGTCAAATTTTTGGGAAGGGCTTTCTGTAATCTTTGTACATAGATAAAGGCATTCCTCAGTAACCCCTAAGGGTTGAAGATGAGATGGGTGGGTGGCTTATGCCTTTACTTACCCTAAATGGCTCAATATGAAGTCTTCATTAATAGGAAATGAATCAAGAGCATGAGTAAGAAATTATGACATTTTCATCTGCTTTTCTGCTTCCCCCCCACAATTGGTTTTAGGGTCTGAATTTTTTTTTAGCATTAATAAGATGATAGTGTATGAGAAACTACTGGCATACACTTTATTTGGAATTGATATTAAAATATATCACATATAGACTTATTTGACAGTGATAATAAAAATATAGAACACCATTTCTTTTCACAAGTGAATTTTTCCCCCCAGTCAATGAAAAGTATTACTGAATTAGCCTTTCACATTTTATTTTTGGATTTTATATATTTACCAATGTATTTTTAGTAAGGAATGAATAGTTTCTTTTGTGTGTGTTTGTGTGTGTGTGTGTGTGTGTGTGTGTGTGTGTGTGTGTGTTTATTTCAAAGAACTCTTTTGGGGGGATAATCGGAGAAAAGACTATATTGCTACTAACAAAGCAAGCATTGTGAACTAAACTGTTATGACTCTGATATGTCAATAATTTTTGCACTGATACATTATATAGACTGTGGCTAGCCCAGAGGGAAAAATGTGTGTTCTTGGGTCAGAAAGGCTAATATAACTCCAAGGGCTGCCCTTGCAGACTGGAGGGACCTTAACAATTCAGTCACCACAGGTTGGGATGTCCGGGAAGCAGCCTCTGAGACAGATGTGAGTGTTGAGGTGTTTGTTAGGGAGCATCATGGGATGAACAGCTGTGGAGGGGAGGGAAAGAAAGCAGGGTGGGCAGAGGAAAAATTGAGCATCCAGGTATACCTGATAGCCACAGTCACTCTGCTCAAAATCTCTGTAGTTAGAATGTTCCTGCAGATTGATATTGGACCTTGATACCCCTCCCTCTGTCATAGAAAGGTAGCTACAACCTGGGAGGGATGTGACCTTGGGGAGATAGTTTACTGTAGCTGAGGTCAGCCCTGCAAGGCTGACAGCTGAAGACTGGCTGCCAAAGGCACTCCCAAAAGCTGGGGCAAAGTCCTTCCTTAAAGGTAGACCTGGGTGAGGAATCTCTGTCCATCTCTTTTGAGTTCTCTGAGGGCTTCAGTTTCCTTATATGTACTGTATGAAGACTGAATGAAGTGAGGACTGTAATCAACACACCACAGTGCTTAGAACAACATTACCTAACATTATTAGTATTACTCACAGGGTTGTGATTGAGACTAATACTTTCAAAGTGCTTGTTCATACAGAAAATGGGCATTTTTAAAATGCTTTCTGCTTTACAAAGTATGTATTTCTAGACATGTCTTAGAGAAGTTAAAGGTGAAGCAAAGTCTTGAATACCTAATATTTTGTTTGCTTAGAGAGCAAAATTCCAAGGTGTGGTGGCTCCAGTGAAAACCAGACAGCAGTGTTAGATAGAGATACAGAGATTCTTGAGTGTCTTACGGAACTCGTGTGTCATGGGATAGGGACCAGTGTAGTGTGTGGATTCTTGACTTGATACAGGAAAGATTTCAAAATGAGTCCAGATGATTTTGAGAGTAAGTCTATTAACACCAGGGCAGTGCAGCCACAGAAGGGCTTAGCATAGAAGAAACAGTAAGAAAGAGTCTCAGTGGAGCTCTGTTTGGCTCCTTAGAAATATTTTAGGAAAATGTGAGCCAAGGAGGGACTGCTTTTATCTAGCTCCCTGGGAAGTCAGAGAAAAAGCAGGCATTGGAGATAGGATCAGGGGGTAAGTCCAGGACAATCTATCACTGCTCATTGCGCCCCTGGTTGCAAGTCTCATGGGGACCCTTAGTGTTTAGGAGGAAGTAAAAAGTTCATGCCCAAGAAAAGGCGTGGGCATACTCTGGAACAAGCTGGTGCTGGTATCCTTTGTCTTGAGGGTTTATCTCCCCTCTGTGGGCTAGAATATTAAGAGAGGGTTTTAGAAGAATCTTCATCATCTTTCCAGGTGCATTTTTAACATGCTGAAGCATCTAAATGAAGGCACAGGAGAGTCTGAGATTATTCTTTAGTGGGCTTTATTGTTTTTCTTTTATCTTGAGTCTATTTGGCTCTATCTTGTTTTTTGTTCCCCCTGACTTTATCCGTCCTTGGATTTAGCTGACACAAATGGCATTAATTGGGTTTCTGTTCTCTATCTTCCAGTCCAGGGTGATTTAAGCTATGTATTTTCTGGTTATGGAGGAGAGTGATAAACCATTTGCTTTCATGTTCTTGGTTAGGGAAGATGAGGTCTTATAGTTCACTAGCTGGCTGTAATTTCAAATTGTTTGGCCTTGTTTAATGATCCTGTATTCCACTTGCCCAGGAGCTTCCCTAGTCTCTTTCTATCCTACCTCACTGGAACAGGAGTGTTAGAATAGCTGGCGCTGGACCACATAAGGGTTTGCTCTACATCTTCAGCTCTTTTATCCCAGCAGCTGCAGCATCATTGAAAACACTTCTGTGGGTGTTTCAGTCTCCTCACTTGCCCTGCAGATCACCTTCCTTCATGTCTTTCATCTCCCATGGCAGTAAACATGGTAGGAACAGCAGCCAAGAGGTTCTGAAATCCCTGGAGAACTCTGGTCTGACTTGAGTCAGGTGTCTAGCGCTGGACCAATCAAGAGTGGCCACAGTCACCTAGTCATGTGACCTTTTCTGTGTCACACATCAGCCAGCTAGGTGCAAGGGAGCAGTAGAGTTTCATGAAAAAGGCATAATGGTACTAGGCAGGCAAAGCAGTGGTGGCCTCAAAACTAGAAAGCTGAAAAACATACTTTTCTTGATGTTACCTTAGGGCCATAGTCGGCAAACTGTGGCTCTTTGGCCCCTTGAGTGTGGCTCTTCCACAAAACACCACAGTCTGGGCAAGTCTATTTTGAAGAAGTGGCATTAGAAGAAGTTTAAAAATTTTGGCTCTCAAAATAAATTTTAATCTTTGTACTGTTGATATTTGGCTCTGTTGACTAATGAGTTTGCCAACCACTGCCTTAGGGGAATAAAGGCAATGTGGATCACTGGGAAATAGCAAATTAGGGATTGGAGGGTAACAGGATTTATATCTATTAGCAAAAAGAATCATCCAGACATTTCCCCCCCTCCTTAACAAATGTGGGGAAAGGAGAGCTGCAGTGGCCCATGGCTCTGGGAAACTGTCTAACCATTTCATGTTACAGGAGTTTTCCAGTCTGGATGATGGGGGCTACACTAGATTCAAGATTAATTCTTCATAGTTTTATGTTGTTTTTAGGTTCTAATTTTAGAGAGTTAAATAACAATAGCCACTGTCCAGTTATTACTCTCCTTGATCTTGAACTCTATCATTCTTTGCAGTGAAGAGATATGAATTTAGTCAGAATATTAGACCTTGACTGATATTATTTTGTTTAGATGGATTTAGGAATAGAAGAAAATGTTTCATCAATATATACAATATTTAAAAAAATTAAATCTAAATGATATCAATGCTACATATCTTAAAGACATTAAGCAGACACATGCCTTCAAGATGTTTTGCATTATTTTCTGCTGGAATAATCAATCTTCCCATTGTCATATTTGTCCTAACAATTTCTTGTGGGAAGCATTACAAGACAACAGCAGTTTATAAAAAGTGCTTCATAAGCTCTAAAATAGCATCACTGTCTCAGTTGATGTAGTACCTCTGCCTGCTCCAAAAAGCTCACCTGAGTTATGACGTTCACATCAAGTTTTTGAGGCTACGTGGAGCTTTGTGTGGGGCGTGGCTATAGTGTTTGGACAGTTCAAGCCTTGGGCTAATGACAGGCTACAGCCCTGTCATGGCCAAGTGCAAGTCCCAGCTTTGAGGGCAGAGTCCTCCTAGCACAGTTATAGTCAACAGCTGTAGTTGTAAGCCTGAACTTATGGTCCAAACACATGGCCCCATGTGCCTAAGTGATATAGATTGCAAGTAAACAAAACTTGATCAGGTGCAGGTAATTGAGTAGGATTGAAACCCATGAGAATGTTGTAAACATCTTGATCACACCCATACTTCGTCTCGTGGCATCTGCTACAAAATAAAGAAATGGCTTGTAGTCTGTGGCGCTGCTGGGATCCCATCAGGGAAGCAGTGTCCCACTGAGTCCCAGCTTTCCTTCTCTTCTCTATCTAATCTCAATCCTTCATTGCCCTCAGTTGTGTTCACTTTTGGCCAGGCAAATAAGGCGCCCTTGGGCTGGGTATGCGTTGGCCTTGCTGGCTCCCCACAGCTTTGAAGTCTGAGTTTCCTGGGACTGCCTAACTATTCTCCTAGCTCTGTTACACTTTCAGTTACAATGCCATTATCACCGTCCTAATGTCCTTGCAATGGTCAAGAATAAAAGAGATTAATGAAAGAGTTTTTAAAATGTATCTCCCCGCCTCCAGCATCCAATTCTAGATTTTCTCTCTCTGATAAATAGCATGACCCAGCCTAGGCACCAGACTCACGTAGACACTTGGGTTTGAATTCTGGCAGGGCCATTTATTTGCTTTCTGGTCTCAAACAAGTAACTCTCACTCTTGTTCCAATCTTATGGGAACCTTCATTTCTGGGAACTTTCCTGTAACCTACTTGCTGGAAAGCCAGCTCTTTTCTGATAATGTTTCCCCTGAGGTCCTTTCAAGAGAGGTTGATTTTCTTTTCTGGTATCTCAGTTACCTTAGAACAGTGGTCAGCAAACTCCTTAGTCAACAGAGCGTCAAACTGCGGCTAGCGAGCTGCATGTGGCTTGCGATCTGCAGTTTGCCAACCACTGCCTTAGAGGATGTCTTTGACATCCCTTTCCCACCCATTCCATATCATTTCAGCTACATGGGTCTCCTTTTCTTTTGAAAACAAAAACAACAACAACAACAACAAAATGATGCTTCTTTGAAACTTCTTTGTAAGCATTTTCACTGGTAACAATCAAAATTCATTTCACATGATTCATTCATTGAACACTTTAGTCTCTACAGAGCATCTTTATTTTCTACAAAAACTTTTGCCCTCATCTTAGATTTCAACACTCATGAAGATGGCTTCACATTTTGGCTTCTCCACTCCTAGTCCACCGCTTTCCGATGACCTATTAATATTTGACAGCTGCCCATGGCCATCTCTTGTACTATATCATCACTAGAAATGACATCACCTCTGAAATCTCAAATTGAAACCTCCCATTCATTTCAGCTCCCAGGCTCAAGTAATTTTTCCATCTCATTGCAGAGTCTAAACATAAAACCCACAACTTGCTCTCCATTGGCTCTGCTGTTGTTATCATCCTTCTTTGTCTAGTGTATATTCTATGATTCATTATTATATTCGCCTCCTGACAAATATTGTTACTCCATTGCCTTCCTTTGCTTTTGTCCTACCCACCTGGTAAAACCTCAGCCTTTAATGAGTTCAGCCACCCACATTCTCACTGCGTGCCTCCAAGCAGCAGAAGGTTGCTGGAGAAAAATCCTCTGATCGGGCTGGTATTACTGTAAATCAGTATTCACCTGGCTCAGCTGGGTGTCACTCCTGCTGTCCTGGATGTTTAAATATGCTGCTCCTTCCTACCCTCTCCCAACCTCCGATGCTTCTCTCGCTGCTCTTCCAAGGCCGCATTGCCTTTCACTTCACTGAGAAAACAAGCTTTCAGATGTTTACAGCAGCAGAAATGTGATAAGGACGCATATTTTATTAATTAAGAGAAAAATCAGACTGAAGCTGAGAATTAAAGACACACTCATACCTTACACATTTTGTTTTTATACATGGAAAGAACATTTATATTTTTGAATCTATGTATGACCCAGGCTATTACTTAGTATATGGGTCTTTGTTCCTTATTATCGATATATTTTTTTGTAAAGGCTTAAATTTCTCTACAATGCAATAAAAATTGATGAATTCCAGTTTCAATTTTTTAAATATGAATAGAAATTTGTGTTTTTATAAACAAGCTAATTTTAAAAGAAAATGCTTTTTATTATTATTTTTTTCTCCAAACTTTGAGATGGTGTTGCTCATGCCAAACTAAACATTTCATAATGTTTGCCTTTATTCATTTTTTAATGCATTCAATATAGATTTATTTAAAAACAAACAAACACTTTTACCCTAATAATTCATGGCTTATGTGATATTTTATTAATTTACATAATTATAACAAATATAATTGGTATAAATAGATTTGGGAGCAAACACCACTATCTCTTGAAACACATACAAATCAGCTGGTGAGAGGTTAACTATGCATCAGTCAATATTCTTTATTTTTATTTTAGAAAAAAAAATACAGCACAGGTCTTTGCAGGATGGGGGAGCAAGTTCTGGGAACAATGAGTAGGCCAGTGATAAGCAATGAGCGGTTCTGCAGGACCAGGATAACTGAATCCCTGCGCAGGAACATCTTGGAACATCTTTGTTGATTGGCTTGGACTTCTTACCCTTGCTGCTCTTGGGGATCTCTGCCTACATCTTCTGCACTCTCTCCAACACTATGTTGCAGTGCAGGTCAAAGGCCTTCACCTGGCCCTATGCTGACCATAATGCAAAGACCAGTTCTTAGGTGCAAAGAGTATTAAAGGGCACACAAGGCAGTCAGAGTTTGGAATTGATTAGGAAGGACATAAAGAAAGCTAGAGAAGGTTATAAGTCAATTATGGCTGAGATTCAGGGACTTGGTAGAATGGTTCATAAGCACAAGTTGGAGAACCTGAGTTTATAGGGAAGAGATCAAAATACATTTACCATTTTATCTACCTACTTTCTGTGGTACAGAATCAAATGGTCTAAAATAGGGGTTGACAAGATGCACCTGTAGAACAAAGAAGAGGCCTTGATCAGTTTGTCTCAGCAGATAGAGCATCAGCCTGCAGATTAAAGAGTCCCAGATTTGATTTCAGACAGGGCATGTACCTTGGTTGTGGGCACATACCCAGTGGGGAGTGTGCAGGAGGCAGCTGATTGATGTTTCTCTCTCATCAGTGTTTCTAACTCTCTATCCATCTCCCTTTCTCTCTATAAAAAAATCAATAAAATATATTTTTTTAAAAAAGAACAAAGAAGAGAGATAATCTAAGGCCCTGAAAAACAATGTTGAGGTCTAGGCTAGGATATGAGACAGAGATGCCAAAAGAGGGCTGATGACTTGACTGAGAGAAGTAGTCGAGAGCTTTCAGTGAATATAAAGTCAGTTTCATAAAACAGAAGAGAGGGTGAGGTAGACAGGTATGATTGCAATTGTTTAAATGATACTGAAGTTGTAGATGCCTTAGTGTTAATGTGTAGAGTGTAGTAAAAGCAATTGGGACTGAAGAGGCTTTTTGACTATCAGATTAATTTGTTAGAAGAATCATTTAGGTCCAGGTTGACTTTTCAAAAAACCGTGGCAAAGAAAACAGTGGAAAAGAAAGCGAACCAGGTGTTGAAGTCAGTAGGAAAGTCAGCCGAATGTCCTGGAGATCAAAAGATGCTACTGAAGAGAATAAAGAATGCACAGTAGAAGCGAAGAAAAGATTTTTAAGAGATAGCAGTAGAACTATGATGAAAATGACTCTATGAACTAAGGAGATAGAAGGCTTATCTCCTCACTTGGGAGCTGGGGTAATGGGAATACTTTCTCTGGAGAGAATAGCTTGGGTACTAGGTTAGTTCTTGCAGAGTAGGAAGAGCAAGCTATTGGAAAATGGAGGCCAGTGTGCTGGCCTCCCAAAAGGCCCAGGGTAGAAGGGCAAATGGGGTTATAGAAAGAAGGAAAAGCATATTTGCTGGTCTCTTCCTTTTCTTCTAGGTTTTTAGTTATTTCATAAAGAGTAAGAATTATTTATTTAGAAGAACAGATTTTTCCCCCTAATACAAGACTGAAAAAGCTATAGATTTTATTCCATTTACACTTTTCATTCTTCCTCTGCTTATTTGTGTCTACAGATTATGCATAATTACCATACACACAAAGATGCTGTGACTATAATAGACTATTGATTTGGTTATAAATTTAAGTCACCGAAAGAATAAGCAATGCTGACGTTTGCTTAGCATTATAATAAATGTGTGATCACTGTGCTCGCTCGGTTAAAAGAACATTTTGCTCCTTCGTTGAGGGAATCTGCCTAATGTGTCTGACATTTGAAGTTTGAATAATTCAAGCGATCTTAGAGATAATACAGAAAAAATTAGTTATTCAATTTTATCTAATAAATGTCAGCATTGTTTCATAATAAATTATTTGGCATTGCAGAATTTTAGAAAAGATTGACTCTTCTTTTGCCTTTGCAATGCGTGTTACTTTTTTTTACTTTCTATCTTTGTTTTTTCCATATTTTTTTGGGGGGAAAGAAGTATAAGAAAATACAGCAGAAATATTTAGCTCTACAGGTGATCTAATAAATGGATTTAAATATTGCAAATTGGGCACTGTGTTGAATGTCTCTATTATTAGCACAAGATAAAACGAATTCCTACTGCATTAGAAACTGACTATGATTTGGTTGTCAGGGCTCTGTTTCAAAGGGCCAGCTGGCAAATGTTTCAGAAATGATATTGTAATCCTTATGTAGACTGAGTGAGTAAAGAGATTCAGAGACAGTCCTGGATTCTTACCACTTCACAATAACTGACATGGTCTTGAGCATGTTTCCCAACTGTTCTGTGTCAGTTTACTCATGTGTAGATAGTACACAATAATCTCTTTCCCACCTCTCACAGGTTGATCTGAGAGCAAGTGTGGATGATGAGTGTCTAAGTACAGAATTACAACTTTAGTCAGAATTCTCTAGGAGGGATTCATGCCTGTCTTTGCCCACTCTCAGCATCAGCATCATGACTGAACAGGAGATAATGAGAAGGGAGGCGATGAAAACCCATTTGCCAAGAACCACTTTCTGTTTGAAGTAGGAGCTCAAAATGGATCTTCAGGGTGTTCACCCTCTTGGCTTTGAAAGTTGGTATTACATACTAATACTACTTTGAAGTTTAGATCAATCACTTCATACTTAACATGACATGAATTATAAGTTTTGTGTAATCTAATATCTTAACAATTTCATTAACTTACACTTGCTATGGCATGTTATAACTTACAAAATATTTTAAAAGCACCTATTATCTCATTTGAATTTCAAAACACCCTAATGGGATTTGACTTTTTAGTCCATTTGATAATGAGGACACTGAGTTTTTGACATGTGTTAATCATTAAACTAATAAATATCAAAATAGCTTTCTTATTAGATTGCAGAAGCAATAGTTGCTTTGGTGTTTGTACAAGAGGACTATGTGGAGGAGAGAAAAATGTCTTTCTAGTGCCTTTATGGTGTGAGACTTTCTCAGCTACTCACACCTCCTGAGATCTAGCAGCAGCATTGTATTTTCAGGATTGATTCTTTGCACATCACTGTATAAAATTAAGTGCTGTGACAACACTTCTACGACAATTTAAAGGTGGTGCTTCCAAAGTCTGAAATTACCTCATTGGAGTCTGCATTTGTAGATAAAAATCTATAATTCCTCTCCCAGTGCCATCCCCACTCAATACTTGAAAACATTTTTTTTTTTAGTTCTTCTGCTTTTAATGATGATTAGGAATTTATTTTTATATTGCTCATTGTGCAAGCAGCTTTTTGATGCACAGCTAGCAGCAGTCTTTATTGTAAACAAGCTTTATGAAAGGGGTTTGTCTCTTCTACTTGTACATAAATCAGATGCATTTCTGTCTGTGTCAGCGAGAGGTGATTGTGGCACTATAGATATGGAACTGAAAATTGTGTTCCATGGGAGAAAGTGCTACTATAGAAAACTATGAACAGACATTTACAAGCTTTTAGAAACAGCTGTATTTTGCTCGTTTATTCACATCCTAGCAAAAGCAATTATATTTTAAATGGAAAATGTGATTTTCCCATTTTGAAATATAATTATAGTCATGGAGAAATCTGGAAGAATGCTTATTTTAAGGCTCATCTCCATAGGTATTCAATGATAATGGAGGTTATTAGCTGTGAAAGAGAAATGGAAGACTCAACCCCTCCTCAAAAGCACCAATCAGGTGCTGCTCATTTTTTCTGATGGACAATTGTTTCTTGTGCAAAAGAGGCAAAAATATTCAATAACAGCCTCTGAGAAGAAAGAACTATGCAGTGGGAACTGAAAAGCGACACCGTCAATTGCAGAACTTACTTAAGATTAATTTAAAACATTTACTTTCCAAAATAACATGGGCATATTGTTTCCAGTCAATTTACTTACTTGTTTTACCCTTATGTTGGAAAGTAATTGAATCACATTTCAGTGAAAGTCAAAGATGACACAGTTCCTACAGTTTTGCATTCCTCTTTCCTTGAAAACAGTAAACCATTTTGAGTTACATTTAAATAAATTATTTTCATCCTGAGAAAGAACATTTTCAAGAATATTATCAGGACCTACCTATTCCTTGTCATACTTAACTATTCATGGCATGGACTCATAGAACATGTAAGCTAAAACTAGACTAAAGATGTAATCTAGTGAAATTCTATGATTTTAGAGGGAAAAAAAGAGAGAATAAGGGGGAATAGGTAGAAAATGAAGAGGAGAGGGAGGAGGAAGAGAGAGAGAGAGTAGGAGGAGGACAGAAAGTAGGGGAGGAAGAGAGGTGCAAAGAAAAAAAAAATCAAGTGATTTAGCCCAAAGCAGAGAGCGAATAGCAATACCTAAAGGAGCATTGAGGATTGCACCCTGACTCCCCATTCATGTCCTTTTTATGCCAAACAGAATGTCACAGTAGTAAAGATCCTCCCTTCTAAGCTTGTGTCACACTATCTATCAGGTGAGTGACCTTGAGTACATTTCTAATCCTATCTCTATCTCCATGACCTCATCTGCCAAATGGGAATGCTATATAGTACCTACCTCATAGGATGGGTGGGAGGATTAAATGAAAGAGCATGTGTAAAGTATTTAACAGAGTACGTTTGTGCATTTGCCTGAGTGGGAAAGTGGATGTCAGCATGGATTCTGTGGCGAATTTATTTGTTAATATTTTATCTGGTGTACTAGTAGTGGCTTCTTAAACGTCACAGTTCACATCACAATTCAATGCAGAAGTTCCTTTTTTATGTTTTCAGTCTCATCTTTGACCAGACGTGATGCCTGGAGTGGACTCCCAACTTAGGATCCTCAGAGCAGCTGTTTAGAATTTGAACTTAAAAATACATTTATTATTAAATATGGCAACACTGTATGGGTTGACGTGAATTTGCAATCTGTTTGAACTCTGAGAAAAAGGGGAAATCAGAGTGATTTTTTTTAAAACATGAACTTGCTTTTGAATAACAGACAGATAAAAGGCTTGAAAAACGCATCACCAGTGCCATCCCACAGGGTTGCAAGGCTGACCCTGCATCCATCATGAGGTGAAGTTCATTGTTTTATATTTGTCACACTCAGAGGCCTATTGCAGCTGATTACATGAAGGAATGTTCAAATAGAATGATTCCACACAGGACTGATCTTCTCCAGGGCCAAGTCTCTGCTGAGTGACCCACGTGGAAGGCTGCAGCAGCAGCAGCAAGTGGAGGGCCAGGTGGGTGGGCTGGCCAACACATGTTGAAGTTCTATCCAGAACCGACATGTAAGTCTGGAATTCTTGAGTCAATACTACTGCAGTTGGGGAAACTTTCCTTTTGCATGTCCTTAGTCTGTATTTTCCTGGGCGGGACTTTGATAGCTCGCCAGTGCTTTGAACTACCAGCTCCAATCTTGTGGATTTCTCTTTGCATTTCATCTTTGCTTTTATGGGAAAGTAGGGGTCATGGTTCAAATTCCCTTATTTACTTTTGGAAATCTTTATCCTCAGGAGTAGCAGTCACATCTTTTATCTTTTTATTAGGCTTAATTGGATTTACAACAGTAATGCTTTGGATTTTTGTTATTCAATGTTATTAGGCTTCACCAAGTTGATGCATCATGGCATAAAACTATTGACAATAGAAACAATGCACAAGTCCCCTAATATTATTGGATCTTCTCTGTTTTGAGGTTCATAAATAAATGGTATATAAAATGTTGTTTTGATTTGATTTATGCCTATTGAGAGAAACATTCATATGCATAGGTGAGTCTCCAGATTAGTTGGTGGTTAGCACTTTAAAAAATGAAAATGCATTTTAAAAATATTGATATTTTAAGCTTTTTCCCACACAGTTCTTTGCTTTTGTTAAACATTGTAAACAGGGTATATCTTGACATTCTTATTTTTTAATATAAATTTTTATTTATTTCCAAGAGGAAGAGATAAGGAAAGAGATAAAAACATCAATGAGGAAAGAGAATCATTGACTGGCTGCCTCCTGCATACCCCATTCTGGGGATCAGGCTCACAACCCGCATGTGCCTGACTAGGAATCAAACCATCACCTTTTAGTTCATAGGTTGATGCTCAACCACTGATCCATGCCAGCCAGGCTCTTGACATTCTTCTTGATGACTCAGGAGCACCATTATGAGCCTCACTTATTGTCTAGACTCTAGGTATCACCCCCAAACTAAGTAATTCACCCTAAGCTAACTAGTCACTCTATGCTAAGAAGATCATCCCAAGCTAAAATGAAAAAATTACTATAATTTCCATTAACTGTGCTGCTTGCATATTTTTTAGGAAAGGATAGGGCCTTTAGATAGCCACCTGAGGATACCACCGAAGAAAGCCCAGAGACCAAGAGCTCATTTATCAGTGAAATCCCAGCCGCTGGGGTTGCTGACCATGGGCAGCATGAAGAAACATGACCTGCTCCTGCACATGTGCAGCCTGATGCCGCCCCTACATGCTATGATGGAACTTTCCTTATACATGTGTATTAGTTCACTAGAATAGACACATAGAAGTGCCCAGGTTCAGCGAGCCATGGCTTTGGAAATTATTCCCCATGGGCTCCTTTCTTACTGCAAATAAATTTCTCTTTGCATGGCAACCCCTGTTGCAGTACCTGGCTGCTTGTTCACCAAGAAGCAAACTCAAGTTCGGTTTGGTAATATAGACATTCAAGTATTTGGCTTTTATCCTGCCTTGTAGTTCTTCTCCCCCTTACCCCCCCCCCCAGCCCCCGCCACCTACACCATAGCTTCATAGCTATGATTCCCGCCCTTTCTCAATGTACTATTTGTTTATGTGACCTAAAAGCTTTTTACCTTTCTCAATAATAAATCACTAGTAACTGTTTTCCAACAGAAATGAGAAAAATAAGTAGACTAAACATATTTTGTGTTCAAGCAGATACCAATTATTTTTTAATGGGGTTGTTCTGTTCTTAGAGACATGGACAAGATCCCAGGTTTATGGAGAAATGACTCAAGGCTGATATGCCAAAAAAAAAAAAAAAAAAAAAGGGTGGGGGGAAGCATGTACCTTTTCAAATGCCTACCATATGTGTTATCATCTACTTTTCAGCTGAATTCTGTTAGCTGTGTGTTGCTATTCCCATTTTTCTTGATGAGTTTAGGGAAGATAAGAGACTTTGTCCAAGTTACACACTGGAGTCAGTGGCAAAGCCAGAACTCTGTGGGGTTCCTGAGAGTAATGTCTGTCTGTGCTATTTATGTTATATTTTGTTTCTACTGATGACTCTTACATGCTGATTGGTCTGCAGTCTTAGGGATCTCTGTTTATAAAAGATTTTGACATGTAAGTATCAAGGGGCATGTTGGTGGTATTTTAGGGAAGAAACATTTCTTCATTTGACATAAATGGCCCCTTTCCCTCTCACTAAATGCTAATAACATTCCATGGTGACCAGGATAAAGAAAATAAGGTATGCACATGCAGTAGACTATTATTCAGCCTTAAAAATAATGAAATATTTCCATATGCAACAGCAAGGATGAAACTTGAGAACATGATGTTAAGTGAGATGAGCCAGTCCCTGAACAAGAACTACATGATTACACTTACAGTCAAATTCACAGAAGCAGAGAGGAGATCATTGGTTGCTAAGATTGTGTTGGGGAGGGGATGAGGAATTGCTATTTAACAGGCATAACATTTCAGGTATGCAAGGTAGTTAAGTTACCATGATCTGCTGTACCACATTGAATCTGTAATCAACACTACCATATTATTGGGTTAAAATTAATGAAGAGGGTAGATCTCATGCTAAGTGATTTTATTATAATAAAACAAAAAGCATGGAGGGATCATTAAAAAGGGAGAGTACAAATACACTTTTAAAAAGTGGTATAAGGTTTTCCCACCTGCCTACAGTGGAGAAATCACTGGATTTCCCACTGGTTGATTTAAGTTCATTTGCTAAGTGTACTGAATAAGTGTGCATTGAACATCAGCCAGACTCTGAAAGGTACTGAGCTTACAGACATGAATAAGTTTCCAGCTTTGCCCTTCATGAACTCAGAGTTTAACAAAAACACCAACCAATAAAGATTATACATATTTAAGATAATGTGTAATAAGAGTCCTGATATGGGTGTGCATCAAAGAGAAAAGATAGAAAGTGCTTCTACGTGAGATGGTGCTGGAAAATGCTTTGAAGAAAAGGTAAGTTTTGTGAAGAGCTTCACAAATAAAAAAAAGCTAAAGGAGTTCATCACCACCAAACCAGAATTATATGAATTGCTAAAGGGGGTTCTTTAGAAAGAGGAAAAAAATAAAGATAAAAATTATGAACAACAAATATGTAACTATCAACAAGTGAATCTAAAAACCAAGGGAATGAAAAAACAATATTAACTGTTGAATATAATAGAATCAGAGGTACAGAAGGGGAGTGGACTGACAATTCTCGGGGAAAAGAGGAGTGGGGGGTGCGGGAAGAGCACCTATGGATGAGGACAGTGGGAGGTGGGGAAAGGGCAGAGCGTGGGGAAGGAACCTGGTGGAGGGGGAAAAATGAGGAACTTTTGTAATAATTTGAACAATAAAGATTTATTTTAAAAAATAAATAAATAAAATAAAAGCTGAGACAACCTGGGGTGGGGGGGAAGGTAAGCTTTGTGCTGAATGAGCATGAACAGGAGCTGCTCAAGTGGGCAGCGGGGAGGGTGAGACAAAGCATTTGAGTGGCGCCTGGGAATGTAAGCAAACATGGAGCACCTGGATAATTTCAAGCCCTCTGCTGTCAAATGGATGGAGGAGACTCTCAGTGCTTTGCCCAGATTCCTTCTGCCTCTTTGACCATCCCTGACCGCTCCTGACTTCTGTGTGCTTTTCCTGCCAGCACAGCACCCACAGGTCTTTTCAGGACAAGGGAAGGAGGGAGGGAGGTTCCTGCGAGTTTACACATTCTGGGCAGCCATTAGCTGATGCCCGGTTGGTGCCAGAACACAGAAGCCTTTGACCAAGTCAATACAGACTTTAGAGCATCTTTTACAAGCAGAGTTTCTCTGTGGGATCAGACTGAGTCTGGGACTTGGCCTCACACCACATCCTCACTTAGCTTCTCTCTCCTTGTCCCCCCATCTTAATTCACTGTTCTCTTTCCAATTGCTTCTGGGGGCACTTCCTTAATAAATCACTCCCATATTAACATTTAGATCCTGGTGAATCTGAACAGCCAGCTATCCTCAGCTAATGGGGGAACTAACAATTGCCTTAAAAATGTCCTAAAATTATTTCAGAATTAAATGAAGTTATGTGTATAGGATTACCTATAATAGTAAAAGCATAATATGCTAATGAGCCTGGACATACTTCCGGATGACCTTCCAGGTGAAGCCGGGTCTGCAAGGGAAGGGTCCTGCATGCCAGAGAGAAGGCGGTGTGGGCAGCTGGGGGAAGGAAGGCCTACTCTTGCATAAATTTCATGCATTGGGCCTGTAGTGCTATTATAAAGTATGAAACAAATGTTAAATATGGCTTATTGTTAATACTGATGTTATGGAAAGAATAGAAATAGCAATGGAAAGTGGAGGGCAGCAGTGATTTAAGTTATTAGGATGGTTCTTCTTAGTAAGAATTGTTCTGATAAGTTCTCAGAACTCTGTATGATGAGATGATGGCAATTCTTGTTACTGCAGCAGTTTAGCCAGACCAAGGGTGATTTTCTAAAGAATTTTGTAAAATACCTGGAAAAATTAAAAACAAAAACAAAAAAAAACAAAATATAGACAACTATTTTTGTAGATAATTTAAATTATTTTATTTGAGATTCACCTGATAACCCATTATGATTCCCTCTAATTCTTTGGTCAGAAGGGAACTTGGATGAGTTTGCCTATGTAGGCCAAAAGTAAAGTGACCCATCAGTCACAGTTTGGGTAGTGGTTTTCTTTTGTTGTTTGTTTTTTGTTTGTTTTAATGGCTGAAGAGCATATAGAGAAGTATGAAGGCTGGTTAGGCCAATGCTGAATACCAAATTTAGATTACATATAAAACATTCATAAAATATTACTTAATTGGATGCCTCTCAAAGTAAAGCAAAGACTGACATAAATTTTCCTTCCTTACCCTTTAGTTATTGGATGAGACTGTTTGGTAATACTGATTTTATTAAAAGCTCTCTCTTTTTCTAATAGCAGTAAAAGGAGAGGACTTCACTCTGAATGAATTGTGCAGTTTCTGACATCTCTGTTCTGAATATACTATCTCTTGGTGGTAACTACTTTGTTGGGCTCATCAACATGCTGTGACTTGAGTGTAACACTTAAGTTTATTAAACAATCAAGCATTGAGGAGTACATACCCATTAAAGATTAATTGCTTTTGTCATAAAGCTGTTACATTAGATGATAAGATTCCCAATAGGAACTTTTCCATAGTGAAGTTTGTGTGTATGTGTGTGAGCATGCACACACATGCATGAGCATGCACATGCAGGAGCACATAGGGCATGAATGAGGTCTTATGCAAAGGCATCAGCACTCATCCTATACATTTCAGCACTGCCAACATCCAACTGTGAAAAGATGGCAGGGTTGCCCAGCTGAACCCAGCTGCCATTTCCTTCCTGTGTTTACTGCTGTTGATGTGCAGTCAGGATTTCTGGTGAACTGGACCTGGGTCAGAAGCACTCCTCATTTTCAGGAGAGAGAATCACCGAACCAGTGAGCCTGTTCAGCATGCTGAGATTTATGCTGCTCATCACAGTGTCAGAAGCAGAGTTGCCTTCAATGACTGCACTCGCTAGCTCCTTTCTGAACAGCAGGTCTATTATCTCCCTTCCCAGCCACATTTTTTTCTTCTTACAACTTAATACTACTAAGACCAAACAAATGAACTATCATAAGAAAATATATAAAGAAAGGTGGGGACCTGGAACATAAAATGTCATGAAACTCTGAAGGATACTATGACATTGGAGTCCGGCCCTTATACTTTCCTCCATATAGGCTTTTGACATGTGGATAAAGGACAGAAATTTATTTTCTCACAGTTCTGAAGGCTGTAAACATGAGGTAGGGTTGATTTTTTCTGAGGCCTCTTTGGCTCACAAATAGCTGCATTCTCCCTGTGTCTTCGACATTGTCTTCCCTCAATGCCTGTCTTTGTCCTTCTCTCTCTCTCTCTCTCTCTCTCTCTCTCTCTCTCTCTCTCTCTCTCTCTCTCTCTCTCTCTCTCTCTCTCTCTCTCTCTCTCTCTCTCTCCCTCTCTCTCTCTCTCTCCAAGTTATATTAGATTAGGGCACACCCAAATCACCTTATTTTAATTCAATAACTTTTATTTATCTAATGCAGTTATGTTCTGGGTACTAGACATTAGGACTTTAACATATAAATTTTATATGGGAACAATTTAGCCCAAAACAGAGGGAAAGCATTCAGAATAAAGTATTATAGATCACCCATCCTCACATAGATGTCTGGAATACCAAATTTAGATTACATAATAAAGAGAGGATCAGCTCGGTATCATTTTGCATCAGACACTTACACTAAATTGGTCTTGGCTTCATTTACCAGCACTTTCCCAGGAATGAGGTCCCAGGATTTATAATATGTAAGATAGACAACATATCCAGGACTTTGTCCCAGAATGTTGTTTCTGGAGATTCCCCCTAACAACTAACATTGTTATTTTCAATAGAAACAGTGGTGTTTTTCCAAAGAATTGTGAGTCATTGTCCCTGTGTGAGTTTTTGTGGCTTCCCCAAGTCTGTACTTTTAGTGCCATTTTCTCTCCTGATAGTTAAGTGTGGTCTCCACTGGATAGCACCAACCTACTTCATCCTTGGTGCTCATTCACATTAAAAAGAATAATTTTCAGCCGAGGCCGGTTTGGCTCAGTGGATAGAGCGTCAGCCTGCGGACTCAAGGGTCCCGGGTTCGATTCTGATCAAGGGCATATACCTTGATTGTGGGCACATTTCCAGTAGGGGGTGTGCAGGAGGCAGCTGATCGATGATTCTCTCTCATCGATGTTTCTGGCTCTCTATCCCTTTCTCTTCCTCTCTGTAAAAAATTAATAAAATATATTTTAAAAAAAAGAATAATTTTCAAACAACTGGTGCTGGGGACTAGAACCTATGAAAAAGGTGTGTCAAAACTGCCTGGAAAGGCTTGGTTGTAAACTATCAGGAATAATGAAAAGAATTGTGAGGTCAGTCATTTTAGATAAAGCTAGGTCAAGAGAGAGACAACGTAAGAAAATTGTACATATCAGTTTGGGATGATAGAAGTACTATTCAAACTTGTATTTTTTTAAAAAACATTTGATTGACATTTAACTATTCCAAGAGTGTGAAGGGATTTCCCTCTTTCTGTGTGTACACTGCTTGTCTCTTCACCCCCCCCCCCCCCCACACACACACACACACAATTCCAACAGCCTCTAGGCAGCAGGAAATAGAACCTGCAGAAACTCCTCCAGGTGATGGCCCTGTGCAGGGTGGGAAGAGGAGGGGTGTTGGAACAAAGATGGACAACACCTTGCTTTCCCTGCTTGCAATATGCATCCACTTCACCTTTGTGTGTGCCCCTTTGACATAGACCTGGTTTGACTTCTGGTTTTCAGAGATTGCTGTTATTTTTCTCCATCTAGTTACTTGCCATTTCAGATGTTAGTTTACTTATACCAGTCTCAAGCGCTACAAAATTAAATGAGAAACTCTATGTAGAATGCCTGACAGTGGCTGGTACAAATTGGAAGCTCAAAAAGGTTCTCTGGCCACTGTGAAGAACAGTATGGAGTTTCCTCAAAAAACTAAAAATGGGAATGCCAATCAGAAAGGATATATGCACCCCTATGTTCATAGTGGCACAATTCACCATAGCTAAGATTTGGAAACAGCCTAACTGGAGATAAGGACATATGTAATACCTTAATCAATAAAGAAATTTTAAAAATAAACAAATATAATAAATAAAATTTGTAAAGGCTCTCTGCACTCCTCTCCTGCACCATCTTCATTCCTGAGATTGCTAGAAGAAAAAGGAGTACTGTGGGTCCCTCTGCATCTGATGTCCACCCTGCCTCCTTGGACTAAAGGACAAATGTGTCATCTTATGGCATTTTCAGTTCCTCTCTCATCTTCCATCAGTAATGACATTCTCCTTGGATTTTAAATTGACAATATTTATTTCAGCCTGTGGACTGAAAGGTACCAGGTTCGATTCTGGTCAAGGCCATGTACCTTGGTTGTGGGCACATTCCCAGTAGGAAATATGCAGGAAGTGGCTGATCAATGTTTCCACCTCTCTATCCCTCTCCCTTCCTCTCTGTAAAAAAAAAATCAATAAGATATATTTAAAAACAAAAAAGAATCCTTTGCTTTTGATTTATGATGTCAGTTTCAGTCAAAATATTACACCAAGCACACACATCCCACAAAAACTCATTTCCTATACTTCCCCACGGTATCTCTCCTTCTTAGGTTTCATAGGAAGAGGTAAAACTCCCTGACCCTGGGACAAAGTGCAGACTCATGTGCACACAGAAACATGGTGAACTAAAACTATCACCTGCTCTGCCCCATCCTCCTTCATTCCATTTTCTCCACAGCACTTAACCTACTGTTCAGATCACATAGTTTACTTACCTCTCCAGCGGCCACATCCCCACCACTAGAATGTAATCTGCACGGCAGCAGGGGGTTGTTTTCCATTGTGTCTTTGGTACAGAGAAACATGCACTCTGTAAACCTTGGTAGAGAGAATGAATTTCTCCCCATGGATTTTCAGCCCTGGTTACACATAATCTCCCACTTCATATGCCTGCCTCCAAAATTTATCTCTGACTTTTCTGCAAAGGTACCTTACAATTCCAAGCAGCTTGATCTATTCCTCACTAACCCAGCATATTTTCCTCTGCTTCTTAATCTATATTTCTTTTTTAATTTTTATAAAATATATGTTCCTAGTTTTTATTGTATTGGGCAAAAGTGTGGCATATCAGAAACAGTGGTCCCTACTGATTGTTCTTCATTCTGTTCCCACACAGTTTCTTATACACTTGTTTCCTGGTATTTATTTTCTTATTTTAATAATATATTTATACTGGTGCCAGTGAGAGGACTGTTTGCTTTCTAACCATAGCAAAATAAGTGCAGAAATTGAGAGTGAGTTTTAGGAACTTTTGTAGCAATAGGATATTGCCACATTATCCCAGATCATGATCATTTTCTTAAAATTTGCAAAGTATTGGTCCATGATGGGTTGGGAAAAATAAATGAAAAACAAAACAAAACAAACAAACAAACAAACAAACACCTTTTAGTCTTTCTCCAAAGGAAATTTGAGAAGCAACATTAAAATAGGCTATTGTGATGTTATTTTGGAGTCTACCTTCACTGTCATTCTGGTCTGCTTTTTGTGTTGATGTTTTTGTTTGTTTGTTTGTTTGTTGCCAGTTTGGTGGCATATTCCCCAGAAGTACCCTAAGAAAAAGAGCAGGAAGATGGGAGTTATTTTTAGGCATTGCTGGTCTGATAGCTCCATTTAACTTACAGATGGAAGACAATTTACTTGGTAGAGGATTTTGATTCAAAACTAATTTTAACTAAAAATTTGACAGTGTAACTCCATCATCTTCCAGCAATCAACATACTACCAAGAACTTCAGTGTCTTTCTTATTTCAAAAACTTAGTTTGTTACATATATTTTTTTTCCTCTCCGTGGAAATATTCAGAGATTTTTCTTTGTCCTCAATGTTCTGAAATTTTATGGTTTAGTCAGGACTTACATCTTTGAGTTCTAGGTAATTTTCTTTTGTTAGTTTGTTGTCAATTTTCTCCTATATATTATATTCAATCTTTCCCCTGACATTTATTTTAGGCAAATATTAAAGATACTGAATTGATGGTTACTTCTATGTCTTTTCCCCCCTCATTGTCTGTCTATCATTTTGTTCTCCTTTCAGACTAGGGTAGGGACAGAACCACTTCTTACATAGGTTTTCAACCATTTCCCCTGTTCTCAGCCCCTTCCTCATCCCACCTTCCATGACATTTTTGTGACTCTAATTCTCAAGACTAAATAGATATTGTGTGTTTAATGGTTTGTTTTATGATAGTGTTTCTTTCTGCAAAGACTTGCATTTCAGTTTCTTATGCTTTACTAAATCAATTTCTACTTCTTTACTTGCTTTACATATTGTAGTTTGAGGTAATAGATGTCGCTGGCTGTATTAAAGTTGAAGATTTTGTTTTGTGGTCACCTTACTGTGTTGAGACATATCCCAACACAAAAATGTGTTTATTATCTTAAAACCAGAAGTTCCTTTCCTCTATTTTGAGTTTAAATAGATATACATGTCCTCCAAGGAACTTCCTTAAGTAACCCTATTATCTCAGTACTTTCATATTGCATGTGTCACTTATCTTTATAGATATACATGTGAAAGTACACACATGTATACTTTTATGTTAATAATGCCAACATGATATTAGCTAGCTAATAATAATAGGAAAGGAGAGACCAGACATTATAAGCATGGTCATCTGGGTAGCTTTGTCCATTCCCTGCATATCACTGGGGAAAAGGATCAAACAGAGAGAGAGAGATGGGAGCATGTGCAGTGAAGTTGGGGTGACATAGGGAAGGTGCTTTCCTGTCAGTCTAGGTCAGAAAGATAATTGGCTAGGGGGTGGAGCCACTGCAAGAATGACATCTTGGAAGACTAAGATCCCCAGACAAAGACACTCTTGTTCTTTCCCTTGCTTGGCTCCTGCTCCCTTGCACTCTCTTGCTTCGTTACCAGCATTCGTTCCTGCACCTCCATAGCCATGTGGCCTTTAAACAGCAATGCAGAGTGATTAGAGGGTTGCAACTTTCAATCCTATTCCCTGAATTTGGGAGAGGGAAGAGGGAATAGAGGTTGAATCAATGGACACTGGTTTGTTAGTCATGCTTATGTAATAAAGCCTTCATAAAAATCCAAGAAAGGGGTTCAGAGAACTGGGTTGGTGAAGGCATAGAAATGCTGGGAGAGGGTCCCATTTGGAAAGGTGGTGGGAGCTCTGTGCCCTTTCCCCAAACCTTGCTTGATGCATTTCTTTCATCCTGCTGTTTCTGAGTTATATGCTTTTATTTTATTTTTAAAAATATATTTTATTGATGTTTTTAGAGAGAGGGATAGAGAGCTAGAAACATTGATGAGAAACATCGACCAGCTGCCTCCTGCACACCCCTTCCAAGGATGTGCCCGCAACCAAGGTACATGCTCTTGACCAGAATCGAACCTGGGGCCTTTCAGTCAGCAGACCAATGCTCTATCTACTGAGCCAAACTGGTTTCAGCATGAGTTATATACTTTTATATTAAACTGATAATCTAGTAATCAAACCACAGGAGGAGATCTTGGGAACCTATGTTGTACAGTATAACCAGTTGATCAGAAGTACAGGTAGCAATCTGGGCTTGAAATTGGCATCTAAAGTAGGACTTAATCCTTGGCCTATGGAATCCAGTGCTATCTCTGGGTAAGTAATTTCAGAATTGAGTTGAATTGTAGGACATTCAGGAGTATCTTGAGAATTACTTGTTGGTATGGGGATCTCCTCTCCTCTCACACACATATTGGAAACAGTACCAGAACCTATTTGGGTGGTGTCAGTGAAGTGAGGTTTGCTCAAATGGCCTTGACTTACAGAAACATGTGGTTTGGGAAGAGAAACATGTGGTCTGGGAAGAGAAAGGATGAAAGGGTGAGAATGAAGAATCTTTGATTCTTCATTGGTAACTTTTACCTTTAGTAATTTACTGTAGCTGCTACATACATAGTATGAAGCAGCTACAGTAAATTACTAAAGGTAAAAGTTACCAATGAAATTTAGCGATGGATCCAACTCCTGGGAAGTTGGTTCACTTGGTGCATAAGAAATGCAGACTAATAATAAAAAAAGACAAAACATACAAACTTTTGATTATTATCTGTAACAGTTAAAATAAAAGTAAAAGAAATGTTGAATTGGGTCTTAATGCTAAACAAATGTCCAATTTGGGTAAAGCTGAGCTTCAGCCACTAGCCTCAGAGCTGCCTAAAAAGGGAAAAATTGTTCAGGGACAATTGTTCATAAAGTACATTTAGGAAACTCTGGTCACAAAGAAAGTAGTCAATGTGGAGGAAGGACAGTGCCAAGAAACTATTTGAACTATTTTATTAGAATTAACAAGCAGATATCTCCTGGGCTAGTTTAAGGTAACCACCTGGGTCAGTGGAATGAGTGGATATGGGGTACAATAGCAATGCAGAGATGAATTACATCCAGGCTTATTCTTCTTGTATCCTCTGTAGCACAACATATCAATAGAAGCTGTTTTGTCTGCTAATGAAAGACAGAGACTGCAGATGGCTTTGTGGCAGATTCCCTGGGGAAAGTCTCTAGAGAGACTGATGCTGGTAGCCATGAGGGCTACAAATGGTTCCTGACAGGAATAGACACCAACTCTGAACCAGGCTTTGCTTACCTAATGGTCGATGCAAATGCTCAGAGGGTCATAGGAATACTGGAACAGGAGATAATGTACCACTTTGGAAGGCTAACCATCATTTCTTCAGATAGGGGATTTTACCAACCCATAATGCCCAACAAACAGCACAGAATTATCCTCCCCACAATACTAGTTTGATAGAGATTTGAAATGGGGAATCAAACCATTGATTGTCTAAAATTGGAGTGGGGGTGTAAAAACATGAAGGATTGCTTACATGTTTTCAGGAATATGTGCTCACATTGAACACAAACATGAGCACGGCTAAAGGAATGTCCCTATTTATCAATCTCCCCTAACACATTGTAAGCTATTGAGGTAAAAGATAATTTCTTACAATTCTTATATACATAGACCAGGAACAACATTATTAATTAATAAAATACTTATTGTGTAAATGAAGGAGAAATTACCCAGACAAGTATACTAAATTTACTTACAAGGATATTCCTTTTCTTATAAGGGAAAGTTATAAATAAAAGGTTATGGCTGGCAGGACCCTGTGCAGGTGGGAGCCTTTTAGGATTGCTATTTTTGAATCCATCTTTTCCAAAATTCCTCAAAGTAATCTACAAGACCAGTTTTTATCTTTCCAAGTACATAATAGCCACTGTAGTTTGTAATTTTCCATCTTCCCTTAAAGAACATGAATGCTTTTATTTTCCTTAGTGATAAAAACATCAGATTCCTAATAGCTGGTAGGTGACTTATGGAATCAATATACAAACTTAACTAGATTTAAGTCTTAATTAAGACTTACAAATGTAATATTATACATCTTAGACTACTCAGAAATGATGAATGGAAGACTTGAATACGTGGAAGACTTTCCCACTTTTGGCTGTGGTTTCGGTGAGGTATGGATGCAAAGGAAAACTCACCAAGTTATGATCCTTATAATATTTGCTCTGCCCAAAAAGACATTTTGCAAATATACTTTAGTGAACACATGATTTATACCAAAACTATATTCTGATCCTACTGCCAATAAACTTGGCCATTGCTACTTCACACAGATGCACAGTGTTTACACATAGCATACCTGATTGCTCTATCATCTGCCCACAAAATGCACTGCTTTTTCCACACACTGGTTTCCAAGGCAACAGAGACCTCCTCTAACAATGAAAGCACACACAAGTTGATTTGCATTTCTACATGTCAGGTCCCAGTCCTAACCTCTCTCTCCAGCCATCGGAATTGTGTGGGAAACACAACAGGAAAGCAGAGCTGAGAATGAAGTACTAAAAGCAGAATCAGTTTTCTAATGTGCCAGCATGGTCAGGTGCTATGAAGAAGAAACTTTTGTTTAACAAACTTGTATGAAGGGTTGATGGGGATTATTTCAATGTGAAATAGAGAGAAGTTACAAGTTATGGCTAACCTTGAAGAATATGAGTAATGGAGAGAAGATCCATTTTTCCTCTACAAGTGAAGTTTCCAGTTTTTTCTCTGTAGGTACCTTTGTTGAGAATCATCTCCATCTTCTCATTTTCCATTCATTCTGGAATCTATCAAAATCTAGAGCTCATTGTTTCATAACTGCCCTTGCAAGGCCACTCAAGTCCTTCTAGATGCCAAATCTAGTGGTTACTTGTCTATCCTTATATTCTTATCCTGTCCTGTCCTTCTCTTCTCCCTTCCCCAGGAAGTTACTCTTCCTTAGTTCTCCTCCACCTTAAAGTTTCCTCTTTCTCCTGTACAGGTTCTTCCTCCACCAGTGTTTTGACTATTTCTCTTTGCTCTTGTTCTCTTCTAAATCTACATTTTCTTCTAGACCAGTGGTCGGCAAACTATGGCTCCTGAGCCACATGAGGCTCTTTGGCCCCTTAAGTGTGGCTCTTTCACAAAATACCATATGTGGGCATGCACGTACAGTGCAATTGAAACTTTGTGGCCCATGCTTAGAAGTTGGTTTTCGGCTCTCAAAAGAAATTTCAGGCATTGCACTGTTGATATTTGACTCTGTTGACTAGTGAGTTTGCCGACTGCTGTTCTAGACAATGGTCCCAAAGCTAGCTTGCACAGTGGAATTATTTGAGGATCTTGTAAAAATTCCAAAACTCAGGATGCAGTGCAGCCCAGTCTCTGGGGATGAGATGCATCTGCATATTTTGAAATTTTCCCAGGAGATTCCAATATATATACAAGTTTGAGAAACCACTGCTCTGGAGTAGTCCCTATTCTCTTAATTAACTCCAGGTTAGCTGACATTATGTGAGACTTGTGTGTCTTTTTCAGGACTAGTCACTTCTGTGACATATACTTATTAACACCTTCTTGAAATGCTTTAATAATGTCTCATTATTTCAGAATAAAAATTTTTTTAAAAGTGTCACAGGCACATTTAAAGTTTTCATAGTTCAGGCTTTGTTTACTTTCAAAGGCCCATCTCACATCACTCTCTTGTTCTGCTGGAACATTCCTACCCCTCAGCCTGGAACACATCTTCATCTGGTAAATTCCAACATGTCCTTCAGCACTAAGCCTGAAAATTTTCCTGATGCGTCCTCCTATCACAACATTGTGAGTTTTGTTGCTCAGAGATCACCCTCCATTGATAGTATTTTATTGGTTTATTTCATAGTAACCTGGGATTTATTTGATGATAGAGTATTTGCTTTTCATTTCTCCCCACAGAGCGTGGAGTACCTTAAGAGCATTGTATTTTGAGTGTCAACAAATCAAAGAACATGGTAGTTGATAATTTTTACTTGGAAGGCTTGTTCAGAAAGGGTTTAATCAGATTTAGTTCTTCAGGGAGAGAGGAAGGCCACAGAGCCATAAAACTTCCACATAATTTCCTGCAGGTGCCAGAGTGCCCTTCCCTTCCTTGTGCTCCCATCCTGTTCATCTAACAAGTGGAGCGTCTGAAAACATGGTCCAGGTGGTGAAACCAACTTTTATGACACTTGAGAACCACCCCGGACACTGTTTCCAGCAGTTAAAAATTCAATGAAAGCTGTCGTGTCAACGAGGAGTTGTTCTGACAGCTGGATATTACCACAGCCACCTGCTAACAAGAAGCTTTGGCAACTTTTGAATTAGTGGGGGTTTTGGGGGCATATATTTGGCACAGGATGCCTAAGTGGCCTGCATCACTTACCAGAGAGAGGCAAGATAGTCAATTACCATGCTCAGATGCAGTCAGAGTAGTAGGAGAGAGACACATTTCCCAGAGGACAGAGAAAGCCCTGGAAATGCTTAAATCCAGAGTCTAGAGAAGTTTAGGTCAGTGACATCATGTTTTCTTTTAGAATGGGGTTGAGAGAAATATGGAAAATGTACTTCTTGGTTAGAATAGGTTTTTCAGAGAAGTATAAAGGGGTGTTTCTCCTTGAGAGACCTTGGCAGTCCCAGTGTGTGTGTGTGTGTGTGTGTGTGTGTGTGTGTGTGTGTGCGCGCGCGCGCGCGCGTGCGCGTGTGCGCTCACTAAGGGAGGTAAGGGATGTGTTGTATATGAGGATGCCAGGGGGAATGCCACCCTTGCCAGCAAGCCAGACACTAAGAGCCTTTAGCTACATCTAAGAGCCTTTAGCTACATCTTTACTTCTGAGCCTTCTATTTCATTCATGTTTACGTTCTGTCTATAGGCACTCTGCTCTAATTCAACTCACTTTCTCTGGTTATTTATCTATCATTCCCACACACTTCTCTGTCCAAGTAGTTTACTATCTAGATTTCCCTTGCTCGGCACAAGTCTTAATTCTTAAATGATCACACGAGAAGTGTTAAAATGAAAATTAAAAAAACCTGCATTGTATTTCAGAATCCTAAACATTCTTTAAAGATTAACTTTTAGGTTATGCCATTTCCAATCTACCTACCAAAGACCTGATTTTCTATAGCTACAATGTGCTCTGAGAAAGTGTAAAAAGCCAAGAAACCGTCAATTTGCTTATGCATCATTTTTGTCATGTGGTTGTTCTGTTCTGGAAAGGAAGCCAATGATTATTGTACAAATATAGGATGACCCAAATGACTCCTTGGCAACTCTCTGCCTCTTAAAAAATGCATTAATCCCAAAGAGAAAGCAACAGCAGCCATAAAAAGTAGAGAAAAGTAGGGGGAATTCCATCTATAGTCTTTTGCTAACAACAAATTCTCTTAAATTTTTCTCATCGGACAACGTTTTTATTTCTTTCTGGCCTATAAGTATCTATCCTCTTGTTGTGTCCTTGCTTGGCCTATCTCTCTCCATACACACAGGAGAAAGGCCATGTGAGGACACAGCATGAAAGCAACCACCCACAAGCCAAGAAGTGAGTTCTCATCAGAAACTGAACCTTGATCTTGGACTTTCCAGATTCCAAAACTGAGAAAATAAATTTCGATTGTTTAAGCCACAGTCTGTGGTATTTTTTATGTCAGCCCCAGCTGACTAATACAAATTTTGTTGCCATGTAGTAGGATGCTACTGTAACGAATACAAAAGAATATGGAAGTGACTTTGGAACTGAGTGAAGGTAGAGGCAGGAAGACTTTTGAGGTACGTACTAGACAAAGCTTAGATTGTCATGAAGGGACTAGTGGTAGAAATATGGGTGTTGAATATGGTTCTGGTGAATGCTCAGATAAGAGGAGAGTTGGAGAAGAAAGTAGCCATCTTAGAGAATATGTAAATAATTGTGTCCAGATCATTGGTAGAGCTATGAATGTTAAAGGTGATTCTGGTGCGTTCTCAGATGGAAATAAAGAACAGGTTATTGAAAATTGGAGCAAAGGTGATTCTTGTTTTGAAGTGGCAAATAACTTGGTTGAATTGTATTCTATTAGTTTTTGGAAGGTTGAATTTGTAAGCAACAAAATTGAATATTTAGCAGAAATTTCTAAGTAAAGTATTGAGAATGAAGTTTTGGTCTTCCTGAATACTCATGTAAAACACAAGAAAAAAAGAGACAAATTGGGTTGGGGGAGCATTATTAAGCAAAATGTTTCTAGCACTTTAAGATTTGGAAAATTACAGCCTGTCCATATTGCAAAAAAAAAATTATAAAGTGTGTTCTGAAGAGAACACAAGGATGTAATGTTGTTAGACTATCACTCAATAAGGACATTATAGGATTATACTAGCAGAAACACTGCCAGTTTCTACAGAATGGAACCGTAGAGCTATTTAGCTGTGAATGTGCACTCTTTTCAAGAAAATAAAAGATAGATCTTGAACCAACTCAGATTATTAGGGCTGCCCCTCCCACCACAACAGTTTCAAAGAGTGGGGCCACCACCAATATGATTTTAGAAGGCCAGGCTGGCATGCCCAGAGCCTTCTGTGTGGGTCCTGATAGTAAATGTTGCCCCAAAAGGGTTTTTGGTAGTTAGACCACCTATTTTGCAGTCCTTTGGCTAGGGACTTTCCTTGGACCTTTTTGTCTGTTGTTTTGGGGTTGGAGGTTTTTCAGTGCCCTATTAGGATGTGTGGGAGGCAATAAGGAAACCGGGAGGCTCAATGCCATGTTGTCCCTCAAGCCCCAATGTCTCTAGGCAGCCCAAGTTCATCTTTCTACTTTTCAAAGGCTTCCCATTGTTGTGTTATGTCCAGGGTTGTTTAGTTGTTTAAGGGAGCACGTGGGAGGAATGGATGTTTCCAACTTGGCCAGAAGAGAAAGCTTCTTAAGTCTTTGGAGGGACAAAAATGTAGTAAGGGTCATAGGATATCGATGACAGATATAGAGGAATTTCCAGCATGCATGCCCTTTTCTGAGCGTCTTTCATTTCGCCTCTAATTGGCTTATTTGATGACATTCCAAAGTGATTCTATTTGATTATTACCTCTTTAGTGCTGTTGCTATTGTTGTTGAAAGATATTTTTGTCCACAACTTGCCTCAATGTTTCCTTCAATTTACTTTAACTAGTTAGAAAATAGAATAAAAAAGAAGGCAGTAGACAAGCTGCAACTAGAACTTTATTTTTAAAAATCTCATTGCTCTCTAATAACATTTTCATCAAACTAATAATCAAGAGGGAAGATAGAAGATTGTATACCTGTGAAGATAATATTTTGGGGAAACCAAGTGCAACTAAATAGAATTCAGTAGATAAATACATATGTAAATATTGCAAAATCATATCTTGACAGCTGAAGCAGGATTTCATCATTCAGACCATAATCTCAGGCTATGCTAAATTTTGGTGATGCCACCGTGGGTTTCAGAACAGCTTGTCTCTGTACCAGCTGGAAATGCTAGCTGCTTTATGTTTCATGCTAATCTGGAGGATTTAAGGGAAAAATATACTGTTTTGCATTTGTTTCTTTATTGTACTGGAATGGAAATGCTTTAAGGCAGCTGAGTGAAAGGTCTTTCTTGCTGGGCACAGGTGCTTTGCACAGTGGGATCAGCTTAATTGTATTTAGTGTTTGTCTACAAGGATTTGTCTATAAATCCGCAGATTTATAAGAAAATTGGTTTTCTCTGTGATTAGCCGGTATGATAATCTGCAGTTTTCTGTAAAAATGATTGACTTCAAACAAGCTATTGGTAATAAATAAATAAATATCTGTGGGGTGAGGCTACAGTGTTTGGACAGGTACAAGTCTTGGACTGATGAGAGGGCACAGTCTCATCATTTGGTCTTCCTGAATACTCATGTAAAACACAAGTTTTACATGAGTATTCAGGTAAATACTCATTTACCTGCTTGGAGGGCAGAGCCTTCCCAGCACAATGATAGCCAGCAGCTGTAGTTGTAACATATACTTATTAACACCTTCTTGAAATGCTTTAATAATGTCTCATTATTTCAGAATAAAATTTTTTTTAAAAGAGTCACAGGCACATTTAAAGTTTTCATAGTTCAAGCTTTATTTACCTTCAAAGGCCCATCTCACATCACTCTCTTGTTCTGCTGGAACATTCCTACCCCTCAGCAATACGAGAAAAACCTTGTCTACAAGAGTTTTTCATGAAAACTTGTGTTTTACATGAGTATTCAGGAAGACCAAATGTATTCAGGTAAATACTCATTTACCAGCTTGGAGGACAGAGCCTTCCCAGCACAATGATAGCCAGCAGCTGTAGTTGTAAGCTTGAACCTGTGGACCACGTGCCTAAGTGATACACAAGTAAACAAAGTTTGATCAGGTGCATGTAATTGAGTAGGGTTGAAACACATAAGAATGTTGTAAATATCTTGGCCACGCCCTTACTTTGCCTTGCGGCATCGGCAGCGTCCCACCGAGTCCCAGCTTTCCTTCTCTTGTCTATCTTTTCTCAATTCTTCCATTGCCCCCACTCGGGTTCACTTTTGGCCATGCTGGGATGGCATAAGTGGTGTTCGGACAAGGCCTGAGTTCAGGGGAACTACAATTGTTAGGTGAAAGGAGGCCCCAGTAAGGTGTGCACAGAAAGAAAAAGTAGAAAAATAAAAGCTGAAAGCAAAAGTAAGGTTAGGAGCTGAAGTTTAGTAATAGCTCAGTGTAAAACATGGGGCAATGCTTAGTACAGCATTTTTAAAAATTTTAAGAAAAAAATAAGTAGAAGCAATTTTTAATTTCTTAAAGAGAAAATAGAATATAGGAAATAAAATACAAAATAAATACAGATTAAGTGGAAAACAAGAAGTAGAAGATAGTACACGTAAAATTTTGGTAATTTGTTTGCTCATAGGCACTGGACCTCATGGGGTTTTGTGGGTTCAGAAAAGCTGTGAAATTCATGAGGGTTTCAACCCAGGGAGGTTTGGGCAGGGGCAGCCAAGCCTACCTATAGTTCACAGATAGAAATAAGCAGGAGAAAATAAGCGGTAGAAGAAAATAGCTGGGAACTGTAAAAGTAAAGGATGGAAATTCTGGTCAGCAGGGCACTTAAAGTCAAGCCAGGACATTTTGTTAAAGACTGTAAAGCAAAAACGGAAGTCAAAAGGTTACGGAGAGTAGAAACCAGCAACCTGGACTGTGCCCAAGATGCAGGAGGGGAAAGTATTGAGTAAATGAGTGCCGCTCCAGGACTGATATTAATGATAACCCGATAACCCCAAGGCAGGGAAACTTTAAGCGGAGCCAGCCCTGGTCTCACCAGGTAAAGGGGACTGTATTCTTGACCTTACCGGTGCCTTTCCAGCCAACCCAGTCCCAAAGCCAACTGTCCAAGCAGCCTGATTCTCAGAATCAGAGGGAGCAGAGCAGCTGATTTGCGTGCCAGAGCAGGACATGCATTGCCACAGGAGATCCAGAAAAACTCCTTGTACCTCCGTTCAAGAGACTAAGAGTTGTGGCTCGGAAGAAGATAATGAAGGCCATATGCAAGGGACCGAAATGCCAGCATGGGGTTAGCTGAAAAAGCTAACAACTGAGGCCCAGCAAAGGGCAGAAAAGAAAGGAGTGGAAGCTACTCCTTCAGCTGTGTTTATGGCTATGTTAGCATTGGTTAGCTGCCAGTCTTCTGTAAAGTCTTGTGCAGCCAAATCTAAGGACTCTGAGTAAGACAGCCTGAAAATGTTAACGTCTGAAGTTTGGTTTTTCTCTTATTGCTGTATTTTATTGGCTTTGTTTTGTTATTAACAGCCAGAACTTTGTTCTCTCTAGTTGCTGCATTGTTGCTGAGTTGAATATTTTAATAGCCAGAGGTTTGCTTTGAGGTTATGATTTTGCTGGATAATTTTAGATTTTGGATAATATAAATAGACGTGTTTAAAACAAAAGAAGTGGGATATGTGGGGTGCAGCTACAGTGTTTGGACAGGTTCAAGCCTTGGGCTGACTAGAGAACACAGTCCTCTACTGACCATGTGCAAGTCCCAGCTTGGAGGGCAAAGCCCTCCCAGGCCAATTATAGTCAACAGCTGTAGTTGTAAGCTTGAGCATACGGTCCGAACACTGGCCCCACGTGCCTAAGTGATAGAGGCTGCAAGTAAACAAAGTTTGATCAGGTACATGTAATTGAGTGGGATTGAAACCCACGAGAATGTTGTAAACATCTTGACCACGCCCTTACTTTGCCTCGTGGCATCTGCTATAAAATAATGACACGGCTCGTAGTCCATGTAGCTGCTGGCTCCCCACTGAGTCCCAGCTTTCCTTCTCTTGTCGATCTTTTCTCAATCCTTTCATTGCCCCCACTTGGGTTCACCTTTGTCCATGCTGGTGTGGCACAAATATAAAGAGTTCTCTTGAATTAATTCTTCATTCCCCAACACACCACACCACCAACCTTGAGTCTTCCTGCCTTTATCTCACAAGCCCCATATGCCAGTGGTCGGCAAACTGCAGCTCTCGAGCTACATGTGGCTCTTTGACCCCTTGAGTGTGACTCTTCCACAAAATAGCACAGCCTGGGCGAGTCTATTTTGAAGAAGTGGCATTAGAAGAAGTTTAAGTTTAAAAAATTTGACTCTCAAAAGAAATTTCAATCGCTGTACTGTTGATATTTGGCTCTGTGGACTAATGAGTTTGCCGACCAGTGCCATAGGCCCTTGGTGGGAACATTTTCTTATTTTTTTCAGAATTGGGAAGATGGTCCATTACTATAACCTTGATTGTATTATAATGCTGTCTGGTTCTTGTCACCTAACTATAAAAATATAGAAAATGCTGAAACTGATTTGGTTCAGTTGATAGATCGTTGGCCTGCAGACTGAAAGGTCTCAGGTTCAATTCCGGTCAAGAGCATGTACCATGGTTGCTGGCACATTCCCAATAGGGGGTGTGCAAGAGGCAGCTGATGGGTGATACTCTCTTGTCAATGTTTCTAACCCTCTCTCTGTAAAAAAATCAATAAAATATATTTAAAAAATTTATATATAGAAAACTAGTTAGTGGCTATGAAAATGGGCTCAGCATTTCAATTGTCCACATTTGAATTCCAAGCTTGCCACTTCCTAGCCCTGTGACCGTAGGCAATCCACTGACCTTTTAGAAGCTTCAGCTTTCTTCCTTGTGAAAGGGGAAATTTTCTACTTGAGAGGGGATGTTTCTCACTGCTGGCTGCACATGCAAACCACGTAAGGAGACTTTAAAGAATGAAAAGGCCCAGACTCCCTTTGAATTTCCTTGTTTTGAGTGAGAATCGGGTACTTACCCAGCCTTTACTTTCCCCAATCCTCAGGGAATCCAATGGGCAGCTAAATTGGAGAACTGGGGTCCAAATACCACTATGCAAGGAGTTGTCCAAAGGTGCATGGCATCAGCATCTCTGGGAGATTTTTTTTTTTTAGAAATGTTAACTCTTAGGTCCTGCTCCAGAACCACTGAATCAGAACCTGCATTTTATCAAGGTCTCTGGATAATTTTTATGAATGTTGAAGTTAGTTGGTCTAAAAATCATTGTGAGGGTTCAGTGAGAGAAACCATCTAATTCTAAGCTACTTAGAATAAATATTAGCTTGTTTATATATTTAGAACCCACTCTATCGCTTCATTGTGTGTGGGTGTGATCTCACCATCCCGTTTTTCTCAGTAACTATACAACTCTTTAGGAAGTCCCTATACTGTAGCTGGTTCATTTTCTCTCCTTATGCCCAGAATAGTGTCTGGGATGTGATATAGATGGACAATAGACATCTCTAGATTGGAAAAGCCCACACAATATTAGAGGCCTTTTACTGAGACTCGGGAATTGTTTTCTAACACTGGTTTTGCCATTTATGTATTGTGGGATCTGAGCCAGAGGTGTTCCATCTCTGAACCTCACTCTCTTACCTGTATGTTGAAGAAGTGGGTATGTAGACCCCAACCCCTCTTCGATTCTAACCCTAAGTAATTTTTTTACAAATGTATAGATGGCTGGGTTCTTTTGGGGGTATGATTTTCACTTATTTGTTTTGTCATTGCAGATAAAACTAAAATTTCTGATATTTTTAACTAAGTGGAAGGATATATAAGAAAAGAACAGCCTGATGATTGCTGTGCCAATTAAATTCACTTGACAATGTAGAGTAATTTTCAACCACCAATACAAAATAGTATCACCTGGAACCTTAAAAATACTGATGCCCATGAAATTTTCCCATTTATGTTCTGTTAGAAAAAAGACAAAAAAGGACAAGTATTGTTTTGTTTTTAACTTATCTTTATTGTTAAAAGTGTTACAGAAGTCTCCTCATTGACCACTTCCAACCCCTACCCACCAATGCAGGGTTGAGATCCCTGCTAGAGACAACACCTAATCCTGCAGTTTTAAAACAATTTTGCTTACCTTTTCATATACACATAAACATGGAAATATGGGTTTGATGCATACTACATAGACTAAAGTTAGACCTGTGATAGAAGAGCATTTTGCTCTTCAGTTATGTCATCTGTTGTTGGAACTCCTTTTCCTTTTATTTTCCAATTATAATGTCCCCATGCTTGTGACATAAATACATGATTTTTGGAAAATCTTGTAACTATATTTTAGTCATGTTTATAGGTCTAGCAAATTAAGACATTTAAAATTATATATAAACATCCATGCATATGTTTTTTATAGATGAAATACTTGTTTATATTGTATTTAAAATATAGCTTGATTTCTGTTTTAAACAACAGGCATTCTCTATAACAATCCATTCTGATTCTATTTCATTGGTGTTTTGTATCCAGAGCTAGAGATATACAATTTATTTATTTCCAGAATTAGATAAATTTATTTTTAAAGAAAAACTAGCCCTCGCCAGTGTGGCTCAGCTGGTTGAGTGTTGTATCATACATCAAATGTTGATTTGGTTTCTGGTCAGGGCACTTGCCAAGGTTTCAGGTTCCATCCCCAATAGGGGATATGCAGGAGGTGGTCAATCAATGTTTCTCTCTCTCCCTCTCCCTCTGTTTCTATTATAGAATCAATAAAAAAATATAAAATAATATAATTTAAAAAAACAAAACCAAAAATAGTTCTGTGCCCATATATTAGGCCATGGAAATGGTATTCTTATTTTATTTCCATTTCTTGGAAACCCACATCTAAACTTACTACACTGAACAAATGTTCTGATTCATATATAATCATGTAAAGATGGTATTTAAATTGGTCAATTCAATGAATATTTTGCATTATTTCTACTTTTTTTCTCTCTCTAAGGAAATAAATGAAAATGTACTTGGCATCTCTGTATCATGCTAAGATCACTGGACACTAACAGCAAGCTCCAGCACCCAAAAGATGAACATAATATTTTCTAGCTTTTTTTTTTTTTTCTAACAGAACATGGATAATATATGAACATTTTGCCAAGTACCGTATTTTTTGGACCATAAGACGCACTTTTTTCCCCCCAGAAGTGGGGGGGGGGAAAAGTCCCTGCGTCTTATGGTCCAAATATAGCCTATACATATACTTTAAAAAAAAAGTGTTTTTACTTGCCTGGCTCTGTGTGGTCTCTGTGTGCTTGCCCAGCTCTAAAATGGTTCTAAATACTGCTGTTTACTTTACAGGGTTGATTACATGTGTTTATGACTGTGATGTTGGGTTTTAATGCACATAAAATATTTTAGGACACTATTTGTTTTCAGAATCTTTTTTCTTCATTTCCCTTCTCTAAAAACTGGTGTGTCTTATGGTCCGGAGCGTCTTATGGTCCGAAAAATACGGTAGTTTTCAACCCCAAGAGTAAGGGATATATTTTCTAGGTAATTACTGTAACATAGCTTGTTTCTTACAGGAAAGTAAAGGGACTTGGAGTCATAGCCGTTTTTTTCACTCATTTGCATTTTCTATTTTTGTTGGAAAGAATTCCCTGGTTCCTTATTAGAACAGAAGGAAGATAGATTTGAAACAATCAGTTCTCAAGAAAAAGGCCAGTGGGAG
Organism: Pipistrellus kuhlii; assembly: GCF_014108245.1. NCBI lineage: Eukaryota > Metazoa > Chordata > Mammalia > Chiroptera > Vespertilionidae > Pipistrellus > Pipistrellus kuhlii. Next base: position 25,375,697 of record NW_023425449.1, read on the forward strand.
AGTATCTGAATTAGGTAAGATGAGTCTAGCAATATGTTTATGTGAAACTGAACTTGGCATGAAATACCTGGCCTGAATAAATGTGGGTAAGGGCCTAAGCCAATCAGGGGATTAATCCTGGGCACTTGAGTATACTATTATAGCTGGTCAGGGACTAGGCAGGAATCAACTCCTGGGCTTCAGGCTACAGCAGACGGGCCATTCATCGGGAGGCTGACAATGTGGTCTGAAACTGGGTAGCTAATGGAAGTCAGAAGATGAGACTGAATGAATTTTTTTGGGAGAAAAAAATCTTAAAAGGTCTACAAAAGTTTCCTCAGTCTATAAAAGGACATTTATGACAAAGGCTTGGGACAAAGCCATAATGGCTTCTTTCAAAGACTAAAAATGTTTCTAAACCCAAGAGACTTTTCTAAAACAATCATAACGATCTATTCAGAGAAGCAGAGGCTTCATCAGTTCCAAGTCTTCAGATTTTAAGAGAGATTATAGGAAACACTGATGAGTGATTGTGAGAGAGAGGAGAGGGTGGAGGTGAGCCATCAGTGTACCTTTCAGCTTTGTTCTCTGATCTAATTCCCCATTAGAAAATTGTGTCCTTTGTAGAATTTTGAATACATAAAGCAAATATAGCTTTGTTGACTGATTTTAATATTTCTGTCTAAATGCTAATATTAGAAGAGTCCAAGAATTCTGATCTTTCTTTTTCCAAAGTGTCAATTTTTAGAACTCTTAGAAATCACTGTTTTTTTTTTTTTTCATGTCCTTCAAATCATTGGTCTGATAATACATTCTAAAATTTTTCTGGAAATATTTACCCCATAAACACTTTGCACTTCTTTTCTGACTTCCATTTCTGGGCAAGATAGAGTAATAGAGGCTGGTTTTAATCTTTCTTCTGAAACAACCAGAATACTAGACAAAATGCACACAAAACAATAGTTTTCAAGGCACTTGGCTTTAGACAATGTAAGACAGTGATCTCTGAGGGACAGGAAGCAAACAAGGTATGGCCTATGACTGTCCCAGCTTACTGCTTTGAGGACATTTCTAGGTCACAGTATAGACAAGAGGAACCCATACAGATGCAGGCAGATTCCCCTAGTTAATGGGTTGGAGCAGACAGTCATGAAGGCTAGAATTCCTGAGGACTAATCTCTTTTAAAATCATGTAGATAATTCTGAAAATTTTAGTTTGCTTTACCATTTTTCTAGTATAAATTTCAATTTAGGAGTTATGGATAGAAGTATGACAATAACTTGTATTGTGATCTATAGTAGAGGTATTTGTTTTCAAGTATGAACTTGTAATATTGAGTTATGTTTTCCTTCACCCTACATATAGTCCTTAAATGTGTATCCCAAATCTAGAATGTTTTACATCCATTATTATTATAACACTGAATAAGAAGAGTTGGCTAGCTGGTGAAATCTAGTTGAAATATTGTAAGATTAGAATCAGTGCTGCTTAGATAATTATTATAATCAGAAATGTACCAGTAATGGGATGTTGAATAATGTCAGAAAAATTAGTAAGCTGCATAGAGTTCATTTCTACAAATAGGCAATCTCCCCTATAATTTATGTTTATGATATGGTCTTGTAGGCTTTTAATGTGAACCACTTAGATATAAATATCATCTAAAAACATTGCCCTTAGTTACTTAAGCATAATTCAAGGGCACAATTATGTCCTCAAAGCCTGATGATCACTATACATAAACTACCTCAATGTCATTTATGATAAACTGAACCGAACTGAAAAATGCATGCAGTGATTTATCTTTTTATTCATTCACATGTGAAATCAGTTTAATTTTGTGTCTGGAGAAAAGTATTGTTGAATAGTCTCCTCTGCTTTGCATATGGCTGGAGGGTAGTCTATGAAAGTCTGAGAGTGGGCCTCCAACTCTACCTCAGATTGTTCCTCACACCTATCAGCTGCCCTATGACCTTTGCTAAGGAATGAAGGAACTGTGGGAATTAATGCAGCTCCAGGGTGTAAGGGTATTTAGCTTTGAGAATGTCCTAAAAAAGGAGGGAACTTAGCAGACAGGCCATTCTGCTGGGCCTTGCTCCCATCCTCCTCCAAGGAAGGAGCATGCATGTGGGTCCTTGCTTCCATCTCAGCCCATCATACATGTGTACACATGGCCACAGAATCACCTCTGACATTTGCTGCTGATACATATCTCTTGACTTTTATCTGCAAGGAAACAATAAAATAAGAGAAATGAAATAAACCTATTAAATTAAAGATGAAAAAGATCAACATAATTTTGATTTTTTCAAAGCAATAGGGTTACCTAATTTGTTGAAGTAGTTTGAATATGCATTGGTTACCAGTGTAGGTCTCAAGTGCTGTTTTGTGCTTTCATGTATTTATCACACTTCCTGTTAACTGTTTCGTCTCTACTGAAGGTTTCACTCCATTCCTGTCCTCCGCTCTTTCCCCATCCTTCCCATTTCTGCATTCCATTTCCATCAAAGTGTTTTTATTTCTTAGCTTCCATTTATCTTTTAATTAAATCATTTGGGGCCATTAAAAAATCCTTGGGGCTCACTTTGAGTTGGGGAAATGTAGTAAGCTCTCTTCTGACTATAAACAAATGTTAATTTAAATGAAGTCTGAGAAAAAGTTTTTTCTGCAGGGTTTATATTTGAGTTGCTTATAATATCATCCTTGATGAATATATTCTAGAGAGAAATTATTTTGTAAAACATTTAATGTATTTCCTACTCATTGTTAGCACACATTTGAATGATATCTCATTAAACAGTATAATTGTGTCTTTGGTCATGAGATCAGATGGTATTATCTATGATTCTCATAATCTCAGTAAGTTCTAAGCCTGGAACTATTGCAGATGTCTATTAGCTATACCTAAAACAAAGAGCCAGACAGAGAATTCCACCTGGTCACATAAGTTGCCTTAGTAATTCAAGTAGGTTAGACCTGGCTTGGGGCCCATCAATTATGCTAAGATTGCTCATGCTAGCATCTCATTAATTGATTCTAGAATGCACACCGTAGATGGCTCACATACCCAGAAGTAATACTTGCACTAAAAAAGATTATTTTGGGAGTGTGAGGAACTCTCACTAAATGAGTAACCAGTAAGTATCCTCATCTTAGTTGGAATTGAGTCAATTTTGAATTAGAATGGAGAACATCTCTCATCATCCTTATATTCCTCATGGCACTCAGCATTGTCATGAATGTAACTCACACTCATAAAGTGTTCCGCTTACCTATTCCTGGTGCTGCCTTCACCTTGCACTGTTGCATGATGGCACAACTACAGGTGGCAACTCATGTCATTCAGATATCCCTTATGAGGCTGCCGGAGTGGACTCAGCATGCAGGTAGTGTGAGGGCTGAGAGAACAAATCTAGTCTTGGACCTTGGTCCTGACACTCCTGGCCACATGAACTTCCTGAGCACACCTGGAAGAACTGCTAGAGTATCAAACATTGTTCCCTTTCTCTAGAATACTCTCCCCACTCTCTTCACTTAGACATCCTTTCCCATCCTTCAAGCCTCAGCTAAAAGGGGATTTCCTGACCCCAGAATCTTGAGGAAGTCTGCACGGTCATGGACCCACATCAGGCAGGGCAAAAGGTAGCAGCAAATGTCAGTGGCCCGCTGAGCTGGCATTTAGTTCCAAGAAATCTGATATTTAAAAAGAAAATAAAACTAATCTCTTCATACCAGCATACTATTTTATAGTTCCCCTTTGTAGCCAGAAAAAAAATGTTTATGAGATTGTTTGCTTAGTGTCTTCTCCACTAGTTTTAAGTTGTATAAACAACTACATTCATGGCTCTATCCTCAGAGCTCAATTTAGCTTTGGCATAGTAGCCCTTTATTCCATGTTTGTTCATTGGTTTGCTGGTCCGCCATAACAAAGTACTACAAACTAGGAGGATGAAATGACACAAAGGTATGGCCTCACAGTTCTAAAGATTAGAAGTCCATGATTAGGGACTTGGCAGGATTGGGCTTTTGAGGGCTATGAGGAAAGGATCGGTTCTAAGCCTCTCTCATTGTTTGTAGATACTTTCTCAATGTTCACATCACTCCCTGTATGCATTTCTATCTCCAAATTTCTTCTTTTTATAAATACAAATCTTATTAGTTTGGGACCTACTCTAATGACCTCATTTAAATTTGATATTCTCTGTGATGATCCAATTTCCAAATATAGCCACATTCTGAGGTATTGGGGGTTATGAATTCAACACATGAGTTTTGGGGGAGGCACAATTTAACTCTTCACAATGCCTTACACAGTTAGTAACAAACCCACTAATGCTGTTCAGTCATTGCTTTGAACTTGAACCCTGGGTGAGTGCTCATGCCAAGGAGATGTTGCTTATTTGATGACACCTTCAGCTGTCAAAGGAAGATTCAGAGAAGACAAATCTATGAGTGGGAACATTCCAGTAATTTGTGAAGGAAATCAAGGGACATTTAAAATAGCATCCAAATGTTCTACACTTGCTATAATTGAGTATAAATATATTTTCAACATACTTTAAAGTTCTTCTTATTTAGAGAAATGAAGAGGATTTCCCCCTCTGCACTCACTCAGTTCTAACTTCACTGTCTCCATACTCCCCTCAAAGGTAGGTGGTACTATCTTCACAGGGTGCTGGCAGCTTCTCCCACAAAACTTCAGGTATGCACCTGGCTGACCCTTGACACTTTACCAGCTGGTGCACATGGCCCATCGCTACATCCTATTAGCCTTTTCACTGAGACCACAAATAAAATGCAAGGCCACCTCTTCTGGTCTCTTGCACTCACAATCTAATTCTCCTTATCTGCATTATTTGTCTCCTTAACCCTAACATACTTCTCATATAAATACCATGACTTTCCCTGGAAATCTGACTACTTCCTCACCTCCTCTCTGCTCTTTAATTCAATCTAAATTCTAAATGAATAATTGCCTCTGTATGGGCCTGTTTAAGGACAATGTTTCCTAGCTTTTTGCAACCCTTTGACTTTCCCCACTGTAGACAAGCAACAGTGGTTTATCTTGGAAAAGTAAGAGTCTGGTGCTACCTCTGCTATTGCTTAGCCACTCAAAAGCAATGGCAGCAATATGTGCTTTTCTTTCATCTTTGTTGAGAACTCTTTTAATTGCTTCTGCTTTTATCTTTGTTTTAAAGGCAAGGAAACTTAAGCACACATGATTACACAGGGAGCCCATGGTCACATAGCTAGCAAGGTTAGCACCCAGACAGTTTGATTCCAGGACCCATGCTTTTGGCTGAAGTCTACAGTCCTCCCGGAAGATTAACGTTTCTATCTCCTTGTCTCTGTCTTCTAAAATAAAATGGGAATGTCACTTTGTGAATTTGAGTAAGCAAGTCACGTGCTCATAATAATATAGTGGAAGTTCTTGAGCTCATAGGAAATAGGTATCATTTATATTAGTTTGGGTTGGAAAGGTGCAGCATTACTTTAATGTGATTTATTTTCTTCAGGCACCTGTCTGAAAAACTTCTCTTGGGAGTGGAATGGAGAAAGAAAGACTAGTGGTGGCAATGTGAGGGTGTCAGACTTTGTTCATAGCTAGGACCTCCAAGTGGCTCTGGGCAACACAGAATAATCTGTTTCACAGAGGCTGAGGCTTAGGCCCAAGAGATGGATGACTTGCTCAGGGTGTGTGTCTTTTCATGCTAAGAATAAAGTGCAGCTGGACCTCTTGCCTCTGGGCTCGTTATCATATTAGGCTCTACAGGCATGCTGCAGTCACATGGCTCTTTGTTTGTGATGATTGTAAATGAGGATCCATGCAATGCTGCCTTTTACTTTCTCAGCTAGAGTTCAGTCCCCACACCTGAATTCAGGATCCCAGCAATATGCATCAGGAGCCAGTCTCCCTTCTCAGACACTTCAGGATGAATATCTCATTTTCATTATAGCAGCATTGTAAGTTCCCTCCAACCTGTTGAGTTAGGTGATTTAAAAAAAAGTGTCTGATGTTCTTCTAGGCTGTACAATGAAAAATCATCACATTAACCGGAAACTTTCAAATATGGAAATGGCACTAAGTTAAACAGTCAGCAGCATGCTGGGCCCGCTCTTATGATGAGATTTGACCTAAGCATTTTAGTCTCTCTGAATCTGTTTCCTTATTTATTATGCAAAAGTAATACTACTTGCTAAATCTCCCCTATATGTGTAAAGGTGCCATTTAAAATATAAAGTATTTCCCAAATACCAAGTATCAATAATATTGCAGTTGCCTCCAAACACATAAAGGTTGAGATTCAAAGTGAACTCAGCTCATTGTACATACTAAATATGGGGAATATGAAGTTTACTGCAGACCTGTCCAGCTCTGTCCTAGGATAGGTGTTATGGACTGCATTGTAACCCCCACCCCCCCCCCCACCACCAAACGCATATATTGAAGCCCTAACCCACAATGGATATTAGACTTTACGGATGCCAGGTTCTAATCCAATGAGACTGAGAGCCTTGGAAGAAGAAGGAACACCAGGGCTGGACACACACAGAGGAAAGGCCGTGTGAGGACACAGGGAGAGCGAAGGAGAAGCCAAACATGCCAACACATTGATCTCTGAGTTCCAGCCACCAGAACTATGAGAAAACACACTTATGTTGTTTAAGCCACTCCGTGTATGGTTTGTTGTTACCGCAGCTCTAGCAGACTAAGGCAAGAGCGAGAAACCCTGACAAGGGCAGTAACACAAGCTTCAGATATTGAGAGAATTACCTACACAACTACCACCACACGATAGCTCGATTTGCTAGCTCTTTTAGGCAGAAGTAGCATTTTAACTTTAATAACTTAGGTGACAACCCTGCTGCTCCTCTGAGTGGCTTTATGAAAGTGCTTCCCCCGCCTCTGGGAGCCAGAAGTGCCTCCAGTACATTTCTGCTGAGTAGGCTCTGCTGTCTGGTGTGGCCTCCTGCACTGATTGCATGGGGCTCACCTGTTTGCCTGGGCCCTTGTTGACTTGGGCCTTTTCCATTTCTGAAAACTGACTCAGAACAGATAATAGCTCCAGGTGCAGTTAATAAGAAATGTCAGGTAAGGGTAATTGCTATCCCATTTCCCTATTTTAAATAAACGTGTTTCTATTGGAATACAATATAATCTGAGTTGTTGTTCATATGTTGATGCATGAGTTGCATTTTAAAAGACACAGGCTGAAATGCTTAGAAATCTTTCCGTGTACATCAGCAGTATAAAATTAAAAACTGTGCACCAAAACGCAATTTACAGTAGAAGATTCTGTGGTCTGAATGGCTCAGTTAATTAGTTTGACCTTTTGTCTTACATTATTGACTATGTGGCACTAAGTAAAGGGAGGATTTGGAAATCTGCTGGTCACTTTGGTTATTGATCTTGACCACTGTGTGAAGCAGACCCTGTTCATCTTTGAACCTTGCTTTCTATTGCATATTTTTGAACACTTTCTACATGCCCATTACTGTGCTAGTGTACAGCACAATTATAGTATCTATTTCAAATTGGTGGAGTTTCCAGTCAGTACTACCAATTTGGGTAGGACCTTCTTATTATTGTCTAAGGATAAATGTTAAAATATATCAGGCTACAACATTGCTAAATTCACAGGATTTGGGGTACACTCTACTTCAGCCCCACCCCTGGCCCAGGATAAATAAAGGACAACCCAGGTCTCTGAGGCTAAGGATCCTCCCTGGATCCAACTAAAGTCTTTTTTTTTTTTTTTTTTAATATATTTTATTGATTTTGTACAGAGAGGAAGGGAGAGAGATAGAGAGTTAGAAACATCGATGAGAGAGAGTCATCGATCAGTTGCCTCCTGCACACCCCCCACTGGGGATATGCCCGCAACCAAGGTACATGCCCTTGACCGGAATCGAACCCGGGTCCCTTCAGTCCCCAAGCCGACGCTCTATCCATTGAGCTAAACCAGTCCCGGCCCAACTAAAGTCTTAAAGTGAGGGAAGCAAGGGCCAGAATAGGAATTCAGCACCTGAAGTGGGTCATGGACCTTGCATTCAGGCTCAGAAGCTGGCCTGGGTCTTCAGGGCCTGCATGAGAAGACAAGCCCTAAAAGAGTTAAAGTAGCAGCAGCTAAGGTAATGGGATTTCGAAGGAGTAAAATAGTTCAATGTTATTTTATTCCTGTTTCATAGACATTAACTGGCAGCATATATATGGTAATATGAGCCATAAATGAGTTGATATGCAAATATTTCTCTCTACTTTGCATATTCATCTCCGAAATGCACAGAAAGATCTGTCTATCATCATCATCAGCCCTGTTGGGACAATAAGGTAGAAAAGCAAATAAATTCAATGAAGTAATGCTGTGATGGTTATTTGTTGGGTTTAATTTGTACATAATGTTTTATTATAACTCAGTGTTGTTAACTCTAAAATTCTAATATGTGAGAGAAACTAGCAAAGTCAAAGTACTTGAGGATTAAAGGTTTGATCTGCCAAATAACCCAGACCTTCAAATGTCTTATGCTTCACAAGCCAAGACAATTGTGTCAAAATAATTGAATTGCTTTTCTCTGCTGGTGGGAGTGGAGAGGAGGAAAGTGATGGTGGTAGTTGTTTGATGAATGTGGGAGGTGGTTCAATTTTTGCCTCAATTTGTTTATATTGTACTAGAGGTCCAGTGCATGAAAATTCATGCACTGGAGGGGGTTTCCTCAGCCCTGCCTTCCCCCTTTCACAGTCCAGGAGCCCTCTGGGGTGGAATGTGACCCTGTGATCAGAGGAAGGCGATGCCCCCATCATATCTCTGTTGCTGCCACTGCCAGCAGTGCAAGCCTTGGCTGGCCCTGGTTACCTGAGGCTTGGGCAGCCCTGGGCAGCTGGGCAACCACCATTTGAGGCTTGCCTGTGCCTTGGGCCAGCCCTGGGTGGCTGGAGAGATGAGGGGACTGGGGGACTCTGGAGGCAGGAGCATGGAGCAGCCAGACCCACCTGGGGACAGGTCAGGCAATGCAGCACGCCTGCCGCCATTGGGTGCCACCATCTGTGGCTGTGAGCACCTCCATCTCTGATGGCATTTAGATAGGATTAAATGCATACAACTTTCCTTGTTAATTCTTATCACTTTTTTGTTGGTGGTGTTAGATATAGTCTTGTTGGCAAAATTCACCCCGGTCCATTTTGTCTATCTTTTACAATTAAGTGACTGATCAAAGTGCATTCACATATGGACACAATTTGTGGGTTCCTGTAAATATTTGTCATCTTGTTATCTTGAAGCAGATGGGCAATGATGATTTGCTTGAACTAGAGTCAGCTGTTGCAAGACAAATACTGATAGTTTGTCTTTTGTGCTTTCTCCTTCTGTTTTTTATTATTTTTTTTATCCTCCCTTCCATGGATACCAGTCCCAGGGCTCTTTTGGGACCATCTCTTGAGCACAGTGGATTGGAACAACTGACTCAAAATCCCATGTTTAGGAGAATTATGTACCTGGCACTTGGGTGTAAAGGAGATCAGAATATGCCACCCCAAAATATTCCACTTTGGCATAAAATTATTTCAAATGAAAGGTAATTGAGAAAGAGCAGATTTGCAGAAAAAGCTTCCTACCTTCCCTTCCCTTCCCTTATTTGCCTCCAAATAGTGCATGCATTGTCTTTTTTTTTTAATATGTATTTTATTGATTTTTTACAGAGAGGAAGGGAGAGGGATAGAGAGCTAGAAACATCAAGAGGGATAGAGAGCTAGAAACATCGATGAGAGAGAAACATCAACCAGCTACCTCCTGCACACCCCCTACTGGGGATGTGCCCGCAACCAATGTAAATGCCCTTGACCGGAATCGAACCTGGGACCTTTCAGTCCACAGACTGATGCTCTATCCACTGAGCCAAACCGGTTTTGGCAGTGCATGTATTTTCTTTTAGGAAGGTGTTCCTAGCACCCCCTCTCTTATCAGGAAGATAAGAATGACTCTTAATCACTAGAGATGATTCTTATGATCCCAGAGAAGGACAAGTGGACCCTATCTAACAAGCCTTACTAAAATAACCCTTATCTTCCATTAATTTCCCCACACCTTTTTATAATTACTGCATCTGAGAGTTCAAAAGCCTTTTTCTTTGCTTTGTCACTTGACAAATTTATAAGTCTCCAGGTCTGATGGCCTCTTTGGGGCTTTTCTTTATCTCCATGAAGCTCCCACCTTTTCTCCTTTGAATCTGTCTTTTGTCAGTTTAATTGAGACACCCAACCACTGATTCAGCTTGGGATAGAAGAAAAAGCTTTCTTTCCTCTTTGTCAAGTGACTAAAGAAACTTTAGGAGGAGAAATTAAAGTTCTGCCAGTCTGGAGATTCATTAGATGATGTAGTTCCCCTACTAGCTCAGGCAAAGGCTTAAGCACCAAGATGAAGAACATGTGATACACTCCCAGGGCCATCACTCACTAGCTGGGACTAGTGGCTGAGCCTTCCTGAGCTTTCTGAATTATCTGTAAAACAGTGATAATTGTTTCAACTGGCTCTGTCTCCCAGGGTTGGGTAAGAAAAGAGTGAAAAATGCTGAATACAACTGTAAAGCATTTTAGAGAAGTGACATCATTACCAGTGTCCAGGGTTCTTAAGGACTCTTAAGATGGAAATCAAGAATTCACCACAAAAAAAGTTAGAGCTCATTCCTGGCATGGTGGCTCCATTGGTTGAGCATCATCCTGGTTCCTGAGAACATTGGAGAGAGTTGTCCATTTTGGTGTTCGGCACAACTGAACGCCGACCTCTGGGCCCTGCTTTTTACCGGGTGCCTTGGAGTAGCTCATTTACCTGCCCTGAAAATGTAGTTTCCATAGGTACAAGCAAGAGTTAGGGGTTCAGGTGCCTGGGGATCTTTAAGCAAGATGGAGGGAGGATTTTAAGCCAGCAATGACAAAGGGTTTCCGATTTAAGGAAATCACCTTGGTAGTGCAAATTTAAAACATGCTTTGCTTTGTCGATATGAATATGAATATGCCACCCCATCCTGCTCTGAGGACTGAATGAAGTTCTCCAATCAAGGGCCCAGTTATGAAAGTTCTTTTTTAAACCAAATGAAGGAATTTGGTTTACATGTACATTGAATGGAGATAATACCACTAGGCCATAAAATACTCTCACTACATTATGGCTATAAATAGAGCAAACCAAACTCACTTTGGTCCCTCTGGTCTTCTGAATAATTTTAGACACAGTGCCAGCACACGACACGTTTAGCAAGGTTAGCAGAAAAATAAATGGATGATTAGAGGGACAGAGTAGAGCTATGAACAGAGGCCTGAGGGAATAAGGAGGAGGGCCGATGGACTTCTCACTGGGAAAGTAAAGGAAGAAGTTTCATTTGAGCCTTTACTAAGTGGGAACAGGTACCGTGTAGTGCATTCAGAAAATGCAAGGCTTTGCATGACCAGATGGGATGTGTTGGAGAGACTGGATGCTGAGTGGGGACCTCAGAGCTAAGTTTAGTGAATGAAGATCTGAGGGAGGTCAACTGATCTGAGAGCCAACAGGAAGCCTGAGGGGAAAGCTTGAGTGGAATGCTGGAAGAACTCACAGTGTAGAGATGGGTGGACCTAACCTTTCCTCCACCTCAGGCCAGAGGAACATTTTTCCGTGGTCAAAAATGTTATAAAAACCATAAAGTTATATAACTCACCCAGGAGCACATAAAATAGATTTGTAGAATTTTAAAATGTCATCCCAGGAAAGAAATTTATTAATATTTTTAAATCGCCCTGGCCCTCCTCTTCCTGCCTCGTCCAAAATAAAGTGTTTGGCATAAATATAGACTATGTCATATGCTCTTTATTTTTATTTATGTCCTTCTAGTTTCATTCCTTTATATTTAAATATACACTCAGTTTAGTTCATTTTTACAGCAAATATAGAAAGTTGTAATGAACCTGTGAATGTAAACCACAGGCCTCAATTATGGTACAGATGTGCAAATAAGGCTGCAGGTGAGCTCCAACTAAAGATAGTCAATGGGCTGGGAGAGGTGGTTGTTATGCAAACAGCAGGTTTATTTAAAGTTTCAGGAGCCGGCTTTCTTCTCTGCTCTTCATCCACCGGGCTTGGAAATAGGTTGGCCATGCCATAATTTTCACTTCTTTCCCCAAACACAGTCTTTGCTTTGACATCGCCTCCTCGCTCCTTCCTCGATTCACATTTTCCAGGCACTTCCTGCCAAGCCACAGCTCCTCGTTTCCTTCATAGAAAAAGACGGCCAGCCATCTCCTGAGTCCCTGTCAGCAGGGAAACAAATAGTTCTTTTAAGCAACTTTCTCTGTGAACTGTGTGAGAGTAACTTGAGGACTCTGGCAGTTCTGGAACTGAGCACTGGGCAGAATATTACTTACGTAATAAATCAAACCGACAGCCAGGCCCTGACTGTGACAGCCATGGGATTGATAGGAAATATATCACCTTCGGAGAAAGTTCTGTCCACCTATTTCTTTTCATCAATATGCACTTTAAGATTTCTCCTGGAAAGACTTAGAAAAAAATTGTTTTGTAATGTATTTGGGCTAAATATTTTACAGGATCTAAGTTGCTTCTGAATGATAGACTGCGTGTTGGGGGGGTGGGGAGAAGTCATGATACCCTCAGCATTAAATTAGTAACCTGGAAAAACAAAACAAAACACCTGAGTGTGCCCTCTTAGCTTCTAATTTACTCTAGAATATGAACTGGGGACCAAAGAGGACTGTAACTCTTTATCAGTGAGTGATTTATGATGGCATACTTTCACAAATGATAAATTCCAGACAAGGGGCAGGACCTGGTAGGTGCTGAACCATTTGCTCAGTGCCTGCCCCTGTCAGTGAGCTCTGGGCTTAGGCTGCATGAGTTTCAGGACAACTGGCCCATGCAGGGTGTTAGTCTCACTGGCAGGGGCTGGGTGAAATGGGGTTTGTGGTGCTGAGGTTGTGGCATGGCACCTGGGGGTGGGCCTGGGCTTGCCACAGGGCACAGGAGTCTGCTGGAATCGGCACTCATCCAGGAACCCTGGCCAGAGATGCCCTGTTAGAAGGAAAAGGAGAAGGGATTTCCAGCACAGTAAAGCCCTTCCTGAGGATTAACCTCATAGTAAAACCAACATTTTAGTACCCAGGGCAATTTCCCAGGAAAATAGTGATGCTTATTGAATACAAAGAAATAGTATCCAAGCAGTATATACCTTACGTCCATTCTCCCAGGCTTCTTCTCTTGTATTCTCTGTTACAATCAATGGCATCATTTGAAGTCAGGACCCTAAGAATCATCCTCCAATTCTCCTATTTTATCATTTCCATTGTCCCTCTGGCCCACTGCTTCTGAATTCTACTGGGACCCGTCATCTCACAGTTCTCTCACCACAGCTTAAGCTTGTGGCCATGACCTGACTTCCTTCTTCAGCTCGTCCTCCTAACTGCCACCATAATCACACTTCTTAAATAATATTTACATGTTTTGACTAATACAACTTGGCACACCATAACTAAGGAGCTTGAATTGTTTTTTAAACATCTCAAAAATTCATTAAAGGACTTGGTGAAGAGTGACATAATCTGATATGTTTAAAATACTTACTGTGGCTGAAACTGGTTTGACTCAGTGGATATAGCATTGGCCTGTGGACTGAAAGGTCCCGGGTTCGATTCTGGCCAAGAGCATGTGCCTTGGTTTGCAGGGCATATTCCCAGTGGGGGGTGTGCAGGAGGCAGCTGATTGATGATTCTCTCTCATCGATGTCTCTAACTCTCTATCCCTCTCTTTACCTCTCTGTAAAAAATCAATAAAATATGTTTTTAAAAAATAAAAATAAAATGAAATACTTACTGTGGGTGCTGCATGGACAATGGATTTGAGGAAGCAAAGAGGAGACACAGACCAGCTCAAAGGACCAGCAGTGACTGAATGAGAGATGGTGGTTGTGGAGATGCAGAGAAGTGGACAGATTAGCGATATAGCTTCAAAGTGTAATTGTAAAGCAGAGACAAACTAGTCCCAGTAAATATTTCATGGCTGATTGATGAAAGAAGGCATCTGTTTAATTTGCAAAATCTCATGCAAACACAGTGGCCCTAGAGACAAACAGGTCCCTTAAAATAGTTAGATTTCACATTAATTTCTTGTGGTAACTATCCACCTTCAGGTGCCATTATTTTCTCTTTACATATAGCATGTGTGAGACAAACATGTCCCAAAGAATGCTGGAAAAGGCAAGCCGGTGGAATTCCAGAGAAAATTCACTGCAATGATGCAGAGCATGTCAAGATCTAAAAACATCACTGCAGAAACCCACTTGAAAAAACTGTGCTATTTTTTATTCTATTTTATTTTTTCCATCACCATTTATTCCATTTATGCCCTCTTCCACCTCCACCCATTTCCCTCTCCCCTGAAAATTTTGCCCCTGGCTCCCTATACTATAGAGCCATGGTCAGCAAACTGTGGCTCGCGAGCCACATGTGGCTATTTGGCCCCCTGAGTGTGGCTCTTCCACAAAATACCACAGCCTGGGCTAGTCTATTTTGAAGTGGCGTTAGAAAAAGTTAAAAAAATTTGGTCTCAAGAGAAATGTCAATCATTGTACTGTTGATATTTGGCTCTGTTGACTAATGAGTTTGCTGACCACTGCTATAGGGATTTCCATATGTGGAATGTTAGATGATTAGACAGAAAAATATCTTTCATTGTCCATGGGGGGTTGGTGGAAGGCCATTTGACCTCTGTAAACAAACCAAGGTGTGGCTTTACAGCTCATCAGAGCTAGCACTGTGTTTCAGCAAGCAGCCCTCATCACTGAGGCCAACAGGAGTCCTATTTGCTGGCGGGGTGCCATGCTTCTCACACACAGCACAGTCACTCCACAGCCATCGGTCCTCTAATTAGTTTGTCCTTTGCCTCTTGAGCTGTCACTTAAAGTGAACAAGTCCATCTCGGCTACCTTCAAGTATTAAATTTTTCTCTCAAGGTCTCTAGATAACAATGGATATAGTCTTCAATGAATCATGTTTTTCTTTCTTTTTTTCACACATTTCTTGTACATGTCTCCTATGTCAGTTCATCACAGACACCACTCTTCCTGTTCCCACGTGTCCACACCACAACCATGTTTCATGATGAGCGTGGGGAGTGTAGACTGGTGATATCTCAGGGTCTTATTGTTGACAATTTACTCAGAAATTCTTTGTTTTTATTCAATCCATGATGATGTATTAAGTGCCTCTGCTATAACAGTCACTGTGGAGAATTCAGTTTTCTAGGCCACAATTTGGACTTTTAAGGGGCATGAAGGCTGCTATTCTGAGAAAACTATAATGAAAAGATCAAGATCAGTTCATGGTGTCACAGACCAGGTCACATAAACTCCTCCAGGAGCGCACAGTGAGGGGAGATCTGCGGGGAACTGGCTCTTCCCACTGGTATCAGAGCTGGGCTATGAGGAACTGGGACATGCAGAAATGAGGCCTCTGAGAGGCAATGACTGAAAGGCATTGTGGGCATGGAAGGCTGGGAACCAACCATATGTTCTACTGGATCTACTGGGCCTATTATCATAAAAGGCATATTTCTTTAGTTAGCTATGCATTTTATGATCACGTTTTATGCCCTAGTCCCATGAGAGGAACTTGAATGCAGAATGTTTCACAGGCAGGGTGGTCATGCAGATTGGAGCACTTGCCTTCTCAACCAGTCCTGCTGCTTATACAAACATTTCATAGGGAATTTCCATCAGTTCACATGCTCCTTGAGGCTCTATAGACATACGAAACAATGCTGCCAAGAGGATGTTAAGACTCTTAAATGCTGGTGCTGCCAAAATAAACTTTTATGAGCCCTCTTGCTCAGTGAATACAGTCTGGTATCTTAATGTTGTGCAGGAGTCCCCAGGAGAGGACTCACTGACCCTACACAGCAAAGTGGACTGTGCTGTTCTGCATTGTGAGTTCCATGTGTTGTGGCCAAGGTGGACCTAACCAAGAGAAGAGACCAGCAAGAACCCTGTAGCCTTAAAGAGGCTACATATTAGCTTGGGAACATTTTATTTTCCTTTGTTTTAAACACTTGGGTAAATGTTATATACTCACTTTTCTTGAAAAAAAAAATGGGGGTTGGGCTTTTATAATCATCTTTGTTTTGTCCTGCAACCACAGAGGTAAGCAACTGTTTAGGTGCCTGAATCCCAAATATGACACCCAGGACCCTTTTATACATTTGGTAATACATTGCTGAGCTTATTCCTACATCTATAACCTATATCATGCTGACTTTTCACGATGAAAGATTACTAGATGATTCCAAGGTAGTCTCCATCACTCCCTTCACAAACAAAGCAAAACAAAATATCCCCTTGCAATGCTTTCCTTGATCTTACTCCTGTGACTGACACTACCATTCCACCCCAATGAGTAGGAGTCCTGTTGTGTTGCTCCTTATTCTTATGTAGGTAACCATTGAATGCTTATTTTAAAGTTAATTTTTGCACTCTGCTCTTTAAAAGTCTACAAAGCTGAAAGAATAGAGTTTGCTCTTTAAATAAAGAGTAAGAAGTAAACCTTCCATTTATTTCTCCAGTCCTACAACTTCTCTATACTCTTTAGCCAATGTATGGCACAGCTCAGATGTTCAGTAGATTTGTCTTCAAGGAATAAGTGAATCAATGACTAAAACAAGGGGACAGCATATTTCCATGCCCTCCTAAATATTTGTATATTCCTAGGGAAGAGGATCAGAGTTTAATTTCATGATTCCCTTAAACATTATTTTCTACCTATTCATCTTTACATAACTATACTTATACATCATGGGCATAATCTTACATCCCCTCTATCAGTCATAGAACCTTTATTTAAGTTACAGATAAATGTTCATTGAGTGAATGAGTAGATGAAATAGGTGTGTTATGCCCAACTCTTTGTGTGACCTTACATAAGATCTGAATATTCTAGGACAAATGACTGTTTTCCACATAGGATTCTTTTTGGAGTGTAAGTATCATTCTGAGGTAGTGAGAATAAAGGCCCACCTTTGAGACCATTTAACTCAAAAATAAACACACCGGAATAAAAACTTTATTTTATAAAGATAAACAAGGACTTTTTTTTCCCCATTATTGTGGTATGTCAGTAATTTTTATAGACTAATTTTTATAGATGTTTGCAAAACTATCCTTAATATTCTAAGGACTGATTGTCTCTACAATGTTACCTCATTATTTTACTAAATTTTGTGATCTTGGACAAATCACTGAAAGCTTGTGAATCTTAGTTTTCTTGTCTGTGAATGAACTAAATTCTTTTTCATCAGAATGGACCCTTTGGGGAAGCTTTGACTACTCCACAGATTAAGAGAAACTGCAGTCATGTTGAATTTCAAGATTCTTAAAGAAAATTGTATTTTATCAGTCAAACCTTCAAGGCCCACCATCACTATTTTTCTTTTTCTTTTTGTATCCAAAGTTTTTAGAATAAAAAAAACTTCTTGATAATTCAATTTGTTCTTACAGCAGTTCAACTGGGCAGGGTAATTGGCCTTGGGGAGGACTAATTCTTGGTCCTCATGGGCTAAGGCAGTGGGTGTCTGGGTCTGTGAATAGTCAGGTGCATGACTTTAATAGGTCACAAAAAGACCATAAATCCTTTGCAGAAGTAGCCACATCTGTGTTTTAGAAATGCAGTAGTTTTCATTTCAGTCATTTCATTCTTTAAAAATCTAACAAAGAATTGTAACTATTTTTGTATATTTCTGTATATAAAATTATTATATACAGGTGTTAGGAGTAAAAGTATAATGTAGCAGCATTTTCTATCTTTTGTCCATATAGTTTAAAATAGATGTGGTTTTCTCCTAAAAAGTTTAATGTTATGAGTATGGTCCCATAATCAGCTCAAAGCCAAGTTACCTGTAACGTTATGATACACACTTACTGATGTGTTCATCTCCCCAATAGACTGTAAATGTCACGAGGCCAAGGACCATGTGATATTCTGAAGGACATGAACAGATTAACAAGTACATTTAAACCAATGGACATGCAGGTGTTTCTGCTTAGTGAGTCGAGTCTTTTTTGCATAAACAAAAGCAATGTATACTTTCTGTGGTTTTGGGAAAAGCTGTAGCACTAGAGGATATTTGAAAGAGCTGGAAAGACTGTTGATGATTTCCATGATTATAAAGAACATTTAAAAGATCTTACTTTCCTCTACAACTGGTATCATACAGCCGCACTTCCCATGTTCAGGCCATAAGGCAGATGGGTCAGTGTATGGAGGAAAGCTTTAGGAGTTCACATAAGGTTGGTTCCTTTGCCTTTTTCATCTTTTTTTCCTTTTCTCCATTATCCTACTCTACCCATTAACCCACTAGCATTTTCATAGTAACCAAACCCTCACTCATTTTGAGTATCACTCTTATAAAAAATTTTCAGACCCTTTAAGACACTTAATTAGAAGATCTTCCCTCCCCCATAAATAATATTTACTGAGCAAACACTGTTTACATGCCAGAGAATGTGCATTATTTCATTACACCATTACAGCAACCTTAAAGGCAGGCCCTGTTTTCAACATACCCGTTTTACAGATGAGGACATCAGGGCTTGAAGAAATTAATGGACTCTCCAATGGTTACTTATTAAGGAAATGGCATAGCTACTAGTACAATTGAATCAAGCACTCATACAGCAACCAGAACAATAATAGAATACTCTGTGCTCAATTAATATTGAATGGATGAAATGCCATTAACCATGTAGCCAGAGCATGGTAAGCCATGTTTAGTAATTTGCTAGACCTTTCATCTAGCTTGGTTTAGAACTACATATAAAAGGTGGAACTTGCAGAAAATGCCTCCTACTATTAGTGAAAATACCTTCACCTTCATATTTCTGGGATACCTTGGTATCCTATCTTTCAATCCAGTTTGAAAAAGAATTGAAAAAATGAAAAATGATTTCTACTTATATGAAGGATTATGTCTTTGTGCACCAAAATATAACCAGAATTATTTTTATAAATGGTGGATTTGATTTTATTAACTTATGAATTTTTGAACTACATATTTGGAACAAAAATAAAGAATATAAAGCTAAGGGGAAATTTTTTTTTTCTTTAATGGGTTAGGATTATACAAAGGGAAACAATTCCATTACTTAATATTTCATTTTCAGTGTATTTAACTGGGTTTTAAAAACTCTTAGGTTGTTTCTGCTCAATACTGCTACAGTTCAGAACTGTAGAAGCGAATGGTGTAAAGAATAAAACTTTCCTCCCACAGGATTTTCTTTTTGAGTTGGTGACTTCAATGTCAAAGAAAAACAGCTTCCCCTTCCCTAAAAAAGAATCCCTGGGTACTCAGCTACTCTAATTGTTGATTTTACCCCCTACTTACATTCTGAAATAGTACTTCTTTCTCTTGGCTCCCCCTTTTTTTTTTCTTTTCTGAAATGACAAGGATAGGTACTAAATGCCAAAGGAAAAAAAAAGATTGGAAAAGTAGAACTGAAGTTCAGAAAAATATGTGGCTGAGATTTAGAGATTTTCCCAGAACTGACATTTTTATAGTACAGTCAGAAGGTCTTCCAGGTGAAATAAAGGCTCTGTCAAAAACCACACCAGGCCAGAGCTATTTCCAAACCCTCACCCTCTATGGGCTCTGTCTCTTCTCACTCTTCTCCTGCTTCCCTCAAATAAGAGAGAGCAAGGTCTAGAAAGCAGGGGAAGCTTCCCAGAGCTTATGTTTTCCTAATGTGCTTTCTCTGCAAGGCAAGAATCTAGTCTTTAAAAAAAAGGTTTTTCAAATTAAATTGAATAAATCCTGTTAACAAGTACCAGCTTAATTAGGCTCTAAGAAAGAGATGCTGCTAAGACTTAGTAAACCATGGAGATATAGTCCTTGCACTAGAGGTATAGCAAGCACTTTCTCTGGAATAAACAACAGAACAATGGGACATAGTGAGGTGAAGAGAATACATAATTCATCCACATTGTTATGCTCTGAAAGACATACCTGAAGACTTCCATGGCCAAGTCTATCTTTTTTTTCTTACCCGAATAAAAATTTTTTTCTGGTGATAAAATGTCTTGGCTAAAAACACAATATTTAAGCTCATACCTTACCTTAAAAAAAGTTTTATATTTTGGTTTTAAATGTTCAGACATTGGTGAATACATCATATTAATGTTAAATTTCACAGATTTTTTTTCCTGACAGAAAAGTCTTTCCTCAGATCTTCATTAATGAAAACCATAGAAATTAATATTTCTGCAATTGTATTTATTCACTGGAGACTATGATTTTTCCAGAAGTTTTGCCACTGTTTCTGGTTATTTGAGAAAAATCCATGGCTAAATTATGGGCTTCTTTTGTTCAGAAGCAAAAATACCAACTTGATTCCATTATGTCTATGTATAATTTACTGACTTAATCCAGTAAACAGGTGATAAAGTTGCCCTGCTAGAATTGATTTGCATCAGTGAAACTTAAATGGTTTTTGCTGAGACTCAATAGATTTCTGACTAAAATTACTGTGTTGAGGAAATATGACTTCACATTTATTTATATAAGACAAGAATTTTGTGCCCAAGTAATTTTCTCTGAATTAACAGTTACTTGAATTGAGAAGGTGGTAAACAGCATAATATGAGGGTTTGGAAAGTATAATTTGAATTAGCCTTGATAAGAATGAAAAATCCTATTTAACACAATAGAAATCAGATTAAAACAATTTAACACACAAACCAAGCACATTTACCTCATGTTTCTCATTGCTGCCACATCTTCTCAGATTATTACACTCAAAATATTGACCAGTCAGCTTGACCACTAGGCAAATGCCACATCATGACTTTATGTGGATGATAGAAATATTGTAGCTGTTTCTGTGAATGATGATGATGTCTATTCTCATCTCTTACTGTAGTAGTGAATAGTGGCAAGTGTAGTCAACTCATGACTAATGAACAGAATTCCTCCATTGGTTCTAACAGTGTCAGGGTTACCATTTGATATTAGCTCCTCATGGAAAGTCCTCATGGCAATGGGATATTCTTCTGGACTACAAAATGTTACCAGTAAGCAGTGACAAATGTTCACATGGTTTGAAATTACAAGGAGTCCATCTTATTTAGTGAAATTTAGTGTTAGTTATTGAGTGTCCTCATCGTGGCAAGAGTGTGTGCTAAATGCAAGGAATACGGGGATGAGTAAGATATAAACCTTGTCTTTCAGGTAATTATAATCAGGGAACATGATTCATTTATATCATAATCTCAGCAACCATTAAAATTGAGTCTAAGATTCTTTCTTATCATGCTGACATTAGTGTGATGCTGCACTTTCTAGGTGTACCTAAAACAAAAGTGTAATAACTGATTGAAAGGTGTGATTGTAAAATGTGGGTCACCTTAATCAAAATATGAACCTGTGAGCCCCACATTCCTCCAGAAGACTAAAGCAACAAGTGAACTGGGCATAAAGATCAGTTTCTAAATCTGCATAATCTAAAAGTGGAAATAGCAGACTTGAGCTTCCCCGCTGTCAATCTACTTCTCAGGCAATTTATTCCAAAATGAAAATCCATTCTAAGATGAGGCCATCAAGTGACAGCATGATAGATATAGTAGGAAGAATGGTTCTTTAATAGTCACACAGTTGAATTTGAATCCGGGAGAAATGAAACCAGCAAAAACCCTTGTTCCTGTTTGTGAAACAATACTTAGTGTGCACATACTTCTGTGTCCTATATTGAAAAATAATATAGCTGCTTACTCAATATCTGTCAGTAGAAGATGACCGTGAACCACCTAAACAGCTTACTCATAACTTACATGTAAACATTTGCTTCAAGATGGTAGCTGTATTGGCCTACTATAAATTAATATCATTCCACTGCATGCAATATGCAAAAGCCCTGATTGGATTTTCTATGAAGATAAAATAAATACTGTATGCATAATCCTTATGTAATATCTTGGTCATTGAAGCAACTGTCTTCTCTGCAAAAAAAAAAAAAATACTAGTTGTCTTATCATTTCTTACCAAGTTCAAACTCCTTAGAATGCCAATTAGGGGCTTCTGTAATCTGGCACCAATCTATTTTCCTCTTATCTACATATTACCCTGATTCATGGGGTAAGCATCCATGTCTGAATATGCCTAACCCTGTGTCTCCTAAGGGGCTCCACTGGTTTCTATAAATCTCCCTCTAAACCCAGAGTCGATGTTATACTCCTCTAATCATCCCCTCCCACGCCCATTACTCTAATCTGGATGACTTTCTATAGTCCCTATTGTCCCACATATCACAGCATTGCTTTGTTAAAACACAGTCTGAAAATGTGTTTAACTTAGCCTTACAACTGTCAGATTTTATCATCAGAATTTAAATTATATGAGCAGTAATGATCCCTAGCCACAGGACCCAGAATACTATAGGGGTTCAGGATATTTTTAGACTTTGGGAACGGACTTCAGAAATGCTTAAATTTCCCATGTAAACGTTTGCCAGTCTCTGTGCCTTGAAGTCATTCTAGATATATACTGTTAGACAATTAAAAGCTGTTTTCTCTGCAAGTCTCATTTCAGATTGATAGGCAGGGCACCCTCTGGCCACACCATTGTCTGTGATGTGTGACACTTCAATGGATTCCCACAGGAGATGAATCCTGGGGGCCAAGAGCAGCCTGGTATGTCAGTTCTAGGAATGGATTCAGTTAAAAGAGCTGTAGCTTTTGTTTGAGGATACATTTGGCCTTTTGAGTTGGCATAGGCTCTGATATACAAGAATGACTATAAACCTGTAACTGGGAAGGAAACGTAACAACTTAATACTCCTTGGGAAAATTAAACTTGTACAGCATCAATGATTAAATGTACATGGGAAGATAACATTGTTATGGTGGTATAGAAGTAGACTGGTTTAAAAAAATAAAACCAATTCAGTAACTCTTGTTTAAATTAAAAGTCTAAATATAGGTACTTGATCCTCAGCACTATCTTTCATGATTTCAACATTGAGAATGATCCACAATATGTTTGTAGGCTTAAAAAAAAGCCATACTAATTTTTAAAAAGCCATGCTATTTCAATGTTTTGAATTTTTTTTCCAAATTGTAATAAAGACTTTTCTTTACATGGTACTTAACTTATCAGTAGGGGCAGCAGTTCTTTAAAAATCTTGTTCTAAGAATTTCTTAATTGCAATAAAATGTAACTTGGCAAGAAACATTTTCAAATGGATAGATCTCCTTTTTTTAAATTAAATGGGTTGGTAAATATTTCCTCTATTTTATTTCTATTTTGAAAGAACATACATACTTTAAATAGCAAAATGAACACCTTAAATAGCTAAAATATATAAGTTCTTAGAAAACCTGTACTGAACTTACAAAATATTTTACTCTGATAAGAGACATCAGAGGTAATGTTTTAAAGATAATGTCTCACAATAGCATGTTTCTAGATTCTATGATATTTAGATTGAAATATTGAAAATTGATCATATCTCTTTTAGGTTCTTTATAGGTCCCAGATAAAATTATAGGAGGTTAATATAATAGGTTATTTGTTATTTCCATTAGATGTGATAATAAAAGACAGGCTTGTAAATAATATTTATGGTTCTTTGAGACATTGCAAGTTTATATAAATAATAATAGAGGAGCCCTGCCTGTGTGGCTCGGTTGGTTGAGTGTTGTTCATGCACCAGGAGGTTGCCAGTTCCATTCCCGGTCAGGGCACATGCAGGCTCCATCCTCAAGGGAGCAGGAGTTGCAGGAGGCATCCGATCGAGATTTCTCTCTCATTAATGTTCTTGCTCCTTCCTTCCTCTCTCTGAAATCAATAAAAACATATTTCATCCCAGCCAGTTTTGCTCAGTGGATAGAGCTTTGGCCTGTGGACTGAAGGGTCCCAGGTTCAATTCTGGTAAGGGCACATTCCTGGGTCGTGGGCTTGATTGCCAATAGGGGGCATGAAAGAGGCAACTGATCAATGATTCTCTCTCATCATTGATGTTTCTGTTTCTCCTTCTCTCTTTCTCTCTGAAATCAATAAAAATATATTTTTAAAATATAATTTAAAAATAATGATAATAGAAGAAAAGGAAGAAAAAATGACCAGGAATAAATGCTTATGTTACAGGATAGTGAAAAGCTAGGAAAATTCCAGGGGAGGAATAGAAAAACTGAGACAAGAAAATTAAGCAAGGCCAAAAAGTTTGACAGCCTGCAGCCAACTTGTAAATTGCAAGCCCTTATCTTCTCCCAACAAAGGAACTTGAGAGCAAATGGTTAATGTCTGTCCAGAAAAGCAGGAGAGGAGGGGGAAGGGAAGAGAGAAATGAGGGGGAATCTTAATGGGACTAGTGAATACATAGTTTAAATCACCCTGAAACCAACTAAAGACACAGCAGAGAAGAGGGAGGATGGGAAAGGAAGGATACAATCTTATTCCATCCCACTGTTCAAACAGAGAAGCCTGAAGTCTCCATATTGAATTGTTGGGTGCTCCTCATAAATTCTGTGAAAGCCATAACAAAGTAAAAGGAAGAGAGACCTTCCTATTTAACCTGTACCAGGCAATCTAGCAAAGGAATTTTAAAATCTATAGATCAAGGAATATATAAACCCTTGATCTCCCACCAGGCTCACTTTTCCAAATCAGATGGGAAAACACAACTGAGTAGATTTGTTTGCCTTGCTTCTTTAATAAATGTGTCTACTTTAATTTTAAAAAATACATTGGCTTTATCACAATGCAATTATCTGGCATCACTCATTTGAATTCAGTTCTATGAACATGACAAGACTCGAGATGAGGACAGCCCTCTCCCTCTGACTCAGGAGCTGTTCAATAACCCCTCTCTGGTTCCTGTGAGAGGTGCCTGGAATATTTATTTCTCCTTTTAATATATGGAGAATTTATTTTAAGTAGGTACACTTAAATATTGACTCTTAAAATTCAGGAGCTAATATTTCCTCATACTTATTTCTGCAGGGACTCAATTCAATGGATAATTTATACTCATTAAACTATTGATTCTGAGCAAGTTTATAGGTTATGAGAAATTGTTAGGTATAAGGATGGAAAACTACTGTCAGGGTCCTATTATCAGGTCTGAGTCCACCCCCAATTTACCTCCATGCCTGGGGAGGCAGGATTCATTGTGGAGGGAAGGGAGGGTATATCCCTTCTTCACTGCATTTTTATCAGGAAAGAAAAGCTCGAGAGAAAGAAATCAAATAAGGCAGGATGCTCAAGAGAAAGGAAGGAAGGGCCAAGACATTTTTCTTTCTCACAATATTTTTAAGTGCCAATTTAAAATAATGTTTTTAGATCATCTATGAGATAGAGGTAGTTGGGATTGTGCTAGACCTATTTATAGAGTTGGATGCAGAATATCTATTCTAGTCATATTATTTTTGGACATTACCCTATACTTAACAATGCGGATGAAATAGAATTGGAAAAATTATTCTCTTTGAAAAGATATAGGGCATTCCTTTCTTAGTCTCTTTCTCCTTCTCTTTTCTTCTTTATTCTTATCCTTTTTCCCCCAGTGAAAAGGGCATGCGAAAATCAAATATTTCAGCCAGATTTGGGCAATAAAGGCAGGTTTATGACAAAAAGGTTATCAATGCAACCAGGAAAGAGTTACTAAAATAGAATTGCTTATAAGCTCCTCTATCACTCCATAATGTTAGAGACTGTTTGATCTCTGATTTAATGAAACATTGTTTCTAATTTTATTTCATACCCATCCTCTATCAGAAGATAAAGGGGTGGGGGATAATAAATCTATGGTGCATTGTGTATATTTTAGTTTAAGAAATCAGAAATAATTCCACTAAATGAATGACTTGTATAATGAAAAGTATTCATAGTCCCGTTGATGTGCTTTTGTCTGGAAATTCTTACTCTTGTTTATCTATACCCAGTCAGACTGAAGATACTGGTTTAATGACTAGAATCTGAATAATTAATAACTGAGGTTGACAGTCTTCCTGTTCACCTTGACATAGAATTCAAGGTAACCTCATTTAAATGCAGGGACTCTCTTATTGTACATCTCTCCCTCTCTGTCTCATGCTTTCAGTGTATTCATAGGATGATTTATAAGCTGGGGAATATATGTATGCAAGGAATTAGCCCTTTGCAGTCTGCATTTCATTGTCTTTGAAATGGTCTCTTCAGAGCTGTCATGACTGAAGAGTACACCTGTCTCAGACACAGAGAGATGAGCTCCAGACTTGCAAACAGAGTGGTGAGCTGCAGCGAGTGGCCCTATTCCCTCGGGGTTTCAGAGGTGGGAAGTCTAGAGCACTGAGCACAGCAGGACTGTTCACAGACAGTCTGGCCGAAACGTTTGGGATGCACATGCTTTTGAGCTGCACTCTCCACTTTTGGTTGTAGGATAAGCAAACAGGTCTTCTTCCTTCTCCCCCTGCTCCCCTTAGCGTTGGGTGTGAACTGAGTGGTCCCTCAGCTCATCAGGAAAGGCCTCTGCCTACAGAGGCATGCTGGGACTCTGAAGCAGAAGAATGTCCTCAAAGGACTGGATGCCAGTCATGAACGACGAAGAATCCTCACCAGCCTGCTCCCAGGCTTCCTCACAAACTTTTCTTGCTGTCCCAGAGAGACTGGCTAGCAATTTTAAAGACCACTGAGGTCCCAAGGATTCTTGGTCTTTGATGTGTGACTGCATCATAAAAGAGAATAATAATGATCAGAGAGAAATACCAGTGACATTAGAAATTTCAGGCCACAAAAGCTGGTGAATCTTCTCTAAGATATCGGGAACCAGTGTCAGAGGTCATCTAGCGCCCCCCACCCTCTGATTTAAATGAGGAAAGCATTGATACCATGAGTCATGTTCATCTTATTTCCTTGATCTCCAAGTAATACATTTCAGTTGGTGATAAGTTAAATATGGTTATGTTTCTTTCTTACTTTCTCTGTTTTGTTTTGTGTTTTTTTTTCCTGAAGAGTTATCACTAAATCAGTGTCTTAGAAATGGAAAACTTAAGGTATATCCCCACCAACCATGAGCTGAAGAAGGAGCACTTGAATTTCGATGCAGGAGAAGCTCATATCAGAAAGTCTAAAACTACAATCTAGTCATTGATAGATCCATGTGTTTCCCTTGAAATCCCATGTAGGCCATGAAATCTATATTCATCCCATAAATTGGGGGAGGTCTCAGAGAAAGGTGTGCAGGCCCAGCATAACTATGTATTTATTAGACTTGTGAGTGGGGGTCACCCAGGAATGACCCCCATGCAGCCTTTCTCAAAGACAGTGAGGCCTGAGGCAGAGGCCACATTTTGGGCCCTGGGCGAGAGTCCTTGCTGTGAGCATCCCATTTCTTTGTGTGTCTGGTGTTTTCATTTTGTTCTCTATCTCTTAAACTTTCTAACTTTTAACATATTGCTGATCTCCATTAGCTAGTCATTTATACAAGGCCTTCTTTCGTGCCTCTGTCTGATCTGGGTTGGTGTTTTTGAGCTATTCTTGTTAAATGTTGAAATGATGTCTGGAAAGTGTTGTGAGATTACATAGATATTTTTCATCTGATCCTACAACTTGATGATCTCAAACAGAGTGTGGAATGTTGGAACAGGCAGGTCCTAGAGGCTTGGAAAGTGCTCATGGGTAAATCTATTAGGGTAAAAAAAACAAAAAAACAGAACACAGCAGACAAGATAAGCAACTACTGGTCTTTCTTTTATATATTTTGCATAATCAAATTCACCTTTAGAAGTATGGCTTAAACTGCAGATAACTGAGGCCAGAAGCTCACTATAATTAATGATTTGACTTAAAAGTTAGTACCTAACATTGAAAATCCCTATCATATAAGTGTTGCAGAAAGTTTTCTACCATATTGTAAAAGGTGAAAAGATGGTAATCATCACACCAAGATGCCACTGGAAATCTGGGGGGAAACAAGAATTGAGAATTTCTGAATCCTCATTTAAATGCATGTTTAAGTATTTTCTGATTATGTAAGCAACATTTGGACATTGTAATAAATTAAATATACAGAAAAAAAGAAAAAAGAGAGACATACAAATCAGCCATACTTCTATCCAGAGAAAAGGATTATGTTTTTAAATATGTCTACCCTGTTTATAAATACATCGTGTGCAGCTTATACTTGTAGACTGTTGTGTTGCCAGTTGTTTAAAATATAATGTGCCATAAAAATTTTTATATCAAATAAAAGAAAGAAAAATTATTTAAAATTTCTAATAATTATTTACTATAAATAGTTACTTTTAAAATATTATTTATTTGTTTCCTGTATTTCTATATGATAGATAAGCCAGAAGTTGGCAAATTTTTCTGTCAAGGGCCAGATAGTAAATATTTCATGCTTTTCAGGCAGATGGTTTTGGTCACAACTAATCAACTCTGCCATTGTAATTGGAAAGCAGCCACAGACAATACATAAACAAATGGGTGTGACTGTGCCAACAAAACTTTATGTATAAAAATAGGCATGGGCTAGTCATCCTTTGGGTTGTAGATGGCACATCCTTGGCACAAGATGGAGTAAATCTGTGGATCATGTTGTATGTAACCAGATTTCCCCTCAGGTTTCTTATAACTATTTCAATTGAAATTGGTAAGCATTGTCTCAGTCTCTATCACATCATTCAAGGACAAAATCTATTCCATTAGTTTTAGCATTCCCACAATCTATCATAGTGTTTGATATATAAGGTTTTTCTAAACATAGAATACACTTATCAAATGCATACATAAATGATAGAATTCTAAGTCTGTTAGCTACACAAATTAATGCATTGTCTAGAATCCAAATAGAATTATATGGCCACACAAAGACAAGACTTGGTTTGGGAGAAGGGTATTGTTTTAAACAGTGATGCTTTAAAGGAAAAAAAAAAGTGTCACTTGAAGAGAGGTTTAAAAACAAATAAAAATTAGAAAGAAGCTAGTTATTTTCTATCTATTTGCTATATACTGGGAGTTCCTTGATTTAGGTTTTCATCTACCTTTTCTTCTCATTCTATGTTCCATCTCTAGGCAGTTACATCCATACCTATTGTTGCATTGGTCATTTATCAGCTCGTGGTTTATAAATTTATGTTCATACCTAGATCTTTTAATTACTTATCAAACCTGCTCTTAAAACTATTTGTTTATATTCTATCTCCAGTTTGAGATTCAAATGAGACAACCATTTCCAACTCATATGGTGGAACTGGCAGAGGTTCTGTGGGCAGGAAAGACAAATTCATGTATCTACCAGTCTTCTGTAAAATAAGTTGTTGTCCCTTCAAGAGTAGATAAGTTCCAGTGCAGTCAACTTGCCACCAAGTGGCTCTTTGACTCTTTGAAGAAGGTCACCATATTAGGATCTTGTACCCACCATCCTTATGACAGACTGCTATTGGGACCAGCCAGCCTTCTGACTGATTGGCAGACCCAGTACATAATGGACATTGCAGGTTGCAGGTCACTTGGTGACTTGTGAGAAAAGCTCCAATTTCATCAGGACCCAGGAGGATGCTCGCAGTTGCATTTTGAAAGTTGTACAATTTTTTGCTGCAGATGACATGGTCTTGCTCCAGAACCCTAAGAACTCTACATTGTGATTTCCCTCTTGTGGTGTGCCATATACACTAGGCATCTTTTCCTGTAACATATATCAAACATATGTCTACCAGGCCATTGGGCTCAAGCAGCAGGAGCTCCTATAGTGCAGCTTGGACATATTGCAAAGGGCTCTCTTGCACTGGAAAGCTGGTGCATGGTCCAGAGAAATATTCCCAAGTATAGGACACGTACCAAATAAGCCTTTCAGGAGTGTGTCCTTTTTTGAAGTTTGAATGTGAAATGAATTATGTTTTCTTTTAGATGAGAGGTGGTGTTCTGGTAAACACGGAACACTAAATCTCTAAAATATTATGATGTGATAGACTCTAAATCATCACAGGTTTTATCTTTCTCATGTGTTTTACCAAGGCCTCAAACAAATTTGCTGCTTTCTATTATTCCAGTTCAATGAGCAGAAAGTCATTGACATAATGGACAGATATAACTTTCTTTAGTATGTCCAGATGGTCTAAAATTCTGGCCTATAATAGTACAGAGGCAAGAAGAGTTAAGCATAGTCCAGGTCCAAGTATATAATTTTTCTTTTTTAAAGAGAACATTTACACATAAAATTCAGGATTGTGTTGACTCCAAGGTAGACAGAAGATATGATTGGGAAGAATTGCATTCATGGCTGCAGATGTACTAATCCTTTAGTCTGGTTTGGAGAGTATGACTGCTTAGTCTCAGCATGACTTCTTCTTTATATTTTAGCTATGAGAATTTTGTTCAGCTGGTCTTCAGGTGGTTCTCAATGATGGTTGTATTCCAATTTAGCTGTAATTTTTATGTGGTCATGGGAAGAGGTGAGAACAGTGTGTACCTACTCTTAGCCTATCATTATGTATAAAATATTTTATAAGAAAAAATTTTAAATACTAACAAGTACATTTAATTTTAAGAGGAAGATGATAGGTAAGAAATAGAAGACTAGCCAATTGGAGATGTCAGGGTTGAGGGAAGAAAGAGTCTTTATGATGAAAGAAACTTGACCATATTTATCATTGGGTGGGTACATGGGGGAAAAAAATCAAGAAAAGACACAGAAAAATTTAAAATCCTAGAAGACACTGAATCAAAGATTAGGAACCAGAGAAGGATCAAATCTGGGTCAAAGGAAGTAAGGACTGGTATATATAACTGATTTTGTCCTTGAAAGGACTGATGATTGAGAGATAAGAGTTAATGGCAGGTGGCTTCAAATCTCTCTATGAGATGGGGACAAGGTCTGCTAAGAGAGGTGAGGCGGGAATGACTGTAATGGGTATGATGGCTGAGAGGAATGGCTTGTGGGGACATAGGAAAGCTCATGCAAGGAATGCCGAGCTGAGTCAAGAGCCCAGCCAAGGTCATGGATGTTCCTCCAGCAACATTCAGAAGTCCATGGGATAGTAATGGAGAGAGGAAATGATTGGATAGATTTAAAGTTGAGAGATTTCAAGGAAGCTATTGAGGAGCTTGAAGCAACTTGGCAGTTAGGGATGGATCTCCTAGGAAAGGAATATAAAGGGCAGGAGGACTAAACCCTGCCCAGTGGGAGCAGAAACCAATTCCTCAGCCACACCCTGTCCCATGTAAAATCCCAAGAGCAAAGGGCTCTGATCACAGACTGGACACAAAAGGTGGTGGAAATGACGGGGAAACCTGAAGTTCAAAAATGTATGGATATTGTAGGGCAGGATTATTTGAACCTACTAGTGGGAAGTTAGCAGGACACATATTAACCCATTGACAAAGAAGCTTCCATGGTAACCTGCTCCCCTCTCTGCTGCAGAAAGCTTTCTTACTTTGCTGCCTCTAATAAGCTTCTTTTGCTCATCTCTCTGTCTGTAAGCTCTTTCTTCAATTTTGAGAAACAACAAACTCGGACCTGAACAGAAATTTTGGCATCACTTTAATGGAAAGAAATGAGTAAATAATTTGAGAGCACAAGGAACATGGTGTTTGGAACCAAGGCTGGATAGAAGAGGATGTAAAAAATCCTAAAGATAGAATGTGTTGAGGTAATATAAAGGAAAAACAGGTAAAATAAAACCAGGATGGAAGGAAAGGCATGAACAGTAAGGAGGAGGCATGAAGTCTGGCCCATGTCAGCCATCGGGTGGCACCATTAGCCCAGTGTGACTGGCGCTTGCTGGTTGGTGGGTGCTGTAAGGTCAGGGTCCCTGCCGTGGTGTCCCCAAAGCCGCACCTAGCACCTGCTGCCCTGGACAAAGAAAGCCAGAGACCTAGAAATATTGATAGAAAGCCATAGCCTCCAAATAGAATGTCACATTTCTTTCTGAGGACCCATAAAATTCTGGTAAAAATAATTTCAAGAAAAGAGTTATGTGCTTGTTTTCTGTAATTTTCCAGGATAGTAACTGAAGACATTTCATTTCTATTTTTTTAAATCGAATGTTGTTGAAAACCATAATAGTTAAAACAAATAGTCCAGAGATGACCACTGATAACATATGACGATATATTATATTCAAGGCACTTTTTTTTGTCCATCTCCTATGTGCTCCTGCTTGTTTTAAATACTACAGGCAATTTAGTAAGTGGGGTCCTGGGAGCACCATGCAGGAGCTCATGAGAGAGGGGCAGGGTGGGCTAAGAGGAAAGGAGCATTGGGAAATGTGGACCCAGGGCAGAGGGAAACTGGGAAGAGAGGAGGGAAGGGAGGAAGGGAGAGAAAAGTAGAGGTCAGTAAAGGACAACAGAAAAGAGAGTGCACAGAACTAGGACTAAGGAGAACAAACACAGGCCCTTCTGTGCATAGCCCCCTGGCAGGAGCCTGATAGCTGGCTCTCCAAGGTGTGACACCAAGTACTCCCACTCCAGCACCTGATTCTACTCCACCACCTGGTCCCACTCCAGCACCTGATCCCCACACCAGCTTCAAATGTGGGCTTGTGCATTGACATTTTATGCCCTAAGTGGATGTGCCAATATATTCAACAGCCCTTTTCCAGAGGGATTTGCAGCCTCCTACAGTGGAAACTACTAACATGGACAAACGGGTGGCCATGATGCTATAGGACACTTGTTAATGTTCAACCCTTCATTCTTCAGACCGAATATTTGACAATACTCAAAGCACCCCTGAGTGGAAGTGGAAAGAGAGGCAGCAGTGCTATTGAGAGTCTGGTTTCCACATGCGGAGAACCTGAGGGGAGGCGATTGGAAGTGGCTGAGCTAGGAACTTCCTGACTCAGCAGGAAAGGGTCTGCAAGGCACTGTTTGCATTCCAGCTCTTTCCTGCATCAGCAACAGTGAAAAGCTAAACTCAGCTCCCTTCTTTACTCCCTGGGCTCAGAGGCACTCCAGGCCTGATTTGTTTCCTTGCAGGGTGCCTCTGCTGCTGAAGTTCTCCTATTCTCACTCATCAAAGCGGAGAGGTTTTGTGAAAAATTTCCCTAAATTAGGAAGCCAAGGTTTTACTCATGGCTCAGACACTGACCTCCTCTGGGACTTCAGGGAAGGTATGAGGCTGCCAGGTGTCCTGGTTTTTCCTGCTCAGAATGGAGGATATGGTTCATTTCCAAGATGCTGCGAGATTCTTCCAAGACATCTTCCAAGACAGCTGAGCTACTCAGCCTTGCATGATTCAAAAACACAATGCTTTGTATAAGAGTACATTACAGTGGATTTTGAACATTACTATAATATTTCTTCACACGTTTGCTCTGTTCCTTCTTAGATTATTAGTAAAGAACCAACAACTTGTAGTTCAGGAGTTACTCATGTTCTAGTTCAAAGAAATGTTATCACAGCCTGCAATAGAGCATTCCTTGCTCAGTCACCTGACAGCTAACCTTGTAAATTGGACACAAGAGAAGAACATGTAACAAATGTCCCAGGAATATCTCTCTCAATAGCTCTCTTTAGATTCAATGTTTGGACAAGTTCTTATATATCTGTTAGTCTGAGCCAATGGTTTCCTTTCAGCTGGCATCAGAAATGTGAGGTTAGGCTTTTCAGGGAAAAAGAAAACAGTTAAATGGATTCACTCATCAGCATTATTTCCAAGGCCATGTATTCAAGAGGGAAATGGAACCTTGTTTTCCCTTTGGCAGTCTCGAAAAATATGTTATTCAGGGTCAACCTGCTGCTTCTCAAGGGTATGTTTACTATTTTTTAAATGATGAGCTCTGAAAAGGCAAGCCTGAAAGCTTCCTCTGTGGGCTTTATATATACCATAATTCTATTTGGAGAAATGTTTACAGAAATGAAGTTTCCACAATTTGAGCAAATTGTTTAGTGGAGGATGTTGGGTAGAGAGCTGCTAAAACTCTGCAGAGGGAGAGCCATGGGTCACTCTTTCAATTGCGTCCTTCCTCATAAATGAAATATGACATAGGCAATAGTATAAATATGGAAAATGTAAAATGAATTGATGATAATTGTGTACCATTGACATGTAAGTAATTTGACATATGCTAGCTATTAAGAGTGGGCATTTGTAAACTAAACATAATAAACGGTTCATTACCTGTTAAAGGGAGGACTCTACTATGTTTTCATTAATCTATCTGTCCTCTGACTGCTTCTCCAAAATTTTTATGAAGAAGATGAGGTTTATAAACAGGCTATTGTGTGTTCACACTTCTAGCTAATAGGTCTTGGAAAAAGAAGGAAGACGCTAATGTCACAATTCAACTCACTTAGGAGATTTGTGAGAAGAAACACAGTGGAAAATCAAATCCTATCAGATCATTTTTCAAGGAGAATAGCATGCGACTCTACCACATTTAAAAGGTGATTCAGGTTAATTCAGTGACTCAAGATGGACAAAGTATTAGTGATTGTGAAAAAGACTCATTTTGTTCTCCCAAGCCCTGTAATACATAAACACAAATTAACAACAGAGGTATTTGGTGTTCCAAAGTGAAAACTATTCAACCTAAGGTCCATTGGGAGTATTAAAATTGCTCTATTCAAACCAGCCACATCTATTTCAATCCATCACCAGTAATTGTCTACGGTAGGGGTGTCGAACTCAATCAGAGAAGGGGCCAAAATCTAAAATCCAGCCTAAATCGCGGGCCGAATGGTTTACTGAACAGTCATAAGCTGTCATTGTGATGGAAACGCAGCGGAGTGCAGTGATGACAGCGCGGTGTGGGCCACATTGCAAGGCCTGGCGGGACGGATTTGGCCCGCGGGCCTTGTGTTTGACACATGTGGTCTACGGGGAGCTCCACAGGGCTTGGGTCTGACAATGCATTTCTGAAGGGTCACTCTCATATATATGAGCTTGTTAAAAAAAAAAAAAAATCCTCAACACAACCTTTTCAAAATTGTTGCTTATATTGTGCAAATGAGAGAGTCCAAGTTCAGAAATGTCAAAGCGTTGGCTGGATTTCACACAGAGGCTGAGCGGAGTGCCATGCCAAGAGCATGGCTTCCCGGCCATGTAGACACAATGATAGTCTATCACATCTACCGCACATTTTCCAGGCCAGAGGCTACCACAGTCTGATCCTGGACCAGAGTCAGACTTACTTTGTTTATAAGGCAAATTCTCTAGCCCCACCCCAGTTCTCCCCAATGAAAGTCTGGCCCAGCAATCAGCATCTTAACAAACCCTTCAAGGGACTCTGAGGCACTACAGCCTGAAAGCCTGCTCTGTCACTCTGGGGAAGTCACTTCACTTTGAGTCCCTATGTCTTTAGCTGCAAAACAGTGTTTACACTCAGGGATAAATGAGATATACTTACTAAATACCTGTCCTCAATTAACGATATTGTTTTAATAGATATTGTGTCAATAACTCCTCGTGAGGTGCTCCAAGTGTGGTAACAGCAAAGGATAGGGAGCGGTGACGATAACCCCCTGAGTTTAGTGCTAGGAAGCACACAGCCAAGTGGGTAGTTTTTCTGCTATAATGCAGCATTCACTTTTCCCCATCATCTCCACCAGGAAAAACAAAATCTCTATTTATTTTGTGATTAGGCTGGAAAACCTTGGTGTGGATTTTTAAAACCACTTCTCTGGTGACTCAATGATGGCTTTGATCAAGGCTAGTATGCATTGTGATGTATTTACACAGTCATCTGGCAGTTGCTGCCGTTTATAGTCAGTGCATCAGCCTTCATCCATTTCAGTGAACTGCACAGTATTTGCTCTGCCTAGAGGGTACAATGGCCCCGTTTTAACCTGAACCACAGACGTCATAACTGCGCCACACCAAAGGGGATTCTATCCAGAGAACTCCGTGCACTCTGTAATTAGAAGAGAATTTTGAAATTCCATCCCCAGGTGTTGCAAAAATTAGAATCCTGCTATTTGGAGCTGACAGATAGCCACAGCTGACTGCTGAGTCACATACTGATTCATGAAACAGTGTTTTTGTCTTTGCCAATTCTGTCTTTGTGTTTTTGTGAGATGCCTCCTATACCTCTGACAAATTCATTTTCTTAACGTGGAAACGGTACGTGCTTCCTGAATTCAATGGGCCTTCAGATTTTGACAAAAGGCCTCTTCAAAGGCATGTCTGTCTTCAGCTCTAGTCTTTCCCTGAATCAGTGAGTGCTCAGGTTTGAAAATTTAAAAGAAAAAACTTGGCATTTCATGGGCTAAACTAGGAACCTCAGAGGAAAGTTCCATTCAGAGGGTGCTTTATAGGAATCATGTGGGAAGGTTGTCTCCAGTTAGAGCAGGATCCTGGAGGAATCCAAGAACTGGGAGGTCTCCACTCTTCAACCACAAACCACATATTGATGGCACAAGCAGCTCTATTGCATGTGTTTTCGTGAAAAACTCTATGATTTATTCAACATATATTATTTATATTTATATTACTCCGCTTTTCTGAGAGGTATCCACTGAAGTTGAGCTTGCATTTGAAAAAGAGGGAATTTGTTAAATGGATATAATTATATCTTTTTTTATTTCCTTCTGTGCCAGAAAAACAAGCTAAAGGAAACTGGTTCAGCCTGGCCAACAGCAACCTCCAGAGCCAAATGTAAACACACCTCATAAATCAGGGACCTCACAGTGGCTCCTCAGAAGCAGCAGCCAGCCCTGGCCCATGGCTCTGTTGGTTGGAGCGTGGGCCCATACACGGAAGGGTTGAGGGTTTGATTCCAGGTCAGGGCACATTCCTTGGTTGCTAGTTGGATCCTTGGCCAAAGCATGTATGGGATGTCTCTCTCTTTCTCTCTCTCACCCTTCCTCTCTCTAAAGTCAATAAACATATCTTTGGGTGAAGATGAAAAAACAACAAACCACAGTCAGCAGCTGCTAAATGAAGAGCAGCTGTGTGGGAAGGGGCCCTCTGCTGGCTCTGTTATGGGAGGGAGAGGGTGGCCTTTCCCAAGTGCAAGGGTGTGGAAGTCAAGAGGAGCTAATGAGAGAGTCCCATGGAGCGAGTCGCCCAGGCTGGCAGGGCTGTGAGAACATGATAGAACCTCACCTCTTCCTCCAGCCAGGTTGGTTATCAAGCTTCTGTTCTCCAAAATGTTCTACATTAGATTAGCCACGAGGCCCTTTCTCACCATTCATAGTATACGGCCTCATGGACACCCCACATTTTAGCCCAAATGTCTCTCCCCTGGAATACGATATACGTTTTGTGTTATTTTCTCGGGGTGATTGATCCTGCCTCTTGCTGGCGGCAGTGGAAGAATGGCAGAAGACACAACAGGATCCTTGCAGAGAGGGCATTGACTTTAGCTCTGCCCCTCACTGGAGACAAGGTTGGCCGTTCACACAGCCTTCACAGATGCCTCTGTTTACGGTCCGCAGCTGCTCTGATTGAGACTTGGACTTAGATGAAATACCAGTTCCAGTGTGTAGCCCCTTTTGAATTTGCATGTAGAGTGATCATTTGATTTGGAGTTTCTGTACACATCTTTCAAGGCATCTCAGTTTGGCAGAGCTCATTTGCTTTGGAGGATTAACATGAAATATCTCTCCTCATAAGCCAAGTGTGAAAGAGCTAGCGTTAACTCTTTAGTATGTGAACGAATGTGTTTTCTCAGAGGTAGGCAAGACTCTCACTTTCTTCTTTGGTTTCTCTTCAGAGAATGATAATTAAAACCTTAATAACAAACAGGCAAACATATGTGACAAATTCAAAAAACAATCACAAAGTGTTTTACCAGAATAACGTTTTTATTAAACTCTGTAATATTAAAACTGCAAAGAAATAAAAAATGCTGTTTTTCATTTTCCCTTTATTAAGAAATTGGCACACATAAAATTTCAATTTTAAAATTTGGCTTAAATGCTACTCAATCTTTACTGTCATTGTTAACTTATTTAAAATAGTTTGAAAACATATTTTAATAGATTTTATATTTCAGAGCACTTTTGACTTAAGATAAATTTGCACAGAAAGTTTAAAGTTCTCATAAATCCTATCCCCCACACAATTTTCCTAGTATTAACTCTTACAATGGTGTGTACATTTGTTACAATTGATGAACCAATAGCAATGTGTTATTATTAAACAAAATCTACAGTTCACATTAGGGGTAATTCTCTGTGTTGTATATTCTTTAGATTTTGACAACTGTATGCAGCCACCACTACAATATCATACAAAATAGTTTCCACTAGAATGTCCTGGGTTCTACCTATTCATCCCC
This sequence comes from Pipistrellus kuhlii, assembly GCF_014108245.1. Taxonomy (NCBI): domain Eukaryota; kingdom Metazoa; phylum Chordata; class Mammalia; order Chiroptera; family Vespertilionidae; genus Pipistrellus; species Pipistrellus kuhlii. The sequence continues at coordinate 25,413,898 of NW_023425449.1, forward strand.
TCCTCCCATCCCAACCCCTACCATAAACCCCTGGCAAACACTGATCTCATTGTTGCCTCTTTTTAATTTTTAATATCAGTAGTTGGAATCATGCAATATGATTCCTTTTCAGACTGGCTTCTCCCCTCACTCATTTCTCCCCCTTCAAACCCCCCCCCCCCCCCACACCACCCACCACCATTTAGCCATATGCATTAAAGATTCCCTAAATTGTTGTGTCTATTTGTGGCTTGATGACTCATTTGTTTTTATCACTGAATAATATTCCACTGTATAAATGGGTCACAGTTTGTTTATGCAGAACAATATTTTTATTATGAAATGGTTATGTAAAATAGTATTTCAGTGTATTATGCATAGACTGGTTCTATTTTCTTTTTGTCTGTAAAGTGGCACTTTGCCTTTATTCTTTTATAACCTGTGGGAACTAATATGCTCATTTGCGCAGAGAAGACTTCCCAAGGAGCAAACTGTAGCTGTCATTGCTGGAAATCACTAGTCTTTTTATCTTCTTTTAGGCTGCTTCACCAAAGTCTGCCCACATGGTCAACCCCTGCAAACTTCACTTGCAAGTCCCTGCAACTCAGCTTCCCCAATAGGTTTGCACCTGGGCTTTCTTCTCAGTTTCAACATAGATCTTGAGATGATCTGACCTGATACTTAGTTGCTCTCCCCAGGGATGTTTTAAATAACTAAACCAACAGTTTCTTTATGATTCATAGCATAACTGATCACTCACAGCCTTTGCCCAGTTGAGCACCTTTTGTCCTTCTCCTAGGGCTCATTCCCAACTTCTGTGAAGCTCATTCTACTTTCTCTGTCTCCTTCCTCAATAGGGATGGTCCAAAAGTCCATCTCCAGCTCCATGCTGAAGCTGACTTTGACAGGGGACTGGACAAGATTCTGGATCATAAAGGAAAGAGATAGAGTTAACCACTTCATGAACTCTTTGGACAGATTATAGAAAAGAGAGCTAGTTTCTCCCTTGTGGAGAGCAGCTAGAGTTTGGACAGGTTCAAGCCTTGGACTAATGAGAGGGCACAGTCCTTTCATTGCCACATGCAAGACCCAGCTTGGAAGGAAGAGTCCTCCCAGAACAATTATAGCCAACACAAGTAGTTATAAGCTTGAACCTATGGTCTGAACAGGTGGCCCCATGTGCTTTAGTAATATAGGCTTCAAGTAAACAAAGCTTGGTCAGGTACATGTAATTGAGTAGGATCAAAACCCAGGAGAATGTTGTAAACATGTTGACCATGCCCTTACTTTGCCTCATGGCATCTGCTATAAAATAAAGACACGGCTTGTAGTTCGTGGCGCTATCTCTCCATCAGAGAAGCAGCGTCCCATCCAGACCCAGCTTTCATTCTCTTGTCTGTCTTTTCTTAATCCTTCATTGCCCCCTCTCAGGCTCACTGAACCTGGCTGAGCTGGCGTGGCACTATGGGGCTTAGTATGCCATGGCCGTGCCGGCTCACCACACTCCCTGTGTTTAGGTAATCCATTGTTTCTCTGATCACACTGAGGCTATGTCGCTATTCCAAGCCCTGCTGAACTCTAGACATTATCTAGACTGAGATATCATGCAAAGTGTTGGCTTTCTTTTGGGGTATTCTAAGTATTAAAGTCTTTACTTTTCTTATTTCCCCTGGATGTCTGTATCTCTCTAATCTGCTCCATCAGGGACCACATGTAGACATCCCTATCTCCAGATCAACTCCCCTACCACAACTCTCACCTCTCTCTATTCAACTCTGCTTCAGAACCTATCGTCTTACCCTATGGCATCACTCTGCCATCACAGTTCCCTCCAAAACAGCCTCCAAATATCACCTATGGAATCTTAATTATTGTCTAATTTTCCATTCTAGAATAAACCCACCAAATTACTAACACATAGATATCCCATGGAAGTGATTATATTTTGCCTATAATCAAGACAATGTTGAGTTTGAACATAACATTTTGTTCTGTCATTGAATTGTGAGAACTTTATGAAAATCTTATTTGATAATTTAGAGGTGATATCTCTTCCCCATTAAAAAAACACACAGATGTTTTTTTTCCCCTCTTGAAATCATACAAGTTAAAGCAAAGGAAGAGCCCACTTAGTAGCCATGAACATCGGAACAGGGCCATATGGTGTTGAGGTGGTGTGGCTCCATTAAGCAGCCTCTCACTTTGCTTTCTCCTCATTATTTCACCATGTGTGCCTCAATGCCCCATCCCCAACATGACCACTTCCCTAAAGGACCACTTCCCTAAGACTCTTTCCCATGTCACATACACAGGGTCAGGGTCTTAACAGTTAGCTGGCTGACACCTCATGTCTAAGCATCACTACATCATTCAGCTTTCTCTAAAGGGTCTGGAAAGTCGAGTCCAGAATTGAGCATAAGCCACAGTAAACTTCCTGAGGCATCTCACTGGCCCTTGAAACTGCAGGGACAATTTCCTCCATGTCTCCTTGCACTATTAAATTGACTTCATTTAATCCTTCCATCGAGGAGTGTAGTGGACACACCACACACACACACACACACACACACACACACACACACACACACACATAGAAATAAACAGGATTGTGGAAGAGCTACAAATTACTTATTTGCGAGAAGAACTCAAAAGAGGGGTCTTTTTCCTTTGTGGCTTATGCTCAATACTTTTCCTACATTACAGTCACAATATTGGCTTAAGTGTTCTCCCAATATTTATTGCCTGCCTTGAAACCCCTAAAGCTGAAATCATTCCACCTGTTACCAAATTGATGTTCTGCTGACAGTTCTTCATAGTTCTTCACAAGTTAGATACAAAGTCAAGTGTATGAGACCACATTTTTAGAGAGGTTTGTCTATTGCTTAGGGATTTCATTTTTTATTTATTATTTGTTTGTTTGTTTGCTAAGTCCCAACCCTGTCCCCCAGCCATCCCGGCCAAAACATTTTCTTTCTTGTCTCTACAGGACTATTCTTGTAGTTGAAACCTTCAAAAATGTGTTGAAAGCTGCCCATCTTAAGTGGTATACTTTCAAAAAGTAACATCAGCAGAATTTCACCGGTTAAAACATCAACTTTAAGGGAAGTTAGCAGTTGTGTACTTGCTGAGCAATTAAGTTTCATTTAAAGTGTATGGAAGGCTGGTAGGCAGTGGAAGAGCCATTTATAAAAAATGTAGAGGTAAGGGCACCTGTCAATATATAGAGAAAAGGTTACTCACTTCTAAATGTAATAGCTGTCATTTTATTAGATTAAAAAGATCAATTAGGACAAAAGGCAATTAGCATTGAGCTGAGTACATTGAGAGTTACCAAGAGCTGACAGATTATTTCCTTTAAAATTGTTGATTGTCAAGAAATACTGTCATCTTCCCAAATTAGTTTGTGCATATTGGAGCATTACTGTATCCACATTCATTTAACTGAGAACAATTTCATCATTATCCTTTGATACACTCTTAAATGAGGGCAATTAGTTTTTCAGCAAGTGATCATTGTGGAGTTATGTATAAATGACCATCTTTCCTTTACCTTTGGGGGAATTAAGTAGGATAAGAAATAAGGTGAAGCTGCTTGTCAGTGTCTGATGCAGATTTACAGGGGTCTAGCAGAATCTCAAAATTAGTCTTTCTCTGGATGGTTTCTAGAGAAGATGAGTTATGATGCATTGGCAATTGCAGAATTATTAACCACTTGCTCTAGTTGAAGTGGCTGTCACTTGCCATAAGCTTTTTAGAGCAACATTAAGTCTTTGGTTCTTTTTTAAATGCCTAAATATTAGAATTCTCTGGATATGAGTTTCATCTCCTTAGAGTGGCTTCTGGGAAGAGAATAAACACCATTTCTCTGGAGCACTTTGGAGCATCACTTGAACCTCATTTAGTTCTGACTGGCTTGGTACACAGCCCTGAATTAAGTGCTTTAAAGGAGTGGGAACAGTTCAGCAGCAAAACTTTTTTTTTTTCTTAATTTGAGAGAAAATTAGGGATGTCTGGAAATGAGCTTTGCTGCCAGAGGAAACAGCTTCTGAACCCTGACTTTATGTTGCACTAAAAAACTGTGATAGACTTACTAAGCCCAGCCTGTCAGTCACCATCTGCACCCCAGCGGAAAGAGCTCCTGCTATCTGTAATAAAAATCTAATTTATTTAGGTTTCCTGTTGTGTTCTGAAATTGCTTTCCATAGCTTCTGTTGAGTTCATAGTCCACTAAATAAGGATATAAATTTTGGGTTGGGAATTCTGTTTAGCAGCATCTACAGAAAAGTTCCAACACTTTTTCCTATTCTTTCTTCTTAAAACATCCTCTTCATATATTGCATAAGTCATGACCTTGAAAAAACTATTTTTGTCCTATGAAAGAGGATATATGAATACCTAAATGCCATCACAAAGTAAAAATAAATCAAAGCTTATGCTTTTACATAGTATGCTGTGGTAATTGAAAATAAACACCACTATACACATTTACTTTCTTCATTTCCTTAAATATGCAGGCCCTCACCTCTAGTAGCCTAGAATTTGAAATAATATAGAGGTTAGAGAATTATTTTTTCGAAAAAGGAAATACATGAGAGAAGAATATGTCACACTTTCAGGAGAAACTCTAGAATCTCTCTGTAATTCTTTCCAAACCTCACATTCTCCATCACATGCTCTGGTTTTTGACATTTTATCTCTATGGGCCGAGCTCACTGTTTGCTAAGAAGCACACTGATAAGAGCGACAGTCATGTTTAGCAGAGTCTGATAGAGTCTTTTGAGCAGATTAGCTGGTTTTTATAAACTCACTGGATGTTCTGAGAACTCTTTCTGCTAATGGAAACAATATTTACCACTGGCCTTTGAGAAACATTGGAAGAACCCAGCTCACAGAAGTAAATTTCTTAACCTCATTTTAAAGAAATCCTCTCCCAGTGTTGTTTTTTTTGGAAGATTGAGAGTCCAGTGGGAAGTAGAATGTTATTACAGTTTTAGAGTGTGGTAGGAAATTCCCAAATACTTGTACTATATAGACTAACAAACATCATGCAGTTAAAAAAAAGTGATCAAGCAAAATAGGCTAGAATCTTAGGATTTCTAAGGAATGACCAGGATTTATTCAAAGCACAAAACTTTCTAAATATAAATTAATGTTCTAAAATTTGTTAATAGGAAATGAAATGTATTATTGGTGGTAAATTCCTACCTTCCTTCCCCATGGCCTTGGCCCTACTCCATTGTCTTCTAGTTTCACTCTAAGCTTTAGATCTCTTATAGGAGCTCTCCTCCCATAATAGTCATCACAGGATGTCAGGCCAAATTCTCTGAGCCTCTTACTGCTCAAAACGTTATGTCATAGATTATAGTAGATTAACCCAAAAGCTTTATTCTCCCATATTTAGCAATATCTTCCTCAAAACTTAGCATGATTTTCCTCAACAAGGCTCCAACATCAACATTACTTTTGACTGGACCGCCCCTCCACGTAACAGGCAGTGCACTGCTCTCTCCTTACATGCCACATCCACTCACTTCTGTGGTTTTGGTCTTGTCATCCTCCTAACTCAGAATTCCCTGGCCTCTCATTTCTATATTAAAATTGTTTTCATTGTTTAAAACTTAGCTCAAGTTCTTTATTTAATTTTATTTTTCAATTACAGTTGACATTAAATCATATAAATGAGTTTCAGGAGTACAGCACAGTGGTTAGACATTTATGGAACTTACAAAGTGATCCTTCTGGTAAGTCTAGTGCCCACGTGGCACCATACACACCTATTATAATATACTGACATATTCTCTATGCTGTACTTTACAGCCCCACGACTATTTTTTAACTACCAATTTTTTTACTTCTTAATCCCTCCAGCTTTTGCACCCAGATCCCCAACCCTCTCCCATCTGGCAACTATCAGTTTGATCTCTATATCTATGAGTCTGTTTCTCTTTTTCTTGTTTGTTTTGTTTCTTTAGATTAGCTCAACTTACCCTTTAGTCACTCTAAAGACTCAGAGGCTGGGTTATGACATTGAAGAATATCTATTTACTATTTTTAACTTTTAAAAATCTTCTAAAATGAAACCCTGGAATCTGTACAAAAAGAATCCATGTTGAAAAAGAAATCTTCCCAGGTAGACCTTGGGATGTAGGAGGTTCAATTATGTGTGAATGCCTGCTGCTATAAAGTGAATAGACTTTTTGTCAGTTTATTTATTATGGGTGTATGGCCTGGAATAAACATCTTTTTTGTGATGGCCATGGTGCTTTTCTATGTTGGATTTTATATTTGGCAGTTCATCGAATGAGGCAGGCTTACGTTGCTGATTTAAACCTGCCATATCTGCTGGTGATGGAGGCCATTCAAAAGCTACTACCTGCTGAAAAGACAATAGATTATCATCATCTTCTCTCAGGGCTAAACGTTTTCCAGAAATAATTGAAGATATTTTCTTAGAGTCAGTTGTGAGATTGGAAATTGGTATGAATTATATTGTGCTCAAATCATCATTGCAGGTTATATTTCTTGAGCAAAGATGTCAAAGAGAAAGCATGATTGCATATGGAGAAAACAACCAACTTCTGACACTTAATTTCTTTCCTCCTAAAAAATGGTAACTCCTGCTGTTTCTAAATTACAGTAAACAAATAAGCAACTGTCTGGAACAAATACATCCTGAATTTCCCATCAGTACAGGTCCACAAAAGTCTACAAAACAAAAAAGAGCACAGAAGCAAATCATGAAGAATTATATATGTGGGCCAACATCCTGGTTTCTTGTTGAGCTCATCTTGAGTACTCTGTGGCCCTATGCTCATTGCTAAAAAGGCTCTGATGTGGTCAGTTACTTGATAGCAAGATCAAGAAATGGATTCTGAGTCTATGAGAGCAATCTAGAGTTGATCCTATAGTAACCTGAGTCATAAGCAGGGTCACTCACTGACCTTGGTCTTGAGTAAGGTATATGAGAGTGGAGTGTGAAGAGGTTAGTGCAAAACCACCCCTATGATATAAGACCAAGAGAGTCCAGAATGCTCAAAATCTAATGGAAAGTCATCTGCTTATGGACTCGTAAATGGATAACATGCAACTCCCAGTATCCTCTCTATCCCAACAGTCCTCAATCAGTCCTATTTCATTCTTATTGCCCAAATACTCTTCCATCCTCTATTAGCACATTATTTTTAGTGGTTTGCCTTGGCCTCAGCATCATTTTAAGTGCTAAGCCCTTTTAAATCCCCCCACTTTGATCAAAACCTGCCCATTTATTCATTGTGTGGGACAACAGTTTTACACACTTGGAGTTGTGATGACTAACCCAACAAACCAACCAGAGACCTTGGTGTGTTACTTCACAGGCAATGCTAGTCACAGGGAAGTTTCAGATCTAAAAAGTAGAATGGGAATTTTCAGGACAAGGTCTCTAAAGGAATTCCATTGTGTGAAGATTTTAGGAATTTTATTCAGATTGGACCTCTCTGAAATTACTTCATGTGGGCATGTATCTGCTCTGCTTACACATAATGGCCCACTAGAATGGCACATTTCTCTCACTATGGGCAGAATTCAGATTCAGTATTCTGTTTTACAAATTGGAGGGTTAAGCTCACTCAACTCAATAATATGAAGGGCAGAATGAAGGGCAGTGCTGAAGGGCAGGGTGAGGATGGTACTGAAGGGAAGGATGAGGGTTATATTGAAGGGCAGGATGAGGGCGATACTGATGGTCAAGGTGAGGGCCATTACTAAAGGGCAGCACTGAAGGTATCAGAGCCTTTTACGTGTAGCTGTACACCACGCTCCTGCCCAAGCTCTGTGCTCCAGCCATCTTTCTCTATCCAATTACCTCTGTTTATTTTAGAATTCAAACTTGCATATAATTTACTTGTCACAAGAAGGCACATTTACACATTTATTTTAATTAAAATTAGGCTTTAATTAGGCTTTCTGAGAGAAAGTGAGTAGGAGCCATCTAACTTGCTTGACAAATCAGAATTTCTGTTTAGGTTGAATGGTGGAATTTGGAAAATTTAGTAAACTATGGAGCACCAAGTTTCAATGAAAATACCTTTAAAGCAAATAAACATATGTGAATATTGCCAAATGTTTATTGGAATTAATATAATTATTTTCCAGCTATTTCTTTTTTAAAAAATCGGTTTAAACAGGAGCCTATAAGTCAAAGAGAGGTAGACATGGAGATGGACTATTCCATAGCATTTCTAGAGCCTTTTTATTATAGATCCCAGAGGGCAAAGAAGTGGATTAATTGCTAATGATCGGTAACAAATCCTTTTTGTGTGAAGTGATTTCCATATATTTACTTTAATAGAGAAATAAATAGGGAGAAATGACCCTCCAGCTGGTCTAATCATTAAAATAAAATAGTTGATCACACTAGGATTTACCTGGCATATAGGCCAGAAGAAATCTAAATATTGTGTACTTGGCCAGGTAGCTCAGCTGATTAGAGCATCATCTCAATACATCAAAGTTGTGGGTTTGATCCCCAGTGAGGGAACATATAAGAATCAACCAAGGAATGGATAAATAACTGAAACAACAAATAGATCCCTTCCTCTCTCCTCCTAAAATCAATAAAATAATTTTTTTTAAATGTGTGATATTTCTATAATAATTTCATGCATTTCTCTGTTTATATACTGGAGGCCCAGTGTACAAATTCATGCACAAGAAGGTTCCCTTTGAGTAGCCTGCAGGGATTGGGCCGAAAGCCACAGTCCAACACCACCTGCAGCCCCTACCTACCATTCTGCTCATACTAGCCCCACTGTGTCTGCCGCAGGCTTGTGCCCAATCAGTCCTGATTGGGAGAGGCTTACGCTGCCATAGCACCACTCCCCAGCCATGAGCCCTGCATCTGGTGCCCTCTCAAGGGGAGTGGCCTACAGGATCGGGCTGAAACTGGCTCTGCAACATTCCCTGAGGGTTGCCGGATTTTGAGAAGGTGCAGGCCAGGCTGACTGACCCCATCAGTGCACAGTTGGGCTGGGGAGGGACCTTGGGAGGGCTCCAGGGCATGCCCAGCCCATCTTGCTCAGTCCCAATCAGCTGGACTCCAGCAGCAAGCTAACCTACTGGTTGGAGCATCTGCCCCCTGATGATCAGTGTACATCACAGTGAGCAATTGAGCAGCCTTAGCATATCATTAGTATATTATGCTTTGATTGATTGTTAAGTTGTTTGGTCTATTTGCATATTACCTTTTATTACATAGGATGTGAACAAGATATCCTGGGACCAATATGTGTGTGTGTGTGTGTGTGTGTGTGTGTGTGTGCTTAAATTGATTCTGAAGCCTGTCTTTGTGTACCAATAAATAATTTTTATCTATTAATAGGTAAACTTAAAAAAAAAAAACAATAGCTACTACTAGTATTTATAAGTACTATCACCACCACTACTACCAATAGTAATAAAATAGTGGTAATGATAAGTCAACATAGAATAAATCTAATCCTTGGTGACTTATGGTCATAGGAAATAAAACAATTAACTTATATGTGTAATTTATAACATAAAAGAATGACAGGATGGCCAATAAAAGACTTTCTAGCACAGAAATATATTAGATGAGAACATCATTTCTGTGTGATAAATAGAATTGCAATATAACTTAAAAGAGAAAAGGTAACAATATATTTTCAAGTGTTGAATAACTCATTTATGTACGTTTTAAATGGGATGCTATTGGGTATCAAATTGCTATGTTAATTAAATCCAATATGTGCATGCATTTAAGTGATAATGTAAATTTTTCATTAAAAATCATCAATATTTATAATACTCAAAAAATTGTACCTTCATAGTTAATTTATGATGAGGAATTTTAAATTCCAGCCTAAAATATGCAATGTACATATTTTTTCTAAATTTATTTTGGGAGCACACCATAACCAATTTGAATCACTGACTTAAATATAGGCACATGATCCCTTGGGTTCCAAATGCTTCAAAAAACATTTGGGCAATAGTGAGAAACATTGGTGTGAGCCATTGGGAGAGAAAATGGGACCATTTTGCCACGAGAAGTCATTCTGACATCAGAGCTCAGGGTCCAATTCCAATTCCAGTTTACAGCTGGCTGGTGAGAGGCAAGTTAGCTAACGTCTTATCCTGTCCCTCATGGAGTTGGTGATCCCAGCAGGGACAGGAGAAGATTGCATTTGATAACATGCCACCCATGATACCCACTCCATATGATGCCAGTTCGCTCATATGGAGTGGGTATTGAAAAGATCCAATAAATGGATCTTCCTCGGAGTTTTTCTAGGAAAAGGCCATTACATTTGAGTTTTGTGTCCACTGGTTTGAATTATTTTAATTTTCACTTTTCTTAGAATACAAGAAAAAGTTTTTCATTCTGATTCCCACTTTTTGTGCACAGTTATCTCCAAAACAAAAGTGCTGAAAAGAGATAATACGTGGAAATTATGTTTGCTTTCAGCAAAGAAACGGTGACCAAAAATAAGGGAAGGAAACTTGGAAAAGTGTTATAAATGCTTTCCTATAGTTTGAAATAGAAACACTGGGAAAAAATTACCTCCCAGTGGCACTTCTAGTTACAAATATGCAATTTATAAAAATGGATCCCCTTCAAGCTATAATAGTAAGTGGGAACTACAGTCACTTTGGCATCTGAGACCTGTCAGCACAAGGAGCAAGGCCTCTGCTTCCTGTAGTGAAGGGCAGCACTGACTCTCAGAGGAGAACTATATTCTAGTCAATATATATATAAAAAAAAGGTGGGAGATATTTGTGCAACATGAGAAGGGGCACTTCCCCCATGGCCACCTTACCTGGGGACCATGATCATACCACAGCGCATTAGTGACAGGGTAGGCCTGGAGCACCCAGCCTATAGTCCTCAGATTATAGCAGCAGGGTGTAGCTTGGGGCTCCCAACTTCCTTTAGTTGGAGTGGGAAAACTATGAAAGCCAAAGGGATTAAACTGTTACTCCTGATGGCCCCAAACCACTCTGCCTGCCTGATCACCCCTAACTGTTCCCCTGCCAGTTATTCTGCCATTCAGTCTATTTGAATATTTCCTTTTTATCATATAGGACTAGAGGTTCAGTGCCTCTAGTCCTATATAGGTCATGGAGTAAGCCTTATTTGTTTCTGGGTCTGCAGGTCTAACAGTGGTGTAGTTAATTAAGAAGTACCTGGTCACTAAGTGTTGCAACCTGACCTTCCAGCTGACAACTGGAGGAGCTAGGGTCAGCCACAGTCACATTAAACCAATAGCCAGGCTCCCTGCCTCTTTCAGTACTCCTTTCCCAGTATCTGTACCCAGGGAAAATCGGGTTTAAACAGGTGATCAGGATCATATTACTGTAGTTTGGAGGCATTTTTAGAAACACAATTGAAATTCCTTATTCATAAAGTAAGTGTGAGCATCATTTAGCAATTGCCTTGGTCTACCCCAGGACCAAGTGCAAGCAAGATATCAAGAGGAAAAGATCCTTTGGATCAAATAGCCCTGAACATAAGTTAGAGCTCTGGCCCTTAATCATTGGGTGACCTTGAGTCAATTACTTAAGCTCAGTTTTTGTTTGTTTGTTTGTTTGTTTTTGACCTGTAAGTTGGAGATAATCATAACTTCTTGAAGAATTTTTATAAGGATTTAAGGTAAAGCCACTTTATATATTCTCTAATTATTTGTGAGAGCATGCCAAGATACACAGGATGCCCCAAGGAAACAAATTGAGTTATGAGTGCTCTGAGCAATTGGAATTCTATTAATTTCCATATATTGAACAGGTCTGTGAAAACAATGTATAAGCCATGTGCTCATTTCATTAAGAATAATTCTGAAGATGGACTCATTCAAGCACAAGGGCACCACTAGGACTAGGTTGGGATATACATCTTGTATAGCAAATTTAAATTGTCCCTAAAAGGAGGGTATAATTCTTTAAGGTTGAAGAAAGAGTATTACTTTCTGATTTTAAGAAATCAGAAAATACAGTTAAATCTTGAAGGCCATCATGAGTCCTGGGCCTCTTCCTGACGCCGCATGAGAATGTTGAGGGAAGTTACCATTTTGCCAGGCAAGGCACGGTAGACAACTCCTCTCACCACCTGGAAATCCAGACTTTAAAATGTTCTGAAGTGCTTTTAATGGCATTTTATTTTAGGTGCTAACATTTACATATTTAAATTTTCAAATGAAAGGGCATAGTTTTTCATTAAGTTTGGCTTTCACCTTTGGGCAAACAAAAGTGAGAGGAAAATATGAATGAAAATTGTACTTCATATTGATAGAAATGCTACTTTTATCTGTGCAGTTCAAAAAACTTGGTTTTGTAAAATATTTTGCAAGAAGCTATGAATTCCAAGATTGTACAACTGATTATTGTCCTGGCCATTTTCTTCCCAGAATGCTTTTTTTGAATTTGAGCTACACCATTCTTTTGTCCATGAGAAAACAGACAAAGGAGTAACAAACAAAGCCACTGCTTGATTGCAAAGTTGCCCAAAACAGGGAACAGTTACTTGATTTCTTTGCTATAGATCCAGCTTAAAATCTCAGGTCGAGATAATGTACAAAGGACACAGGGAGAGCAAAATAGGCTGCTGACTCACTCACAAGGTTTAAAGATTAGCCCTTCTATCAACATATAGGCATTTAGTATCCTGGGAGCATCTGAGAGCCTCATTCTATCTGTCAGCAAAGGGAGGTGCCTTTCTCTCATATTTCATCACATGGGCCCCACATTTTGAACATTATACATGTTTTTGTCATATTACAGATGAATTTAGCTAAGTGATAAGTGGATGATTTAAAAAATAGACCAAATCTTCTTATTTTTAATATATTTGATTAATACATGCAAAAGTATTTGATTAATACATGCCAAAAACAGTTTGGCTCAGTGAATAGAGCATCAGCCTGGGGACTGAAAAGTCCCAGGTTCGATTCCGATCAAGGGCATGTACATTGGTTGTGGGCACATCCCCAGTAGGGGGTTTGCAGGAGGCAGCTGGTCAGTGTTTCTCTCTCATCAATGTTTCTAACTCTCTATCCCTCTCCCTTCCTCTTTGTAAAAAATCAATAAAATATGATTGTTTTTTTAAAAGTTAGAGTAAGTCTCATTGATAGTGCTTTTTAAGATGATTGCTAAAGTTGGCATTACCTAGACATATGGAAGAGAAGCCAGGATACATTTCCACAGGTCAGTGTATAGACAGAATATTTAGGAGGGAAGAGAGTCGAAGACCCTGGGATATTTTGTTCCTGATTCAGAAGCAAAAGTGCATTCAATATGATTATGGACCAACTCTACAGTCAGCTCTTACTGATTTATCCACTGAATCAGAAAAATGATATTTTAAGAACATCACCAGAAAATTTCCAGAAAAATGGTGAGCTTGATTATTTCAAATCTCCCCTCAGAAGTAAATCAAGCCCCACAGTTAACTGGTAAATACTTCAGCTTTTACTTAAGGTTTTGTGGGGAGGCTTGGAAAAGTTACTTTGCCATCCTTAGCACATCTTCAGGAAAGTCCTCTGTACAACATGCATCCATGCCTACAGAAACCCTCTGACGGCCAGCTGCCACAGCTCACCCTCCAGGTGGGTACCTGTGGCAACGTCTGATAATGTTCTATTTGCTGTAGGTGCCCACCCAAGCAAAAACATCAGATTTTTCTTCCAAACCTGCTAAGGCAGGGGTCCTCAAACTTTTTAAAGTGGGGGCCAGATCACGGTCCCTCAGAGAGCTGGAGGGCCGGACTATATGAACTACTAATTCCTACTGTAACACCTCGGCTGCGCTCACTGCCCAAAAAACCTGGCGGGCCAGATCAGACTCCTCTGCAGGCCACATGTGGCCCGCGGGCCGTAGTTTGAAGACGCCTGGACAGCTAAGGTATGGGAATGAGATCATGCTATGGGAAATTCAAAGAGGCCTTCTGGCCATAAAGAAACTTATTGTTTGTTCAGGAAGACAACATAATTCAAAAGAAATAGTTGGAGAACAGCATAGTAAACCTAACAATTGAGTGTCAGGGAGTACAAGTGCCCTCCTGGTGAAAGCTACAACTTGAGAACAATTGTCCTGCAGACAAGTGTGTGTGTGTGTGTGTGTGTGTGTGTGTGTGTGTGTGTGTTCCTAAGATGTAATTAGCTTGCACAATGGAGGCCAGAGTCAGGAGATGAGAGAAGAGCCAGGGGTAACAATGAATTGGCTCCTCTGAGCACTGCAAGTTACCAGAGGAATCTGCCCTCTGTCTGTGGCCTGAGACTCCACTCAGCATGGGAGAAACAGGCTCACGGCAGAGAAATAGACCCTTTTCTTCTTGTGATTCTGATGCAGGTGCGGTGCCTGACCTGGAGATGTGTTACTTTACACAGTGTAAGTCTATTTACTCACAGTCTAACAAATCTAAACCCCACGGAAGCTTCTGCTGTTTGGAAGACTTGGGAGAGTTTTTTCCTTCATTAAAAAGACAGAAGAGGTGGACTCTGATATGATTCATGGTATGGGGGGCAGATGTTTACTTGATTTTACTAGTGAGAGATTTTTAAGAGCAGAAAACTTTTCCTTCATGTCAATGGCTATGACCTTAGTTCTACAGTAAAAGCAAGTACTGTCCACTTTTTAAATGATTTCTTAGGTTCTCATCAATGAGCAGTTCCTAAGAGCCGTTGGTACCACAGCTTTCTCCCCTCTGCCTTTGTTCGGGTGCATTTCACTCTCTAAGGTATATCTCAAATGTTTCCCACATCCCAAAGCCTTCCTTGCTTATTCCTATTCTTTGTAACCACTTCCTTTCTGGAATGTTCTGAGGTCACTTCAGCTCTTTTATGCAACTTAGCAAATTCATTTTGTAATTTATTACTGTCAACCTCTGCCCCTCCCCCCCCCCCCCCCCCGCCCCAAGTTGTTGGTTACCTACGGACAGGGACAAGATTTAATGACTGTGGAATAATCTGAGTCCTCAGCATAATGCACAGGACATGGGGATTTAAATTGTGTTGACTTGAATTGAAAGCCTTTTTGACCATCTCTCCCAAGTCTGTATTTCTCAACATGAAATAATACCCTTCTTTCTAGCATTTTGGGGGGATCTGTCATGCACTACCCAGATCCTCTTCAGGAACAAGGGACTTCTTGCCCTAGCTACTGAGAGTCCACTCTCTGCTGTCCTCACTTTCCACTGCTGATGGCTTCTTCTCCCAAGGTCACACCCAAACCAGGGCAGCCACCTCCCACCCCCAGTGACCAAGGTGCAGAAAGGCCTGGCACTCTCGCCCCACAAAGGGACAGCTTGTTGAATCACTGCCCCTCAGAGGTCTCTCACTGCAGTGGTAACTGCACCCCAGATTACTCTTCCCTCTGCTTGATCCTCCCTCCTTTCCAAGGATATTTATCCCAAGAGCACTCCCTAAAAAAATGGTCTCAGCACCAATTTCCCTTTTCCTCCCCTTTCAGGAAACACAATCTGCAAAAACACGTGCTGACTACATGGCTTTTCTTTCCTTTTTTTGGTAATTTTATGTTGTCACGTATCTCTCACCATACTCACGAGGATAGTGAATATGGAGAGGGGAGCTGAGACTTTTATAGTGATATTCTACTAGGTGGCCAATGGTGTTTCAATAGCCAAAATATGCTGCCTCCCTCATTATTTTTTCCTGGAAATAAATACAACAGATGGTTGGTGGAAGAAATGAAACTACATTTCTAGTCCTCCTGGGGCTCGTTTAACTTATCTTTCCAAAACCAACAGTCGTACCATGTTTACTTGCCAACTGAGAAATGCCTGAAATAATTCCATTTCCTATTTGCAGAAGACACGAATGTCAAAAAGGTTGAGATAATTTTTCAGGTGCTTAGAAAGCCTGTTAGAAAGAAAACCCCACATTATAAATTATGTATGTAAAGACACAGGTATGAAATGCTTCTGAGGCAACAGACTAGTTTATAAAACTCACTTTATGTCTTTTTTTAGAGAAAAATGGGAGAAAGCAGTTGAAAAATCTACATGTGAAGCCACAGCATCAAAATGCAACATGCTTAAAAAATATAAATTTCAAATGGTACAAAGCTAGTCCAGAAAATTCAATGTTTCTGAAGATTTGATTTGTAAGATGTCAAATTCATGTTCGGTAGTGTGATATTTTGGGAATCCATTATAGTTCTTAAGAAAAAAAATGCACTCTACAGAAAAAAAAAATGTACTCTACAGAAATCACATTTTAAACTTGCAACAAGGCTATGGTAGAGATTAATAAAAGCAGGGAAATAGCTTAGTGATAAAAATATTATAAATGGAAAGTAAAATGCATTTCATGGCATGATTTCTTAGTGTCCAACTCTTCATGATAATCCACAAAACTTCCTTTTGTTGCTGTTTTTAATATTTAAAGCCACATCAAACCATATGATGCAAAAAAAAAAAGATGCTGGCTACATTTTTAAATGGGCTCATCTTTTGAATATGAATGCTAAAAAACAACTAGCTCTTTTTAGAAATTTTTTAAATGCTGCAAAATTTCATTTTTGTGAAGATGTGTGATGTGCCAGACATTCCCAATGTATAATTACATTTGTCTCACACCTGTATTTTGAGATATCATAGTCCTATTTTTTTTAAAGTGAAAACTGAGGCTCAGAGAGGTTATATAACTTGCCTAAGAGATGAAACTCTGAAATTAAACTGGAACTCATGATCTTCCCTCTGGGCAGGATGCAAAGGTGGCTTCCCAGGTTCTTGTCCAGGCAGATTCGAAGAATGAAGCCACAGACAAAAGGTGGTGTAGGAAAAGGTGGGAATTTATTGGCAAATAAGCACAAACTCCCACGTGGGAAAAGGGGGAGAGACCCATCGAGTCCCTTTTTCTAAAATTTATAAAAGATGCAGTTCTTTGTGTCCTGATATCTCTCTGATTGGTCACTATAGCAGCTTGAGAGCTCAAACCCCATGCATGGTTCCCCTCTTTCTCTCCCTTTTGTTTTTTGATTCCCTGTGGCCTTCCTCTTCCTTCTGTAAATGAATGGCTTCCTCTCCCTTTATTCTGTAGATATATACCTTCTGCAGCTCCCAACTCCCTTATTCTATGAATGTATGTCTCTGGCAGCTCCCTTATTCTGTGAATGTGGACCTTCTGCAGCTCCCAGCTCTGCAGCCCTGTGGTTCCTCCCCATGGAGCTCCACATTCCTAAAGTTTCCTAAACCTGCCTAGTGTACCCCTAAAACCTTCTTCCAGGGACGATGTCAGTGACATCTAGAAACTCCAAGACTGTTTCTATTGTAGTTTGATTGCAACATAAGCTTGGCTTCAAAGTGAGTTTGTTTTCTAGGTTCCAGGACTGGTCTTGGAAATTATTATGCCACTTCTTTTGTTTGGAGTAGGGGAAAGTCTACAACCTTTTGAAGTGTATTTCTCCTGTGTACCTTTTTATTTGAACTTACCGAAGAGTGACTTTATCTTTTTACTCAGCGATCTAGAGACTCTTTTTCTTTGCCTTTCAAGTTTAATAGTTGTTTTGCAGGATGTGTCTCAGAATCAATTAGTTTGTGTTTATTCTTTCATGTTTACTGCTGCCCCTTTTATCATTTTTATTCAGGTCTTTTATTCCCAGAATGTTTTTTGTTTTAATTTTAAATATTTATTTAGTTTATTGTTTGGTTTTACTTCTTCAGGGACTCTCTGGTAGATTGTTTTTCTATATTTTTTACCTATCAATTTACTTTTAATATTGTTTACCTATTTCATTTCTTTTCTTTTTTTCATGTTTCAATTTTCACGACTCTTCTCAATGTGCTTTATTATATTTTAGTTGAGTATATTCTCCCTTGGATATTTGTCATTTGTGTTCATTTCTGATAAGCTGTTGTATTTTTTTCTCATTTTTTCCCCTGACATCAGTCAAACCTTACCTCATCTTTCTTTTTCTGCTGCTGTTCATTTTTGTGCTGAGTTTTTGAGTTTTGATTCAGGGTATTCTTTCATACCTGATACTGCTTTTGATGATATTTAACTCATGCTAGAGGTTGTGTTACAGTTTTCTTCTGTTTTGTATTTGATTTTGGTTCTTTATAAAGGTTTTCGGCTTTTAACCTTAATGACCTTAGTTCTTTTCCTTTAAAGGGAGTGAATTTGGGTAGCTGGTTTCTTAGTTAAAAAGCACTGCCTTCCATCGGTACACAGAAGTTTAGTTTCTTTAATATATGGCTTTTGGGGACACATTGGTTGTGTCCTTGTTCCTTGTTTCTATGATATGGTTTAATGTGTGTGGCCCTCTTCATTTCCGTTCACTACTCTTTTCATGGGCGAGCCTGCAAGTCATTTCCCTCTCAGATTTCTTCCCCTGACTGTCCCTGGGGTCTGCACATTTTTAAGCCTCTTCCTCTCTGTGCCTGCGTGACAGTCCTCTCCAGGTCTCACCTGTTTGTCAGCATTCACTCTGCAGGATGGGTCCCTTCTCTGTCAGTGATTTCTATCTGGTTTCCACCACTTCCACCCACGTACTCTGCACCTGACTCCCTGCTCCTCCAGCGCCTCTGCAGATGGCTCCTCTGGTTTGGGACATTTCTTCTCCACGTACATGCCAAATGGCATTTGTGATAGTCCCTGAGTCCTTGTTACACAGTGGGCCTGGGTTTCTATCTCTCTGTTCTTTGGAACTGTGTAGAGAGTCAGAGTTTGAAACTATGTCATACAGGAGAAGATTTGACTTTGGGTGGTGGGCACATGGTGCAACATACAGATCTTGTAACATGGAAACCCACACCTGAAACCTATATGTTCATGTTGACCAAAGTCGCCCCAATCAAATTAATAAAACACAAAAGTAAAGAAAAAAAGAAACGATGACATAGAACTGTTTGCTCTGATTCTAAATATTCTTATTTAATTTTATCTATAAAATCTGTAAATGCTGAAAACATATACATAAGTATTTCATTCCCATTGCACTTTTTTTTCTGGTCCTATTGTGTTTTCAAAGTTTTTCCTTGGAGAATATTCTTATACTTTTTGGGACTGTCAGGGAGGAAAAAGTTTTCCTGGTCTCCTTTAGGATTCCTGCATCTGAAATTTAACTGACAAAGACAAATTAATAGGAGAAAAACATGCAAATTTTATTAAATTTTTGCATGCACATGGGAGCCTTCCCAAAGGCATGAAAACCCCAAAAGAAGCAACCAGAGGAGGAAGCTTCCATGCCTTAAAGACAAAGAAGCAATACATTTGTAAAGAAAAGGCAAGACAGAGGTTTGGTCTGTGGGTAGTCAGTAAAGGGTGCAGTAGCAGGGTTTGTTGAGACAGCCTTCCTAGCCTATGTCCTTATGTCTCCCTTCCTCCTGGTATAGGGAGAGGATCTCTCGCTTGAGAGATTTATCTCCTGCTTTTGGGGAAGATGGTTGCAGGAGGTCAGAGTGACCTTCCTGCTTCTGCAGTTTGCTCAGACTCCTTCAGCTTGAGATATGCAATATACCGAGGGGCCATATTTTGGGATAGCATGTCCTGAACCCTATCAGTACATAAAAGATTACGACAACTGTATTTTCCTTGCAGGTGATAATTTCTGTCAGTTTATAACGGCTGTCAGATTTAACAGCTTTGGCCTCAAATTCCTCTTCTCTGGGATTGCTATCACCATTTCTGATCTCTCAGGCTCTGCCTTTTCCTGGTGCCTGACCAGCCCTCCATCTCCAACCCCTCTTCATTACTTTATATTACACGTGTCTTAGGATCAACAAGAGGTATATTTTGCTTCAGTTCCAAATATGAGATTCTGTAATTTTGAAAGAAAAATCCAGCCACACACATTTAGTATAATAATATATATGTGTTCTTTCATTTCTAGTATATTATTTTGCCAGTTTTTTTAATTTTAATTTTTATTAACTTTTGTTCAAATATTAGCCTCCCATCTTTATTGCCACACTAGATCCAAATTATCTCAAGCCTCAGCTATCTCATCTCCGCATTTTCATTTTTTTTAAATTCAGTCCTATGCAACAGCCAAAAGAATATCTTAAACATTTAAACCAAATCATATCACTCCTCTGATAAAACATTTTAATTGCCACAGGTTGCAATAGGAATAAGATCCAGATTCACATGGTGCTGTCTGTCGCTTTGCCTGACTCTCCAACCTCCTCCCATTTTTCTTTTCTGGTAATTCATCCTGTACCAGTGGCACTGGCTTCCTCCGCTCTTTCTCCCTCCACCCCCACTCTCCCACCACACTCCCACTCCTGTTCTCCTCCTCCTTTTTCTCCTCCTTCTCCACTATTTATTTAAAGTGCTAATTTCATTTGTGGTGGACTTAAGGATGTTCCCTTTACTCATTTTGGAAGTTTTTTCTAATTCTTCCAATGGCAAGCTCCTTTCAACCCCTCAGATCTCAGAATAGCTGTCATCTTCTTTAACCATAGCTATAACATAGAATGATTTATTTTCTCCAGAGCAGCAGGCAATAAACAAATAAATGAAATAATTACAAATTGTGAGGTTGTAAGTGCTAACACATAAGCTTTAATGAGGCCAGGGGCCACACTTGTGTAATTTAGCCTTATATCACACTAGGCATTCACACATTAGTGGAATGTAAATATAAATGCACACTGTATTTGCAACTATATGAAATAAATGCTTAGAATCTACTATTGCCTCATCCATATTTTGTCATATTGTATTAATCCTCTTCTCCCTCCAATCTGTTGGTCCTGGAATTATTCTATTGGTGATTTATTTCTCGTTGCAAAACCCAATAGCCCTGTTTCAGTGCCTCTGTTACTCTAACTCTCTGCATCCTTTTAGTGTTGACCATACCCTTCTCTCTGAGAATGAAGGTGCCAGTGCCAGACTGCTTTCATTTGAAGCCAACTCCTCTACTTGGCAGCTGTGTGATGTTGGAGAATACATTTCCACAATATGCCTTAGTTTCCCCATCTGCGAAGTTTGACTAGGCTTGATTAAAATTAAATGAGTTAATATGTGTGAAGTCTTCCATAAGTTCTGGCCACACAACTAAGCACTTGTGGTAATGGTTCTTTTTTCTCTGTGCCACTAGCTCACTGATTCTTCTCACATCATGACCACCCTCCTCGTCCCCTTCCCATGTTCTGCATGCATCATTTGTCCCCAAAGTTTGCCTCTCCTCTCCCAGATGCTCTCTTTTCATTGTCTCATCTGATCCCCTGTTTCTAGTCATCTTTTATTGGCATCTGATTATTCCACAGTCCAAACATACCTAAGTATAAGCAATTGTGAATATGCTTCTCAGTTACTAGAAACCACTGAGAAACCTGGGAGACTTCCCTTGATTCTTCTTCACCCTTGCTCCATCTCTAGCCTAGCATTGACCCTTGTGGCTATTATCACCCAAGCATCTGATGAGCACTACCTTTGCATCTCTCCTCTCCTTAGTTTCCCACCTCTAGGAGTAATGTCCTCAGATCCATTCTTCACAATCCATCGTTTGCAAAACTTCTAGAGTATCCATCAAAGCCTCAGAGCTCAATTACCCCTTTCCTGATGGGACTCTACAGCCTCCTATCATGATGCAGTCAAGGCCAAGTTCCTCATGTGGCATTAAAGCCTTCCATGATATTTCCTTAGTGACCTTGACCTCTCTAGTCTCATCTTTTAAACTCATTACATCAATTTTCTTTATGGTCCAGAAATACCACCTCACCATCAATTTCTGTCACACTGTCCTCTATGGTTGAAATGACATTCCCTCTCTCTTCTCCCCTGCTTCCCTTGTGCTGGCTAACTCCAACTAACGCAGTGCTGACTTCCTCCAGGGAGCTTTTCTTAACCCCATTCTCTGGTTGAACTAAGGTCTTACTTTGAGCTCCCTTAATTTCATGTTAGAATTCCCAATATTGTTTAACTTGTGAACTATTTTATGATAATGTAATTTTATATTTCCTCTTCAAAAATCTATGGTGTGAATTAGAGGAGTTTTAGTTTAAAGGTTTTATTTTAGATAAGTTTGCTATTAAAGATTTTTTACAAAGCTTATAAATAATAAAATCTTTAGCATGTATGCTGTGTTGAAACAAACATTGACTTTCCCCTTTTAATAAATTATCAGTTCTTAATTTATTGCAATTTTATGAATAGAAAAAATAGTTATTAACCAATCTAAAATACAATATTGCATTTAATTTGAGAACAAAATATATATTATACTGTGGACTAAAGTTTTAAATGCATTGAAATCCTCAAGGTTGGAAATTTTTATTTTCTTCTAAAAATAATCTTTGTGGTTTGTTACTAAGTGATAAGCTACAAGAAACTTTTATAAGATATTCCTTGCAAGCAATTCTTTTTTAATATGACATGGAAGGTATGAATAATCCTTTTTCTAAGTAGATGAAAAATATAGTCTGCATGTTTTTGCATTTTTAAGTTTCTAAAAAAATATTAAACATCTTGATATGCTATAGAAAAAGTTTGAGAAAATGTAGACTTGAAAATCTATTAAAAATAATCTTGAATTAGATTTATAAATCTCCTGCCATCTTTCCCTCCCCAAACCTCACAATACCTAGATTGATGAAAATTATCAACTTATAAGTCCAAGTAGTTCAACTAGCCCAAAAGATGACCAAGAATTTCACACTAGGCACATAATTTCTCAGATAGCTGAAAAAGAGATAAAGGATATCTTGAAGAAGCTGTGGTACAGGGGATGGAAACATATTGCATATAGAAAAACAAAACTGAAATCATGGCTAATTTTTCATAATATAAAATAAAAGCAAGAAAACAATGGAATAAATCTATGAAGCATTGAAAGGAAATTATAAAATCTCAGCTCAGTATTCTCTATTTAACTAAAAAATCCCTACAAAAATGTGAATTAATAATGAAAAGAATTCATCACCAGTGATCTGTACTATACATGTAAAAATGTTTGTCAGGCTTAAGGGACATTAGACCAGATGAACATTTACTTTTTCTTTTGCATTTTCTTTACAATCATCTGTTTAAAACAAAATAATAACATTTAGAGAGTGCTTATCTATAATAACAAAAGCATACCATGCTAATTAAACTGGACAGCCAAATGACCTTCTAGTCATCATTCTAGATGTCCTTCTGATGAAGCTGTGGTGGTGGGGGCTGAGGCAGAGTCGATTAGGGATGATCAAGCAGGCAAGCAGACAAGTGGTTAGGAGCCAGTGGTCCCGGATTCTGAGAGGGTGTAGGCTGGGTTGAGGAACCCTCTGCCCCTGTGCATGAATTTCATGCACCGGGCCTCTAGTTCTATACATAAAAGTTAAATAAAATTACAATACCACAGAGTATGGGAAAATATGTGAAAAGACTTTTACTATTATAAGGTTAAGCCTTTGATGTGAAAGTGAAAATTATAAAAAGGGAAATAAGAAGTATCAATTACCAGTGATGAAGTGTGAAGTGGCACAATATTAATTCAAAATATTATATAAGTTAACTATGACTATTCTTATTATTTATAGCAACTACCAAAAATAAACAAAGAAAATAGAGCTAAGAAGCCAAAAGAGGAAATAAAATGGAATACTAAAAAATATTTTACCACAGAATGCAGTAAAACAGCAACAGGACAACCACAATAAAATCAGGGAACAAACAAAAATCAAATAGAAGATAACATATTCATCCCAACCATATCAATAATAACCTTAAATGTTAATTAACTAAACCCTACAATTAAGTAGCAAAAATTGTTAAAGTTTATTTTTAAAAGACAAAAACCCAACCCTATTATTCTATAAGAAACATTAAATATAAACACATAAACAGGTTAAAAGTTAAAGAGTAAGGAAAAAAATATACACTGAGGTTAAGAAAGCAGACATGGTCATATTAATATCAGAATGGTGGACTTTGACAATAAATTCCTAAAAATAAATAAATAAACCATCTTAAAATAAAAATTAAAAAAGAATGGTGGACTTTGAGAGAAAAAAGTTCTACCAGGAATAAGAGGGATATTTAAAATTAATAAACATGATAATCAGGATGATATAATCATAAATGTATGTGGCAATATAATAAAAATATTTAAAATTCATAAAGCAATGGTGACAAAATAGTTGTCAAATCTATAATCAGAGTGAAATATTTTGAAAACCCTCTTCAGTAATTTATAGAATATTAAGACAAAAATAAAGGTATAGAGAATCTGAATAGCAGTATTAAACAAATGGACCTTATTGATATTTATAAAATAACATCTGATTACTGCATAAGACACATTCTCTTCTACTACAATTAACCACGTTTGCATATCCAAACAATATAAATTCTATGCAACAATTAAAAGCAATTATATATACAATAACTTGGAAGAATCTAAAAATCATTCCGTTGAATGAAAGAAGCCAAGCACAAAAAAAGTTCACATTGGATGAATCTATTTATATGGAACTTTAGAACACTAATCTGTACTGATAGAAGCCAGATCACTGATTGCCTAGGGTAGAGGGTGAGGCTCATGGACTGCAAAGGAGCATAAAAGAACTCTTTGAGGTGGTTGAAGTGTTCTGTTGTATGACTGTGGGCATTACAAAGTATATCTGTTAGTCAAACTTTATTGAACCATACAAATAAATTGGATGTATTGATTTTATATATATTTAAAGTATATGCAACAATAAATAATCATAGCACAGAACTGTACATAGTCAAAACCTATCCTGAGTTGAGCAGTTAAAGAAAAAAGAGTGAATAATGAGCATATTAGCACTTCCTATGAATCTCTGCACAATCTCTCATATCCTCTCAAACACTACCAAAATGAATTCTTTAAAGAGGAAATTATTTAGTTTATGTATTGCTTTAAAAACAAACAAACAGAATTGCCATCAAAGCCCAATCTCCCCTGAAAACTTCATGAACCTCAAGAAGATTATGAACCACCAGTTGGGAAATTCTTTGTGCATATTCCTCATATCACACCATTCTTAAATGAAACACGCTGCTTTTCCCTAATAGACTACAAACAGTGATATTAGCCACTGTCTCTCATTATTGTTGTCACCGTAGGACTTAGCATAGAGCCTGACACAAAAATAAGTGCTCAAAAATACATTTGTTGAATAAAATCCATTAATCAATGAAATTACAGAATCTGTAATCAATTCTGATCAAATCCATATCTTAGATGTGAGAATTTTTTTCTTTTTAATATTTTTGGACATTGCAACATTAATTATTAATTTAAATAATGAACTAATTTTTATACAAAGACAGAAAACTATAAAATAGTTTTCCAAAGAAAGTTTTCAGAGAAAATAATAAAATAGAATAGCTTAAAAATAAAATTATGTTTGTAAGAAATGTCTGATAGTTTTTCAGCATCAACTATCAGCATGTTGGTTGGGTACCACTGATGACACAATACCTCTAAAAGCAAATTACTATTGTCATTTTATATCATTACAAATATTATCTTATTTTTTTCCTTCACAAGTAAAACTTTGAGAGGTTATGTGGGAAGCTAGGGAAAATTCTCCGAAATGTTCAACAATTATTTTTTTATTAACTTAGATAAATTCATCTTTGACTAAATTCTAGTCAAGGCTCCTGTGAACTATTCTTTCAGCGAGGCCCCGACTTTTGAGTTTCTGTGTTCATTTCTGTACCATTTAATTTTAACACAAATCCTGCTAAGTCAGTTCAGTTAGCATCTCCCATTTTCCACATCTGATGACTCCATGTCCAATCGGGTTCCTCCTCCATCATCTCTCTTGTGATGTCTGCTCACCTTGGACTGACTTTGCCAAGAATCCCTTTAGGTTGATTTTGCCAGAATCTCTCCTGCTTCTGATGTTTCCTCTTAGTAATTTCCTATCCACTGACTGTGTTTTATAAATCCCACTTTTCCTTGTATTTGGATTGAGCCCAATCTCTCTCTTTACTGCAACATCGCATTCTAATGGTCCCTACACCTATCTCAGTGGCCCCTTCCAATAAAGTCTGCCTTACCATTCCTTCGCAGATGTCATGGATAATGTTTCATTAACATAACCATAGAATTCTTTCTATTCTCTGTAACAATTGTTGATTCCAAATGTCATGATGTAAATTAGTATCCACAGTCCTTTTTTTTATTGATTATGGTCTCACATAATTGTCCTTATTCCCCCATTCCCATCCCAAACCCCTCCCTAGATATGCCCCCACCCCTGTTGTCCATGGCCACTGGCTAGGCCCATATGTATGCACACAAGTCCTTTGGTTGATCTCTTCCCCTTACCCCCATCCTCCCTTACTTTCCTTCTGAGGTTTGAGAGTCTGATCGCTGGTTCTCTTTCTCTGGGTCTGTTTGTATTGTTCATTATTTCTCTAGATGTGTGAGATCATGTGATCCAAGAAATACCTTGTAAGAACCTAACTCCTTTTTATATTACTTATGTTCTTATTGGGAAAGGATTGTCTTCACTCCTTCCTTTATTTAAAAAGCAAGATGATACATATCAGGCTGATCAGTTATATGTATGTTTTATGCGTCTAATCATTATGCTGGACACCTAAAACTAATATAACTGTAGTTGATATGTGTTATTAGTCTTAGATGTACAGAATAATGACTAAGGACCTAATAAATGCTAAATAATCAAAACTGCATGTTTAACTGTAGTTGAAATTTTTTATAATTCAAAATAAGCCAAAAGTAAATAAATAAAACTAAAGACATGATATGTTAAATAAAAATATTTCTCAGATATATAGATATCATGTTCATAGAAACCACAGCAGTTTGATTATTAGAAGAGAGATTAAAAGCATATTTTTCCCTTTCCCAAAGTTTACAAAGAGTGAATTTCAACATTAATCTGGCTAGAGAAATAAATTACTTAAAAAATTTTAAATGACATAAAACTTTAAAAACTAAAGCTTAAAAAATAAATGCATGGATTATAAATGCCATTTTTAGAGGCTATTTCAAAGAGATTGTGCAAAGCTCCTGTCCATTTGTGAATGTGATAAAAATGAAAATGGGTCTTGCTTTCTTTCTGAATACCCAAAGTAGTTTTGTTTCCTGAGCCAACAGAAAGAGAGCCTACTTGCTGGTGATTGGTGTTTTTTTTTTTTCCTTTTTCCAATTGGATCCCAATTCTATCTCCCCTAATGTAAGCCAGATACAGGAGGAACCACAATTTTGAAAGCCATGTAGTTTTGATTCACAAGGAGGTGGGAGTTACATTTCACCTTGAAGGGAAAATAGCCTTTGAGCCCAGGCAAAGCATTAAGAAGCCAGATACTTGAAAGAGTAAGTGGAGTTATTTATCATCCAGCTGCTATTTAAGTTATTCCCTTAAATATAGTATCAACTCACCCATTGTTTTCCCCTGTTTTTTTTCTCTCTAGGCTGAACAATCATGATTTCTGTCTATTGATTTTTTTCTCTTCCTATAATGCCCAGCTCAATGCACATTTATTAAAAATAATATTTAACTAATTTATAAAGTACATATAGTTTTAATCAAAGCAATGCTTACTTTGCATATTAATATGTAAAATATTTTAAAAATAAAATATGGAGACCATTATGTCCAAGTGAACTTTCCATTTTCTGAAGCCTGCAGGCCGGAGTCCACTTCCATGCCCATTACCTAAAGGAAAGGTGTTTGCTAATTGCAAATGGAGACTTATCTGTTACCTAACAATGCACAGACAATAAAAGCAAACTGGTGAAATCTTTGCCAGACACTCTCAGTGTGAAATAATCTCATGTTTTCCTGTGACTTGGGGATGGTTTTAGCTTTCAACTAGCTTAGAGCATTTAAAAAATTCAATTGCACAAACATTGATTGAGGACCTGATAAGGGCTAAATAACATGTCAGGGATTGAGGATATCCATATGAAAAGATATGAGGCAGAAGGAACACTGAGAAAGTAAAAACAAATACCCCTAAGGGGATGTTGTAATTGCAAATCAGGGACATGGAAGAAGCAACATATTAATCTTGATCTGTGGCAGTCATTCTAAGCAGACAAAATGTGTGTTCAGGCAGAGCTGAAAGAGCAGAGAGCTCTTTTGAGCAGCTTATAATCCAGTGTGATTACAGCATTTCTATTTCTAAAAATCGCCTGGAGAGTTTATTGGAACTATAGATTCTTAGGCTGCTTCTTTGGAAAATCTGATCCATAAGGCTGGAATGGGATTTGAGGACGAGAGCTCCAGGTGATTCAGGTGATTCTGATGTACGTGGTCTGTTAACATCTCTCTGAAAAGTCCTGGACTGAATGCAGACCAGAGAGGACATGAAATAAAAGTGAGACTGGAAATTTTTTGGTGATTAGATTGTGAAGTGCCATGAATGTTTTATGAAGGAAAATACAGTTAAGAGCCATAGAATATTTTAATGAAAATTGAGAAGATTAGGGTTTGAAAATCTAGCTTTGGTAATGGTGGAGATGATAAATTACAAAGAGCCTAAAGGCTGTGAGGAAAAAGTACAGAACCTTCTGCAATGTGAAGGTCTGAAACAGGCAATGTGTGTAGGGATGGAGTGAAGGAGAGACAGGAAACGCCAACAGGACTTTGGTTAAATATGAATTGAAAATTAAGTGATCAGGAAAAACCCAAATGATATGTGACTTCTGGTCTGAAGGACACTTACAACCAAATCAAAGAACAAAGGAGGAAATCAATGGGGTTTAGTTTAAGACCTGCTACCTTTGAGGTAAAATATTCCTACAGTGTTGTCTACTAGGTTCTTAAAGATATAAATCTGAAATGCAAAAAAGAGGTCATTTACTGCACTCATTCATTTGTTCACTTAATCCTTAATTTAATAAATATTGACCAGGAACTTATTGGGTACCTGCCTCTGCTTTAGGTGTGGAGTATATATATATATATATATATGCATTAAGGGGGGGAAAAGGCTTTCCTCCTCATTATTCTCACATTTTAGAGGAGGAAAGAAACAAATAAATAAGTAAATATAGAATATCGTGTCAGATAATGAAAAGTATATAAAGAAAAAAAAAACAGGGGGAAATAGGCCATTTTAGAGGGTGCTACTTTTGATAAGAAGATGAGGTGCTACTTTTGATAGGAAGATGAGGGACTACTCAGTGATATTTGTAATAAATGCAGTTCAGAAGCAAGCAAGCAACATTCACTTCTGAAATATGATTTCAGGTACCATAGTCTATCTATACAACTCATATCTCCCAAATGTGAAGCTTAGTTATGCCCCCTTCAATTCAACAATTATTGATTACTATTTTTAAAAAAATTCTGGATATATTTGGAAGGCTTAGCGAACAGTTAATTCCAGTTACAACAGCTGATTCTAGTTACAAAGGCCAACAATGAAGAATATTGCTGAACTTCCTGAAATGGAGAAGTTCTGGGAAGTTTTGGAGAGGCAAATCGGGGCTTTGGTTTTGGAGTTGCAAAGTATGAGCTAACTACCAGTGTAGAAATCAAGTAGGTAATTAAACATATGGGTCTGGTATTGAGGAAGGATGTCTAGATGGAGATATAAATTTAAAGGATATCAGCATGTAGATTGCAATGCTATCTAATAGGCTGAGTGATATCACCAAGGAAATGAATATATAGAGAGGAAGTTATCAGAAAAATTATGATCTCAAATAGAATGCATTTTATTACTGCAGAAAAAAAATCACCATGTTTGAACAAACAAGCACAGCTCAAGAGTTAAAGATTCTATAAATAATAAAAATTATTCCAGGATTTTCAGAATTTGAACAAAGTACCAGTTCAAATAAAATCTTAAATGAAGATAGAAATTAGAAATTATTGTTTAAGAGGGACAAATATTTGTGCTAATTTCTAAAGGTTTTTTTGTTTTGTTTTGTTTTGTTTTTTTTCAAGAGAGGGCCTTTTAGCATAGAAAGGCACAGAAATAACTTTTACAGCTACCTTGCTTTAAGTTTTATTACTTGATTTATAAAATGTTTTAAACATATTTTCCACAATTTTTAAGTTTATTATACAAATGTTATCATTTACTTATAAAACTAGTAAAATAAGGACAGTTACCTTTCTCTAATTAATGTTTCATTTGCCCATATTGTATAGAAAAATTTCTTTTCCATTCTTTTAATATAATTAAGATTTATGAAATGTTTTAAACTCATATGTCAGTTTAATAGACTTGGTTTCTTTTAAAACATTTCAAGTGCTTGACAATGTGAGCCTTGGCCCTCACAAACAAAATCTTTCCAAGTATTTTAATTATTTCTGTAGACTAGTGAAGCAATCATAAGCATCAGCATATTTAAATGTCTTATACTTTTTAACTTAAAGCCACAAGTTTAAAATTAAATTAAATCAAATTATTTAAAGTGTTAAATTCTAAAAACAAACAAACAAACAAACAAACAAAAACATTACAAACATACCCATTACAGCAAACCTAATGCAAAAGTGTTCCTTTTCCTTATTTTCATCATTTCAGTATTGCCACAACCTTTCCACATTTAGCAAATTAAGGAAATCAGATTTTCAGTCAGAGGTAAATTGAGTTTTACATCTAACCTAGCGTTGCCTAATGGTCTGAGATTAGAGAGAGAAATCTACTTGATCATCTCAGGGGAGCTGAGGTATATGGCATAGTTTCATAACTAAAATATATGCATTTATATTTGTCAGATCCTAAACCAGAGGACTCATGAGCCTCGTGCCCATGGGGTGTGTCTATCTGGGTCAACAGCTGGCCATGTGATTCCAAGTTCACGCCCTTCACATGAGATGGTTCAGTTGCCCACATTCCCCTAGGTTCAAACTATACTTTTACCTGTTTTCTCAGCTTTTTCATATTATACCACCTGGTTTATTTCAACAAATTTCAGCAACCCCTGTATAGGTTCTTTCATCACTCCAATGTATTCAGCTAAACTACTCACTGCCTGATTGAATTCTGTAATCCTCTCATGGTCTTCTCTACCTATAGTTCTAAGGACATGCTATTGTCATTTTATTCACACCCAAATTCCTCTCTCACGGTTATAACTCTAAATGGTAACATGACATTTAAAAAAGGAATTAATACGTTTCACCCCAACATCCCCTGAGAAACAGACAGAGAATATATATGGTTTAACCTTTTTCTTTTCTTTTTTTTTTTTAAATATATTTTATTGATTTTATACAGAGAGGAAGGGAGAGAGATAGAGAGTTAGAAACACCGATGAGAGAGAGTCATCAATCAGCTGCCTCTTGCACACCCCCTACTGGGGATATGCCCGCAACCAAGGTACATGCCCTTGACCGGAATCGAACCCGGGACCCTTCAGTCCCCAAGCCGACGCTCTATCCATTGAGCCAAACCGGTCCCGGCTGGTTTAACCTTTTTCTATTGATGAGAATATTAAGGCACAAGGAGGAGAAACAGCTTAGCTAGCCTTAGGTCACTTTAGAGTGGTTTAAGCAAAAGAGCCCACCTCAATTATCCTCACATTTAGAACATTTTTACTCTTTTTAAATAAGACTAAGAAATATTTGTGTGTGAATATTTTTTAAAAAAACTAACATTATGAATTGGTTATAAAATATCAAATGTAATAAATAAGAAAGAAACTAATTTCTTGGAACATATTATGCCTGTTGATGAAAGTATAAAGAAGGAATTTCACTTTAAGTTTAGTTCAGTTTTAGTGTTTTTAATGCAGGGATTTTTTTTTTTTTTTTTTTTTTTTTTTTTTTGTCAAGGGTCATTGGATATCTGTAACATCATTCACTGGCCATACAAAAGTATCAACTTAAAAATTAGCCTGATATATTTAGCCGAACATTTACTTAACTCTCCCCTCATGCCTTGGCAGGGCCAGACCAAATGATTTCTCTGGCCTCATATGGCCAAAGGGCCAGACATTCCCATCCCTAGGTAAACTATGAAAATAGACAAACTTGCCATTTATAGAGTAAAACACATGGCCAATTTTCAGTCCATTTTCCACCTTTTAAATTCTTCAGGAAAAACAGTCAACATTATTCCACTTTGTCACGTCAGTCGCAGTGGAGTAGAAGAAAATTTATATTCATAGGAGGATTTCATGCTTACTGTATCTCAAAGTAGAATACGATGTAATAAATTAAGTAGAAATTATACTTAATTTAGATAAAAAGTAATCTTGTTTCTGCTAGAAAGAGCAATGAGTAAGAACAGTTTCTTCTCAGAAGAATATTGCATTTTATAGAACTGTTATTATCAGTTCTCAATCCATTAAACTTATACTAATGTAGGAAGTCAGCACCCTTAAGGCTCAGAAACACTTTGTTCATTCAAAAAGCTTTATGGGCCCTGACCAGATTGGCTCAGTGGATAGAGCATTGGCCTGCAGACTGAAGGGTCCCTGGTTCTACTCCTGGTCAAGGGCATGTACCTCAGTAGGGGGTGGTGCAGAAGGCAGCTGATTGATGTTTTTCTCATCGATGCTTCTAACTCTCTATCCCTCTCCCTTCCTGTCTATAAAGGATCAATAAAATATATATTTCCAAAGACCTTGTTGCTCCGATCTGCTCCTTAACATTTTGACTTACTTGTCTATCCAAGCAAATTCTTGGTTTCAAGGGAAAGATTTTATAGTATAAAGGTCTCCTGATCAATTGCCTACAAATGGAGGCAGACATGGACAGAGAATTTGGGATAAAACATTATAGTGAAGCTTAGAAATCATTCAACAACAAGTAATTAAACAGTTTCCCATGCACAGTTTCAGAATTACTCACCTGATATTTTTTGGCTAAATGGATTTGCTGCAGACACAAAGCATCAATAGAGGGAATGCATAACATCATTACTCAGAAAGATAATCTATTCCAATCTCCTTTCCATTTTCATGGACCATATCTTATTGAGTCAGATTTTATAGTCATTGTTATAGATGCAATAAATTTTTTTTTTAAATCTTCCATGGGACTTCCTGTTTTCAGAACATTGTCAGGATTTTTCCAAAGCAGACATGACAGGAAAGACTGAGTTTAATTCCTTATAGAGGCTTCAAGCTACAGTTGGCATAAGTAGCTTGTTCTGGATGGTAAAGCTCCAAATTATGAAATATCTTTGAGTGAAAAAGATTGGAAAAGTTTCAAATGAACATCTCCTCGCCACAGGGTTTCACTGGTACTGTCAGAAAGAGTTAGCCCACACACATCTGATACCAGGAGAGCTCTTTTCACTTATGGACTATCGTCTAACCACTGTCATTTTCGTTTGGCTGGTAGCCATTAACTGTGAATTAGCAGTAGATCCTCCACCTGTCTGATTACTTTGAAGTGTCAAATCTTGTTTTATCAGGTGCTAGGGACCAGCTCAATTGTGTTATACTTTTGGCGCTCCTGTCACTTCCTTTCTCGTTTTTATTATGTAACATTCCTGAGAATAGAGCAAGGCATATAAATGTGATTTTACATGCACAGTTGATTCTGAAAGCAGTGTGCTCTTGTGGCTTCTCCCTGGTTATAGGCCTTCCATTGTTAGTAGGGGGGCAGAGAATGCAGTGCCATGCTTTACTAATACATGACAGACATAATTTTTCTTAACTGAATAATACTGCTGGACCAGGAGTTCAGAGAATAGCAATAACTGTAGAAATACAGGTAACGACTATGCTAGCAATGACCTTTTGGTTTTAAAGTGTATACTTTCTGAAATGTTGCCCTCAATTGACTAATATCCCTCAGGCATAAAGAAAGAAAGAGACCAACTGGGTTTAATAGCTTTAAAAATGACCTGTCTACGACTAAGAATGAGACTATCTTCTTTGAACATATTGGGAAATTTGCCCAGTCTTCTAAGAGTAAGATTAAGTAGGTATAATTCCCAGAAAATTAGGTAAGGCTTGGTGTGTTGATTTATTCTTTAATATCCTTATCTAATATATAATCATTAAACATCTTTGTAGGAAGCTGGTCATATAGAAGTACATGACAGAAAATTAAAAAAAAATTGTTTGCTTCTGACTAGTTCGGTCTATGTCCTTCTGGCCACACTATAGGATGGCTATCATAAATCTGGAATTTTAATTTAAGAGCAGAGAAGCTTCTACTTAAGAGACGTTATTTTGAACCCTAAAAATGTTATTGAAACTAAATGTTAGGATGAGTTCAGCCTCAAGTAGCAGAAAACCCTGACTCAACATGTTCTTAAAATAACAAATATGAAAGCAAGTCATTGGTCTCCGGTAATGATTAGGGCAGAATATCAAGTTTCCGCCTTTTCACTTAACTCATTTCCCAGGTATTATGTTTGCCTGGCAATATTCCGAGGCAGAAAAACTGATGCACTGTCTCCTAAATCTCATTAGTGGCCAGGCATTTTTCAGAATCCCCTCAGCGGATTGACAGTCACATGCACTTGCCATAACTGGCCCACAGAGAAACCAACCCCTACTAGGGGAAAGGTCCGCTGTGGTGGCCTTTGCTTAATTACAACTCACCTTCTAACGCCTCTCCCCCTGAAAGATGCAACCAGAGGAGGAGCATGAGTACTTGAATAAAACTAGGAGTCTATTAAGAAGAAAGAAAGAAGTGACCATTGATGTATAGGTAACAAATTCTGTCTAGTAAATACCAATGTATCTATGTAGTTGGGTTTTTTTTTGTTTGTTTTTTACATGTCAGTTATTCAGAAGAATCAATGCATTTATGGTTTCCATTTGGCCTTTTAGTAAATCTTTAAAGAATGCTTCACATTTTCAATGATGTATCACGCATCATCTCATTTAATTATCGTGCATCAGGTATTCATTATTTTGTAATAATTTTTAAATATTTTTATTCATTTCAGGAAGGAAGGGAGAGGAAGAGGGAGATATAAACATCAAAGGTGAGAGAGAATCATTGATTGGCTGCCTCCTGCACATCCCCTACTGGGGATCAAGCTCACAACCATGGCATGTGCCCTTGACTGGACTTGAACCTGGGACCCTTTGGTCTGCAGGCCGATGCTCTATCCACTGAGGAAACCAGTGAGGGCTCATTATTTTGTTTCAGTTTCATAAACCACAAACTCAGCTGTGTAAAAATCTAACATTATGTTTTCTAAAATTATTTTTTACCCTAATGCACCATTTTAATTGATGGCAGAAAAATCCATCTTTGTGTATGCATGTTTGACTCAGTGAGCTTAGAGTTTTATTAGTCACTGGAGAATTTCCCTCTTATCCTTACTCCAGCTTTTTGAGGGGAGAGATGAGAAAGTTCTATTCCAGCAAGGAAAGTGAGAGGGTGGAGTACAGCACATGCTTATTGGTCATAATTACACCAAACAGAATCCGCTGATGTCTGTCACCAGTTTTGATTCTGGGTTGTGGTTATCTCTTGATGTTGGCAAATGCTGAAACATTTGTTTATTCATGCTGTCATCTACCATAGCACTCCCTTTTCCCAACTCTGAGGTTTTTTCAAGTCCACTGAATTATCAGCTACTTCCTTGTCCTTCCAAAGGGCATTTGCCATAGTCTTCCTACCTCTCATGACATTCTGGGGCCCCTGTCTGGGGCCCCTGCTTACACAAATGCAAATGTATTACCCACCTTACTCCCACTTTATAAGATGGTGTAAGGAACACTCGGCTTCCACCTTTCACATCTCCAGAAAAAAATGGGGCACACAAATCTAATACCCAAACTTACCTTGGAGCGCTAATACCCTTCTCCTCCACAGGCTCCCCAGTGGGAGCAGGTATTCCCATTTTTGAGAAACTCACCCAGCTAGTGCTATGGCTTAAACAGCAGACTAGGCACCTTGTGGATATAAACTTTGATAATAAAATGCAGCCTTTTTAGAACCATAACCCTCTTTTCTCAAACTATTTCCTCAGTTATGGGTTACTAAAGTTTAGATTGAAAGTGAAATGATAAGGGAAATTATTATAGAAACTATCCCCCTTCCCTGGTGGTGAAGAAGGTGAGATATTGAGAAACATTGAAGAGGAGCTAGAGGCAAATAGAGCAAATTGTCATCCTGATCAACAACCTGGAAGTGGTTTTTTAATAGGAATAATAGTGGTGGCCCAGAGAACAATGAAAAAGTAATTAATAACTAGTTAAGGAAAGAGTCACCTAATGAAATGCAGACGTTTCCATTTCAAACCCTTTATTCTTGGAACTCTGGTATCACGTCATTAGCTATTTCAAATATTTTCAAAACCTGAGAGGCATTAATAACATTTGCATCTTGTTCCTGACCCCAGAAGGTCCAGTGGAGAATTGTGTTTGGGTCAGTGACCTCAGTGGGCAAATCCCTTGGGCTGTTTCACCCACCCTCAGCTTCCTGGACCAAAAGCTGTGGTATTCTGCTCAAGTCTGCACTGCCCAGCACTTCTCAGACACTGGAGTTTCCCACTCTGTGGCCCATCCCCTCAGGACAGGTTTTCCCCTTCACCAATCATAGGAATGAATCTCTGACTCTGTTACCTAGCCCTCCTAACATATGTGTGCTTTTACCCATGCACCTTGGGACAAACATTTAATTCACTGGCTGCCATGACACACTGGTAAGGATTTCATTCCCCAGCCACACAGAGGAGGGGAAAAAGAGGACATTTAAAGGTTTAGGAAATCACTGATTTGTCAAACATACCCTGGAGGAGGATGAAAGGATACTCAAATTCCCTCATCTTTGTCCCTGTGGACCATGACCTTCTCCTTCCCCTTTCCCTACTCCACTCCTGCCACATTATACTTGGAAAATCAGAAGACCCAGAACTGTGCATTCTTTATATTTCCCTGTAAATCTAGTATATAGTTCAATCTTGAATTCCAGAAGAACATCTACACAATCTATTACAGCTTGTGTATTTACAGCTCTGACATTTGGAAAGGAATTTTGACTATGCCCAGGTGAGAAGCAGTAAAACTCCCTTGTATGACAAATTGCTTTGGATGGAGGGTTACTGCCTGAGTAAAAGCAAAGTCAGTCAAGGAGAAAACTAACCAGTTATGCTTTAGTTACAAGTTAACTCTACCAAAAAATTAAGCTACCATTCTTCATCTGTTTTGTCATAGAGATTGAAGGTAGACACTTGGAGTTGCTATCCTTTAGTACACCTTGACATTATCAATCCCTTCATTTAGTGTGTTCTTAGTATCAGAGTCACTAAAATTTTTCCACCAAATAAATAAAGTCAGATTTGTACTTTTTTTAAACTCCTCACCTGAAGATATGTTTATTGATTTGAGAGAGAGAGAGAGAGAGAGAGAGAGAGAGAGAGAGAGAGAAAGAGAGAGAGAGAGAGAGAGTTAGAGAACATTGATGATTTTATCTCTCTCTCCCTTACTTTACCTCTCTGAAATCAATACAAATATATTTGAGAAAAAGACATGGAGAATGAATGGATAACAAAACAAGACCCTTACATATGTTTTTTTTAAAGAGACTCATTTCATTTAGAAAAACACACAGACTAAAAGTAAAAGGAAGAAAAAATATATTTCCCGAAAATGGAAACAAACAAAAGCTGGGGTAGCAACACTTAATGCCAGACAAAAGAGATCTATAAAACACACAAAATAAACAAGCAGAAACATACTCACATAGATACAGAGAACATTTTAGAGGGATGCCTGAAAAAAGGTGAAGGTGAAGGGATAAAAAAAGTACAAAATGGTAGTTACAGATAGTAAAGTACAGTATAGAGAATGTAGTCAATACTATTGTAATAACTATGTAATATTTTAAAGGGATGCCTATAATAACTATGTAACATTTTAGAGGGATGCCTGAAAAAAGGTGAAGGTGAAGGGATAAAAAAAGTACAAAATGGTAGTTACAGATAGTAAAGTATAGTATAGAGAATGTAGTCAATACTATTGTAATAACTATGTATGCTGTCAAATGGGTACTGGATTTATTGGGGTAATAATTTAGTAAGTTACACAAAGTCCAATCACTGGGTTGTATACCTGAAACTAATATAATACCGTATGTCCATTATAAATGAAAAAAAAAACACATTCAAAATTAAAAAAAGAGAGTGCTGTAGTTATTTTCTGTAATTAATTCCATGATGATATCTATTTCTCTGGTAACTTCTATTGATACTTTGTCATTTAGGTCATTTTACTGGCCTACAAAGTACATGGTGTGTCTTTCTCTTCAATGGAACATGGGATTCCTATTTATGGGGAAAATTGAATGGCCAATTTACCTAACTGCAAATGCATAATTTAGCCAGAAGATTTAATTTTTTTCTCATTATCAGTTGACCTTGAGGTGACATTCTTTTGCAGAAGGAGGCCAGTGTGTATTGTCCTCCTGATAGACAAAGAACAGGCAGCAAGTCAATGTATCTCAGCTAGCATTCAGGTGAATAACACAACTCCTTAAGTTTTTAGGCTTGAATATCAGAAAATAAGTTTCATATAGTTTCATATTCTTAAAATATATTTTGTCTACTGGATTTTGACTTATTGATAGATTTAAAAGTCAGCACACTCAAAGAATGTAATAAAGACCAATTTTGGCAACTCTGAGTAAAGAAGTCATCATTAGTAATTGGTTTTCTGGAACCAAAGCTTGATTTATTGTTAAAAAAAAAAATATCTCTCTACATTTCACAAAGCTTAGAATTTTATTTTCTATGAAATGTAGGAAAAATAATCTTGAATACAAAGATTCTTTCTCAATGTTCTTAGAACATTATAAAAATAAAATTTAGTCTTACAAATGCAAGTAATCTCAAGAAGGAAATATGTGTATATTAAATATTCAATTCAAGTATAAGTATGAACTCATTCATATGCATATGACTATGATTTTAAATGAATGTACATATATAAGTAAACTATTTGTAAAATATCAATCCCAGTCTGGTTCCAGGGATGTGCCCTGGCTGTTAGATGTCTGCCCCTCCAGATGCATCCACTACCCTGTCCAGTGACCGTAAAGGCTGTCCTTTAAGAAGTGCTTTGTCTGGGCTTCCTTACTCTCTGGCTTCAAAGTTGGCCAAGGGTAGGTACCAACAGGAGATCATAGCTGGGTAAGAGAGAGAAATCAGAGTATGTGTTTCTAAGCTCCCTCCCACTGAACCAAAGCTTAGCAATGGCCCTGTTGATGACCAAGGCCATAGATCATGCTATTGATAAATGGTCCTCTCAAAGAGTTGCTTCCTCTTCTGGCCCTTTCAGACTTAGTAGTCATAAGTAGTAACAGCTCCTTGCATTGTTGTTGTTCTGTGTTATGTAGCTCTGGGGTGTGTCACCATTTCCAGTTAAATTTCTTTGACTCTACCCACACCTTTGTATATTATGTCTTCATTAAATTCTCTTTATTTACCCCATTGCAGTGTGCCATCTGTTTCACAGACTCTGAGTGATCAGCATTCATTCTTCTCCCAATAACCGGGGCACCATCATTATTACCAACATGCTCTGCTCTGTCTCATTCCCAGAACCAAGCCTACCCTACCACAATGGGTATTAAGCAATCCTAATATCTTCCACCTTCTCAGCCACTGCATTAGATTCACCCTGTAGGATGTTAGGGCCCTGACACATGCTGCTGTATCTGCCTTTTATGCTGTCTGATGAGATTTCCAGAAAGGAGACCCTGCCTGACCTCCTCAACAAAAAGAACTGCACTTCTCCCTTGAATCCCAGGCCAACCCCCTGTTCTGTTCCACACTTCTAGTAAGTCAATTCTTTCTTGGTTCCTGGTTTGTCTCTCTTTGTAGCCTATCTACCCTTTCAGACCCTGTTAAACTAAAGAAAGTGCAGAAAGAAGGATGATTTATTTAAATTTTGAGAGTTGTTTGGAGTAACCTAGACACAATGGCTAAAAAATTTGTGATGGAAAAAATCTCTTAGGATTAAATGTCTTTAGAAGATTCATCTTCGAAACATAGTCCATCAAAGATTGAGGTTCATGCCAAACTCATTTACCCTGGAATAAAACAGTAAAAAAATGTTCATAGGAAAGAGGAATACAAAAATACTCATTGATTTGAAATTTTTTCAAAGGAACAGATTTTAAAACATTCTTTAAGATTTTTTTTTTTTGGGGGGGGGGGAGAAAAGCACAAATTTTTACAAAAAGACAAGGTATATTGCCAAAGTGTGGAAAGAAGCCTCTCATTTATAGAAAATTGAGAATCCCAGGAGATTTCTTGGTCAGAAATGGCTAGCTACACAGTGGTAACCAAATGCAGATCAGGAAGGTCAGAGATGTTGTAGGCTAGATCTGTACACATGGAGGGAGTGGAGGGACAGATTAGCAAGTCAAACAGTATAAAAGTGTTCTGTCAGTGTTCTCCTGAGTTTTATTATGAGGAATTGGCTCACATGGTTATGGAGGCTGAGAAGTCCCACCATCTGCCTTCTGCAAACTAGAGACCAAGCCAATTGTGCAGTGTGGTTACAATCTGAGTCCAGAGGCCTAAAAACAAGTAGAGCTGATGATGGACATCCCAGTCTGCAGGCAGGAGAGAGAGAGAACCTCTCTTCCTCCACCTTTTAGTTCTATTTTGGTACTCACTGGATGGGGTAAAGCTCACCCATGTGGGAGGAGAGATATTCACTTTGCACAGTGATACCAGGGGCCTCTTCCCCCATTTATGCTCTGCTTCTGTGCCCCAGTGCAGAGCTACTTTATGGATTTATAAATGCACAGGTGAAAAGATAGCAGAATCATGGATGATATGTCAAGTGTCAGAGTCAGGCTACCCTAGAGGAAGCAAGAAAACTAGAAAGTGATCATTTGAAAGTAGAATGTTTGAAATTGAAACGTGTTATTAATTATTAATTAAATACTATACAGCATGTATACTAAGCCCTTCCTTTAGATTACTTTATATAATTCTCCTAACATTCCTAAAAATCATTTCTATTTTGGTGCAAAGAAAACAGAGCCTCAGAAAAGTTATGTAACTTTCTCCTGTTCGTGCTGCTAGATAGATGTGAAACAGCAGTTTTAAGCAAAACTAAAATTATCCCAAAGCACTTAATGCTTAGAAAGTACTTCTGAATAAGAGTTTTCCATGGGCGAAGTGTTCTTCATAAGTAGAAATGCGATGGAGTGTCTGGCCCTTCTCTTGGAATCTGGATGAGTCTTTGTTCCTCGATGAATACAACATGGTGGAAGTAACAAGGCATGACTTCTAAGGCTGGGCATTGAAAACCCATGTTTCAGGCCTGTGGTTGGGAAGGAACCAGGTGGAGGGGAATAGTGAGGGAAAAAAGAGGGACATCTGTAATACTCTCAACAACAACAACAAAAAGATTAAAAAAGTAAAAGAAAAGAAAGAGCCCCAGCTGTCTCTGTCTCCTGGCCATAGTACCAGACATGTAAGTAAGGAAGCTTTGAGATGACTACTACCTCAACCAGCCTCAAACTCCAACAATGTGAGAGGCCACCAGAAAAATAATATTATTATTTAATCCACTATTTGGGATGGTTTGTGATGCAGCAGCCATAACTGAACAATGAACAACTAAGGCAAGTTGAATATAATGCAGAGGTAGAATGGTACTTAATGCTACTTATCTCCCTAGATTTTGTTTTATTCACACAGCACCTTGCTAGAGACATAACAACAATAATATTACTTATAAAAACCTAATATGTTCAGATTTCTATTTTGTAGTAGCAAAATCTTTTGCTTTTTGGTTCTTTGCCTGTTCTACAAGTTATGTCTGAAGTTAATCCCTTCAGCGATGGTTGGCTTCATTCTGTGGCTTCTCAGTGTGAACTGCTTGGTTGCTAGGCTCTCATCTGTGACTGTCGCCAGAGGCTAAGACTGACATTGTCCAGGAAGAGCAGTGTGGCATCAATAGCTATTTATTTCTTATAAAAGAGCTCAATTGGTGAAGGAGTGTGACTGCACAGAACACTGAGTACTGCTGTGAAAAGCAGTCAGCTTTTACATGCCCAGCATTTTTATATTTGTCCTGTTTCTTAAAATCATTTGTCCATCCCAGATCTAGGTAAAATAATGTGCCAATAGATGTTAAAATGGAACATTGGATAGTGAATCTGACCTCTTTATAGTTTGACTTTCCTTTATGCTCTCTCTGCTGATGTTATTCTTTACTTAGCTAGTATCCATCTTCACCTCAATGCTGGCAGTCTTGAGCTTTGAAAAACATGTCCTTCCTTTTATCTTCACACCTAAATTTTTCTGGGATTAATAGGTCACTATTGAGGTAATGAGGTAGCTTAGAGCCAGATTTTGAATGGTAGTAAAGTGTGCAGTAACACAAAGAGTAGACGGTAGCATCTCTTTATTGTCCCCTATATTCATGCAAAGCTCACAGGGCTTCAAGTCTACAAAGGATGCACTGATTGAGTGCTGGATCCCCATGGCATTGACTGGTGTAGCACTGAGGAAGAGCATCGTCCCAAAATCCAAATATCACCTTGCATTTGTATGGACTCACAGAAAAGGTACTGGAAACAGAAGCCTGTGTTAGAGTGGCTTCAGGAAGAGTTTGGCTCTGGGAAACTCTCTCTGTCCCTGTCTCTGCTCCTCTCTGGGCAACTGCATGGCAGGTCTCTCTTTCCTTAGTTATGCCATAGAAAACTTGACAACCTCCAACTCTAGAGTTCTTCTACTATCTTATTAGGAGTATACTTCCAGGAGGCATGATCCTAGTGCATTTCTTTCTGCAGGGGCAGCTCTGGCTGTAGACCTCACCAACAGACCGTTGGCTACTTTGGAAGAGATAAAATGAGGATAGAAACCCTCAACACCATTAAAAACCAGTAAAGTTGGGGACTGGGAAAGTTCATATTGTTCATATTGTTCTTATAGGGTGGCATCTATTGAAGTTAATTAGGAGATAACTGGGACAACTGAGAACCCACATTTCTGGCAAGCCTAGAACCAAAAGTTGAGCTTGCCCTATATATCCAGCTCCATTTTAGAGACAAAGAGGTCCTGATCATGACTCGTCTTTCCGTATGGCTAATGACAAGTTAATTCTGACTTCCTCTCTCCCTGTCTATCTCATCAGAAGATGATGTTGAAAGTGCTTGAGATATAGGCTTTAAGCACATACTTACATAAGAATTGCCTTCTTGTCTGATCTGCCAATTTCAACATTCTTTAGTTCTATTATTTAAATGTGGCTGTTGGAAGTCCACTCTTGGGATTAAAAGTAAGTATGTGATAGGTAATGGGCTGAGGTTGATTTTGAAGGAAGCAGAGCTCAGCAGGAGGAACTAAACACAAATTCTTAGCTAATCAAAATTGATGGGGGATGCCTGGTTACATAAGATTTTTTTCCCCCTGTAATATCTTGCCCAACTTTGAATAGACTTATGTTTATTGTGAAAGCCAATGAGTCCTAAAAAGATGTCAGTATGCCTTGTTTCCTACATTTATTTGATTAATAAACCTTTTTTAGGTTCCACAGCACAGAATTTAGAAAGTGTCTAGCATTTCACATTCACAACCTCCATGCAAGTGTATAGAGAAGATATCCAGTAAATCTAATCACCTTAGAAGCTCTCTTCACAGGGAGTCTGGCCCAAACATTTTGGCAGTGGGCTGATCTGCTAATGTCAGTGCTGCTCTTCCTAATGCTGATCAGCAGCAAAGCACAGCTCTTAGGAGCTGGGCATCTCTCCGAAGCCAGGGCACAATCAATACCCCTCTCTAAAAACCATTTAGTTCCCAAATCAAGACATGGTCCAGATATCTGTTTTACTTTGTTCTATTTACCGTTCAATCTACAAATGTGAGAGCATTTGGCTTCCCTGTGCCTCACACAGACCTGGAATGAGTCCACAGAATGAATCAAGCAAGTCCAAAGCCTGGTCCCACTGGTCCTGCCTGGGCTGGAATACCCCAGAGGGGGGAAGGGAGGGAGACCTTATCTTCCTGGAGCCTTTTGGTTTACTGTCAGGCACTTTAGCAGTGGAGAAACTTTGATGACTAGCAAATGCTGTGTTCCATAAAGCTGACTCATTTCTCAAACTCTCAGTACCGCCCACTCTCACAGCAATGATTCCATCCAGCCTACTTATTATGGCCCTTATTTATATGTGCTCAGGCAATATTGCTGATTCCTTTTTTAATGAGCTTAAATAGACATCTCAAGATGAAGTACTTGCCTTAGCAATACATATGCCTATGAGCCTCCTACACACCTTATAATTCATGCAGTTTTCATTGTGTGGGTATCTGAAATTAAAGCACTCTGCCTGTTCTTTTCTTGAAATCTTCTTCATTAGCTTAAAATCTCTATGCCTCTTGACTTGACAAATATTGATAAAATTACTATGATTGAAGCATATAGTTCTATTGAAATCTATGTTTGCTTGTTGAAGGGTTTCTAGGGCTACTTTCTGACTGCTTTCTCTACCTCAGTTGTACCCATATCTGACTCCCTCCAGACTAACACTCCGCCCTATATGTCTGATCCCATGCACAGCCCATGCCTCTGACCCCCACTCATGCTCTCCCTTTGCCTGTAATGTTCTTTACTGACCCCTCCCTGGATGATTTGATCAAGAAAGAGAGTTTACCAAAGATATTTTCATTGTATACTACACGGAAAGCAAATGTGCATTCC
The DNA here is from genome assembly GCF_014108245.1 of Pipistrellus kuhlii. NCBI lineage: Eukaryota > Metazoa > Chordata > Mammalia > Chiroptera > Vespertilionidae > Pipistrellus > Pipistrellus kuhlii. Next base: position 25,458,364 of record NW_023425449.1, read on the forward strand.
AGATACTGAACCTATGAAATAATGTGTGCCTACTTTTAAGACATCCTGTAGGGGGATAGAAATCGCTAGGGGTTGACAAAGGCTGTGTCATCATCAACCTGTCTTTTGGATGGATGGATCTCATGTGAAATGTTCAGTTCCATCAGATATGATTGCAGCAACCTGAACACAGGCTTTAAGTGAAGAAAGTTTATTTGAACTCTGCCCAAACTAAAATCATTGGGTTGTGAAAGCTTCAGAAATAAGCTTTATTCTCACTAATTTGGGTGTGCATAAATCAAGCAATGTTCGACAGAGTGCCTCTCAGACTTAAGTGGTCAAAGTGGTAGTTGGTTGACACAATCATTTGATAAGTGCAAATAAAAAAATGGAAACAGCTGCTATATTAATTAATCTAATTCATAACTTGAGTGAAGTTGCATCATATAACAATAGTGAGTATATATCACAAAAATACAAGGGTGGGGCCTTCCTCAAGCATGGATAGTTCTCTCTTCAGTGTGACAACCGACTTCTGTTCTAGTTACCAAATCCTGTAGTTGGTTGCTGAGGCCATTGCTGGAGAAAACAGATCACTAACAGTTTCTCCAACTTCTCAGTCTGGCCAGAACTTACTGCCTCTTGAAAAACTTTGGTAAAAAATGGCTACCAAAAGTTCACAATTTTACCCTGGAGAAGGCAGGCTTTTCATTATTCTTAGTTTAAACTGGTTGGCTTTTACACATTTGCAATTCCTATTTCACTAAACTCTACAGAAATTGGAAAGAGACTCAACGGTAGATCCAAGAAATCTGAAAGCACGCCAATTCAGTAGTTGCTATGGATTTTTTTTTTTTTTAAGTGTGATGGCGCCTTGAAGACACATGCCATAAAATGCACACTTCAGTTGTTTCAGCCAGTAACCAGCAAGAAAGATATTGAGAAAGCTGCACTTGAACTTCATATGTGTCTAACTTTAGAATTGTGATATCTGATGAACAACTTTGAAATAATCAGGTTAATGAATTGAAAATGAGTCAGGGCCCTGAATTTATTATCTATGCATTCAGTCTACTATTGAAGCTTAAAAATCCTTAGTTAATAGGAAAAAGAAAGAAAAACTATGTTGTCTTCTAATAATTATCATCTCTGGGAAAGAGAAAAAAAGTTAGCATTTGAGATTGCCAAGTAAATGTAGATGTAAAGGGGAAAATAAGAATCACAGAATGCAATCGCTGGAAGGGCTATTGGCCCTCATTTAGGAGGCATGAGAGAATCTCCAGGGAGGCTAAGAAGCCAATCTTACAGAAATGGAAGCAGGAACCAAGTCCTCTAACCCCCGAGTGTCCCATCTACTATCTTGTTCCTGACTATTGCAAAGAGGAGAGCTCCTCTTAACATGCTGTCAGAAATCACTGAAGCTTGCTTATGCAGCATTCATTTACTCCCCCCAGAAAAGAATGATCCCCTTTGAGTCAAAGAGGATATTCAAATTTTACTGCCAAGTAACTTGGTAATATGCTTAACATTTTTGATATTTAGTATTCTTATTGGGAAAAGCAGTGTGTTCTTTAGAGAACTGCTGTGAGGACTAAATTAGGTAAGAATTATGACCCCTCTACTGCAGCTCCCGGTTCATAGCCAATACTCAGTGTGTATGTTACCTCCCCCAAAATTTTTTACTTAAAGGGCAAATACTTCCTATCAGCTATGACATTTCTTGAAATATAAAATATCAGGTAGACTATTTACGCATACATAAACCCATGCCTTAAACAATAAGAGTAACCTTTAAAATATTATTTGGGTAAAAATATTAGATCGTCTTGGAGAATAGCTTTAATTGTGTTATATTTCCTCCTTAATTAAGATACCGCCATTGTTGGATTTTAAAAGTGCTTCACTTCCAGGAATATGACAGTTTGGCATAAACTCTGCTTTATAATGTGTGAGATCCTGCCTGGCACACAGATGCAAGCTCTGGTTTTTTCAAGTCATTCCAGCCAACGTTTCATCGAAGCAAACTTGAAATTCTTCAGCTTATTCTTTTCTTAACTCTAGAACATATGAATGAACAGATTTGGGTTGCATACAAATTGTATTTCTCATATTACATTATAAGTTTTCATGTAGCCAACCTTCATTTCTCCTGTTGAAGGTTCTACTTTATTAGTAGAAAGGGCATTGAACCAGTATTACTGTTGCTTTTAATACTTGTATACCTTTGAGGAGATGATCTGACACAGAAATGTAAGTGAACGTAAACATCTTGTAAAATAAAAGGACTCTAATACTATAGATTATTTCTTGATATGTGTCCTATGACACAGTGGCTACTGTTTTCAAATACCATCAGCACTTAATGATTGGGTGCATCTGAGACTGTGCCTCTGTGTCAACATGAGATCATTGGAACAAACAGACACAAAAAGGTCTTCATGAGGGCACCGGTTTGTAATGCTGGCCATCTCCACTCCAGAAATCCCTTGCTATATTGCCCACTCAGGGATCTTGCCTCATGAGGATTCTCTACCCACTACTAATGGGAAAATAACATTAGAAATTCAGAGGTGGGAGGGACCATGCTGTTCTTCGAGATTAACTCTTCAATAGACAGCTGAGGCAACTGAGGTTGAACATGTGTTCTAGCTGAGATCACACAGTGTTTTCCAGCATTCACTCTCCCAGGACTACTTGAGCACATGAGACATTTACCTGCTTGTGTGGTTGGGTTTTTTCCAATCTCCTGTGTGTGTCCTCCATCCTTTGTGGTCCTTCTTCAGTGTGTAACAGTGAGCCCATTTATCTCTCTACATACTCCCCCTGGGTGATCTTCTCACTCCCTTCACTTCAAATATCTCCTCAATGCAAACATTCCCCAAGGACTCATTTCTAGCCCTGAAGTTGACTAATCATTCTTCAAGCTGGAAAACCACTAAAGCCCCATGCATTCCAGCTATCACACAGTTCTCATTGTCTTTGGAAATCCTTGCACTGTTTCAGCCTTCACAGCTTGGTCTGTGCTTAAGATGGTCCCCCACACACACACAAACACACACACATCCTACTTGCTGAAGTCTTACCTAGATCCCTGCCTAAGAAAAAGTCTTATGTTTTTTCAGGAAAATTTCTCAGATGTTTCTGCCTCCACCATTACTTACAGCAGACCATGTACTGCTGTTAAAGCTGCTTCCTTTTGTATTAAAGCTCTGGGTGTAGGGCACTGTAATGGAGATGGATGAAGCTCCTGCTTCTGCACAAACCAGGCATCAGGTACAAACAGAAGCAACTGGTTGACTGAGGTATTTACTCTTGATGATAAGGGATTATAGGGAACACTATTTCTCAAAGTTATATCAAAGTGAGTAAGAAAGAAAATGAAAGTGTTAACCAAAAGTCCATTCCTGCCTGAGATATTCTTGGAGGAATACTGTTTCTGGCAATTGATTATTTACTTGCAAAGGAATAAAAACATATTTCGTTGCTTATAGAATGCAGTCTAACTTGACCACTGATATCGACCCATTTCTCTTCTCTTTTCTATTTAATTTGCTTTAAATTCACTGGTAATATGCAGCCTAGTGAGTCAATCGATACAGAGTCTCTGTTTCTATTGATTTGTCAGAGAACTCTTCCAAGAACTTATCAGTCATTGCGATTGAAATAACTTTTAAAAGACAATTAGTTTGTGATGTATTTTTAAAGTTATTTTATATTACAAATACCTTAAGCCAGTTTATTATTAATATAATAAAATTACTTATTTTAAGAAGAGATGTCAGTAATCAATAAACCCAAGGTTAGAGTTTGACATTAAATTCGCCTTTCTTATTTCTATAAAAGTATATCATTGAATGCCCTAGTGAAGGCACTTGTAACTTAGCTTTGAGTCAGGACACAGTCCAAGTCAGTAAATGTGAAAGGTCTGAAGTTTCACCTTATTTGCCAGCTAACAACTTAGCCTGCTAGTTTCATGGATGACATGAAACTCCTGCCTCAGAGACAAAAAAAAAATATTACTCCCAATAATAGCAATAGACAAAGTTTCAGCATTTTCATCAGTTCCCCAGATATGAATAAAGGTCAAGTGGTCCCACATATGCACTGGGATCATTATGGGGGAAGAAATTTAAGCTTCGAAAACCCAAATCTTTTGTAATGGGCAATAAGCCTGTGGGAACCTTGTCCTGGGGAGAGCCTATCTTTGTTATAATAGATAGGATAGAAACCTACCCTCAGCCTAGAGAGAGACCCAATCTCTATATTCCAAGGCTGCTCCCTGTATAAACAATTGAAAAGATAGTCTGGAACAACTACAACATGGCTCCTTGTAAGACATGAAGAATTATCTCCTAACAGACACGTGTGAATATATTTAAAATATGAAAGTAATTCTCTTAATTAGAGTCACTCACTTTGAGTTAAGAAATATAATTGTGTTGGTGGGGAGAAATATTTCAGTGAAGATAAAATTTTTACCTCTCTTGAGAAAAGACTTCTTATAAAACCAGACTTTCCATTTTTATCCTTTCACTCAGCGGTTTTCAACTAGTGTGTGGCAAGAATTTTTAAAAGGTACAATACCTGACTATTTAGTCAGGGGCACTGACCTCCTTTCCTTGATTGTCAAGTAAAAAAGTGACAACAGCCAACATAACAACAGCAATCTGATGTGAATGAATCAAAATTATACCTTTTTTGTGTGTCTGATTTGCAAAAGTATATTTTTTTGTGTGCTGCAGAATTTCAGTAATTAGGTGACATATGCCAGGAGATGAAAAGGGGTGAAAATTACTGCTCTAACTGATGAAGGAGAAATCCCAGCATGACGCAGCTCAAAAGGAGCCCACTCACACCCCTGAGTGGAAATAGCCTTACTGTTTTGAGCTTAATATACTCTCGCCCTGGGTGATGGGATTGTCTTGGAGCATTCTGGATGTAATATTTCATCTCTCTCCTTTCCCACTGACACTTCTCTGTCCTCTATTCAGTCTTTATGAAAATACACCCCCTACAGGCATGCCACCATAAGTTCCATTGTTCTAACCCAGGCTTTATATCTTCTGTGACATATCCAGATATATGCGCTCAACAATATATCTAGATATCTTATCTATATGTATCCATCTGCCACATACCTCTTTACACTATCTGGTATTCATTTAAGTAGATGCATTTAAAATATAAGTAGTCTCCTGCTTATGTTTTAAATATAAGAGTTGAGAATATTCCTCAACTCTTTTATTGTTATAAAAAAAAATTGGTAATTAATATCCTTAACACACTTTTTACATACTTTTCTATAATTACAATAAAACTATGATATTTAAAATCAACTATTAACATTATATATATATATATATATATATATATATATATATATATATATATATATATATATATAGTTAATATGCAGTGTCCCAGAAGTTCTACCTGGAGAATGGATCTATGGCTCGTTATGAAGTGCACTTACCACCAGGGGGCAACCAGAGGTGGAAGCGGAGTACTAAGGGAGCAAGGGAAGGAGGAGACAGGGAGGCGAGAAAGGAATCTGATGGGCCAATTGCTGGCCAGGCCTACTCGTGCACTAATTTCGTGCACTGGGCCTCTAGTACTTATATAAATACAAAAAATGAATCCAAGCAATTAGTTTTCAAATTAGTTCAATATTATCATTTTATTATTTCCTGGTGACACAATGCATAGTTTTGCTTTACATACATAGGTTTTGATTGACTTTATCTTGAGATGATGTCTTTTTAGATAGAATTCTTTTTCCTCATGAAAAAATATCAGTTCTCACCTCTCATCTAGAACATTAACCACCAAAAAGTAACCATTTGAATCACTGTTTTCACAGTGAGTTAAAAATAAACAACAAAAAAGAAAGATCATTGCAGATCCATACAGGATAACACACTTTATACAAACCTTTTAGCTTAGAGCTTTCCTTGCCCATACTTGTAAGAATTCTTATATGCTTCAGATAGCCTTCAATTCAAAGTGTTGGTTCGTTAAACAACAAAACTTTGCAGAAGAAAAAAACAAAAAAACTATTAACAATACCACTTGGTGCCAGTAATTTAGGGAAGAACTGAAGAATTGCTTCACACCCATGAAGAATTTGCAAATACGTTAAAGCAACGCCACCCAAAGCAAAGCCTTGATGATTGGTTCACGGAGAAGTCCGGCACTCTTACCTTACCTTAAGCAAGGCCAAGAAGGTAGCCGGAATCTTACCTCCTCTGACAACGAGAATTCTGTTCCTTTACTCTTTATCAGGAACAATATAGTTTCTTGGTTTCTAAACTAGAAGCTTGACTCAAAATAATTGTCCGGGCTCAGCCTCAATTTACTAATGGTCACCAGAAAGGCACACTTAAAAGACAATACAGGCAGGTGGCAGATACTCAGGGAGCCAAGCTGTAAAAGATTTCTCATCCTGGCTATTGAGACCAATATGAAGGTGTAGGGCTGCTTTTCCTCCTCCCCATGACAACTATGGGCACAAGGTCACCTTCCTGATCGGCAGCTTGGGGAAAGGGTTTGAGGAAATCAGTGACAGGCTGCTGCTGCTGGCATGTTCTCCTGGAGTGTGCATAGTGTGTGGTTTGCTAGAACCTCCTTCCATGTATGATGTGCTTTGTGTTTTTGTTGGTGTTAAAAACTATCTGAACACGATGGTATATTGTTAAATCTTGTTAGTATATCATATGAAGTGAGATGTCCCTGGCATAAATGAAGATAAAAATTGTCAAGACAACATGGCAAGAATAATTAGAGAAAAAATTGCCAGTCAGTTCATCAAACCACGTAGTTCATTGTTTCCTTTGTGTGTTACTGATCACACACCCTGGAGGTGGTGGTGGGTAGCCAGCAGGGCTGATGGCTTCCTGGGGCTCAGTTTCCCTGAGCTCACCCTGTTATATGTGGAAGCCTCATCTCTTTCAGCCAGCAGAGTGCTTATGAGACACTTCCATCACTACCAGCCTTATCTAAGTGGCACAATCTTCCTAAAATTAGGCATTATATATTTCATTATTTAGAACCCAATTTAACAAAACTTTTCAGTATATAGTGTAAGTGACTGAATAAAAGACATGAATTTTCTAAAGTAAACTGAGGCTGGCATCTCCTTGCCATCTACAATAATTTTCTTGGGGCTCTGAAATACTTTCTTTTACCCTTTCTTATCCTTTTATGCTCTCCCTTCTACCTCTTTATATTTTTTAAATGCTTAGTACAATGTATTTCCAAAAGAATACATAAGCGCTTTTATAATATAATGCAGATCTGTGATTTTTAAAATCACACTCTAGACTTAGCCTCATGCTATTAGCTTAATCCTATTGCTACTCCTGCCAATACACACTTTTGTCCACTACTTTTAGATCTTTGAGATGGCCTTAATTGCTTCAAATAATATACTGATACTTTAATTGATTGTTTCAACAACTATAAATGGCATCCTTTAATAGCACACCATGCAAATGGGAACATTACCTTTGTCAGCTCTTATTTTTGCCTCTTTTCCCCATCTCCTAACTCTTTTAACAATACTTTCATTTTTTCAGCTTTATTGACATATTATTGATAAATAAAGGGTAGAATGTGATGATTTGATATACATATGCAACCTGAAAGGATTCCCACCGTGGTACTTAACATTTCCATCCCACGAGCTTTGGTGTGTTGTGTCTCCAGTTTCATTTGTCTCACACATATTTTTTAAATTTCCCTTTGGGTTTCTTCTTGGACCCACTGGCTGTTTGGGAGATTATTGTTTAAATTCCACATATTGATGATTTTTCTATTTTTTTCTTCTTATAAATAACTTCTGGTTTGAGACCATGTGGTCAGAAAAGATGTTTGTTATGATTTCAGATTTCTTAAATGTGTTAAGCTTAGTCTGTGCCCTAACATATGGTCTGTCCTGAAGACAGTTCCATGTGTGTTGGCGATCATGTATTCTGCTGCTGTTGATGAAATGTTTTATTGTGTCTGTTAGGTCTATCTGGCCTAACGTGTAGTTTAAGCCCTATCTTTCCTGATTGATTTTTCTGTCTAGATGATCTATTCTCTGTAGAAAGTGGAGTATTAGGTCCCTACTATTATTGCATTATTATCTATTTTTCCCTTCAGGTCTGTTAATATTTAATTTAAAACTTTAATGCTCTAATGTTGGGTGCCTAAGAGTTATAATAATTATATTCTCCTGTGTCTATGAATCAGGAAAGGCATTATATTATGCCCTTCTTTGTCTCTGTTATAGTTTTTAGCTCTAAATCTGCTTTCTCTGATATTTTGTTAGTTTCCATTTGCATAGAATATCATTGTATGTCCCTTCATTTTCAGCCTATGTGTATCCTTTAAAGTTGAAGTGAGATTTTTGTAGGCAGCACACAATTGGGCCTTATATTTTTATCCATTCAGCTACACTATATTTTAATTAGAAAATTTAATCCCTTTCTATGTAAAATAATAATTCAGAGGTATGGATCTAATATTGCCATTTTGTAAATTGTCTTCTGATGGTTTTGTTGTTCCTTTTCTGCTCTTTTTCTTGATTTAATGATTGTCTATAGTGCTATGCTTAGATTCCTTTCACTTCATCTTTTGTATCTCTCTTATAATGACAATAGGTTTATGCTTTGTGGTTACCATGAGCTTTCATATACATAATTATAGCAGTATATTTTAATCTGATAACTACTTAATTTCAAATGAACACAGAAGCTCTACATTATTATTACCCCCCCCCCCCCCCGTATTTCATAATAACCTCTTTTTTCTGTATCCATTAGCAAATCATTTACTTATAGTTATATTTGCTACATCAGCCAGGGCTCAGCAGGCTGGAAGAGAATGGCATGATTTAGACAAAGTGCTGGGGGGAAAAAAAGCTCCCTGCCAATCATGAATATTCTATCCAGCAAAGTTGTTCTTCAGAGTTGAAGGAGAGATCAAGAATTTTCCACATAAACAACAGCTAAAGGAGTCATCATCATTGACAAGTCTTACCAGAAATTGAAAAGGGAGTTCCTCAAGCTGAAAGAAAAGGGTGTGCTAATTTACAAAATAAAAGCATAAGAAAGTATGAAACTGGTAAAGATACATATGTATTTCCCTCTCCCTCCCTTCCTTTTCCTCTTTCCGGGGAGACACTGGGAGGTGGACATGTGTGTCTGTTCCCTCAGCACTGAGCCCAGGTGTAGCCTTGGGAGGTCCTCCTGTGCCTGTTAAAAAACTGCTGCTTTGTTCGCTGTTGTCCCCTGGCACTTGGGAACGCAAGCCTCGTTGGCTATCAGACCAGGGTGATTGGAGGATCATGTTCCTTGGATGGCAGCTATAAAAATTGGGGTGATGAATGTGTGATAAGCTCCTTTCAGGGAGATATTGGCAACTTGTGTTTAGTTGAAGCCAGCCAGGGGCACAAGGTGAGGGAGGCGCTCACTGTGTCTGTTGGGTTTGAGGTGGAGTGCAGTGAGCATTTGTGCATGCTAATTAGAAACTAGGCCTCAGGCAGAGGCTGGTAAAGTACTCAGCCAAACCCCTTCCTGAGAGAGTGGGAGGTGGGCCTTTTTGCATCTCCTCCTGCCTTGAGCCCCAGAGAGATGGCTGTGGTGAATGCACCCCTCAGAGCTGCTTCTTTGTTTGCTAGGATCCTGCTGTTTTCTGGGGGTAAACTTCATTTATCATTAGAGCTAGTGTTTAAGTTGGCCTGTCCCTTGGATAGGGGTCTTAAAAACTGGGGCACTAGATGTACAGACTAGTCCCTTTCCTTCTCGGGGAGCAGCTGGGAGTTGGGGATTCCCTGACAATTGCATGTCAGTGTGCTGGGTGGGAGTTATATCCAGAGTGTGTCTCAGCCTTTCCTACCCATTTCACTGTGGGTATTCTCTCACCTGTGCGAAGAATAGAAGCCACTCAGCTAGTTTCTAGTCTTGTCTCAGAGGGAATCACTCTGCATATAACTTACATTCAGTGCACCCATGTGTGGAAGGCAGATCAGAAGCCTCCTCTCTCTCTGCCTTGGTTTCCTCCCCTATTTTCCTCCCTTCTGTTCCTAATAATAAACTAGCTTCTAAAGTCAGTTCCTAAAAAAGTCTCTTCCTAACTTTCTCCTCTCTAGGTTTTCCCCAAAGTACTTGCCACTTCCATTACACAACACATTTGCCTCAGTGCTATTTCACACGGATAAAGCTTAACTTCTGGGTGATTTCAGACTGAATAATGCCCACCTCACTGTCCTATCGAAGTCCCACTGAGGTGGCAAGTGTCAAATCCACCTGTTACCAACTCTGGGGGCTTATGCAGGGAAGCACCTCACCTGTGCTGTTGGCTTCTCAATTCAACTCATTTTCTTTAATCAGCATGGATTTTTTTTAATTATAAGCAATTGGAGAATGATAACCTACCAGGACACTCAAGAGGCAAATAAAATAGTAAAGAAAAGAATCCCCTACTTTGGGGGGGGGGGGGGGGGAACGAGGATCTGGAAGCTTTACTCTTTACATTTTGCCAGCCAGAAGTTTTGGCAGGTTTCCATTCACTTATGGAGCCCGAGGCAAGTAGAGTCTGGAGGTGCCTTGATCTAATTAGTGCAGGATTTAGATGGTGCCCAGTGAACTGAATGGTGTGAGAGAGTGGGTCTCCGCTGCGGGAAAGTGGTAGCGGAATAGCATTTGCCAGTGTTAGCATGTGTGAACGGTACTCTCTTTTTTCTAGGTTGGATTAAACATAGATCCTTGTTTTCATTGTGAAAATGGAATTGGATAACAGCAACAGTCCTCATAAAAAGCGTAGGTTATAAAATTGAGCTTTAACTGCAATTATCCAGATAACTGATGGGAAGGTAGATCTGATTTATCCAGTTAAGATTGAGCGGACTGAGTAAAATTATCCCAGGAAAACAAATCAGCATACTGATTTTAAAAGATTTCCAGGGAAGTAAATCCACCCTTTCTTTCTGCATGCTTGCTCTGCCTTATAGAAACAATCAACCTGACTGCTGTCCATTCATTACATTTCTATTAACACCCTCAAAGTTGTGGCACATCTCTAACATTAAAATATGTCCATCAAAGCTTACTTCAGCAGCACACTGTAAGTGTTCAATATATTTCCAAAATAATAGGAAATGTCAAATGCATTGCTTTGGGATGGAATCTCCACACAGAGATAAGTGTCTTGCCAATCTCATTCATTCTTCCTTGACCTAACCATTTTTTACATGATCTTATCCAAGACTAATATATATTAAAAGGTCATTATTTTCTTGTTATTCTTCCCTCACTAGCTCAATCTTGTACAAGTGTGGGACATTATTTATTAATTTAGTAAATAAATATTCACCATGTGCATCTAGTGTGCTTGATTCCCAGTGATCAACAATAATGAAATTATTGTCACACAGTCCATGGAATAACAGCTGCCAATGAATGAGCACTGACAGGTGCCACATTAGGAGCCATGTTTGCATCTCAGACACTGATGAGAGAAAGCTATGCATCATCATCCCAGTTTTGTAGATATGAAAACTGAGGTTCTGAGCTTAAATAAGCTTTCTAAGATTTCACAGCTATTAAATGTCAAAGCCTGACTTAGAATACTACTCTATCTGAATAGTTGCTCTGCAGTATTTTGATCTGAAGACACAGCATAATAACTATACAGTTGACTCTTGAACACTGAAGGAGTTGGGGCACTGATTCTCCACACATTTGAAAATCCATGTATAACTTCTGGCTTCCCCCAAACTCAACTACTTTTCCATCCAGATCCATGAGGGAATAGCCACAGGAGCCCCGATGGATACAAAATCTGAGGATGTTCAAATCCCTTATATAAAATGGCATAGAACTATACATCCTACCAGCCATTCATATTCATGGATTACCAACTGTGGATTGATAATATGTAGTGTTTCCACCCATCGTTGTTTGAATCTATGGATGTGGAACCTGCATATACAAAGGGTCGACTGCATATTTACTGGGGGGGAAAGTCTATGTATACTGGACCTGCTCAGTTTAAAACTATATTGTTCAAGAGTTAACTATATGTTAGTTAACCACTCACAACCCCTGGAGTTAAGTAAATCATTTACATCTCTCAAATCCCATGTCTGTGTTCTACTTTCTACGCTGAAAGTCACTGTATTTTTATGAGGTAAGCTTTAGTCCCTGACATTTTCTTCTTTAAATTACAATTTCCCTTTTAGCATAGGACACAAACAAAAAAGGGTTGGGGGAACAAAAATTACAATTAAAAGAAAATACATTTCCTGGTTTAACATATTTTCTTTGCATTCACTCAAGCTATGGTCTCAAGATATAGCTCTAAGGAAAACACTACCATTTTTACAGTGTTGCATTTCTGGCATTGGAATTTGCATGAAGTTTTATATTGCATATTTCTAGACAAAGAAATAACCATAACTAAAAGTAAGAATTTTCTGAGACAGAAATTATTCTTTAAATTTAATTTTGTCTTTGCCATTGTAATATCACCCACTCAGTATTTCTGGATTTGGGATGTGGACATTTTGGGGGGACCACACAGCCTCATAGATCAGATAGTCTAGTAGGGGATCTAAACAAGTAAGGGGGTAATCATAGTACAGTGGGCTCAAGTGCTGATGGGGAAGTCTGAGAGCACCTACAAGGGACACCTAGCAGGGACTTCTAAATAGATAGGAGAAGGCTTTCCAGAGAAAGTGACACTAGAGCTGAGATCTGGAGGGTCAGTAGGCATGGCCAATGGAAGCCATGACCATGGAGTAAATAAGAGGGTGAGAATAACATTCTATGCAGAAGAAATCCAAGCACAGAAGCCCAGAAAGCAGAGAGGGAACAGAGAGCATCCCCCAGTTCAGGGCATAAAAGGTATTCCTTACAGCTGGGCAAAGGCTAGGCATGGGATGAGACATGTGAATCTAGAAAAGCAAACAAGCACCAGATCAGGAAGAGATGTGCCTGCCCTGCTAGGAATGAAGAGCCACTGGCAGGTTTCCTTTGGGAGCAAATAGGAAGTGGTTTGGCATGTGAGTAAAGCATTCTGGTAGCTGAGTAGGGGATCCATTAGAGGAAAGTTATCTGGGACATCTTATTAGCGATCTAAATGAGTAAAGGTAAAAGATAATCCATTAATTAGCATGACAAACTTTCAACGTTGAGTCAAGTTAACTCAGGTCTAAATGTTTGTGTGTTTAGATATAGATTATTGAGAAAAGAAGTACATGGAATTAAATGAGGAGAGAGACTATTTAAAAGATAAAATTTATGAGGGAAACATGTTTTTAAAAAGTATGTTGGTCTTATTAGAAATTTACCTCAAATTTAACCAAATTATTACAAACATATACAAGTTGTCTGTAAGTCAGCAATTAGTGCTAATGAACTAAGGTCATAACTGAGTCACCTTGTGGTTCAGTTGTCCTGGGAGAGGGGGAGGAGGATGGAACCCTTTGTAATATGATATTAAACCAGATTGCATATATAAAGTTTATAGTGGAATTAATTCTACAAACTTGTCACTTAACTTTCAAATGTTTTTAATGATTTATTTGTTACCTCCCCTGAAATTTAATTTCTCCCAGATAGTTGGCACTTTTTTTCATTATAGACAGATTTGCCCAATGGATCTTTTCAACTTTAATAGACAGCAACATGTTACATGATCCGCCAGAATTCTATTCCTCATTTCCTTGACAATTTGGTTTGAATTTAAAACAAAATAAATGAAAAGTTTATAACTGAACCTTTAATGAGAAGCATACTGTCTGCTTGGAAATGTTAAAACCCAAAAAGGTGAGAAATCAGATGACTTGAGGGAATTTGCTTTATACCTCTTGTTTGTACTTTCCAAACCACCTGGAGTTGCCAGCTTGGCCAGAACATCTCATAACAAGCTTTCTGGTGAGAGTTTTGACACTTCCACTTCTGGTTCCTATTGGAAAGACCACAAAACAAGCCTTCTGTGCAACATCTCAGTAATCGGCATGCCAATTCAGGAATAACAGAAGAGAAAAACGCATCCAAAAATTTCAGAACTTTAAAAGGCTTTAGTTTGAAAGTTATGGCCAAGCTCTAACCATACTCCAAACCCCTGAGTTGACAATAAGTATATCGGAAAAGAAAGATTTTTAGCTTAAAGTGGCAAAAACATGGATTAACCTGGGCTTAAAACTAGGACATTTGTTGTTTACTTAAAATAGAGGTCAGGGGTAAGTCCTCCAGAGCTGGGCCAGCCACTCCACAATATTGATGTTGTACTTTTTCTCTCTTAACAGCTTCAGCATCTGAGGCTTTTCTGGTCTGACCATAAATTTGTTATCTAATTCAGGAAACTTCTGAGTATGAAAGAGGGCATTATCAACAATCATACTGGGGACATCTTAAGCAAACCAGTACATACAGTTACATAATTTTTTTTCTCATGCTATTGCTTCTTGTGTCAAAATGGCTGCCACAGCTCCAAACATTACTCCTATTGCCATAGCCATATTCTAATGCAAAAAGCAAGGAGAAGAGGACATAGGGAGTTTGCTTCCTAGTCTGGCCCTTTTATCGGAAAGAAGCTGCTTTCTCAGAAGCACGCATTAGACATCTACCCTATTTTTCGGACCATAAGACGCACTTTTTTCCCCCCAGAAGTGGGGGGAAAAAGTCCCTGCGTCTTATGGTCCAAATATAGCCTACACATATACTTTAAAAAAAAAAGTTTTTTTACTTGCCCGGCTCTGTGTGGTCTCTGTGTGCTTGCCCGGCTCTAAAATGGTTCTAAATGCTGCTGTTTACTTTACAGGGTTGATTACATGTGTTTATGACTGTGATGTTGGGTTTTAATGCACATAAAATATTTTAGGACACTATTTGTTTCAGAATCTTTTTTTCTTCATTTCCGTTCTCTAAAAACTGGTGCGTCTTATGGTCCGGTGCGTCTTATGGTCCGAAAAATACAGTACTTACATCACCACCCTTACCTGCAAGAAAAGCTGAGGATGTGTGTGAGCTAAATAGAACCAGAATTGCCCTGATAAGCTTGGGACTCTAACAGTTTATCACCTGGTGAAGGGCCCACCAAACAAAATTGGGCATCTATTAATAAGGAATAAGGAGGATTTTCTAGTCTGTAACCAACTGTGAAGGTCTCAGTCAATGTTAACTTTCACCCTTCTAGAACAGGGAAATTGTTAAGACATTAGTTTTTGAACATAGTGTCAAAGGTTCTAGTGTACACCGAGGTGGAAGTTGTGCTTTTCTTTCCGGTTATACATCTATTTTATATTCTTTTCCCTCTCTTGCATATAGATGTGGCCATAGGACTGTATTCCAGCTAAAGAGAAGTGAGCAGATATAATGTGTGCCACTCCTCAAAGCAATGCTCCCTTTGTCTCCACCCACCAACAGAAGGGAGAATGTAGAGGAAGGTGACGCTGACGCCTTAAGATGGGAAGAGAATGGGTTCCCAAATGATGGAGCAGAGCAGGGACCTCTGGGTTGATGGGATGGTGACATGATAAGTCACCGAAACACTGAGGTGGTTTGTTAGCATCAGTTAGCCTGGCCCAAAGAATCAAGTTCATTTGAGCAGATTTCTCACAAATTGAGTTTACTTGCCTCACTGAGGTGAAAAACCATTTCATTTTTTCATCCTTAGTACATAGCACAGAGCTTGGCACAGGCTAGGTCCTCGTTATATGTTTATAAATAAACGAATAAGAGGAGAATAAAGTAGACTTTCCCATCCGGTCTCTGTAAAATGCAAACCTAAAATAGAGGGCAGTCTTTACATCATATTCTGTGTCCATGGTTCAGGCAGTTCTTGATAATAACACTGAATCATTTTTAATTTTGCTTTACAAAATCAACTAGCCCCTCACTAATGGCCCCTCACTGCCAAGCAGGAAACTTTTGTTGTCTGTGCAGAGATCCTTGGCACCCAAGAAAACATTGCTCTTCTTCACCTGTTGTCATGGGTCATTTTGAGGGGCCATTCTTATCAGGCCTGTTTTTGTTGCTCATTTAAACACACATGAGACTGGGAGCTGCCATATCTAGGTCCACGGTTCCTCGTTTCTCTGACCTCCCTCAACAAAAGAGCTGGATTCTCTGGCTTCCCTCCTTGTGAGCTGCTTCTTGCATTCCCCAAGGAAATGGGGTCATGGCTCCAGCAGGGAGCACAGGGCTGTGGGCTGTGGCAGGGCCTCACTCTGCTCAGCAGCCTCCGTAGACTTCAGTGCCGGGTGCTATTTGGGGCCACTCACCAGGGACTGCTTCTCACTGTAGGGACTTGGTTGGGCTCTTTCCTATATAGGATCGTTTGTTAGGCCAACAATTAAACAACAACATTAAAA
This sequence comes from Pipistrellus kuhlii, assembly GCF_014108245.1. Taxonomy (NCBI): domain Eukaryota; kingdom Metazoa; phylum Chordata; class Mammalia; order Chiroptera; family Vespertilionidae; genus Pipistrellus; species Pipistrellus kuhlii. Next base: position 25,474,703 of record NW_023425449.1, read on the forward strand.
ACAACAATACAATGATAATGACAACCATAAAATAAGTAAAAAACTGATAAGATGCATCTTGGAATAAACCTTTTACTTTGTCTGTGTGCGCTTCATCTGGTTTGTTTCACTGTAAGTATATTCAGGGTGACACAAAGGATGAGACGAGTGTAAACTTAGCTGGAGTTGGGATCAGAATGTTGAATTTACCCTTTATGAGCCTCATGGCTCTAGACCAGATCTTGTCCTTTCTGACCTTAATTTTTCATATGTTAAAATAAACAGGGACAGTAAACTAGGCATTAGAGTTTTGTTGGGAAGAAATTCTCCCCACAGTCTCGAGAAAGGCAATGAACTTATACCAGCCTACTAAAAAGATGTGATTCTTTGCCTCTCATCCCATTCCACATCTCTGAGGTCCAGAAACTGCTTTTAATACATGTTGGCTGAGTAAATAAAGGTGTAAGCATTATTACTTTAAGTTTATAAGGAAAGCCCTGCTGGCATGATTCAATGGTTGAGTGTCAAACTGTGAACCAGGAGGTCAATTCCCAGTCAGAGCTATGCCTGAGTTGTGGGCTCAAACCCCAGTAGGGGCGTGCAGGAAACAGCTGACTGATGATTCTCATCATGAATGTTTCTTTCTCTCCCTCTCCCTTCCTCTCCCTGAAGTCGATGAAAATATGTTTGTTTGTTTTTTAATTTATAGGTAAATGGAAGCTTGGAATGTCAGGGCAGAGCTATTCAAGAATCAAAGTCTATTCTTGTCTGCCTCCAGAGCCCATGGCGTGGCCCTTCTCACGCTGCATACTGCCATCTGCAACACTCGTTCCATATCTTTGCTGTGCAGTTCTTCCACAGTGCATTTCCATTTATGTGTTTGCAAGATATCCTCCTCAATTAGCCTAAGAATGTCTTGGGGAGGGTCATTTTGTTCTTGGAATCACCAGCACCCACTGCTTACAACCATGGGCACACTAGCAAAGGTTTGTTGGAGCTATTAAAACAGGAAAGTGAGAGAACCAAGGATAACTTAACAACAAATCCTGTATTTTTTTTCTTTTCTTTAAAACAACCTTTTCTTTGTTCTTCTACAGAAGGCCATGGTTCGTGATGAGATCATTTTATTCTATCACTATAACTTTCGCTTGAGAAAAACATTAATAAGTATCTCCTTCCAGAAATCTTGCAAATCGATTTGTTTAGTCATGAGGTCCCTGCTGCCATCTGTTACTCAGCTGTGGGAGTTGTTTATTCATACTTTTGCCCATTCATCTGTTTTGTGTTTCCTTTTGTCCGTTTCTCACTTAAGATAAACGAAAACCTGTCAGTGTGTGAGGAAAGCCAAGCCTCCGGTCCGCCTGGGCTGAGAGTAAGCCTGTTTGCCAAGGGGGAGGAAAGGATGAAGGGAGGAGGGAAAAAAATCCCCCTTCTTACTCTTAAAAGACAGGAGGTCCTTTTAAATTTCTGATCATGTAGTCCTCTTGTGTCTGACCTTCAAAATACCCTTTCGATTATAAAAATATGAAGAGTATAAAATGGAAACCATTCCAGTCATACAAACATTTCCAACAAAATTGCTACTCTTTATATTATTTAAAGAATATTTAAATCTCCAAGTTAGGCAAAAGGTTTTGTTTCTCTAACTCAGAAACAAGTTTATGCACATGCATGGGTTTTCTAATAAAAGAAATAACATTTTTTTTTCCCTATCAACTCAGAAACACTGGGGAAGATTTTATTGGTAATTCTTCACCATCTAGTGAGTCTATGATAATTTTGAATTGATCTCTGATTAAATATTATGTGATAGGATATCCAAATCAAACTGGCTTAATAAACATGAAATTAATTATCTTGAATCTCAGAAAAAAACCAGAGATAGGCCTGCATTCAGGAAAGGCTTGATCAAGATGTGAATAAAATTGCCAAAACAGGTTTGGCTCAGTAGATAGAACATTGGCCTGCAGACTGAAAAGTCCCAAGTTCAATTCTGGTCAAGAGCATGTACCTGGCTTGCGGCACATCCCCAGTGGCGGGTGTGCAGGAGGCAACTGGTCAATGTAGCTCTCTCATAGATGTTTCTAGCTCTCTATCCTTCTCCCTTCCTCTCTGTGAAAAACCAATAAAATATTTTTAAAAAATTGCTAGGGCCTGGTTCCTTCTGTCTTGTGTCTATACGCGGGCAGCAGGGACACAAGACTTTCTCACATGCCTCACACAGTGAGTTCCAGTGACATTGCAAAGGGAAAATATTCAGTTCCATAAGCCTCTGCAAATATCTCACCATCACTCACTGCCTTTGATGGCAATACACCCATTCTTCAATCCACGACTGAGGCCAGAGGAAGCCATGGCACTGACTAGACAGAACTCAATTCTTAACAGCTTTCTGGACCTCAGATTATGAAATGGAGAGATGAGTTTACTCTACTGGGACCACTAGTGGATCCCCAAAGAAAATCTGAAGCTATTAACTGAAGAAGAGCAAACAGATCATGAACAGAAAAGATATAAATGGCTATCTGTAATGGTGCTTGCATACTTTGCAAAATTATTTAGTCTCAGAAATTTTAAAGTAATTAATATTAAAATCAGAATAATATGTATCAGATGATCAAACTGTGTAAAAATAAAAATATTCCCATGTGGACATTTAAAATAAACATTAATAGCTAATCTAGTAATATAAAACCCTAATATGAATATTAATATCTTAACATAAATAATTGAGGAAAGTATGAGAGTGTTACAACACTCATTCTTCTTTTTTTGCTTTTTTATTAGAAACAAAATAAAACAAAGTCTAAAACAAGCAGAAAGAATGCAGAATTTGATTTCCAAAGTACATTGCCACCCAGCTAAATGCGCATTTTCCTGTCTCCCAGGTGCTCCTTTACTGCCACTGGCCAAGTCCCTGCCAATGAGGTATAAGTAGCAGTGTTATGAGGCATAAATAGGGATCCTTAAAATAAAAGTGACAGGCTATCCTCTCTCCTTCTTCCTGTTGGCTGGAATGAGCAGGATATGGCTGAAATGAGATATGGATGAACTGTTCCAAGTCCCTGAAAATTGTGAAGGCCTCGGCGATTACCTTTTCAGCCCTCAGTGTCTGCCTCCTTTGCATTCATATCATGTCAAAGAGAAACACTTAGTCTATTTATTTTAAGACAATGTAATCTGGAACATTTATAGATACATTGTTTATTTATTATTGTTATCCCACAGAGCCAAATCCAATCTTAAATGATACAGATAAACATATACTCAATGTTTTCAGTAGTTTCCCTAAGGAGCTGTAACAGGAGGACATACTAGGAGCAGCAATTAATAATGTAAGTTAAAAAACAAAATTAAAAAAATTGTTTTATCTATTCCCATACTGGGGATTTATTTAATGACATTTTAGATCAATTTGACCTGATTTTAAAATGGTGAAGTTCAGATAATTGTATTTTGATATAATAACATGATAAAGGCTATTGACTCTCGTGTCTGGGGAATAATTTGTGTCTTAGTCATCAAGATTCCTTGTAAATAATAAGAGGACACAGTAATGAAGGTCAAGGTTCCTGCCCTTAAAAACCTCATGTCGGATGAAGACAGATGAGAAAGCAAGCACTTGATAAATAGTGGGAAAATGTTATTTTAGATGCTCACACAGAGTTCTACGAATGCAGATAGGAAGGCACCCATTCTTAGCCTAGTGCAGTGGTCACCAAACTTATTAATCAACAGAGCCAAATATCAACAGTACAACGAATCCAATTTCTTTTCAGAGTCAAATTTTTAAATTTAAACTTCTCCTAATGCCACTTCTTCAAATAGACTCGCCTAGGCCGTGGTATTTTGTGGAAGAGCAATGCTCAAGGAGCCAAAGAGCTGCATGTGGCTTGTGAGCTGCAGTTTGCCCACCACGAGCCTAGTGGGTCCACTGAGGCTTTGGAGAGGATAGAATGCCCATGCAGGGGAAGCCTGGAGGGATGAGAGAAGGATAAAGGTACAGAGAAGGGGAAAGGGCAGAAATTGTTTTGTTAGCATGTACACCTGTAGTGGATTACTAAGCAGATATGGGAACATTTCACTTCCTCCAAAATGTCTAATCATCCAGTCTCTATAAAGGAGGACCAAGTCCTGGCCCAAGAATAGCATATCCCTACTCCAGGAGATAAAAGTAAAACTTGAATAAAGCACAGAAGTATTGTTTCGGGAACTATGTCCCTAAACTTTCATCTCTTTCCAGACTGATAAGCCAATTGTGGTATGGAACATAACTTTGGCAGTCATGTACAAAAGCATCACATTTTCTCATCTTGCACTTAGACTTCAACACTCTCTATGATTTAGTGCTCCTGTTCTGTAGCTCAAAGGTTCACATAACCTTAAAATGAACATTGCTGACATGAGGATGAGCTCTTTGGCATGTCTATAAATACACTCATACCTAAGGAGGAGGTTTTGTTGTTAAGAAAAGCTATTAATATTTCTGAAGAGAAAAAAAATACACACCACTATTATTACTAAGGAAATCACCTTAATATATGCTGTACTATATAGAAGCTTATTACAGATAATGTTCAGAGTGAATAGTCACACCAAGAAACTGGAATAACACAATAAAGAAAACAGCAACTTCCCTCCTGACTACTCAGTGAAACAGGGTTTCTAAAGCTCAGATGCCTTCAGGGGCCAGGCAGGCATCACACATGATTGAGAATTGGGAATGGGTGTGGGAACCATCTAACAAACCAACTAAAGGAAAAGACATTGACTCAGCTGCAATAATGTGACCACTTAGGAATACAGCCTGGTGTCCATACCTGGTCTTTTGAGAGCAACTAAAATAGAAATTTTTACGTGGATTCTCTTACTTTTTATACTAATGGCTACCAGCTCAATCAGGCCATATATACTGGTGGCAATCTCTGCAAGGAATAGCAGAAACATTGACTTACAGCTCCTTTGGATATAAATATGTAAAGTACAAGAGCTTTCTCCTAATATCTACCTTAAAATGAAAGGTTGGTCAATTTGGTTAGACCCTATCTACACAAATTACGAAGAAAAAGAGGTGCTAATAACATTATTTTGAAGTCATGTTCCTCTCTTAAACCTTACTTCCCATTACCTTTAGACCGTTATTCTAGGATATTTACAATTCTATCTAAATTAGGCAAATGGAGATTGCTTTTCAGTCAGTTCATTCTCAGGCCTCGGACAGAATGAAACTGAAAGAGTGAGCCAATTGTACATACACTGTTGACATGATTTTCAAGTTACTTCATGGGGACCATATTGGGCATATTGATTTCTTGAGAGGGACAGAGAGTAAAAAATAAAGCTAAAGCATAATCTCCCCAACTAAATTCCCAGAAAATGTGTTAATTCATGAGCTCCACAAGTATTTTTGGAGTAGTAATTGCTATATTTTTTAATGTTTCAGATTTATGAGGAGGAACAACTCAGAGATTCCCACAGAGTACAAAGTCCTCTATCTCTCTGGCTAGTTTTTCAAGTGGCCATCCCAGTCTTAAGTCACCTTCTTCTGTTTGAAACCACAAAGGAGTTATTTGCATGGTAAAATGTCATAGATTCACTGAAGTTCTGTGTCTAAATGTGGAATGCACAGGAATGTTAAGTGCTAACGAATACAGCCGGTATCTTAGAGCAATTTGTACATATGACACCAAGTCATTCATGCTACAAGGCAAGGTTCAGGTGCCCAGAGATTTATTTTTTGTTATATGCTAGGCATAGCTCTAGGACCTTGGGGTACAAGATAAATCAAGTGTGGTCCCTGCCCTCAGCAAGCCTAGAGATTGGCAGCACACCATGGCAGGCTAGAAGACACAGACAAAGAGACCCTTAGACATCTACTTCCCAGAAAATATCCCAAACATCAGCTGGGTTAGGGACCCTCCAGTAGAAGTCCACCCTCTCCCATCATTCATAGCCAGAAGATAGAACCAAACTATTACAGCTTCCAGTAAGTTTCTGATATTTTGTGAATTCCAAAAGACTGCTAGATAGAATTCCCATTTTAACATTTATCTGAGGAGTGTACAGGGCAATAGCAACATTCCATTCTTTAGAATTTGACACCTAGCAAAACTTAATTACTTTGTTCTCAGTGAGCTAATTTGCAGGGTAAACAAGCTCAGATCTGTTAGCCTGCAGAACAAAAAGCTTGTGACCAAAAATGTTTATCTGCTGAGTCATTTTTTACTGGTTAGTCATTTTTTTTATTGTTCACTTGACCTAATAAATATCTGTGAAACAGCCATGTGTGCCCTGGAAACCCTCTCCCTTGGCTGAAAGAACTTTCTCTTCTTCTGCCCCCCTTGCCTCTCTCTGTTCCTTCTTTGATTTCCTCCATTGTGTACTTTTCTTATTCATCCCTCAAATGTTGACATTGATCTCTCTTGACATGCTCTTTTGGGAATATCATCAAATTAAGGAGGATGCTGACTCACGAATGACTCCCAGAACTACATGTCTAGGGCCAGAGTATCTAGGCCCCTCATTTACAATCTTCAGTAGACATCTCTACCTGGAGTTCCTGTTGGTAACTCAATTCTGATGTGTTGCAAATAATTACCTTGTTGTTTTTCTTTCTTAACTAGCAAATATGTCATCCTCTCCTGTCCCATTTCTGTTGAAAGCATTTGCCTGAGCTGCCAATTGTCAGCCTCTGCCTCTTCTTGGCCTCCAACATCCAAGCCACCAGAGAGTCACAACATTTCTTACTCAGAAAAAAAAAAACCCTCTGCATTTATTCCCTATTTTTCATCAGTGCTGTCACTATTCTAATTCATGTTTTCATATTTCATTTCAGGATTGAAGCAGTAGCCACCCTACTGGACTTCATACTTTCTCTCTCCTTCCCATCTGTTTTCCTACTATTTCTGTAGCACAGCCCTTAGTAACTGTCACCGTGTGAAAAATCTCTATCATTTCTTCAACTCTGAACACATGAGATCTTTAATAGGATGAATTATGTCCACCCAAAACTCATATGGTGAAGCCTTAACACCTTGTACTTCTGAATGTGACTCTTGGAGATAACCATAAGCGGGGTAATTCAGGTTGAACAAAATCATAAAGGTAGTTATTAATGCAACATGACCTCATAAGAAGAGGAAATTAGGAGACAGTCACACGTGTAAGAAAGATTATGTGAAGACACAAACAAAAGGTGACCATCTACAAGTCAAGGAAAAAGGCTTTCAACAGCCCTATTGACACCTTGCTCTTGGACTTTCAGTCTCCAAAATAATGAGAAAATACATTTCTGTTGTTTAAGCCACCCAGTGTGTGATTTTCTGTCATAGCAGCCCTGCAAACTAACACAAAGTCTAATGTCCCTATATTAAGAATGAGGACTGTAGAGTATGCTGCAGTGCCAGCTGCCAGGCTGCTTGCCTGCTGGTGGCTCACAGCTGAGTCCCTCCAGGAATTGCCCGGGCCCTAGGCTGGAGGGAGCTGTTGCCTTCCTCAGGGGCAAAAATAAAGGTAAAATAAAGCACTACAATCTCCATCTCTGGGTCTTACCTGAGGATTCCATTCAATAACAAAAGCTCTCCATAATTTGAGCAAAGCTATTCCTTCTTCCCAAAATGTAGGTTCATATCCACTTGTTCAAAATTAAGGCTCATTTCACACACCACTCCCTCAACCAGCCTTCGCAGGTGGAGGGAATCTGGATGCCTCTGAACTGCCAAGTCTACCACTATTCCTTGTTATGACATTTATCACTTCTCCTTTTTAAATATCTACATCTCTTTTTATCACAATGAATATTCTCTGAGGCCAGTGTCTGTCTGCTCCATTCTTATTTTTCCAAAGCCTACAGCACAATAATGATTGTTACAAAAGGTGAGAAAAGACTGAGGCCAAAGCTAGCTGGCTATCTCAGTTTTAGTAATAATAATAATAATTTAATCCTTTCTCCTTCCATCATCATTAATTTAATTTTATTGAGAAAAGAAGGTTCCAGGTATATGATAGAAGAAAACCAGAGCTAGAGTATAATTATGTTATAATTATAGTTAGGTTACTCTAGCCAACTAGGCCCAGCAAAAATTTATAATGTCAAGCCTCTCCATGAAATTTCCCAGGGAGACTATTGTACTCAGATGACAACAATGATAAAGGTGAATTCTTAATAACATTGGCAGTATCAACTACATACCATCACTTAGGAAGTGTTCATTACTTGCTACGTAATATTCTGAACTACACGCATTATTTAATTTAATCTTCACAGCAAACTTATGCCATAAGTACTATTAACTTCATCTCAAAAAAAGAGGAAACTCGATAAACAACTTAACCATAATCAGGAAACAAATGAATGTACACAACTGTGTCTAATCTTAACGACCATTCTCTTGATCTCTCCCCTAGGATAAACCCTCTCTAGAAAACCAAAACCACTAGAAAACAGTATTTGTTGAATGATGAATGCACAAAACATTGGAGATTTGCCTGGATCCCTTGATTTATCTTCTTCCCATTCTTTTGAGAATGACTGCATATGATGCATTTCTGGTTTTATCAGGAGCATCCAGGTGTACATTGCTTATGCCCCAGTGTCTGTTGTCCTCTGTCACCATCTGCATAGTACTCCAATATAGGACCATATTTGAGGCTCAACCCTGACTTGAGTTAAGGAAATACAAGAAACTCAGCTAGCTCAAAACCATTTGACATTTGGCACCAAACCATGCTTTCTTTTAACTCCTAATTATGATGCCAGGTTTTACCTTCATGGTACAACCCAACTCCATCTAGGTGTTAACCTATATTCAAAAAGAAATTGAGTATTTATGTCCCTAAACTAGTCATGTGATTTCTAGCATTGGGCATATGATTGTGAACAAAGCAAACATATTCGATTGTTACAACTTTCACTCCAACACCAAAACCACTATAAAACAGTATTTGTTGGGTGATGAATGCACAAAACATTGGAGATTTGCCTGGATCCTTTGATTTAGCTTCTTCCCATTCTTATCCATATCACTCATCGTTTTAGGTTCCAAATTGTGGTAAGTAAGTTTCCCTCCCTGGGCCATCATTGCTGCAGCTCTCCTCACTTCCACTGTGTAGGACTAGCATTAGCAAACATTGCCTTCTGATGTGATCTAGTTTAAAATCCTCTAATTTTCAATACTATTCCTCCCTCCAAAGCTTGGCTCACTGTTACTAAAAAATGGTTATCCATGCCTTTTAAAATCTAAAATATGCCTTTAAAATGGTGTTTCAGTGGCCTTATTATTCTTCAGTATGAAAAATTGGAATTTATACCATTCTAAATCAACTGATAGCAGGGTAATTATGTTAATGAAAAATAAACTTGCCTTTGTTGTCCTAATAAAAAAAAGGTCAGGAGTGAGGTCCACAGAAGTAGTTAAAAGTTCAAGCAAAATGGGTGAAGAACAGTACTATATGTTTAAGCATGATTTTTTTATGAAGAATTCCATACATCTGTACCCTCCATTAAAAGAAATATTCAAATCTAGTTCCTGTTCCTCCACCAGCTTCATGGATCACTGACGGCCAAGTCCAGCAGCCTCTGACAGATGTGTGACACCTATCAGGGAGCTGTGGTGATGGCCTGGCAGGATGAGGTTCCCTGTGTCAGCCAACCTACCAAGACTGGAACAGAGCTATCACACCGTGACTGAAGCAGTTAGAACTCAACGTGTCCACAGGACCAAGAGCTGTGTGTCTGTCAGATGTGAACTTTACTTTTTAGGTCAATTTCATATCACAGTCCAATACAAAAAACAAAACAAAACTGAGAGTATGGTATTTTATTGAGATGGATAGCATAGTTACAGAAACAGGCATATCTCTTTGTGAAAAATGTTTCCATTGAGCCCCTGAGACCATGTCCAATTTGACTACAAATCAAAGACCAGGTTAGCTCATTTTCACACTTCCCAGAAAACACTGTCAAATATCAGGTATACATCATGTACAAAATATGATTATAAATTAAATAAATTGACATTTTAAGTTGTTGTTTTTTTCTAGAGATAGGAAGGGATATAGAGAGAGATTGTTCAGCTGCCTCCCATACATATCTCAAACCAGGGATTGAAACAGCAACCTGGTTATGTGCCCTGATGGTGTATGGGTGATGCTCCAATCAAACGAGTCACACCAGCCAGGGCAAGAAATTGACTTTTAAAATCTAATACAACGCACCTTAAACTCCCAAATGACTTTCGTTCCTTTCAAAGTCATTACCACCATTCTCATTATGCTGCCCTTCTGTAACACTAGAAAAAGAATCTCATTCAACTGGTCACAACTAGAAAATGGGGAATAATTAACAACGTGTCAAACCTTGCATGGCTATCAGGGCATAAAAAAGGATTTCTCCACATTTTTCATCAGCCATATCCCATTTTTGCATATTAAAATCTCACTCAAGAAATTATCTCCATCCAGTGGGATGTTGAGCCACAGAGGGAGTCTAGACCTTGACAGTCATCACGGGGGTGGGGTTGGATCGCGGGGGGGGGGGGGGGGGGGGGGGGCATGCAGAGTCTCTGTGGCTAATGGAATTACTACTGTGATGAACGCTTCCACTTTATCACTTGCCAACTGTATGAATCTGTATCTAAGAGGAGAAATTTCAGGTTTTCTTTCCTATCAATTTATCTCAATGATGTGTATCTGGTTTTTGTGAAAATAAGCAGCTCTCATATTTTTAAAAATTGGAAAAATGTATAACCACATCTCATTTTTTATCCCAAATTTTCTTACTCAGTTGACATATTTTATTCCTTTATTCACTCACTCATTCATTAAGTAAATGTTTGTTAAGCTTATTTGTTGTGCCAGGAAATGTGTTATGAATGGAAATGAACAACTAATTTACGGTTCTTCTTTTGTAGAATTTACACTGCAGGAGAAGAAAAAAAAATTGATAATAAAAGTCTGATAAGATTCATCATAGGTAGGTCATCCTTAAGTTTCCTAAGCCTTTTCATTTCATAAATTGCTCTCACATCTGTTTCTTCTTAATCATTAGTATCCTTAAATACTTTCACTTGCTCCCATCTCTACCATTACTACTTGAGTTCGGGCTAATACAATTTCTTGCTTAAAATCCTGTTCCTGTCTCTTACTCCTTCTCCCTCTTCTACCACACCATTCTATTCCCTACTTTCCATTCTCTTCCAATCTAGGCAATCCCTTTTAAAAATCCACCAGATGATACAATTTGCTGCTAAAAGTCCTACACTGATTCTCGTAATTTTCAAGATAATATCTAAACATCTGCTGAAGCCGGTTTGGCTCAGTGGATGGAGCGTCGGACTGTGGACTGAAAGGTCCCAGGTTTGATTTCGGTCAGGGGCATGCACCTTGGCTGTGGGCACATCCCCAATGGGGGGTGTGCAAGAGGCAGATGATCGATGATTCTCTCTCATCTATGTTTCTAACTCTATCCCTCTCTTCCTCTCTGTAAAAAAATCAATAAAATATATTTTTTTAAAAAACAACAACAAAAAAACTATGACTGACTCTTGATTGGGCCTATGTATACCTGTCTAATTCACCTCCCCAAAGCCTACTGGATACAACATCAGTTCCTAGGAGTTGAATAAGGAATTTTCAAAGAGAAAGTTTTTAAGGTAAAACAAAACTTAAGGAGCCCAGTCAAAAAGTAACACATCTTTCTTTACTGTAGATTTTAGCATAAAAATATGGGTTGCTTTTTTTTTAAACATGCAAGAAAGGAATACTTAATGTTGCTCAAATTTGGAAATCCTGACTTGTATACATGTGCATGGGCAAACACATGTGTACACACACATTCCTTGAGATTATCTCTGAGTACTAATGTTCTCCTTGTGGTAAGTAACATAATGTCCCCTAAAGATGCAAATGGACTTGCAGATGTGATTAGGTTAATGACCTTGAAGATGGGGAGATTGCTTTTGATTATCTGGGTGGCCCAATCTAACCACAAGGTCACTTGAAGCAGAATGCTGTCTTAGCCAGTGAACTGAAGAAGGCAGGAAAAAAGTCAGAGAGATCCAAGCACGAGAAAGATTTGATGCTCTATTGCTGGTTCTGACATGTAGGGGGTCACGTGGAAGAACCAGAGAAAGGCCTTTAGGAACTAAAGTGTAGCCAACAAGGAAAAAGGGACCTCAGTCCTGCACTCGAGAAACTGGATTCTGTCAACCATCTGAATAAGCTTGGAAGGGAATTCTTCCCCAGAGCCTTCAGACAGGAACTCAGTCCTGCCAACTCTTAAATAAATCAGCCTGGTAACTAAGCAGAGGACACAGCTCAGATGCTCTATGTTGGACTTCTGACCCACATAACTGGGAGATAAGAACTTTGTGTTATTTGAAAATTTTACATTTGTGCTAATCTGTTATGGCAGCAATAAAAAACCATGTTGCCTTTATCTCTCATCAGTGCCTGTTATATTCACATTGCCCTGCTTGCGACTCCCTAAAAACAGATGTTCTCTCAAGTGTTTTTGGTTGGATTTCTATGCCTGGAATGCTCTTTCCTTTATTTCTCTTCTTTCTAAGACACAACCTCTAATATCACCTCTTACCCACACACTCACCAAAGCCTTGCTGCCTCCATCAAAAATTGGTCTAGGCCCTAGCTAGTTTGGCTCAGTGGATAGAGCATTGGCCTGTGGACTGAAGGGTCCTGGGTTCAATTCCAGTCAGGGGCACATGCCTGGGTTGTGGGCTTGATCCCCAGTACAGGTGGTTCTCTCTTATCATTGATCATTTTATCTCTCCTTCACCCTTCCTTTCTGAAGTCAATAAAAATATTAAAACATTAAAAAAAAAAAAAAAAGAATTGATCTAAGCATCATGTGTTTCAGTATTCCGTGATCTCATGGCTCCCTGTTAGCTGGTCTATCTCTCCCAAAATGTCTGGAGAACAAGGTGTTAGATTAAACAAGAAGGCCATTAGACTGAAGTGGCTCTAATACTGTGTTGGTCTTTGTAAACACACCAAAATCTAAGCCTATAAATGCCTCAAGGTTATACCATTAAAACCTAAAGGCAGCCGAAACCGGTTTGGCTCAGTGGTAAAGCGTCGGTCTGCGGACTGAAAGGTCCTGGGTTCGATTCCGGTCAAGGGCATGTACCTTGGTTGCGGGCACATCCCCGGTGGGGGGTGTGCAAGAGGCAGTTGGTTGATGTTTCTCTCTCATTGACGTTTCTAGCTCTCTATCTCTCTCCCTTCCTCTCTGTAAAAAAAAATCAGTAAAATATATTTTTAAATAAATAAATAAATAAATAAATAAATAAATAAATAAATAAAACCTAAAGGCAATCACTCACAGAGCCAAGTAGGCTTTAAACCATAGCCAATTAATGTTTTGTGTTTTTTTTTTTAACATTGCTCTGCCTTTTTTTAAAAAAGCCTCTCCCCAGGCTCCTGTCAGTAGAGTGCTAATTACTTCTGGTTTGGCACTGCCTGATTAGAATAGGCTATTGTTCAAATAAAGTCTTAAAACTTTTAATACACCACCTTTGTCAAAGAACAATATGTGTATTTTTTCATCTCCAGTATCAATACAGCATGAAAAAGCCAATGGATGAATCCAGAAAATGATAAATGATTCATGGCTTACTTCATAAAACTGAACCCCAAAAGAGAGAGGGGAGCTGAAGACAGGGATCTTCATACACATACCAATATATGATCATATGTTCATATACTGGCATGTGGGTAGCAGAGCTCACTGAGAATGGAGATAATAATATTTCCAAAAATATTTCCAAAGTATTTTTTTAATTCCTGCAAATTCTGTTGCCCAAAGATGCCCTTGCCATTAAATAACAGTTAATCATTTCTTCAGGACAGGTACACCAGCCTAGAACAAAGTACCCTTACTTGGTTCTGAACTGATTAGACTTTTTTTTTTATCCATAGAGAGGCAATAGATTTGAGATCGTGGCTCTGTAGAGAGAGAAGGGGATTTTTCTCAGTTCCAAAATCTTTCCATATAAATCATAGTGCTTTACTTGAAGAACAGTATAAATGAAAAACAAACAACCAGACTCAGATACAGAGAACAGTCTGAGGATTGCCAGGTAGGAAGCAGGGGTCATGGATTGGGTAAAAAAGGTGAAGGAACTAAGAAGTACAAATTGGTAGTTACAAAATGGTCATGGGATGTACCAGTAAATGCAACATAAAACTACTCATCAAATCATTTAGTTTTTAGCTATGAATTATTGCTGTCCTATGTTTTTTAAATAAAAATACATGTTCTCCACTTACAGGGCTAGCAGGTTTCCAGGAGAAGCAAAAGTCATGTAAAGTCTCCTGCCTTTGTTTCCAATCCATTCCGTCACACAGTCATCCAGTTTCACAGGGAGAAGACCCTTGTGACTCACAGGTCCTGTCTGTGATCTCAGTTCTACAGACAGGGCTCTGGTGACAAAAGAGCTCAGTAGCAGGTGATCTCCATGAAAACTAAGACTCAAAGGATGGCAGGAAGGCTCAGTTGACCATTCACCGGTTGTCCATGGGACCTCGGACAGCAAGGGAATGGAGGCTCAAACATGAGGATTTGTTTCTGTCCTGTCGTGGGTGTGCTCTTGGTCCTAGATGGGTGAGTCCATTTGAAGGAGGCTAAAGGCAATGTGCTTGGGGAAAAGGGGAGAAATAAAGCAGGTTGCTGGTGGAGAGTGAAACTTGGTACTGCAGGTGCCATTGTTTTTTCCCCTTTCAGTCAAGGTGTTCAGACTCAGTAAATAGACCCCAGGAGGAAAGTGAAGTGAAAACTAGAAACTGCTGAAGGAAGAGGCCCGAATAAAATGAGTCTCCAAAAAGCAGAGATACTTCCAGAAAGTGGTGTTAATAATGTGTGAGGGGAAACAAGGCTATGTGGAGAGTGGCCACAGCTTTTGGACAGGTTCAAGCCTCGGACTAATGAGAGGGCATGGTCCTCTGTGGCAAAGCCACGTGCAAGTCCCAGCTTGGTGGGCAAAGCCCTCCGAGCACAATGATAGCCAAGGGCTATAGTTGTTAAGCTTAAACCTATGGTCTGAACCTGTGGTCCCATGTGGCTGAGTGATATGGGCTGCGGGAGGTGCAGGAAGTAAACAAAGCTTGATCAGGTGCATATAATTGAGATTTGAAACACGCGAGATTGTTGTAATCATGCCCTTACTTTGCCTGGTGGAATCTGGCTATAAAATAAAGACTTGGTTTTCAGGCCATGGCGCTGTTGCTAGCTCTCCATCAGAAAGGACATCATCCCACCCAGACCCCGCTTTCTTTTCTCAGTCCTTCACCGCCCCCTCTCAGGCTTACTGAACCTGGCAGTGCTGACTCAGCATAGGTTAAAGAGAGATGTCAGGGAGAAAAAGACTGAAGAATGCTGAGCTTTTGTCTTCTTCAATGCCACGAATAAAGCATTGAAAAACTCTAGAAAATAATTATCATGATTAACATGAAAACCTATTTCAATTGATCTCCAGGAAGACAACATTTTCAAAAGAAATCAAATATATAACCATAATAATCAGCTAACCTATTATTTCCTTAAACATGTTGGTGCTTTCTCCTAATGAGCATTATTCTCATGTTCCATATTTTCTCTCCCAGGAAAATGTATGTCAGTGTACTAACATCAAGGGAGAAACCCTGAACAGTGCTGTCCTTTGTACTAGCTAAAATGGCTCTAAGCCGGTTTTTTTCCCCTCTCCTCTGATTTATCTCAGAGACAATGGGGGTTGTTTCACTGTAACATTGAGAAGCATTCATTATGGTTATCTTTTGGGATCACCTGATAGTAGATGAAACAAGAAGAAATGTGGTTTGACAGAGCACCTGAGCATACATGGGCCCCTAGCCACAGACAGCAGAGGTGACCACCTGGTTAGTACATAGATTGTCCTGAGCACTCTGAAGGGGGTCGTATTTGTGAATAATTTTCAAAAGTTACAAATAAACCTGTCCTAGGATTCTCAGAAAATAAATATCCTGTTTCTTTTATTTTTAAATCCTCTTTTTTCAACTATAGTGGGCATGCAATATTATTTTAGTTTCAACTTACTAAGTAATCATCCAAATAAATCTCACTCAAACCTATATGACCCCATACATACTTATTAGAATATTTTGATTAATTCCCTATGCTGTACTTCACATCTCCATGACTATTCTGTTACTACAAACTTGTACTCCTTATTCTCTCCACCTTTTTCACTCAACCCCCAGGCCAACTGATTGCGAGGACCAGCTGTGACTACAGTGGGAGAGTTACTGCACAGGAGACACCCCTATGAAGTAGGGCTTGCTTCAGTGGGGTTTGGTGCTCACAGTCTTCCCCTTGAGTGAGTCGCTCATGGGCATGTACAGTTATAATCTGGTTTTCTTTCTCCTGAACCAATCCCTGTGGTAGAAGGGATGGAATTACTGCTCTCTTCCAACCACATCACTGCTATCCAATAAGAGAGTCTTCAAAAAGATCTTGGGAGGCATCTCCAAAGGCATGTCAGGAGATGAGGATTTGTATGCAAATGGTTGATAAAAGCTTCCAGAAGAAATAGGTATAGGCATGAAGAAAAAGTAGCGAGGATGGAAAGAAGAGTATGATTTTAAGTAAAATTCCCTTGGTGGCAGTTTGAGAAGCCCCTTTTCACCTCTCAGCTCTCCTCTGTTAACCTGTTCTCATCACTATCTCTATCTATCTATCTATCTATCTATCTATCTATCTATCTATCATCTACCACCTATCTATCATTTCTCTATCTATCTATCTGCTGGGTGCTGCTATAGGAGTCCAGTACCATTGTTTAGGTGGCTCTGGCCAGCTGCCAGAGAGGAAGGTCAGACACTGAGAGACAGTCATGCCCTGTAAGTGTTAGTTATTGGTAACTACTACTGCCACTGCTACTGGCATGTCCGCTACTCTACTGTCACATAGTGGCTAAGAGCTACCCCTGGAAAGCCTGGATGTGTTCACTCCCCTTATCGCCACTAAGTGAGCTGCAGGACTTCATCACTTTAAGTCTCTGTTTTATCACCTGTGAAATGAAATCAATAATAGTTTTCACTTCCTAGACTGATTGAGAAGTATAAATGCTTTCAGGAGAAATGGGTTTAGGCATGAAGTAGCATGGGGTTTCCTGTTCGTGCCCCAACTAAGAATTAAACCTGCAACCTAGATATGTGCCTTGCTAGGAATTGAACCCACAACCTTTTGGTGTGTGGAATGACACTCAAGCTAACTGAGCCACACAGCCAGGGCTTTCCTACATGTATTTTTTAAGTGTCCTGTCTTCTATACTGGTCATGATCCTGTGGGGGCAATTAATACCCCAAAGTGATCTAGATCTCAGTCAAAAGAAGAGAGAGGCTCAACTACATATCAATATTATGCCACTCTATACTACATGTTGTAATGGTATAATTACATTCCAGTCAGCGCCAGCAGGGTGGGAAGCATGGGAGTGGATATATCAGTATTCAAGTCTTTCGTAACCTATTCTATCCAGTATAGAAACCACTAGCCACATGTGGCTGTGGAATACTCAAAATGTTGATAGTTCAAAGGTGCGCTGTAAGAGTAAAATACATAATGGATTTCAAAAATAATATGAAAAATATTCATTAAAATGTTTATGTTGATTATATGTTGAAATGATAAAAAAAAAAAAAGAAGGCCAAATATGAGATGGAATGACTCCATAAAAGAAGCCTCAGGCCTGAATTTACAGGAGCTGAGCAAGACTGTTGAAGAAGAGTCCCCAAGAATTGGAGCCAACTTGACAGCACATAATGCAAGCATTTTGGATACATTTGCTTTAAACATGCTATTGCAGTTTATTCTACTTATTTAAATGTTTTATATGTAGCTATTAGAAATTTTTAAATATACGCTATATGTAACTGGACAGCAAAGTTCTAGAACATCTTCACCATCAACTGAAAACCATTAAGTGACCCTAGTCCAAGTTACATGAACCAGAAGAACCACTTAGCTAAGTTATTCCTGAATTCTTAACCCACAAAAGTAGTTTGTTGTATTAAGCCACTGTGTTTTGGAGGAGTTTGTTATATAGCAATAGGCGACTGAAGAAGTTTCACATAAAGATATCAAGTATTTGGTAGCAATGATGCATAATCTTTTATAATCTTCTAGAAGAAAGAAATGTGGTTGGTCCAAGTATCATTTTCGCAATTATGGTCAGTGCATTTTAACCTAATGCCTTCCTTTGCTCTAAATTAACTTTTGTAGCAATTATGGAGCCTCGGATTTTGTTGAGTGTTTTAAAAATTTCTCTTTGTAAAAGACAGCTTACAACTACTACTTTTGTTACAAATGAAGAGCACACATAGGTAGAGAAATAAAGTGCAAAAAATTAAAACCAAATACTTTAAGTAGCATCAAATGAACAAAGTAGAAAATTTCCCTTTATTAGTTTTATTACTTGCATTAATATTTGCAATAATCAGCTTAAATGTAAAAAACAAAAATAAAAAATCTTTGTCCAGGATTCTTAAGTCAGAAAGACTCAGATTTAAACATCAGTTAACTATTTTCTAGCTAGAGAATACTAAGTCATGTAGCTCCTATGAACCTCGGTTTTCTTGATTATGCAATAGAAATGATAACAATTATCTGTTGGGATTGTTGTGAGGATTAAATGAACTAATTTACATAAAGCACTTATAATGGGGCCAGGAACAGAGTGACATTCCAAAAGTGGGATGTCTAATAATAATGCACATAAAAATTATGTATAAGATATTAAAAGATTACATAATTGTGATGGCATAATCATAATTCCAGTTATTATGAAGCTGTCATAAATTTGACGACCACTTATTTATCTCTGATTCAAACAAGTGAGGTATCATGCATGGTTCCTGTAGTGCTCCACAGATGTCTGGCAACCGAGAGTCATTAGTTCTCTGAGGCCACACGATGTAGAGCATCCCAAAGGACACGTACCAATGAAGTTACTTAACCATAGAGATCCCTCTCTCTCTCTCTTTTACTCTTTCAAAACCCAGATGTTTGGCATCTTGCCAACATCATCCAAGACCTTCTGGACTGGGAACAAAATGAATGTAGAAAAGGAGGAAGCAGTTTTAGTGAAAGCACCACAGGGAACAAACTAATTTAAAAAAAAAAATTTAAAAAAAAGCAGAGAACTCAGCACAAGCCTGATTTATATAACTGCATTTCCCTGGCTCTCAGCCTTATTCTCCCAACCCCCACACACACACACACACACACACACACACACACACACACACACACACACACATTAGTGCACTCTCATGGTCTCACTCTTATTTTCAAAGTCGAGTGTTTTATGAAATTTCCTTTTTATTTCACTCTCCTGGTTTGTCTTCAGAAGGGAAATTTTGAAGTATCGGAGCGCTCATGGGTCTGGGATTATGAAGATTTTTCACTTCATCATTTCCCTGATGGCCCCTTTCTCTTCTTATTTGTCAAGAAAACATTAATCTAACGGCTATTTTAGGTTCTGTTTCTAGAGGAAGAAAGGAGAGAGAGGAAGGAAGGGAGGGAGGGAGAGAGAAAGGCAGGAAGGAAAGAAGGAAGGAAGGAAGGAAGGAAGGAAGGAAGGAAGGAAGGAAGGAAGGAAGGCAGGCAGGCAGGCAGGCTAAAAAACACAAACGTTACAGCCTTCACCTTTTGGACAGCTGGGGGCAATCACAGTGGTTTTATTTGTTTGCCTTTTCTTTTGGAGGCAGAGCCAAGTAGAAGTGCCAGTCCTCTTGGTGGGAACACAGGAGAAGCAAGCTGAGAATGAGGGCTTTGGGACTTAAAAGGACAAGCAGGTCTGATAACCAAAAGCAGCTTTTGACTAGAACTAGAGGAATTCCTTCGAGAGTCATTACTTCGAAGAAATTACTTCCTTGTTGTATTTTCATGGCAATCCAAAAGTAAACTGAAGACTGTGCTGAAAAACTGCCCTTTGAAAAGAAAGAGCAGATTATTCCAATCAAATTTTTTTCTGAAGCAGATTGTGGAAGACTGCAAGTCCACCCTCAGTGATACCCACCACCTTCCCCACCCCCAGCCCTTCTGGGGATGAGGGGCACAGTCATTCAGTAGGCCCAGTGGGTGCCTGCTCTACGGCTGCATGTCCTAGAAATGGGTGATGACAGCTGAGGTCAGCAGCATCTGTCCTTAAAGAGCTTCTAACTCAGTCAGCAGCGAGCCCTCACACACAGGAAAGTTAAGCCATCAACGCAAGAGTTAATTCATGTTAGCGATGTCACACATTCATATATGCAAAGTGAGTATCAAAAGAATCACAGGAACAAGCTCTCTGTAGACATCTCTGATGTGGCCAACAAGGATTTTATGGAAGAGGAGGAGCTTTTTCAAGCCAACAAAAAAATACTGAAAAAGTAAATTTTGTATGCATCTGTTCCGCTCCACAGAGCTGAAATCTGGGTTTTATAAAGTGTACTTTATGAAGGAGGAGATCAAACCTGAGGGCCACCGTTAGTTTCACGTTGTATTTTTGCTTACTTCTTAATAGATTATCTGTGTCACCACAAAAGAATGGTGGCAAATTATCTTCAAATTTACTATTGTTCAATTATTTTTAAAATAAGGTATTTCCGGTTTGAGATGTACAGTGCCCAAGAGTTCTCCCAACAGCGTGCCAGAAGCAGCACTTTGCACTTTATGCAAAATTAATAAATCAATTAGTTATTTGCCCAACTGGGCTGTGAGGAAATAATTGGTTCTTAACAAAGGATTATTGAATCAATGAGCAATTCGAATGCATCTGTGCTCTACCTGCTCTTGTACTAACTACACTGCAGACAGGAAACATTTTCTCTGGAAGGTATAATTTCTTTTTCAACGAGAAATGCTCTATTTTCATGTTCTGTGGGAATAAGTGGTACCAGTTAGGTATCTGCTACATCTTGCCAGGTTGTTTTCTGAGATTCACTCTACAAACCATGCAAGGTAGTAGAAATAAAATGCCATAGCAACTTGAAGAGGAAGTCTGGTCATTGAATAATATGAATTTCACATATATGTCTCACTGTATAAAGGCTGAAAAGGTCTGAAATCCACTTGCCTAACTGATAGTCTGAACGTACTTAAACCCTAATGTCATCATTTGGGTGGCTGGGAGGGGTTAGCAAGAAATGCAGCTTTGGGAAGAAGATTCATATGAGCAAACGTTGTTGGAGCTCAGGGTCAAGGGGCTCTGACCTAAGGATATGATCTCTCTGCTCTAAGAAGCAGATTTATCCATAGCGTAGCAATTACTTTGTAATAACCTGATGTCGGCTAATCTTCAAGTCTAATGATCCCCCCTCTCCTGATCAGTTCTGATCCAGGCCCACTAAGCACACTTTGAGTTAGACCTTACTGTTTGTCCCCTAGAGTTTATATAGAGTTTGAGAAGATGCAGGATAGAAAACTTGACTAGCCAATCTCTTTGGTAATGGACTTCACCATTTCATGTGAGTCTGTCTGGAGAAATGGACCCACTGTTTGTGCCAACAAAAATCACTCAGCAAAACTAAAAACAAGACCATGGAGCAAGGCAGACAGCATCTTACATGGCTTATTGGTGGGTAGGCAATGTTCTCTTGAATTCAAACAGGTCTACAACTACAAGCCAAATTAAAACTAAGTATTAAAAAATTAACAAATCATTTTTAAAATGATTATTGATATAGCATTACTGGAACAAACACAGCATAAAAGTTCAAAGCAAAAATGGTAGCTCTAGATTGTGCCTCAGTTTTGTTTTGTTTTAAATCTCTAAAATGGGTTATTGAAAGTGATGACCTAATTGAGTTGTGGGGATTTCATGATTTAATTTCTGTAATACACCTAGTGCCTGGTCCACAATAAACTTAAGCAAATGTTTGCTATTATTGTCATTGTTTTATTTAGTCAATTTTAGAAAAGAAAGTATCCAATAAATAAATAAAGGTTTAAAAATCTTTAGAAATAGGTGACTTAGAGACAGTGTTAATTTAAATTTCTGAAGAAATAGAATAAATAAAATAAAAAGCTTGAAGAATTAAATTGCTGAAGTTTTCTACTCCCCTTAGAATTCTGAAATCAACTTCAAAAATAATTTACCAAGGAGATCATGGGGGGTGAGGGGGAGAGAAGGGTGACATCTGTTATACTTTCAACCATAAAGATAAATTTGAAAAATAAATAAAATAATTTACCAAATTATGTGACAGGGGAAGTATCATCCACTTAATAATATGTTTGCGAAAATATCAGTTTCTTAAGTTAGTCACAATGGAAAGATAGTGAAGATGTTTTAAAACAGGAGACCATTTTGGTATTTCAGAGTTATGTCTTAGAGAGGCTAATAGCAACTGTGTATAGAGGAAGTATTATTGGAAAGAAGAGAGGTCAGGAGAGACATGACTAAACCTGGTCCATGGTGTTGCCATTACCTGAGATGTAGAGCCCAGAGGGGGTAAAGTAAGGCTGACAGTAGAAGACAGTGTGTTATTCTTGAGCATATGCTGAGTTTGAGACACCTGAAAGGTATTCTTGCAGACATTTCCAGGAGGCTGCATGAAATTTGGGTCTGAAGTTCAGGGTAAGTCTGAATATATAGACTTTGGAACCATTCAAACATACTGTAGGTTAAGTATAAAATTAACCTCTGGCAAAGTGTACTAAGCAAGAAGGTAGCCAAAGACAAATCTTTGGAGAACATTGAGGAGCCTAGATAAGATACTAAGAACAGAGAAGAGAATGAAGAGAACAAAACTTGCCACAAAATCCAAGTTCAGGGGCTGTTTCAAGAAGATAGTCAGCAGTGTAAACACCAAGTAGAATGAGAGTTCATCAGAAGGCAATTTGGTGGTTAGGAGCTAACCATAATCCACAGAAAAGGCTATTTCAGCAGATGGTGCCCTCAGAAGCCAGACTGTACTGCACTGAGAGGAAAAGGGAAAGTAAAAATGTAAAATAAATTCAGTAGCATTTCTAAGCCCTTGTTTCAAATACTTTTTTTCTGAGATTTATTTCAGAGAGCTTGTCTTGCCATATAGAAACAGCTATCTCAGGCAAACATTTAAAATTTATTAATCTAGTATGTTTAATATAAACAAAGCAGGTACAAGAATTCAATACGATGGAAAAGATAAGACTAAAGTTAGAAACTTAGAAAAACTCAGTGTTAGCAAAGGCCCATTAAAGAAGAAAAGGGCCATTTTTAAAAGTCTCATTACAATTTCATTGCGATCTATTATGTGTCTAGGCTCACTAGAAAGGCTAGCACCACATTAAGTTAAGAACTGCTGAGAAAAATAAATAATTCTGACCTTCAGTCTTATTCACAGATTAAAATGTTCTGAAATACCATATCTTTTGATACTGTATTGGTAGGTACATAATAAAATACAAGCAAATCAAATGACTCTTGATACAAATCTCTCAGAATAGAAATCTAATTTTAAAAAGGAAGGAATAAATGAATGGATAAGTAAATTGTGGTGTGTCCAAACAATGAACTACTATTCAGCCCTAAAAAGAAATGATATGAAGTAGAAAGAAAAAAAAAGATGTGAAGGAACCTTAGATGCACATTACTAAAAGAAAGATGCCGATCTGAAAAGACAAATCCTCTGATTTCAACTAGTTGACACTACAGAAAAAAACTATGGAAACAGTAAAGAGATCAGTGGTTGCCAGAAGTTATCAACAGGGAGGAAAGAATAGGGGAAGCAGTAAAAATACTTTGTGTGATACTATCATGGTCGATTTGTGTCATTATACATTTTTTTCAAACCCATAGGATGTTTCAAATCAAGAGTAAATCCTAATGTATACTATGGACTCTGGGTGATTATGATATTCCAGTGTAGGCTAATCAATTTTAATAAATGTAGCTACCACTCTAATGAGGGATGTTGGTGATGTGGGAGGCTATGTATATGTGAGGCACAGAGTATATGGAAATCTCTGTCTTTTCTTCTTTTTTTTAAATTGTAAAATAATTTCAGATCTATTAGTTTCAAATACATTTAAGATTTCAAGTATCGGTGCCTTTTTATACCAATAAGATTTACTTATTGAGTAGGAAAATATCTCTCACCTTGAATCTCTTCTCTAATATAAATTTAAAATCAAATTTTAACCCTTAATTACAAGTTGGACTGCTTTGCTCTTCTTCCATATGAATGGTGTAGAAAGATCTGGTGCTGACAATGAAATCAAGACAATCTAAAGAAAAAGATACTAATTAAATTACTTCCTAATTTGAAAATCCAATGAAGAAATTTCATTCAAAGGTGAGTAGTTTATTAATAGAAATTATGTGATGAGAGGAAATAACAGACTGAAGTGAAATTAAAGAACCTAAAGTTTGGATACACCGTTGATTCTTGAACAACCTGGAGATTAGAGGCAATGACCTGTGCAGTTGAAAATCACCTGCAATTTTTGACTCTCTAAAAACAACTACTAATAATACTGTTGACCAAAAGCCTTACCAATAGCATCAACAGTCAATTAATACATATTTTTGTGTTATATGTTTTTTATACTTTATCTTATAATAAAGTAAGCTAGGGAAAAGAAAAGGCTAAGGGAATCACAAGTAAGGAAAAATACATTTATAGTGCTGTATTATATTTAGTCAGAGTGCAAGTTTATGTTGTCTGTTTTGAGCTATGTATCACTAGTTTGTCTGCAAGTTTTTTCAAATATTTTGTTGGAGAACAAAATCACCCTCATGTAAGTAGACCTAGGCAATTCAAACGCATTTTGTTCAAGCTGTAGTTATTTCTGATGAGTATCTAGTTGGTGGCTTAGTGGACTGATGCAGTATTTGTAGAAGCTTTACAGCAGCAACAGCAAAAAATGATGAATGAATGAATGAATGAATAAATAAATAAATAAATAAATAAATAAATAAATAAATGCAAACACTCACAAAACTGGGTCAATCACATTTTAAGTGGAGAAAATCCCAAGATATCCTAAAATGGAGATTTCAAATGCTGTGCACCACCCTCCCATCACGTCTATTGTCTGTGTTTGTGCTTGTTGGATAATTAGGGTGTAGGTATAGGCAGCTATAACATCAATAGGTGGCACAAAATCTATCTTGTTTGAAACTGTTACCTGTTCTTCATTTCTGCTGAACATTTTTCTATAGCAAAGAACGCTGGGTTCTGCCACAGAGTCTACATAAATAATGATAAAGATCTCAAGTCTAAACAGAATCTTCATTCAGTATTGGAAGATTAGACAAGTTTTTCAATTTAAGATTTTTTTTTCTTTGTGAACTCATTAATTTAGGGCATCGAGCAGTATAGTCGATAGCTACTTTTATATTCCTATAAACTGTAGCACTCAGCTCTGTAATATATTGTAAATACCCATGCATCATTGAGTAGGTGGGGGAAAATGCTTTTTACCAAACTGTGCAAGTCATATTATGTCTCTTGGAAACCACAGATTCAAAAAAACCTAGCTACTAAAAGCTGTGGCAACGAGGCTTAGCAATCAGAGCATCTCCACTGCACCCTCCCTAGAGGTGGGTGGGCCTGTTCTTAGCTTCTGTCTGGGGCGATCTCCTCGCAAGTGGGAATGAAGATGTTTCCTTCATGTGTCAATCTCTTTCTAACCCTCATATCCGGATTTCTCTGGTGCAGCCAGAATTGTCCTGGGACAGCTCTGACAAACCACTCTCTGCTGCTTATGGAAGATTTCCCCACCACATAGATTCAGAAATAAAGGCCACAACAGAGCCCCAGGCAGTGAATCCTGTACTCAGGTGAGTTAGTAAGTGCTCCTGGGAGAGTACTTGACAAGCTATTGAAACCAGGGAAGCGCTGAGCTTCAGCCCCAGCTCCAGATAATCAGAAAAGGCTGAAAAGACACAACACAAAATAGGCATAAGGCCATGTTCAAAGTTTTTACTTCTAAAAGGGGCTGTACCTCTTTTCTTTAAACTTAATATGCACAAAGTGCTAGTATCAAAAGCGTTGTGCTATTTGCTTTTAACCGTACCCACACAGACACGAACACACATAGTATTTCTCATATTCAAACATACATCCTGTCCAAACACACAAGACATTGAGCTAAAAGGTCTTTGTAGCAAATTGCAGGCTCTGGCTTTCTATGACTAAGTCTGGGGAGATCATATTGCCATCTCCTGTGGCAGCTTTTTGCCTTTGGCATGCAAGCAGACAGGGTGATGTGGGCTGTGTGTACAGAAGGCACTCCTTCAGTGCCATGAATATAAATCTCCATGCTCTGGCATTAATGTGCTTCCTCTGGCCTTGGTAGAACTCCACGCCATATGGTGTGCCACTCCCCTGGGCTCTGAGCACGGGGTTATAGTTATGACTGAGAAATGGAACAGGCACTGCAGGATGGCGACAAGGTTACAGAAGCTTAGGGTTTTGAATGTGGTTCTGACAGGTGGTTGTCTAACTCTAAAGGTCTCTGAAGGAAAGAAAGGATTTCCATACCCCCCTGACTCCCTCAGCCTTCCCCCAAGGGTCATTGAAATAATACATTTTTATCACACCTTCATGACCCGCTTTTAAATTAACTTTTTTTTTCTTCCAGTTTCCTTTTCTAGTGTTACATGGTTCAATCTAGTAGCCTCTAGCTACATGTGGCTATTTCAGTTTCAACTTAAATCAATTAATATCAAATAAAATTTAACTTCAGCTCAATCACAGTAACCATATTTCTAGTGTTTCATAACCACGTGTGGCTAGTATTATCGTGTGGGGGAGGAGAAAGTAGTACTGTTCTAGAAAATTAATCTCCATCCCCACAACTTCAATTATAATCTATAGCACAAATTATCAAGGCCTAGCATCTTATAATGGCACTAGTGCAGGAAATTTGTGCACGGGGGTGGGGGTGGGGCTGTTCCTTTTTAATCTGGGACCCTTCAAAGGATGTCCTACTGCTGGTTTATAAGGATCAGGCCTAAACTAGCAGTCAGACATCCTTCTCACAATCTGGGACTGCTGGCTTTATCCGCTCACCTGCCTGCCTGCCTGCCTGTTTGCCTCTAACCACTCTGCCTGCCAGCCTGCTCATCTCAATTGCCCCCTGCTGCTGGCTTGCTCACCCCCAAATGCCCCCTACCAGTCTGATCACCCCTAACTGCCCCCGTACCAGCCTGATCACCCCTAAATGCCCCCTCCCCTTGCTGGCCTGCTCATCTTCACCTTCCCTTCCCTGCTCACCCCCAATTCCCCCCCTGGCCCCAGCTTCATCCAGAAGGACATCTGGAAGGACATCGGTCTAATTAGTATATTACCCTTTTATTATTATAAATTCTACAGGCCAGATGCATGAAATTTGTGCAAGAGTAGGCCTTATTTCCCCTGGTTGCCAGCACTGGCACCCTCTCAGCCTGGGTTTCATGCAGAAGGTCGTCTGATATAATTAGCATATTATGCTTTTATTATTATAAATTAGCCTTTGCATCTATAAGACTGGCACAGTTAGACATTTGAATAATAGGAAGTGTTGGACAGAAAGTGGGAAAAGGAAATAGTATGAATTACAAGCTAGTAGGAAGTACAAACAGGTATAGCTCAGCTAATGAGAGATGAATGGAATATAGCAATTCCATCCTCCGATTCATCCTAGAGAGATCCCTGTTCAAATCCATCACGGTACATGTAGAAGAATGTCATCATAGTGTTGTTTATGGTCACAAGGTGTTGGAAGAACATAGGAAGTTCATCACGGAAGGAAAAGGTAATCAGGGTTACATGTATTCAGCAACATACTTTGCAAAAGTCAAAAATCATGAACTCATTTTACTTAGATAACATGGCTAAATCAGAAGGACTTGACATGAAAAAAAAGGAAGTAAAGCAAAAGGAGATCTATGACATGATATAATTTATCTAATTTTTAAAACACACACCCACACACAAATATCCTGACAGTTTTCAAAGGCAGAGTTATATGCACTTACATAAACACAGGAAGGAGGAATTGGAGAGCTGCATGTTAAATACATTAGGGTAGGCATGAGAAAGAGAAAAACAAAACATGATCAAACAAAAGAAGTGCTTGCCTAAACATATGACAAAAATCTGCCCTATAGTTAACTCAATTCTGTGCTCTGGGGTCCAAAAATAAATAAATAAATAAAGTCAGATCAGAGGAGGTGGAGCTAAATGTCAAAAGGTGTCTACCGTTAAGATGGAGCCAAGTTAGAAAATAATCATGGAGACATAAAGTACAGCATAGGGAATATAGTTAATAACACTGCCAGGACTATGTATGGTGCCAGAGGGGTACTGGAAATATTGAGGGAGACTCTGTGTAAAGTAAATGGGTGTCTAACCATCATACTATACCCCTGAAACTAACATAAAGTTATATTGAAAGTAAACTGCAATTGAAAAAGAAAATAAAGCATTTATTTCATTTTTCAAAACAAACAATGATGGAGCCAAGTCAGCACCGAATAGCAGCTCGGGGCAGGGAGTCCCAGACTCTTGGGTGGTAGTCCAGCCCTGCACGAGAGAGTTAGTTGCAGTTGCAGGCCTCAGTGGCCTCATCTGAGAAAGACAAATAGATGGTAATAGTACCTACGCCACAGGACTGTTGTGCAGACCAAATGAGTTCATATATGTAAGAAGGGTCCTCGAGTAGAGTTAAGTGTTTGATTAAAAAATGCATAGCAACTTTTATAGCCCTTTCATAATAGAACTGCTGGGAGTGCTTCCCAGTGTTTTTAAAGCAGATATGCAAAGAGCTTACTGAAAACGGACTATGTTTCAGAGGAACAAAAGCACACATATTGAAACAATAATTTACATGATACCCTTCTGAACCTTCAGGATAAAGAGAGCTCAGTTTAAGAAAGGAAATGGCAGTCTGTTTCAGTGAGTCATCATGCTAAGTGCTTTTGTTCTTTTTGTTTTTGACAGTCTCCAAAGATTAAAGCATGTCGAAAATATGACTTAAATGAATCAGTAACTGAGGTGTTTATAATTGACTACCTCTATTTCTGAAAGAGCAAGTCTGGTCTAACAACTTATTAAATTCTAGATTTACTAACCATGGCCCTCAACCTCCAATGTTTGATTTTTCATTTCAAGGCCACTTGCTTCAGGTCTTTCTTTATAAGCTTCTTTAGCTGATTATCCATTTCTTTTTCACTGGACAATTCACTGTCTTCTTCTTTTTAAAAAAAAAAATGTATTTTATTGATTTTTTGCAGAGAGGAAGGGAGAGGATAGAGAGTTAGAAACATCGATGAGAGAGAAACATCAATCATCTGCCTCCTGCACACCCCCCACTGGGGATGTGCCCGCAACCAAGGTACATGTCCTTGACCGGAATCGAATCTGGACCCTTCAGTCCACAGGCCAATGCTCTATCCACTGAGCCAAATCAGCCAGAGGAATTCACTGTCTTCTTATATTTCTAATAAATGTGAAAATCTTGCATTGTCTTTCTTTGCCTGCTCCCTACCTGATAGACAAAGCTCAGAAGGAATTTAACTACTTCCCTCCAAAATGATAACTGATATAAATCAACTTCCCAGTTCTTGAAATTGGCAGATTTGGAATGGCTGAGTTTGTTTCTCAGGGCAATAGCTTAGCGCAGTGCTAATGGCATTATAATCTCGTGTCATGGTTTTATTGATTCATGAAAATCTTCTGGACCACAAAGCAATGTGTTTTTATCTCCCATATTTGTTATTACTAACACCATGCAGAAAATTGACTTAAGTTATTGTTTTATGTAAAATTGTTTTATGTAAATTGGATGCATATAGCACAAGAGAGTATGATGACTTCTACCTCACTTCAAACAAAAAACTCAGTTCCAGGGTGATTACAGATCTAGCTGTGAATGGCAAAACATAAGTTTCCAAAATATAACATGGGGAAATGTTTTGTAATCACACAGATTTCTTAAACTGTACACGAAAACATTTAACATGATTGAAAAATAAGTAACAATTATGAGTAAATTAAAGCTAGAAACTTCTGTTTATAAAGATACTATTTAGAAAAGTCAGCTCCAGGCCACAGAGAGGGCTATGGCTGATGGCCATGGCCAACTCTCAACACACAGCTCCGGAAGCGTCATTCAATCCCTGGCGTTTGGGGAGTGATTGACTGGTACTGGTGTAAGACCAAGTCTATGATTATGTACTTACAGTTTGGAACTATAAAGACCAAAGGATAGTCGATCATTTCCTCTCTTGAACACTATTAGTCCTCAGGGAAATACAAACTTAAAACCATTCCCACCAAAATGAACAAAATTAGAGACAAATGTAACCAGTCCTGGGAAGCCTATGGGATAACTAGAACTCTCATACCAGCCCGTGGGACTGTACTTTGGCACAGGAACCTGGAAAACTTGCTGACAGCTGCAGTTGACTGAGCAATTCCATGCTTTCCCATATGCTATAGTTGCCCGGTGGTCAGCCTGGAGTGAGCTTCCAGACCAAAGGGCAGGGAAGGGACACCAGGAAGAGCCCAACAGTCTCCCTGAGGTGAGGAGACACCGTTGGGAGTACAACCCCAAATCCTGAAGTGATACTAGGAATGGTTAATAAAGTTAAGGACATAAAATATGGAAAGCTTTTGGGGGGTCAAAAACCTCTTAAGGATAGCTAAAGGAAAAACAACACGTTGAGAAAAGTCACGTGAAGCATAGAACACATGCATAGAGCTAACCCTTCCAGGGTTTGAAGAAAGAGAACTGGGCAGCAGCCATGAGGAGGTAATTCACAGGAAAGGAAATTAAGATGGCCCTTCGTAGATAAAAAGAGGCTCAACCTCACTCTACCAAAGAAAAAAAGGCACATCAAAGCCACGTTGTTAATTTTCACCTATCTGGCTAGCAAAATATCACGTGTGAAGACAAGGAAATTAAAGACACTGTGGAAAGCAGGTGTCCCATATACCTCAGTGGGAGTTTCTATGATGTAAGCTCGTGGAGGGCAAATTGACATTATCAAATTACCTAAGCATATACTTTTGATCTTCCAGTTTCTCTTCTCAGAATGCACTCCAGAGTTCTAGCAACACATGAAAATAGTGGCAGAACAAGGTTATTTACTGAAGCATCATTTGTGAAAACAGAAAATTAGAAACAACTCAAGTGTTCATCTACAGGTAAATGATTCCTTGCCTGACAATTATAAGGTATAATATGGTACAGGTAAAAATATAATAAGAAAAATGAGGGGCCTTCTTACACATTGATATGGAAGGATCCACAAGATATATTAAGCTAAAAACACAATTGCAGAATAATATATACAGTGTGCTGTCATTTATGTAAAATACAAACAGTGTGCTGTCATTTATGTAAAATTTATGTATAGGAATATTGAGAGTGACTTTTATGTGTGTGAAAATTAACAAAATGGAGGGTAAAAGCTGGGGGTGGATGGGAAACATGGGGTGGGAAGGAGTCACTTTACAATGCTCCTTTATATTCTTTTTGATATTTTAAGTATGGGGCTCCTTTATCTATGTAGTCGTCTAAAATGGAAATCATTTTTAAAGGGCAATACATAGAGGAGGATGAATATGTTTGTATTCAGAACATATAAAAATCTATAATTACCAGGATGCACTCTTCCAATAGGACTTCCTAGAAATTAAACTAGATAATCATTTTGATCTCTTTTGCATATTAGGTGTCAGAAATGTACAACAATGAGTATGAAACAGAAACTATTTCTTGTCATATGATAGTTGGCAAAAACCAAGATGCAGGGACACAGAACAAAGAGAACATTGCATATTGGTTTTCTAGGACACATGAAGTGTATGTTTAATAGGCCTGGGAGATATTGCAGCCAGGTCACCGAGGACTTTAAATGTAAAATTTGGCTTGATTTGTGTGGTTCTCCATAGAGCAATGAATGTGTACCTTGACACATTTCCAGGACAAATTTAAACTTGGATTCTTTATTCTGTCATTATTTTTACATAAATGCAAAGATTCCATTCTTTTCATAAACACCATAGGATAGCATAAAATAGTTGCATAGGTTACAAGTGCTTTCAATAAATTCTCTGTATTTTCAAGAGCACTGCTAAAGAATAAAACTCTAGGAAGTATTGCCTAAAATATTTTGAACATCTACTGGTGAGAAGTCCAGGATGTGAACACACTTGAGGAATTGCTGTGAGCAAAAGTTCTACCTAGGAACTGTACTTCCTGACGCTGAACAACAATTGAGTAAATAAATATTTAAATATGCATTGATAGACAATAGAGCATTGTCTGTAGATGAACACTTGAGTTGTTTCTAATTTTCTGTTTTCACAAATGATGCTTCAGTAAATAACCTTGTAAATAACCTTCTCTTTGCATTTCTGTAGAGAAGAGTTTTGAAATATTTTCTCTTACAGATGGAGGAGTAAAGATGCTAAAGGAATCAGCAGCATCTATGATACTTGCTTAGCATCACTTTAAGTATCCAGCTGTTCATGTAATTTTGATAGATACAGCCAACTATAAGAAATAGCAAATGCACAGCTAAACACTATGAGATATACCAGGGGAAGGGCTTTGATTGTGGAAAAAAGAAAGGGGTGGAGGGAGAGAGGGAGCACAGGAAAAGGGTTGGTCATGCCAGCTGGGGCAAAAACCAGCCTGTGTTCCTCTGCCCATGGACCAGTGGTATCCTGGTGCCCACCCACCCCAGCCCCAGCCATCATACCAAGGAGGGAGGGAGGCAAGAATATGCCAAGTGCTAGTATCTCAAGGGGTCAAACCCAGGAAAAATTCACAGGCTTATCCATGTGTTTTCTCAATAAGAAAATGAGCACCATCATGTAATATTTGCCAGCTATTGCTGGCCTTCTAAGTGCCTATCATTGTGCTAGATTATAGCTTGAGGCATTTTTGGACTGAGGCCACATTTTCTAAATGCCATATACTTGCTCACTGTCCCCACCTCACACACACACATTCTATTGTAGGATGACCACCTCTCTCTAAACTGTTATTTCATTAAACCTCTGCATTTTAATCATCAAACCTACATGCTGTGCCTAAAAATGTGCATAAACACAGAACAAATAAATTGATGAAAAATAATTTGAATTATAGAACATATGTAGTTACAAAATTTAACAAAAATTATCTTTCCTATTTTTGAATGTTTTATTGATTTTTTTAGGGAGAAAGAAGAAGAAAGAGGGAGATAGAGATAGAGAGAGACAGAGAGAGACAGAGAGAGACAGAGAGAGAGAGAGAAACCATGTAAGAGAGAAACATTGATTGATTACATCCTTAACCTGGGCATGTGTCCTTTCTGGGAATCGATCTAGCAGCCTCCTGGTGCATAGGGCTATGCCCAGCCAACTGAGCCACACCAGCCAGGGCTTTTCCCCCCTATAGTTAAGTTATGTAATGAATATCATAACATCATTATAGATGAATTGGAAGCTCCTATGGAGTCTCAGATAGCTTGAGCCACTGTGTTACACTCAGCAGGTGTACTCTACAACCACAACCTTGCTGATGGAGTTTAGTTGTGTAATTCATGAAGCATGGACATCATGCTGCCTAGTGTACCCTGCCTCTCAGATAGGTCCTCCTTGTCCCAAATAGAAACCAATAAAGATGTCCTCTTGGGGGTTAGGCAAGTGGCTAAATGTTGTCTCTCAGGAGAAACCAGCTTGGCAAATTCCCACACACTTGGTGAAGTGGGAAAGGTTGAGTATTTTGGAATGATGTCAATTCATACCCACCCTCTGAAAAGATGCAACATTTCACTGTCCTTAGATATTTTCATTTCACTACTTGAGTATTTGTACAGGTTGAGAGGCATTCCTATGATGACAAGATCTGGTTGGGATTGATAGTTTTATTAGATTTTATTGTTAGATATGTATTTATCTCTTTGGTGATTGTTATATTTTATTAGATATTACTATTCATTAATAACCAGCCATTATGCTAAGTGCTTATATATGCTATTTCATTCACTATTCTTTTTTTTTCTTTTTTTTCATTTACTATTCTGTCAACCCTGTGAGTTAGGTACTATCATCATTCTCTTACTTTACAGACAGGAGAAGTGAAATATCTTTCCAAGTAAGTGGGAAAACTGGGATTTAAATCTAGGTAATTAAACACTACCAGAGGCCACCATATACACCACACATAGGCTGCATTCATACACCTTGGAGTCAATGCGTTATCCATCCTTGGGCAATAGGCTCACAGATCTGTGGAGGTACACTACACCATGACAATTTCAAGGTCATGGCACTTCAGACCTCCCTCCCAGAGATGAGGCAGGCAGCAGTGCTGAACTGAGTTTTCTGTAAGAAATGTAGGCATGGGAGCAGCAAAGCAACAAAAATCACAGCTCCACCAGAAAGCTTGCCTCCAGATACGGATCAAAGACTATGGTGGGTAGCAAAGCACTGTCAATCTCTGATGGTGGAGCTGAAACTCGAACAGATTCCTGACAAGGTTCCTAACTGACTCCTCGGGCTGTGGGCCTGGGGAGTGGCTGCTTGCCGTGGGCCATCAGCACTGAAAGACTGCCACCATCTCTGTCTTGTCTTTGGCTGTGACTCAACGGAGGCCTCTGGCATCATCAGTTCCCTGCCGGCTTTCCCGCTCAGAAATAGAACAGACATTTGTTCACCTATAATAGTTGTCTGAGGAGTTAATCCTCACAGAACTAGGTCAGCATCTTTCCTCCCTGTTTTGGGATTAACTCCACAGCAACTCAATTGGGAAAAGCCAAGACACTTCATCGAACCAAATGCATAGTTTCTCCCACACAGACTTCTTTGTTCATGAACACACTGGCCCGAGTATGTGCTTGGGGGAGGTTTTTTCTTTTCTTTTTCTTTTTTCCATTTAGGTTAATTCTTTCCAATAAAAGAACGCCTGTGGCCTTCAGATAAGTCGCTCTTCTTGGTGTTCACTTCTCAATTCAAAAACTTAGTGGCAAACACACTAAGCAGGCAGCTGAGCAAACCTGTCTGACAGGGATGGCCAGGGCTCTGGCCGCACCAGGCCACCAGCCTGTGCCACGCTGTTGCCTCCAAAACCACATCAGCAGCTCCTGCCTCCAGAGTCCCCGTGGATAGAGATCCTAGAATCTCAACAAGAACACATTCTACAATCTTTTTTGTTTGCTTGTTTAAATATATATTTTTTAATATATTTTGTTGATTTTTTTACAGAGAGGAAGGCAAGGGATAGAAAGTTAGAAACGTCGATGAAAGAAACACCGATCAGCTGCCTCCTGTACACCCCCTACTGGGGATGTGCCTGCAACCAAAGCACATGCCCTTGACCAGAATCGAACCCAGGACCCTTCAGTCTGCAGACCAACGCTCTATCCACTGAGCCAAACCAGATAGGACACATTCTGCAATCTTGACAGAAAACATTTCTTTCACTTATTTCATTCCTTTGTAGACTCCTTCTTTAGTTCTCTCTCTTCCATTCCTCCTCTCTCTACCAACAAACACTCATCATCCCTAGAGAGTCCTCCATTTGCTGGAAGGATGAACAGAGAGGTGGTGGGTGGGTAATCAGGCAGAGGAAAGGAACCGTGAGAAGCACAGACGAATGTTCCACCCGTGTGCACAACAAGAAAGGTGCAGGAAACAGAGAAGGGAGGAATGTGGGGATATTTTCTACACATCAGGAGGAAATCTCAGGTAGACTTTTTAGCCTTTCTAGTCACTTTTAGATATTAACAGTTGTGGAGGGTGGCCACAGCGTTTGGACAGGTTCAAGCCTGGGACTAATGAGAGGGCACGATGATCCTCTCGTGGCAAGGTCACGTGCAAGTCCCAGCACAATGATAGCCAAGGCTATACTTGTAAGCTTGACCTTTTGGTCCGAACCTGTGGTCCCACGTGGCTGAGTGATACAGGCTGCAGGAGGTGCAGCAAGTAAACAAAGCTTGATCAAGTGCATGTAATTGAGTTGATTTGAAACCCATGAGAACATTGTAACCACGCCCTCGCTTTGCCTCGTGGAATCTGGCTATAAAATAAAGACTCGGCTTGTAGTCTGTGGTGCCGTTGCTAGCTCTCCATCAGCGAGAACAGCTTTCTTCTCTTGTCTTTCTTTTCACAATTCTTCACCGCCCCCTCTCAGGCTCACCGAACCTGGCTGTGCTGGCTCGCAGCACAAACAGTATTAGGTAGATGCGTTCTATCTAAAAAAATAACTACAACGTCAAACTATTCCAATTTAAGGCTCTCCCCTCCCCTAGCTCAGGTCTAGAGTAGAGAAGGAAAAGTGTGTCAGCCGCATTGTTTTTCATCTTGATTTTTCTATCCCTTCTGTAAACTCTCTTCTGCCTCTGGCTCCTTCTGGATTGGAGGGGCAGGAGAAAGAGGAGGTGAGAAAAAGTGTTTGCTTGGGTGAATCTGCATGTGTCTCCAGGCACGTTTGCAGTTTTAATTGCATGGCCCTGCTGTAAGATCCTCAGACATCTCCTCCGTGTGCACCTGCAAGTGAACCATTGCCGATGTGAACTTGACCCTCTTGCTGATGATTTATTCACCTCTCTGAGTGTCTCTCTCTCTCTCTCTGCTGGAACACCCCATCCTTTTCCTGCCTATGCCTTCCTAGGGAGCCCTCCAGCTGATTCAAGCCTGCCTACATTCACAGGGTCTCCTAGGCCCAAAAAAGTTCTCAGACACCCTTGTCCTTTTATGATTCTTCCCATCTGCTGTGCCATCAGAATAATTCCAGAAGTTTCTCACTCACAGACTTCTTTAGGCAAAAAAAAAAAAAAAACATGCCCCACTTCCTGTGTCCTCAAACTTTTTTGACTCACTGGTGCTCTTCCACCTCTCTTTCTGGCCCTTGGCAACAGCTCAGTAATTCTAGAAGCTCAGGACACTTTGTTTGGAGTCAGAGGCCCAGATTCCCCTTTGAGCACTTTCACTATCTGAAAGCATTGCCTTCCACCATTGGGCTGAGGTCTTGGACAAAGAGCCATTCATGATTGACTCTCTTCAAGAAAATCTTCTCATCTTCCAGTTAATCATCTTGACTCCTTTTTTATACTCAAGATGGATAATGGCTTAAGATCCCAGATCATGGTGTGTATATGTGAGGGTGGGCAGTCATTATCAGCATGTTCTGCCTAGAGTGGTCTGGCCCTTCTCTTTATAATGTGGTCGCTTACTATACGTTGCTGTGGTGAGCCAGCATGTCCTCTCTGATGGAGAGCCTCCCTAATGGAGAGTTAGTGACAGCGACACAGATTACAAGCCCTGTGTTTATTTTATAACAGATGCCACAAGGCAAAGTAAGAACGTGGTCAAGATGTTTACAACATTCTCGTGGGTTTCAAATCTACTCAATTACATGCACCTGAACTCTATCAAGCCCACACCACTCAGACTCGTGGGGTCCCGTGTTCAGACCACAGGTTCAAGCTTACAACTACAGCTGTTGGCGATAATTGTGCTGGGAGGGCTCTGCCCTCCAAGCTGGGACTTGCACGTGGCCATGAGAGGATTGTGTTCTCTCATTAGTCCAGACACTGTAGCCACTCTCCACATGTTGCCCTCAATTTTTTGGTAAAGATAAAGTTTTATCTTTACCAACTACATATGAGGTCAGATTGGCTAGGGATCTTGTCACATGGCTCTTCACATTGTTCCCAGTCCAACTACATGTGAAGTCAGATTGGCTGGGGATCTTGTCACATGGCTCTTCACATTTTTCCCAGTTTATTACTTATTGCACCATGTGCATTATCTTGTGTAGCCATGTACCGCTTTACAGTCATGACTCATGTAAGTTGTCTACAGTAACTTAGATATTTTACATTGAGTCATGATTGGTTTATATGATACCCTGATGACTTTAACCAATCCTTAAGAATAATTACTAAACACCTAGTTGTAGTTGTATTAAAGGAGAGGGCTTCCTTCTACTAGGTTTTTAATAAATGTTCACAGAAATACAAATGTGTCCCCTTAATCACTTTTGCAAACTTACTTTATTTACCAACCCCCAGTCCATTTTTTTCATCGTGAATAAATATATTTCCACAAACTTGGTAGGTAGTAGACAGTAACTTTAAACATTGAGAGTGTTATTATTACACCAACAACGGCTACTGAATTGCCCTTTTCAAAGATGACTCATCATGGCATAAATCTCCATCTAATAGAACAGAACCCCAAACAAATAGGAGTTTAGTTATTGATTGTTGCCTGAGATGAGAGCAATGATGGTGATGGTGACTGATGTTGATAATGAAATCACATTGAATCTAGCCATTTCCAATTTGTGTGAAACTAATTTTCTGAGCCTGTTTTTCAAATCTTTTCCTGAGGCTATTCTTTATACACAGAATAAATATATTATCCTCTGTTATTCACTAACCTCTATGACCCTTTAAATTCTCTTGTCAAATCAGCTCTCAGAGTTAGGCAGCAGCCCAGACATTTAATTCTTCTCCTGTCTCTTCTTACATCTCCAGAACTAATGACACATGAGTAAAGATTATATCGACTCCAGAAAGTTGGAATGAGCACTAGCCACATGACAAAAATCTCAGGGACCAGGCTGAAAAATCTATAGAGGGGTGACAGTCGAAAGCCCTTCCTGAGAGATTACAATGTGTCTCAGACATCAACAGAAGGAGACGCTGTCACTTATCCTAATACAACCGACAAGAGCTATATCATATACAAGGTGTATATGATATAATGACTATACTAAAGACACAATTTGAATTCTCTCTTGTCTCTGAGAACTTGTAGCATAAAGTCCTAACACTATATTCAGCACACTCATTGGTGTTTTCTAGTATGATGACCACACCAATTAGATAATCACCTTGGTAAGGGCCTATACATGGTAAGGGCCTCCGAATTATTATTATAAATAATTACTCTTAAGAGAAAAATAACTTTTGAAACAGTAGAAAGAGGGGTTTCTAAAACCATAATCCGCAAATTCTGTTTACCTAAAGCTTGAGCTTCTTTGAGTATCTCCTAGAAACAGAAGATAAACCACCTGATTTCTGTCAGAGACCAGTTCAGAAGCTAGGTTGAGGGTTAATAATGAGCCAGTAAAACATTTTCTTTGCAAATATAAGTTAAAAATCACAAGGCCCATCTAGTTCAAAGGCAGGAATTGACTTTGCACATTTGTATTAACTACCTCCTTCTGTAATATTGATTTGTTTCCAACTAAATTTAAAAGAACCTTATATCTATGACATTAGAACAAGCAGTCGTGAAGAGGAGAAAATATGGACCACAGTGATTCATTACAGCTAAATTTGACATAATTGGGAACAGTAACATGTTTGTAGTGGCATTGTTGGTTGCTATGCCTACCTACTTCTTTCTAGCTCCACAGACAGACTCTGATTAATCTAACCAATCCTGTGCCCTTTAATGATAAGGAACAAGGGAGTGGATCAGAGCACCAACAGCTTCTGTACACACACATGCACACAAATACGTTCTCTTTGGGAAAGGAGATAAAAACTCCAATGAGTAACTCCAATGAGCTTCCAATTAAAGTCTTTCTACTTAGAATCACCACAGCAACCTACAAGTTAT
The DNA here is from genome assembly GCF_014108245.1 of Pipistrellus kuhlii. Taxonomy (NCBI): domain Eukaryota; kingdom Metazoa; phylum Chordata; class Mammalia; order Chiroptera; family Vespertilionidae; genus Pipistrellus; species Pipistrellus kuhlii. The sequence goes on from NW_023425449.1 coordinate 25,514,243, forward strand.
TACATCTTGTCATAAGCCTGTCAATTCCTCCAAATATGTATGTGAAAAAAACAATCAAAAAATGAATAACATTTCCTTTTCCTGTATTCAGTTAGTTTTACCCATTTTTATTTTTGAGTTTTCAAATATTTCTTTTATTTTGTACCAAGGTAAAATCATATTCTGCTTCAAAATCCAAGAGGCATTTTTCAAAGATACAATTGAAAGGAAAAGAGAAGATATAGATGAAGGAAGACCATAAAGATGCTCAGAGATAACTCACACTTTCTTCTTAAAACGCTATGTAAAAATACATGGACGGATATGCATGGCCATATATACAAAATTGCTAGAATGGTGGAAAGAAATTGCAGGAGGCTGAGGCCATGAGCACAGAGCTGAGGAGACTGGCTGCCACAGTCACCTCCTTGAAGGGCTGCAACAGGCCGCTGGAGGAGTCCAGGGACATCTTGCAGAAGCTAGGAGCTGCTTTTCTTTCCTTTCCCCAGGGATGGGCCCATGTGAGGCATGTGACTGTGAGGACTACCATCAGGGCCAAGCCAGGCTCAGTACAGAACCCACAGAGCAGAAGTTCTGAAACCTGGCTGGGTCTCATGCCCGCCAGCTCACACTGGAGAATTTGGCTCTGAATCCTATGAGGCCCAGACAGGGAAGGGACAGGCCAAGGAGGAGCAGACTGAATGGCCTGATGGTCATTGCCAAAACATTAAACTTGTTCAAGCCTCTAAGTTCAAAGATAAGTGAAATGTAGAGGGCCAATGAACATGTTAAAAGACAGTACAAGTGAACATGTTAAAAGGCAAGACAAGGATACAGGTTCTTCAACAAGGAAATTGAAGGAGATGGGGAAGGAACTGGTATACTAGTAGACCTACAAAACCTATTAACCAAATGTACTTTGGGTCTTCAGATCTTAATTAGAACAAAGTAACTACAAAAACATTTTTATGAGACAATTAAGAAAATTGAACACTGACTTGACTTTAAAAGATGATTCAAAAATTAGTTAGGTTTTAGATGTGATAGTGATATTGTTATGTTTTATCCTATCTCTTGGCAACACATACAAAGTATTTATAGGTGGACTTATATAATTTTTGAATTTGCTTTAAGTTAGTACTTGTATAGGTATAATAATGGTTTTCTGATGGTATTAAAAATCCCTTTTTCTTAAAGATACAAGCTTAAGGTTTATATAAGAAATTATGTGATCCTAGAATGTTTTTAAAATAATAAGGTTGGGGAACATAGAAAAAAGTGTTGAGGAAGGGAACATAGATGAAAGAGAATAGCAATATATTTATCATTGTTAAAGCTGGATATTGGATTCATTAGACTATTAGCTATTATATATATTAACTAATATATATATATACACACATATATATACAAGTCTTATACACTATTCATTATATCTGTATTCTTTTTATAAGAGAATGAAGGAAACAATCTCTAATATTTATTTTCTTCTAAGAATGCAAATAAACTGAAATTCTTTTTTAAATAAAAAGATTTGAAATTAAGAGAATATCCTAAATCTGGAGACTGTCCTAAATGTATATTCTCCCTCCTTTAAGATAACTAAATATACTTGTATCCTCTTAATCTAATATGATTTTATGTACCTTTCCTTTGCTATATCAATCAATTTTGAAAACTTTGCACCCCATCAGAGATTATCTCTCCAAATAGACACTTATACTTTGAACTAGAAGCACAAATTCTTCTTTGTCCATCTCCTGATGCAGCATTTGACATACTTTAAGTAATAATAAATATTTGCAAAATGGATTACTGAATGAAAACAAAATTAATGAATGCCTACATCTATTTAGAAAGAAAGAGGGGAAATATTTAAAGATGAAAATCAAATTATATAAAATAAATGAATAAACATTATATAAGAATCATAAATGTACCATAAAAATATTTTTAGTTTCTTCAAGATCTGAATACATATATTCACTAATATATGTAATGAGAGACTAGAGATAACAGAGAACACTTAGGGATATGAATAAAGATCAGATGAGATATTAATGAGGCCTATTTATTTTACCATCCTGCATAATAGTAACTGGAAATGCCTCCATGTCTAAATGGAGGACCCTAAGAGAGGAAATAAGGTAATATTGAGGGTGACTTTGATGGTGATGTCTTTTTGAAATTTCAGTTTTGTAGATCCAGAGCATTCTCAAGGCAAAGTAAACTTGCTCTTTAGCTGACCCAGAGATTACAGTTGCTCCTCTGTTGAGTTCTGCCCAGCGAATGCAATGCACCGTCCCAGAGGCAATATAATTTAGTCTGTGCTCTCTCCAATGTGGACAGGAGTTAGCCCTGAGGCACAGTGTAGAACACAGTACCACACATCCTAATGCATACAGCTGCTGTCAAGCACGTCTCGTCTCAGAGCCAGAGCAGTCTTGGAAAGTTTGCCTTTGCCTCCTCTACTTCCCAACTTCTTCCCAGAGCCCCACTGTCATCCCTGCCCAGCCACTCCTTGCATCACCCACCCCCAAGCTCTCAGACTATGCATCCTCCACCCCATTCTCATCCCAAGTTACCATGTGTCAATCCACCTAGTCACATCTTTCATAGCCATCTTTAAAATGCACCTTCTGCACTGTACATAGACTGCTGATTTCTGGAATAACATATTTTTCTTTTATCATCTCTTCTTTTTCTTCTTCTTTACCTTGACACGTCAGCCTGGCTGTGTAACTCACACCATGTTAATAGGATCCCAAGGTGCACACACTCAGCACTGAAAGGAAGTACTACCTGAAGTGCTTTCCATGAGGCATCGGACTTTCCATCATGATTACCAGGTCTCCAAGGGAAAGTTCCTTAATCAGCCAGCCCATTATCTTTATTAAGAAGTTCTGGGCATCATTACCTTCAAATGAGTTCTGAAAAATGGGCTTTGGCTCCTAATGTCAGTAAATGTCAATTGTTCCCTCTCTCCTAATCTTAGCTACAGGAGGATGATTTCATTAGGCAACACCTTAGGCTTTTCGGTGAAGATTCTTTTGCATTTAATTTCCACGGATAGCAGTGTTTCTTTATGCTACCAAAGCAGACCGATAGCACAAAAATAGAAAGACGAGATAACGTATATGTGGGGAGTAAAACAATAAAAATCTGTTAGCCAATAAGCTAGTACAGCGGTCAGCAGACTGAGGCTTGTGAGCCACATGAGGCTCGCTAGCCACTGTTTGCTGCTCTGTTGACTAATGAGTTTGCTGACCACTGTGATAGGGGCTTACTCACAAAGAACAACAACAGCTTGTAATTATTGGAATCGAGGCTTTCTGATGTGTTTAAAGGAGGAAGAATAGAAAAAGGGAGAGAAGGTAGGTAGGGAGAGAAACATAGAGGGAAGGAGGGGGCAGGCAGGAAGACAGGAATGACAAAGGAAACAGGTTATTTTTGTTAGACAAACATGTAGACAGACATATCTCTGAGATATTGTGGGTCTGGTTGCAGACCACCGCGAATAGTGAATTATCGCAATAGAGTAATACAGTTTTTTGTTTTCCAATGCACATAAGATTTATGCTTACACTATACTGTAGTCTATTAAGCATGCAATGACATTGTGGCTAAAAATGAAATCAATGTACGTACCTTAATTTAAAATGCCTTATTGCTAATAATAATAATAATAATAATAATAATAATAATGCTAACCACCATCCACTGAGCACTTCAGCAAGCCGTAACCTTTTCTCAAGTGGAGAAGAGGAGAATTGAAGAGTTAAGGTCTTGCTCTGGATGAGGATTTGGCTGACAGGGATGTTGTGGCTGGTTTGCTCTGCTATCCAGACCACTAGCACTTTCTCCACACCAGCAGCAGGGCTGCTTCGTTCTCTTATCGCTCCCGTGCTCGCTGGAGTAGCACTTCCAGTTTCCTAGGAGAACCTTTCCTTTGCATTCACACCTTGGCCATTTGGCTCAAGAGCTTTGAGCCTGGCTTGGCGTCCAACATGCCTAAGCTTAATCATTTCTAGCTTTTGATTTAAATGGAAAGACTTGGGGCTCTTCCTTTCACTGGAACACTTAGAGGCACTGTAGAGTTTTTCATTGGCCTAATTCCAATATTGTTGCGTCTCAGGGAATAGGGAGGCCTAGGGGAGGGAGGGAATTGGGAAACAGATCATCAGTGGAACAGTCAGAACATACACATTTATTAAATTCACCATCATATATGGGCATGGTTGGTGGTGACCCAAAACAATTACAACAGTAGCATCAAAGATCACCATAACAAAAAGGTTTGAAGTACTGCCTGACTTACTAAAAGATGATACAAAGTGAGCAAATGATTGTGGAAAAACCATACCCATAGATTGCTTGATGTAGGTTTCCCACAAAACTTCAATTAAAAAAAAAAAGTAATATTTGCAGAGTACAATAAAACAAGCACAATCAAACAAGTTATCCTATATTATTTATCACTTTAAAAAACACAAAGGGACTTACTTTGTGTACTTTAAGAATATTAACTCATAGCCGAAACCGGTTTGGCTCAGTGGATAGAGTGTCAGCCTGCGGACTGAAAGATCCCGAGTTCGATCCGGTCAAGGGCATGTACCTTGATTGCGATTGCGGGCACATCTCCAGTAGGGGGTGTGCAAGAGGCAGCTGATGGATGATTCTCTCTCATCAATGTTTCTAACTCTCTATCCCTCTCTCTTCCTCTCTGTAAAAAATCAATAAAATATATATTTTTTAAAAAGAATATTAACTCAGAGAATGCTGATAAGCATTTAGGAACTTCTATTATCCTAATTTTACAGGTGAGTAAGCTGAGCCACATAGAGAATAAGAGTTTGTGTACTTTGTTCAAGGTCACACAGCTACCAAATGGTAGAACCTGTACTTAAACATAGGCAGTTCATAAAAAACAAATCACTTTATCATATAACAAAAAATACTGAATAAATACATTATTGAAACTTATTATCCAGAGAAAAAACTATAAGCAACAAAGATAACATCCTTCTAGTAAAAATTTTGCAATACTAAGCAGATGATTTGTTTTTGTCATAATCTGACATTTTTTTTAAATCATCAATAAATTTACCAATGCCATTTTTCAGCTACTTTAAATCCTAATCACGGTTAACTGGTAAACTTTTAAATCTTTAAACTTTTATTTTAATTTATAAGAATAACATTATATTATAAGTTAAAAATTGAAATTATTTTTAAAAGAAAGAAAAATTACTTTTTGCATTTATGTTTCAGCATCTAATAATCACTTTAGAAACACTTCAAAAAGTTTTCATTTTTCAATTGATAATCTTGGATAAAACAATAATTTTGTTGCCACTTTATTCTGTAGTTTCTATGCCTTTATTCTAATGATATTTTTACCTAATGAAATTGAATTGGATTACAAAATGCCAGCACTTAAAACAACCGTGCTCAGCCTTCAAAAATTGTAATCTCTAACTACTCTTACAATTGCATAACTAAAAGTTATAAACTATCAACAATTCCACTTATAACTACCAAAGATCAGAGCACTTCCAATTGGCTCTAAGAATATTGACAAACTACACTAGATGAAGCAAAAATACTCCTAAATATATTAGATCGCCTCAAAAACGTTGGCCAAGGTTGTTTATGTGAGAAACATGATTAGAAAATCAATTTGGGTGTACTCCATAATAGATGCTAACAAATATTTCCTCAGACATTCTGCTGAGAATATCAAAGGTTTGTGATATCAACTATTGTAAGTTGACAGGAGCTTCTGAAAGAATACTCTGGCTCAAAGGTTGGCAGAGGTTATAGGAAGTACCAGCCAACTAACAAATTGGTCATAGAGTCCCTTGTGTATTATAATAATCCATGTGTCTTGACAATAAGTGTATAACATATTATTTAATGGAAAGAGAGTCTAATGTGTACAGTGTAGACTTTACAGGGATGGTGACCTACTGCACTTTCTTTATAAGAGTTATGGTTATATCCACCTTGGCCTTGGATCAGCCTAGCCAACCAAGAGCGAAGCAGGAAAGGCATGTATATATTAATACAAAAATCACTTCCTCCACATAAATATGTTCAAATACTTTAAAAATGCCATGCATTAGTGCCCAGGACATTTAGTATCAATTTACAGACAAAATGAAAATTTATCCTAAAGCACTCTTTTTCATTTAAGCTGGTCTTTACATGTGCCTGCCTTCAATGGTTAAGAGCAATGCCTTTGACACCTGATTCACAGGGTCCCTTAGAAGGACAAACGAGCTGTGCTATAAGATACCTGCTGATGGTGCTTCCGCCTAAATCACCGCACGCCTTCGTTAAATCCATCCCTTTATTTTTGAAGTTGATTCTCCCTTTGCCTAAGATGTGAGACTGACTTTGCTGCTCCTGGGTGCTCTGTACTTTACAAACTGTGTCTATAATGATGTCTCTGAGATGAGTCTGTCGTTCCCCAGCTTCCTCACAATAATCAAAGAAAAACCCAAGCTGCATCTACCAGACACCGGACCAGTATCACCAACATCCCTGCCAGGAATCTACCTTCCAGAAGGTGAGAGGAGCTGGGGACCAAATCAAAGTCACCCAGACAAGCAAGCATCTTCTTCACAGAGCTGCATCGTAATGAAAACACTGGGTTCTGTTCATAGCATCCCATAAAATGTGAGCTGCATGAGGTAAACAAGTTGAGAAACACAATGAAAAGTATATACTACAGAATTTCCTATAAGCCTATTGGTTAAAATAGAGAGGGGAACTGGCAAGCTTTTCATTATTTTTCATATAGCCGTGATATATTCTTGTATGTTTATGTAGCAGAAATCTCCTGGGTCAGGAGTTATTTCAAGTTTCTTTGGAAGAATATTCGCCATTAATTAGTGCATTCCTAAGGTACATTACCAAGATATCTTTCCTTTTCTCTAAAAGCCTGATCTTCAAACACTTTGGTAATGCCATTTAGACCACTATCACTAAGCAAAGTCCAGCCACAAATGTGAAGCATTTGTACTGAGAAAATACATTTTGCAGAATTTTATAACAAAGCACTATGATATGATGACATATTTTCAAGAAAAATGCTTTTTATTTGTAATTTATTATATTTTGTTAATGTGTTCAAAGTTAACTGCCTAAATATCTGCTAGCATTCATGAACACTAAGGAGATTTATTTCCTTCTTATGCTTCTTAGTCTTCAAAAAAAAAACAACTCAACAAATCATTTATTTATTTTTAAATCACTACTAAATTTTTAAGATAGCTATTTAATTTCCAATAAATCTCTTGCTAAACAACAAAATCCCATCTATTGCTAAATAATTGAATAAACAAAAGCAAAGAGCATGCTGCAATTTTTATTGCTATTATAATTAACAGAAAGCAAACATAATATTCCATATATCACTTTCCAGCACAGACATTTTAGAATTGTGTTACATTTCTTGGGGTAAAGTGATACCAGGAAATCACCTCTTATACCTGCCTCTATGTCTATCTATAGGCACTGGAAAATTGACAACTGTTTCTCAGCACCTTTTTAAATATTTTTGTCCTTCTAAAGTAAGAACACACACACACACACACACACACACACACACACACACACACACATATATATATATATATATATATATATCCATTTACACACACACACACACACACACAATAAAAATAAGAATAGGTATTGCAGAAATAAACAGACCATTCAAAAATGTCTTTTTTAAAACCTGAGTGTTTCGAATTGACATCAACCAGACTGGTTGATTTATTGGTCATGTTCATATCTTTTTAACACAAGCTTACTCTGAACACGGAATTCTTTTAGCAAAAATAAAACAAACAAATAACAACCAAAATACAAAACAAAACAAAACAGCAATAGGCATGGACTCCCTCTCATTAATGAGAGCTCTGTAATCTGAGAAAATGCATTGCCAAGAGAAAAGGCATGACAACTTGGCCATAGATGACATAAAACAATAATGATAAATGCAGCCAAAGATGGATGCAAAGATATCCTCCCCCAGAACTGGGGGTAGCTGAGGTGTTCAGTGGTACAGAGAGTCTGGCTTCGCTCCTACTACAGAACCAGAGACACCAACTTTCTTTACGTTTTGAAAGGAGATAGCACTCACACTGACACCAGGGGCATGGTTTGAATCCAATGTTTATTTTAAGTAAATCTGTATGGTTAAACAAAACAACCTGCCTTAAGTTAGGAGGCTGAGATGTAGTCCTAGAGAGGGTGCAGAAGAGCACGTGGGGTCTTGCAGGCCACAGTCTCCTTGGATGAAGGGACACCGAGACTCCACTGACTCCTGGGCCCTGTTATGCAATCCAGAACACATATCCAGCCTGCAGAGCCGAAGGAGTCTGCTCGGAAATGAGGGCATAGTCGTTCTGTAGTTAACGAGGAGGGCATTTAATTAAATTGTGAGCACTGCAGAATGCAGATGTGGCAGAGCATTCAAAGGATTAGGTAACAAATAATTGGAAACAAATGTGTGGGATTTTATATATTTTGTTCCTGAAAGCTTATTTTTTTCCCATAGAAACATTTTCTTCACTTGATGCAAAATACATGGAATAAATCTGGAAACTGGAAAAATCCTACTTTACCATTCAACTGTGAACTCAGAAGTTTCCTGGAAATGGCTACAGAGTCTACAAATGGCCCTCCATTCCCAAGCTCCCAAGTTGAAAAGTTGAAATGTCAACATTTCATGATTAGAAGGAAACAGACACGCTGAAGATGCTAAGAAACTCTGGCATCCTCATTCCATACAGCAAGTTTTGGAAAATGAGATATTTTCTACCAAATCAGCTCCAATTTATTTTCTGTCTTTTTGTGGGATGTTGCAAACCTATCTAGCAAATTACCATATTTTTCGGACCATAAGATGCTCTGGACCATAAGACGCACCAGTTTTTAGAGAAGGGAAATGAAGAAAAAAAAATTCTGAAACAAATAGTGTCCTAAAATATTTTATGTGCATTAAAACCCAACATCACAGTCATAAACACATGTAATCAACCCTGTAAAGTAAACAGCAGCATTTAGAACCATTTTAGAGCCGGGCAAGCACACAGAGACCACACAGAGCCGGGCAAGTAAAAAAACTTTTTTTTTAAAGTATATGTGTAGGCTATATTTGGACCATAAGACGCAGGGACTTTTTCCCCCCACTTCTGGGGGGAAAAAAGTGCGTCTTATGGTCCAAAAAATACGGTAGTTTTGTTACTATCATGTAATACTATACCCTTTTACACCCAACCCTTTTAACCTCACACCAAGGCTTTTTCCTGGTTGGCAGTGTTTTCAGGGTTTGCAAGAGAAAAAGCCTTTAGAAAGTGATTGGACATAGAGGGCTACTCTACAAAGCATCTGAGCTAAAGGACATTTAAAAAGAAATGCCAGCTTTCACACTCACCATCCACCCCAGCTCTGAGGGTAGGGACTCTCAGTAGGAAGTTGAGGGGCATTTGCTGCTGTCGTGGCCTATCCCAGTCCCTGACTGGGGTGAAGGAGATCACATGTTCAAACAGCAATGTTCTGTAAGGATGAGGACTAACAGGAACATTAAAGCACAATGGGTTCTGAGGCTCTGTGGGAAGAGGTAGGGCTTATGAAAATTTTATACAAAATCATGAGGCATACAAGAACTTTATGCCTATAATAAAGCTCTACCCCTTCCCCTAAATTCCTCTTCTCTTAACTTCCTCTTTCTTTAAATACCCCTTCATCCTGGCTCCCCAGGCAGAGTGCACACATGGCTTGCCATGTCTATACATGTTGGGTTGCAATCCTTCTTTGTCTTAAATAAATCCTTTTTGGTGAAGAAACCCCTAGTTGCGATTCAGTTAACACTAGAAATTCTGTCTTGCACACTCACTCATTCACATTGAACCACTTTTCCTGATGGGAGTGTGCCATCCCTCAGGTGTCTGTGTTAAAAAACAAACAGAAAACAAACAGGAGAAGGATGGGAAGTAGATTCCAGGGAAGGGCAAGGAAAGTGTTTCGGAAACCAAGAAAGGGGTCATGTATTAGAGGTGAAAAGAGTGGGTCAGGGGCTATATTGGCTGTTCAACCAGAAAAAAACAAATGGCTTGCAGGAGGCAGGCTTTGAAAAACAGGGGTGTGAAAAGTGAAAGTAAGTTCTGGTGATGTTTATTCTGCCTTCTTATCACATTTTCACTTCTAGATGGTTTTTCTTATTTTCTTCCTGGAAAGGGCATTTAGTTTCTGACACATATTTAACACCCTCTCCTCTTCTATATCCGATTCTGAAATCCTTCTGAAGCCATAAAATCATCTTTTTTTTATGTGCCTCTTTAAAGGTGTTTATGATAAAATGTTATTCTAAAAAAAACAGCTACAGAAAGCATCTCACGTTTTCATATACAGCATTCAGGATTACAGCTGTCCACTGACACTGCCTTGATTATTTGTTAAGTTCCTGAGACAAAAACACATCAGTATCTGACAGCACAGCTATGCTCTTGATATTATATAAAAATAACAATTATAGTATCTATCTTTTTTTATTATTCTCCCCCCCCACCCCCCAACTTTATTGAAATATAATTGACACAAAGGCCTTCAGACTCTTTCACCACAGAGTTCTGTACCTGAAATGGCTAAGGGATAAATAATTTAATCCCCAAATGACAAATATTGATAATTTTATGGAGAAAGTTTACATCAATCTCTTCGTTTGGATTTTCTAAAGCAGGGAAAAGAGCTAGGTTGCAGGTAGTGGATAAGAAGCGATGGAGCAGGAAAAGCTAGATAAAGAAAGAGATGAGACCATTCAAGTGTTCATGGTTAAGGCTGTGGCTGTGAGATCCTCCTAGTATTTACCAGGTAGGGTGAGAGGACAGAACATTTACCCACCAACTGCCATCCCCCAGGGCCTGAGGCTGTCCCTGGGAGCATGAACTCATCTGTATTTCTCAGTTGTGTCTGTATATGGGTGGAAAAGAGCATCTGTTTCTTAATAACAAAACAAAACAAAATAAGAACACACACACAAAGGCCTGAAGAAGAAGAAAAGCAGAGATAGAGGGTGACTGAGATGGAATGCACTCTGTGTGTGTTCATGCAGATGGTCCATCAGCTGCAGATAAAGTCAGAAATGCTTCCCTTCACCCTCATAGGGCCCAGAACTGCACATGCTCCCAATAGACTTTGTCACAGACTCTTCGAGGCAGTGGTCAGCACAATCTCTAGCAAATACACAGTAAGCAGTGGAACAAGCAACAGTCTTCACTGCTGCAGCCAGTACAGAAGCCAACCAACCATAGTCTTAGCATCTTCCCCTCTGTTACATTAGCTGAGAACTCAGAATTATGCAGTTTTAAAATGTTTTAAACCTGTCTGATTCTTTCTGCATTGGGGTCAGTTACTTTGGTAAAGGGCACTTTGCAACATGGTTCTATTTGGTTGAATGAAATAGTCATAGTTATATGGACAAGTTTTAGAATTTTAATCTCATTTCTCAATGCATACCTTATTTTGTTGCAAGGAGAGAAACCTTAAATTTTCATCAATTCTTTTGTGCATCTCTATATATAGATAGTCCAATTTAAAGATATATGTGTCACTCATATCACACTACCATTTAGATAATTATTTACATTTAACTAATAATTTCTATACCAAGAATTTGAGCAACATACGACCATATTTCTAAACTTTAGAAATTTGGCACCTAATGAAAATCAAGAATACTAAAGATGCATAGATTATTTAATTTACAGTTTATTTCCTGGGTACATGCAGAATTTTCCATTTTTGTTTGTGTGAGCTTTTTAATTCCATTGTATAAGTGTTTCATAAAGTGAGAGAATGGAATAGCTAATAGGATTTTTAGAACTCAGAGTAGTGCTACCAATTTCTGGGCTTCATACCTAGTTTCATTCTTGAGTATTTTTCATTATTCTATGTTTCATTATTTAAAATTTTAGCAACAATGGACAGCTGACTAATGTCACTATTTGTATTTAAATCACAGCATTGTTTTAGAGGGAAGTCCTGTAGGACTGCCAATTCCAGTTCTCTGACGTGGGCTGTAAATACAGTTCTTCAGCTCTTAAGTATGCCCTACGACTTTCTCTTTTAAGAATAAATATTCAGAAAATTGCATTGGAAGTGGCTGTAGGGATAATTAAAAGAAATAATAAGGCAATTTTGGCTAAATATATGGGAGTCGTAAAACTATTTAATTAGCTGTGGATAATTGCATAAGCCAGTAGATCAGAGGGAATAAGAAACAACTTGTAGAGAAGCCATAATGAACTATCAGGAAAGATCTGGAGGCCACAAGGGACCACTAGCTTCCATATTCCAATAGGGTTACATATTTTATTAAATTGCTGCATGAAACAGAAGAGTAAGAAAAATGAAATCTGCGGACTAAGAATCATAAAACATATTAAAACCTGTCAAAGATCTACTCTAAAATAGTGTCTGTGTACAGATGGTAAGTTCTATCAAATCTCAGGCAATAGATAATTCTGTTTCTAGTTTAGTTAATTAAATAATTCTGACTTTAGCTAATGTGCTCCAGGGTACAGAAAATGATTTAAAGCTTCCAAATTTATTTAGTATATTGATAATAAAATCTGACAAAGATAGGCCAAGAAAAAAATATGACCAACTGCCCTGGCCAGGTGGCTCAGTTGGTTGGAACATCATCAAGCACCATAGGGTTTGGGGTTTGATTCCTGGTCAGGGCACATACCCACATTGTTTGATTCCTAGTCAGGGCACATACCTGACTGGTTGATCCCCAGTCAGGGCATGTTTGGGAGGCATCTCTCTCTTCCTTCCTCTCTCTCTAAATATCAATAAAATCATATCCTCAAGTGAGGATTAAAAAATATATGAAGCTGAAACCGGTTTGGCTCAGTGGATGGAGCGTCGGTATGTGGACTGAAGTGGATGGAGTGTCGGTATGTGGACTGAAGGGTCCCAGGTTTGATTCTGGTCAAGGGCATGTACATTGGCTGCAGAAGGCAGCTGGTCAATGTTTCTCTCTCATTGATGTTTTTAGTTCTCTATCCCTCTCCCTTCCTCCCTGTAAAAAACCAATAAAATATATTTAAATATATATATATATGAACAACTTTTTTTATAATATGGGTGTAAAATTTTAAATAAAATATTGGTGGGTTAAGATTTCAATATTTAAACTGATTAAATATAGAAACAGCATTTCTAATTTTTACCCTTTCTTTGTTCTTTTAAAATGATGGATTACAAACATGTTTCAGCACTGGTTGAAAGGAACCAAAGCAAAGCTCTTGCTCCTTTTACAGAAAGGAAGTCATTTTTAGGCTGTTCAAAACTCAGGCAGTAGGATTAATAGACCATAAATTCCTGCAGACTGGCAGTGTCCAGAGAGAAATAAATTCAAGCTGTGTCTACAGAGACACGACCGTTGACCTGATGTTTTCAGCTTGCAAATGTTCTGAAGGCCCAAGAGAGACATGGAAATAGCAGAGAGCCATGGGATCAGAAAAGATGATGGTTAGTGGGGACCTGACACTAACTTATGTGAACAATCAGTGGTGCTCCTATGTGGACAAACACTGCTCCAATGCCTAGAGCAGTGTTTCCCAAAGTGTGGTACTTGTACCCCCAGGGGTACGGGAAGAGTTTGGTGGAGATATGCACTGCACTGTGCTTAGCTGCGCCTAATTCTACGTTCTCATGAGTACGAGGGGTACTCAGTGTTATGAAAATTATAGAAGGGATACACATATGTCTAAAGTTTAGGAAACACTGGCCTAGAGGATGTGTGGTGAGCCTTCAAATAGTCTCAAGCCTGGCAGGACAAAGGCCTGGAGTTAGAATAAAAACATTTATAGAAAATAAACAAAATGACATTGGAGTTTATGAACTTAGGTGATCTATGCATTAGTTTAAAAGAGTCTATCTATTATTAGAAGTGTAATATAGCCTACTAGTCTAATTTTTATTGAAGGCCCAACATTTGGAAATAAATTAACGTAACTCTTCATATTAGTATTTTTAAAGGGGAATACTATTATAGTTATCCAAAAAATGAAAAGACATTGATAAAAGTTACTTCATTTATTATGATAAAAGAAAACATTTTTCTACAAATGACAAGATTTCATTTTATGATGATCAAAAACCATCAACCACAACCATATTTAATAAGATAATACTAGGGACATACTTATTATGATAATAATAAGACATCTACCATCATTGATTTTTTTCTCTGCAAATTGTATGCAATATAAAGCAAGAAAAATAAACAAAAAATATAAATACTGAAAAGAAGGAACCATTATTTTTATGTGGTATACACTACTTAGAAAATTTATGAGATTAAACTTTAAAACTGTTAAAAATTAAAGAGAGAAAAGTAGCCATTCATAGATGATGAATTTGAAAAAAAATATATTTTTAATAATGAGAATTAACAGTTATTTAGCACTAGCGTATATGGCAGCTGTGCCCTAAGTAGATTTCCTTTACATCACCTCATTAGGATAAGGAAATCAGATGCAATAAAGTTAAGTGATTTTATTTTATTTTTTTTACCCAACTAGTAAGTGGAAGAGTCAGAAATTGGATCCATGGAAAACTCTCTCTCTGACTGTATTGGCTATCTTGTTGTTTTGTTACTTAGAATCCTTTTGTCACTTTTCTGTTAACAGTGTTCTTCCTCTGCCCAGGACAGGTGAGGCTACAGGGCCTGATGACAAAGTGCTTGCCCTATCACCAAAGAGTGACCAAACAGCTGCTTTCCCTGGAGTTTTAACCTTGAGCAATGGATGAATAAAGACTTGAAAATGTATGGTGCTCATTCAGAGGTGCCCTGGGAAGACTCCTTTTTGCTCTGTTTACCATTTTTTTCCAAGTTGGGCTCTTTTATCCTTCCCTCCAACTCTACTGTTTGCAAGAGGAGAATCCAATAGAGTCTAACTTAGGGAAGGGAGAATAGATGCCCATACCATTGTCACAAATTCCTTCTTTGCTTTAGTAGCCAGAATTAGTTTCTGTTGCTAGCAGTCAATGAGATATAACTGCCTATACCCAGGTTACCACCAAGTTTTGTTTTTTTAAAGGGTAAGACTGATGAATATAAAATCCAAGATTCTGATAAACAATGCATCAAAAAGATAAACTAGATATAGAAAAGAAAGTGTTTACATCTTAGCAACTCTTATTTTAGCTTTTAAGATGCAGTTTTACAAGTGTTTGTTTTATTAATTTATATATACATCACATATTCTTTTGTGTATCAAAAATTACAAAAGGATGAAATAAAGAAAGAAAAAGGGCAGGTCACTAAAACACTGTTCAGAAGCCTGTACTAATATGTGGGCTGCACAACTCAACTTCAGGTGACTGGGAATGACCAGACCACATACTGGGTAACCCTGAGATGGCAGAATTTAAAGGTCTTTTCTTTGATGCTGTTAGAACTTTCTAGAGAATTCCTCTGAATACCTGCAAGAGGGTGAGGGTAAAGCCTTACCTATTTAGGTTCTTTTAGAGAAAACTGGGGAGGTGGGTCTAGTGCTTATATGAAAACTCTGTTTTCTACTGAAGTTTCCTCTGCCATACTCTCTGTCATCTTAGTTTCATTTTTTTTTTTTTTGTCAACATTTTAATGGGATCTCTGGGAGAAATAAAATAATTACATGTGGTTAATTTACCGTTTCAACTGGAAGTCTGTTACAGATCGACTTATCAACTTTAGATACTTCCTGCCTTTCCACAATGGAAGATGAGGATTTACTCTGCTTCACAATTCTCTTCTTAAGAATACTATATAATAAAAGGCTAATATGCAAATTGACTGAATGAAGGAATGACCGGTCACTATGACACTCACTGACCAAGAGGGGCAGACACTCAATGCAGGAGCTTCCCCCTCCGTGGTCAGTGCACCACTCAGCCAGAAGCCTGGCTCAGGGCTAGTGAGCGCTAAGCAGTCAGTCAAACATCCCCCAAAGGCTCCTGAACTGCGATTGGGTGCAGGCCAGGATGAGAGACACCCCCCCCACACACACCTAAGTGGATGAATTTCATGCACCAGGCCTCTAGAGTTTCATAATGATGTTGTTGTCAGTTATACTTTTTGCTACTTTTCCAAATTAAGCTATATATTTTTTTCAATTATGATATTGATGATCACTATATAAGCTATGTTTATCTTCCATCTACCTTTCCTGTGATGTTTGTATATAGTATTATTTTTTATTCTCATTAATTTATTTTCCTTCTTGATAAAATAATAATGTGCCTTATTGTATCCTCAAAATCTTCCATCATATCAGTTACATAATAGTTGATTGGAATCTTCTTTTTCATCAGATACCTACCTTGCAGGGTTCTATATCTTCCCAACCCAACCTCTAGTAGCCTTTTTCTAAGCATTGGGTTTTGTAAAATTCCTTTGAATCTGAAAACCATTGTCCTTTTCAAGTTCTAGAAAATTGTTTCATTTGATTTTCTTAATAATTTTCTCTCCTCATTTCTCTAAAGCTGTTAGTTGTCTGACATTACACCTCCTGGTTTGATCTTATAGGTCTCTCCACTCACACTCTATTTCTTTGTCTTTTAAAATAGTTTTTCTTCTACAATCCAGAAAAATCTGTCACTTTGTTTTTCAAGGCTTCTACTTAATTTTTTTTCTTTTAATATTTGAAAATCTTTACGAATTTTTTGAATATTCTTTTCACCCTGTTCTCATTTTATAAGAAATAACATTTTCAGTTTTTCTGAGCATTCTAATTAGAAATTTTTCAAAGTTCTCTCAGCTTTTAAAAACATGTTTCTTTTACTGTTAGCTCTCTTTTTATATTGAGATATAATTGTCATATAACATTATGTAAGTTTAAGTATAAAAACAACATTATGTGTTGTTTTTATACACACATATGACAATATGATTACCACAATAGCATTAAACACCTCTATCATGTCACATTTATTTCCTGTGATGAGAACAACTTAAGATCTAATCTCTTAGCAACTTTGAACTTCATGAACATTATGTTGATTATAATAACTATGCTGTCCATTAGATCTCCAGAATCTATTTATATATTAGCTCAAGCTTTCAACCATAAATATCTCCCCAATTAGCTTTGTGTTTTATTAACATGTCACAATCTTCTACAATCATCATCCATGGTTCTCTATTTCCTCATGATGTGGTGATCCTTGGAGTATGTGTGTATTTAAGAATAATATACAGGGTAGCTGGTACATATAGGTGTTCTTTGCTGTGTTCTAGGAAGGTGTCTCCTCACTAGGTGCTCATCTTTAATGTGAAATATTTCTAGATATGTAGGTTTTAAGTTATAGGTATTAAGTAATACCTACTATCTCCTTCCAGTCTTTATTTTAAAGCACATGTGTTGGGGATGGGGATGGCCTGTGATTAGGCCTGTAGTCTCTCAAATGTCCGAAGAAATCATTTTACTCTAGAAATAATAAGCTTACATATTTATTTCCAGATGTATCAACTTTAGGTAATAGTCCTTCACCTTCCCTGAAAGAGAGGAGAGATTTTGGCTTTTTTATTCTTTATCTGTTGTAATTATAAACTTACTAAAAAAGTTCTCTCTCTATTCCTGCTTCTCAAACCTGCCTCTCTTGTTTTCTGCTTTCTCTTATCCCACTAATCCTCTTGCTGTTCTCTCATCACTCAGAACCTCCGATGGAGTTCAAGCTTCTTTACTATTTACTATCCTCTTCTTTATAGAAAAAGACATCTGTCTTTTTCTGGGTAAAATTATCTTCAGGAACTAGTTGAATTTAAGTTAATGTGACAAATAATTTTGTGTTAACTGCTTCCCCAGGAAATATTTGCATATAACCAGCTCAGATCCCTGGTTCAATAAAAGGTACACCTATTTGAGTAAGGGTAGATTTGATTATTTTAGATTCCAAGCAAGGCTTTTAAGAGATGTACTTTGAGAAACCGGGAACTGAAAATAAGAGGTAGGATGAATTTGGGGTGTATTTAGGATGTTGGAAATAAAAGTAGATAAAGTGGCATAAGTAATAAAGAAATTATACTTTCTTATTTTATGAGAAGCCCCAATGCTGGGCTACTTCAGAGTGTATCCAACAACTCAGTATCATCAAGAAGCCAGTTGTGTAATCACTCTTCTTGCCAACCTCAGGCCAGCATCTGCATGATCACAAAGTGGCTACCCCTGTTCCAGGAATAGAAGCTGTGTGTTATTTTCCTTTGTGTCTCCTTTTGATTAAGAAACCCTTTGATGTCTTCAGCGGACTTCCCCTCTTTCCTCATTAACCAGCATCGAGTGATGGATCTTCTCCAGAACCAATCACAGGCAAAGGGAATAAAATTGCTAGGATTGGCTTGAATTGGTCAAGATGTACTCCTGGGCCATCTGTGCTAGTATGTGTTGGATTGGGAGTTGAAATTTTTAACAACATTGGAACTCCATAACAAAAAAGAAGGAAGAACAGGTTTGGGGGGAACAGGCAGCCAATGGTGTTTCCTTCAGACTTAACCATGGATCTGTCAGAACCATTTTTCCTTCAGCGGCTAGACAGGGTGCATTGTAAGCTGAGTTGGAGCTATAGAGAAGACAATTAGAATATGAACAATATGTCATTGGTCAGAATGGGAGACTAACGTTCTTCATAAAATTATTCATCCATTTCAAAGGGGAATCAAGGAGAATTTTTTTTTGCTGCAGCTATGACAGGAATGTCAATCTTCCTCCTACCTTTCTTTGTCTTGCTGCCAGTGAATTCCTATGCATCTTCTCATACCACTGACTGCAGGCTGCCTAAGATACAGCTCCTCTCCTGACATTTTACAAGTTCAGTACACCAGATGGTAACAATTTGAAGCGGCTTATTCAATGCAGGGTTGAGGGTACTCACTAGCAGCCCAAGCAGCCTGGTACAGCTTGATAAGGGTTGCCAAGGAGACAGGTGGCTGGTTAATGATAGCTGATAACAGTCCTTTCAAAGGTTTCACTCAGAGGAAAAGCAAGGTTGAAACAAAAGAGGACTCGGATAAATAGGTGCACTGAGAAGGTGGCTCCTCACCTTTGCATAGCCTTCACCCGACTCAGTTATAATAATATGTTGGTGATATCACCTGCATATGACTGGATAGCTTATTGACATGTGCACAGTGCTCCCTCGCCAAGCTAATTTATGTGCTGCTCATGTCGGCCAGTGCACAATGCAATAAAAATTATATGGGTTATGAAAAAGCGAAGTGAACTCTGGAGAGCATCATTCAATTAGCTTCTCTTCAGAACACCATTCTGTGTAAAATGGCATTGCCAGTGAAATGGATTCCTCTCCCAGCCCCACCCAGGAGCAAAGCCTATGGGGGGAACAGCCTCAGATTCTCCCTGAGTTTGTTTTTTGTGATGTGAAAAATTTGATTTTTATAGTCTCATTTCTTTTCATGGCTTGCAATTGGCAGTTTCTGGGTACAGTAGAAGCAATTTAATTACCTAATTTTATTAAATATGGACTAAGAAAAAGACCTATGAGCTAGATAATCTATTAATTCTGAAGTGAAACAAAGAAGATAATAATCTTTGCATGCATACCATTTGGGGAATTTTTTTCCCCCCTTAATTCAGGTACTGAACTATTTACATAAGAAGCTTAACATTCCCTTACATTTTTTTTTCTAAATAGCTTTATTATTCTTTGAACTTGAAGAAGTGAGATGGACAAGTATGATTTGTTTTCAACTTTTTTTTAATGGGTAACATTTAACATGCTGGGAGTCTTGGATCTGGGACCATAAAATGCTTTTGGCCGCCAAATAACTTGAGATTCTTTTGTGTTTAAAACATATATTTTTATTTATTTCATAGAGGAAGGGAGAGGGAGAGAGAGAGAGAGATACATCAATGATGAGAGAGAATCATTGATGGAGCCTCACCATTTATCTTTACACACTGTCTTAGTTCATACTGATGTAAAAGAATTCTATAGACTGTGTGATTTAAACAACAAACATTCTTTTCCTCACACTTCTGGAGGTGGGACCTCTGAGATGAGGGTGCCAACATACTAGGTTCATGACAAGAGCCACCCTCCTGGTTTACAGAATCTAACTTGTGGTATCTCCATCGGGTGGGAGGGAGCTCCGGCCTTTTTACTCCCTGGCAAGGGCACCAGTCTCATCAAGTGGGGCTTTGCCTGCATGAACTCATTCAAACTCAATCACTTCCCAGAGGCTTCACCTCCAAATTCTATCCCATTGGGCATTAGGGTAACATATAAATTTGGGGGGACACAGACATTTAGTCCATAGTACTTACCATGACACTTTGTGATTGTTACTTCACTAAGGCTCTCAGTTGGCTGAATTATGTCTAAGTATTTTCATTTTAATATATGCAGGTAAATATCATATCTTTTCATGACAGTCATATCTGTTCTCATCATCCATAAATAATAATTTAGCAGTTCTTTGAAAGGTCTAGGTCACAACATGATTCCTTCAGAATTCTTGAGATAATACAGTTTCTATTATTTCTGAAAGTTGGTAATCTGGCCAGAATTATTTTTATTTCCCTATAGATAGTCTGATTTTTGTTTTGAATTAGAATTTATCTTTATGCTGGTAATTGATAATTTTAGCTGGAGAATATGTAAGTATAGTTCACTTTTCATTAGTAGTTTTTGGACCAAAAAAATGTACTGTTATCTAAACACACTTATTTATTATTATTATTATTATTATTATTATTATTATTATTATTGTCTGGGAGGTCTTTTTCAGTTATGCCCCATTATAACTTCTATTAGCATCATTCTGAATTCTTCCTCCTGAATAACTATAATTTTTTAAGATTATTTTTTAGGAGAATTTTAGGTTCATAACAAAATTGAGAGGAAAGGTTTAGAGATTTCCCATATAATCCCTGCCACAATGTTGGATAGTCTCCCATTATCAATAAATAGTGTTGGAACAACTGGACAGCCTCATGAAAAAAAAAAAAAAAAAAAAAAAAAAAAAAAAAAAAAAAAAATCCACACATAGTCCTTACACTCTACCCAGTATATTATTTTTATTGAAAATATTATCTTTACTCCATCCATTGTACTGCCTTTGATCTTTTGTCAAACAGTTGACTATATCTACCGTGTTTCCCCGAAAATAAGACATCCTCCGAAAATAAGACCTAGCGCATAGAAAGATAAGACATCCCCTGAAAATAAGACCTAGAGCATCTTTGGAAGCAAAAATTAATATAAGATACTGTCTTATTTTCGGGCAAACAGAGTATGTGAATCTAGTTATGGGCTCTCTGTCCTATTTTTTAATTGAATTTATTGGAGTGACATTGGTCAACATGATCATATAGGTTTCAGGTGTGGGTTTCTATGTTACAAGATCTGTATATTTCACCATGTGCCCACCACCTGGGCTCTCTGTTTTAATAACTTGTTAAGTTAAACTTATTTTCACAGCCTTTTATGACTTTTAATTTCCTCTTTTCCTCCATCCTCTGAAAATTTTCATATTTTTCCCTCCATATCACAATTTCATATTTATATCTTTTCATTTCTTCTTCTCTATCTAGTTTTAATGCAGGTTTTGAGTCTTCCATTGCATTCATTTTTGCAGACCTTGTGCATTGCGCTCAATTCTGCTTTCATTGGTTATGAATTTTATCATGCTCTGCTTTATTTTAATCTCACTCTTATTTCTCTTTGCCAGTTGTCACTTCCATTATTTTAAGCTAAGGCTCCTGGTTTACCTTGAAGATTCACTGAAATCTTTGTGACCTGCCAAGTCTCAGGGGAAGACAGAAGTCATGGGCTGAAGCCAATCAGTGAGATTATCCTCAGGCCCAGCAACTCTCACTCCATGAAGGACTCCTGACTTGACCAGCCAATGAAGATAGAAGAGAAAGTGCTGAGGGAGAGGTGCTACTCTGTTTCTATATAGACCCTGACAGGGGTGACTGGAGCTTTACAGCCATCCCTCTACCCTTCTGAGGGTAGAACTCACAAACTGGTAAATGGCTCTTCTCTTAAAATATGGATATCAAGAAATCATTTTAACGCCGAAACCGGTTTAGCTCAGTGGTAGATCGTCGGTCTGAGGACTGAAAGGTCCCAGGTTCGATTCCGGTCAAGGGCATGTACATTGGTTGTGGGCACATCCCTGGTAGGGGGTGTGCAAGAGGCAGTTGGTCGATGTTTCTCTCTCATCGACATTTCTAGCTCTCTATTTCTCTCCCTTCCTCTCTGTAAAAAATCAATAAAATATATTTTTTTAAAATCATTTTGTGAGAAAACTATTTGGGCCCATTTGTGCAGCAGCATTTAAAGCCAGGATTCTCTTGGACATTTCACATATAGGAGTAAGTTCATTTTTTTGGTTTTTTACTATCACCAGTTTGTATTGGGCTTTCTATCCATTGTAACAGAGAGAATCATAATGAATAGCATCCATTCGCTTATTGATTTTTGGACTGTATTGAAGAGGTCCCTTTTTCAAACCCTACTGATGGATACTTACTTAGGAGATATTCTAAATATTCTTATGGTTCCCACAATAAAACATTTTAGGAGGCTCGCTATTCCACTGGGCCTTTAGGATAATGTTTTCTGTTCCTGGGTTTAAAGAACGGAGAAGGATTTTATTTTTATTTTTGGAGAAATTTGGCCAGGGTATGAATTTGCTTTGGCCTCACTGTAGAGGTTAGTTAGTGTGATTCCCAGCTGAGTTCCAGTGCTCAGCAGCATTCACCCAGTGTTGATCTGAAAAAGGACCTACACTCTTTCTATGCAGACCAATTGCTTTGCACAGTCTTGGAGTGGCTGCTGCTTTCTAGCTAGAACTTTTATTAACTTCCATGCCATTTTATTAGAATTATGTAGCTGTGACCAGGCAGGGGGTTAGGGGTGGTTATCAAAAATGACTTCCCACATACCCACCCAATTCATCAGTGTGAACTGGAAGGACAATAGAAGAGGTGGTTTCCTTGTAATTTAGCTGTTATGTCACAATGCACCAAACAAATGTGAGGCTTTCTGTTGTATTGTGTTGTGTTGTATTTTTTATATGTAAAAAAAAAAAAAAATGCCTTGAGGATATATGCTAGAATATTATAGACTCTAGTGATGTTGAGAAACCTGATGCACTCTCAGTAACACCCCAGTCACCTTTGAGGAAAACCCTCTCTGCTTTCAAAGTTCCTCCCACTGCTCCCCTCCTCTCATTCCCCACCCATCATGCCCTCCACCTATAGAGGCCACAAGATGAGTAAAGACCAAGATATTCTCATTGTCTCCCAATTTTAAATACAATGGGCCAATTTCCTTCTTCTCCATTACCTCTGATAGACAATGGATTTGACTTTCAACCTAAAGGTCACTGAAAACTTCTTTAAAGAATATAGGTTTTAGCCGGGACTGGTTTGGCTCAGTGGATAGAGTGTTGGCCTGTGGACTGAAAGGTCCTGGGGTCGATTCCGGTTGAGGGCATGTACCTTGGTTGCGGGCACATCCCCAGTAGGGGGTGTGCAAGAGGCAGCTGATCAATGATTCTCTCTCATTGATGTTTCTAACTCTCTATCCCTCTCTCTTCCTCTCTGTGAAAAATCAATAAAATATATATTTTTTTTTAAAAAAGAATATAGGTTTTACATAGGTTTGCCTGTACTCTGGTGAAATATATGAAACAAGGATCATTGTCCTGAATGTATTCCTTCTACTGCCAAAGGCTTCACTTCAGCTCCTTGCACACGGGAACCCCAGTTCTCAAGTGGAGGGGCCCACTGCCCATATTCCCCCCCCCCTAGCTATTCTCCATTGCAGGTCTGAGTGGGGAGATGGACGATACTATTCTGCCCTCACTTAATAGCTCATGTGTTCCTTGCTGGTTTTTTTTTTTTTTCCCCCACTTGTTTGCTGTTGTTACTGTATGTATTCCAGAGCCTCAGAGACAGGAACAGTCAAGGGGGTGGGAGGGAGAGAAACCATATTTCTAGTTATTCTGAGAAAGGCAATGCCCTCTTGTTCATGAAGCTAAGTGGATACTACAACCTGCTTTAATTTTTAATGATACACCTCCATTTGCCTTATTGTTGAGTGGCTTTTCCTTATTTCTGGTAACATTTATCTGCCTTTCTTAATTTTCCATAGAACTCTATTTCTATTTTATGCTGCTTTCTATGGATTTTACAGGGAAGTTGCAAGAGAGCAGCCAGAAGTAATTTGAAAGCGTGTGTCTGATTTATACATGAAAAAAAAAATCAAAGATAATCTGGAACTTCTTCTATAAAAATAGAGAAAGGCAAATATTGAAAACTGTTCTCTTGGGCAAAAAACATCAACTATCCAGCAGTATGGGAAATGACATTCAGTAATCAAATGTCTACGAGATAACCATACAGACTTTTACCTCTGGAATAGAACCTCCGCATAGATCAAGAAACAGTTTTCCCGTCTCTTCCCACGTTTCTTGGGTTGGATTACTCACCTCATGAGCACTTCACCCAGGTCACCTCCACCTGCAGCTGAGCTGAGAGGTGTCTGCAGCTGCAACACCGACTTCTCTCAATCTGGTCAGTCCCAGTTCATTAGAGAGAAGTATCACTGCCTGCCCTGTTAAACTGCCATTATTATGTTCTCCAGCTACCAAGGTCTGTAGCCTTGAAAGTTTTAAAAGATTTGTTGAGGGGAAAAAGAGGTTAGAGTCTTGGAACATAATAGCAGTGTTAAAACCATTTGTGGGATCATACATCTACAGAAATAATCTAATATTATAAGGTCTGATAATAGATGAACTTATTTACAGAAATTCACTAACTAATATTGTGAGGTTATACTTATAAATGAAGCTATAAGAATAGATAGGGTAAACTTCCAACACCTCCTAGAGAGCTGAAGGTCAATGAAAATGAACATTACTATAGCCTCATATGTCTGCCTGGCATTTTATTACATTTAAAAACTCCAACTGCTCTTGCTTTACGTTTTGGCATCT